>NC_056453.1:29898588-30601088 GCF_018296145.1 Oncorhynchus tshawytscha
CATTAGCTGATCTCTTAAGCCTGTGTTTACCACAGACCTTATTTTCGGTGTTCATCCAAAAACGCTTTTCCCCATAGGCATTAGTCCAATGAACCATGGTGGAGTTAGTGTCTACAAAAAGACACCATTACTCGCTCTCTCTATGGGGCATGAAGTCCTACACGTCTTCCCCCCTCCGACCTTTCCACTCTCAGAAATCAGACATGCAAAACTACAAACATGCTTAATTAAACACACTCCTAAAGTCTGAACACACAGTAAAGTCACACTAGTCTTAATTAAACCGGATCAGACAGTGACGCTTTCAGAAGAGTGCTCCCCATTGGGATAGGGGCACCAACTGTTGTTTTGTGATTGGGGGCCTAAAGAGTGGAGGGGCACACTTCTGCCTGAAGAGGAGAGAGCGGTAAATACAGCCACGTTTATTTGATTACTGCACTCTGATGTCATGTAACCAAGACAACGGAAGCGTTGCTCAGGGTGTGTGTGTGTGTGGTGGTGTGGGTGTACGGCTACCTCCTCCTGTCTGTCAGGAGATGAAACATTTGTGCAGCTGCAGTCATTAAAAGCAGTCACCTCCAAACAAAGGCCAGATCATATCAGCAGAGACACGAGCTGTGATGGGTTGATAGGGGGCAGCAGCAACAGCCAAGGCAGCTGGTTCAGTTGGAGAAATCAGAGGAGACGCAACTTACTAACCCCACAGGGACAATGCACAGAGAGGACAAGATGAAGGATAGACGGTCATGATGAATATAACTGAATTAAGGCGACGTCAAAAAGAACGAACCACGGCAAGAAGGCACACGGTTTTTGCTCATATTTCCCTTCCTTTAAAATCACACAGCCGGGGTTGAATGACAGGAATTCATTGTTTAACTTTCTAATGCAACACCGTTCGCATAGTTCAAAGTGTTGCTCCTGTCAGTCTGTCCATGAAAACCAGACATCGGTGATTTAATGTGATGGTCTTTGTAATCCTCCACATCTTTCTCTTCCATGGTGCTATCAACATGGGAAAACAAATTATCCAACCAACCACACGAAGGACAACAGCACATTTAAAGTCATTGTTAAATCACGCAGACCTTTTCTAGACTGACTAATGTCAGGCAGCAACCAGAGGTCACTGGTACTGTAGTTTTCAAAAAACTCGTCAGTTTTTGTTCCTACAGGCAAATGGCTTTACAATTGGAAAACACCACCTCAATCCCCACACACTTCTCCAGATGGGCCGAGTTGCTGCACACGTAGTTAATGTTGGAACACCAAGGGTGTTGACCTTAGCACACTGGAGCCAATAGAAGAATAGGAGTGAGAGAAGTTAGTTTACGGCGTGGTCCTTCGTAGCTCAGTTGGTAGAGCATGGCGTTTGTAGCGCCAGGGTGGTGGGTTTGATTCTCAGGACCATCCATTTGTAAAATGTACATATGTACGAGTCATTAAAACTCGTTTTTCAACCACTCCACACATTTCTTGTTAACAAACTATAGTTTTGGCAAGTCAGTTAGGACATCTACTTTGTGCATGACACAAGTCAGTTAGGACATCTACTTTGTGCATGACACAAGTCAGTTAGGACATCTACGTTGTGCATGACACAAGTCAGTTAGGACATCTACGTTGTGCATGACACAAGTCAGTTAGGACATCTACGTTGTGCATGACACAAGTCAGTTAGGACATCTACGTTGTGCATGACACAAGTCAGTTAGGACATCTACGTTGTGCATGACACAAGTCAGTTAGGACATCTACGTTGTGCATGACACAAGTCAGTTAGGACATCTACGTTGTGCATGACACAAGTCAGTTAGGACATCTACGTTGTGCATGACACAAGTCAGTTAGGACATCTACTTTGTGCATGACACAAGTCAGTTAGGACATCTACGTTGTTGTGCATGACACAAGTGCATGACACAAGTCAAAGTTAGGACATCTACGTTGTGCATGACACAAGTCAGTTAGGACATCTACGTTGTGCATGACACAAGTCAGTTAGGACATCTACGTTGTGCATGACACAAGTCAGTTAGGACATCTACGTTGTGCATGACACAAGTCAGTTAGGACATCTACGTTGTGCATGACACAAGTCAGTTAGGACATCTACGTTGTGCATGACACAAGTCAGTTAGGACATCTACGTTGTGCATGACACAAGTCAGTTAGGACATCTACGTTGTGCATGACACAAGTCTGTTAGGACATCTACTTTGTGCATGACACAAGTCTGTTAGGACATCTACTTTGTGCATGACACAAGTCTGTTAGGACATCTACTTTGTGCATGACACAAGTCTGTTAGGACATCTACTTTGTGCATGACACAAGTCAGTTAGGACATCTACTTTGTGCATGACACAAGTCTGTTAGGACATCTACTTTGTGCATGACACAAGTCTGTTAGACATCTACTTTGTGCATGACACAAGTCAGGACATCTACTTTGTGCATGACACAAGTCAGTTAGGACATCTACGTTGTGCATGACACAAGTCTGTTAGGACATCTACTTTGTGCATGACACAAGTCAGTTAGGACATCTACGTTGTGCATGACACAAGTCAGTTAGGACATCTACGTTGTGCATGACACAAGTCAGTTAGGACATCTACGTTGTGCATGACACAAGTCAGTTAGGACATCTACTTTGTGCATGACACAAGTCAGTTAGGACATCTACGTTGTGCATGACACAAGTCTGTTAGGACATCTACGTTGTGCATGACACAAGTCTGTTAGGACATCTACTTTGTGCATGACACAAGTCAGTTAGGACATCTACTTTGTGCATGACACAAGTCAGTTAGGACATCTACGTTGTGCATGACACAAGTCTGTTAGGACATCTACTTTGTGCATGACACAAGTCAGTTAGGACATCTACGTTGTGCATGACACAAGTCAGTTAGGACATCTACTTTGTGCATGACAAGTCAGTTAGGACATCTACGTTGTGCATGACACAAGTCTGTTAGGACATCTACTTTGTGCATGACACAAGTCAGTTAGGACATCTACTTTGTGCATGACACAAGTCTGTTAGGCCTCTTCTTTGTGCATGACACAAGTCAGTTAGGACATCTACGTTGTGCATGACACAAGTCAGTTAGGACATCTACTTTGTGCATGACACAAGTCTGTTAGGACATCTACGTTGTGCATGACACAAGTCTGTTAGGACATCTACGTTGTGCATGACACAAGTCTGTTAGGACATCTACTTTGTGCATGACACAAGTCAGTTAGGACATCTACGTTGTGCATGACACAAGTCAGTTAGGACATCTACGTTGTGCATGACACAAGTCAGTTAGGACATCTACTTTGTGCATGACACAAGTCAGTTAGGACATCTACGTTGTGCATGACACAAGTCAGTTAGGACATCTACTTTGTGCATGACACAAGTCAGTTAGGACATCTACGTTGTGCATGACACAAGTCTGTTAGGACATCTACTTTGTGCATGACACAAGTCTGTTAGGACATCTACTTTGTGCATGACACAAGTCTGTTAGGACATCTACTTTGTGCATGACACAAGTCTGTTAGGACATCTACTTTGTGCATGACACAAGTCAGTTAGGACATCTACTTTGTGCATGACACAAGTCTGTTAGGACATCTACTTTGTGCATGACACAAGTCTGTTAGGACATCTACTTTGTGCATGACACAAGTCTGTTAGGACATCTACTTTGTGCATGACACAAGTCTGTTAGGACATCTACTTTGTGCATGACACAAGTCATTTTCCCAACAATTGTTACCGACGGATTATTTCACTGTCTCACAATTCCAGTGGGTCAGAAGTTTACATACACTAAGTTGACTGTGCCTTTTAAACAGCTTGGAAAATTCCAGAAAATGATGTCATTGCTTTAGAAGCTTCTGATAGGCTAATTGACATCATTGGAGTCAATTTGGGGTGTACCTGTCGATGTATTTCAAGGCCTACTTTCAAACAGTGCCTCTTTGCTTGACATCCTGGGAAAATCAAAAGAAATCAGCCAAGAAAAAAACAATTGTAGACCTCCACAAGTCTGGTTCATCCTTGGGAGCAATTTCCAAATGCCCGAAGGTACCGTGTTAATCTGTACAAACAATAGTACACAAGTATAAACACCATGGGACATATAAACACAATGTCATACCGCTCAGGAAGGAGACATGTTCTGTCTCCTAGAGATGAACGCACTTTGGTGCGGAACAGCAGCAAAGGACCTAATGAAGATGCTGGAGGAAACAGGTACAAAAGGATCTATATCCACAGTCAAACGAGTCCTATATCGATATAACCTGAAAGGCCACTCAGCAAGGAAGAAGCCACTACTCCAAAGCCGCCATAAAAAAAGCCAGACAACGGTTTGCAACTGCACATGGGGACAAAGATCGTACTTTTTGGAGAAATATCCCCTCGTCTGATGAAACAAAAATAGAACTTTGGCCATAATGACCATCGTTATGTTTGGAGGAAAAAGAGGGACGCTTGCAAGCCGAAGAACACCATCCCAACCGTGAAGCACGGGGGTGGTAGCATCATGTTGTGAGGGTGCTTTGCTGCAGGAGGGACAGGTGCACTTCACAAAATAGGATGTCATCATGAGGGAGGAAAATTATCTGGATATATTGAAGAAACATCTCAAGACATCAGTCACCCAACTTATTGTGGGAAGCTTGTGGAAGGCTACCTGAAACATTTGACCCAAGTTAAACAATTCAAAGGAAATGCTAACAAATACTAATTGAGTGTATGTAAACTTCCGACGTCAACTGTAAGTTAGTTTGGATAAATGGCATATCGTATTATTATATTAATATTAGTTAACCATTCCCGTCTCTTAATAACAGACATGTCAACTTCTGCTAATCCGAATGACCTCAATTAGACGGCACCAGATAAGAGACAATTCCCTATTCACACCAATACCACAGTTCTGAAGATGCGTATCCTAACCTTTCTTCTTTATGGGTCAAAGTCCATCACACTGTGATAAAATGGTTAAAGGGATACTTCAGGAGTTTTACAATGAAACCCTTTATTCAATGGGGCATTATTGGTATGGGAAATGTGTTTACACGTTTAAAAAAATGAATAATCAATAAAGAGTGAAAAGACAAAACATCAACAAGAAAGATATTTGAATTTGACAGTAAATATTGCACTCAAAAAGGTTTGTACAGTGTTTTAGCAATGTGAATTTGTAGTACGAACAGTAGGGGAAGGAAAATAAACTGATATTGGTGGTATTTACAATGTTTGTACTCCACTGGTTGCCCTTTTCTCATGGCAACAGGTCACAAATCTTGCGGCTGTGAATGCACACTGCGGTATTTCGCCGAACAAATATGGGAGTTTATCAAATGTTTGATTTGCTTTTCAATTCCTTTGTTGGTCTGTGTGATCTGTGGGAAAATACATCTCTAAAGTGGTCATAAATTTGGCAGGAGTTTAGGAAGTGCAGCTAAGTTTGCACCTCATTTTGTGGGCAGTGGGCACATAGCCTGTCTTCTTCCTATGGCGGCCTCTCTCAATAGCAAGGCTAAGCTCACTCAGTCTGTGCATAGTCAAGAATTTTCATAAATTTGGGGTCAGTCACATTGGTCAGGTATTCTGTCACTGTGTACTCTCTGTTCAGGGTCAGATAGTATTCCAATTGGCTCTGTTATTTGATTGATTCTTTCCAGTGAGTCAAATAGTTATGTTTTTGCTTCCTTATAATTTGGTTGGTCCAAATGTGTTTCTGTCCTGAGGCTCAGTGGGGTCTATTTGCATTTGTGAACAGAGCCCCAAAACCAGCTGGCTGAGCGGACACTTCTCTCTGTTCATCTCTCTGTAGCGGAGGGCATTATGGTGGAACGTGTGGGCATCGCTTCCTTTAAGGTGGTTGTAGATTTTAACACATCTTTTCTGGATTTTGATAACTAGTGGGTATAATCCTAATTATGCTCTGCATGGATTGTTTAGGGTTTTGCGTTGTACACCAAGTATATTTTTTCAATTGGGTGTTTGTCCCATTTTGTGAATTATTGGTTGGTGAGTGGACCCCAAACCTTACCACAATAGAATGAATTCTATAAATTATTTAAGTATTTTTAGCCAGATCCTAATTGGTTGGTGAGTGGACCCCAGGCCTCACCACCACAGAAGGCAATGGGTTTGATAACTGATTGAAGTACTTTTAGCCAGATCCTAATTGGGATGTTGAGTTTTATGTTCCTTTTTGATGGCATAGAAGGCCCTTCTTGCCTTGTCTCTTAGATCTTTCACAGCCTTGTGGAAGTTACCTGTGGCGCTGACGTTTAGGCGGAGGTAGGTATAGTTCTTTGTGTGCTCTAGGGCAACAGTGTCTAGATAGATTTTATATCTGTTGTCTGGCTACTGGACTTTTTTTGGAACACCATTATTTTGGTCTTGCTAAGATTCACTGTCAGGGTCATGTCAGACAGAATCTGTGCAGAAGATCTACGTGCTGCTGTAGGCCCTCCTTGGTTGGGGACAGAAGCACCAGGTCATCTGCAACTAGTTGACATTTGATTTCAGCTTATAGTAGGATGAAGCCGGGTGCTGCAGACTGTTCTAGTATCCTCTCCAATTCATTGATCTGTTGAAGAGCATGAGGCTCAAGCTGCATCCCTGTCTCACCCCACGGCCCTGAGGAAAGAAATCTGTTCATAGCCAATTTTAGATTAACACATTGTTTGTGTTCATCGATTTTAAAAATGTTCCCCCCCCACTCAACACCGCTTTCCATCAATTTGTATAGCCAACCCTAATGCCAAATTGAGCCAAAAGCTTACTTGACTTGAACAAAGCATGAGAAGGCTTTGCCTTTGTTTTATTTGTCTGACAATAAGGGTGTATTTGTGGTCTGTTTGTGCTGTATTTTGGTAAGAAGTCCATTTGACATTTGCTCAGGACATTGTTTTCACTGAGAAAATGTTAATAGTCTGCTGTTGATACAGCAGAGGATTTTTCCAAAATGGCTGTTTGATGCAGATTCCACTGTAATTATTGGGGTCAAATTTGTCTCCACTTTTGTGGATTGGGGTGATCGGGCCTTGATTCCAAATATTGGGGAAGATGCCAGAGCTGAGGATGATGTTAAAGAGTTTTAGTATAGCCAATTGGAATTTGTGAGCTGTATTCAGGATACCATCAAAACCACCAGCCTTTTTGGGTTGGAGGGATTTATTTTATCCTGTAGTTCATTCAATGTAAATTGGAGAATCCAGTGTGTGCTGATAGTCTTTAATAGATGATTCTAAGATTTGTAGTTTATCATGTATATATGTTTTTGATGTTTGTTCTCGAGCCGAAGGATTTGAGACGTGGTTTATTCATACATCCTCATTTTGGATAGGTAGCTCTTCGTGTTGTTGTTATTCGTTTGCTGTGTTCCAATTTTCCCCACACGTGGTTAGATTCTTCAATGAGAATTCGCTGTTTTCTGTCATGCTGTTCCTCCTTTTCTCTTAATGTATTTCAGTATTGTTTCACCATAGCGAAGGCTCAAGTTCTGGGTCTCTGTTTTTGGTTGGACATGTTTCTCAATTTATTTTGTAGGATTTTACATTCTTCATCAAACCATTTGTCATTATTGTAAATTTTAGATTGTCTGCTTGACATTTTTACATTTGACAGGAAGCTGAAAATGGTGTAATATACCGTTTAGGCTTTTCAGGGAAATGTTTCCTCCAGGAACTTGTCGAAAAGGGATTGGATTTGTTTTTTTGGTAGGTTTCAACACTACTCTCCTCCCATCATCTATAGCGTTTCTTAATAGTATGCAGTTTATTTGGCTTTAATACCTAATGATCGAGTATTGCTCTGTTCAAGTAGACTGATTTTGCTGTGATCTGATAGCGATATCAGTGGGCTGAATGAACACTCAGAGACTCTGGGTTGAGGTGTGTAGTCTACAGTAGAGGTCGACCGATTACGATTTTTCAACGCCAATGCCGATTATTGGAGGACCAAAAAGCCGATACTGATTAATCGGCAGATTTGTATTATTTATTTGTAATAATGACAATTACAACAATACTGAAGGAACACTTATTTTAACTTAATATAGTACATCAATAAAAATCCATTTAGCCTCATAAATAATGGAACATGTTCAATTTGGTTTAAATAATGCAAAAACAAAGTAAAAGTGCAATATGTGCCATGTAAGAAAGCTAACGTTTAAGTTCCTTGCTCAGAACATGAGAACAAATGAAAGCTGGTGGCTCCTTTTAACATGAGTCTTCAATATTCCCAGATAAGACGTTTTAGGTTGTAGTTATTATAAGACTATTTCTCTCTATACCATTTGTATTTCATATATCTTTGACTATAGGATGTTCTTTATAGGCACTTTAGTATTGCCAGTGTAACAGTATAGTTTCCGTCCCTCTCCTCACTCCTCCCTGGGCTCGAACCAGGAATACAACGACAACAGCCACCCTCAAAGCAGCGTTACCCATGCAGAGCAAGGGGAACAACCACTAAGTCTCAGAGCGAGTGACGATTGAAACGCTATTAGTGCGCACCCCGCTAACTAGATAGCCATTTCACTTTGGTTACATCAGCCTCATCTCAGGAGTTGATAGGCTTGAAGTCATAAACAGCGCAATGCTTGACGCACAACGAAGAGCTGCTGGGAAAACGCACAAAAGTGCTGTTTGAATGAATGCTTACGAGCCTGCTGCTGCCTACCACTGCGCAGTCAGACTGCTCTATCAAATCATAGACTTAGTTGTAACATAATAACAACACACAGAAATACGAGCCTTAGGTCATTAATATGGTCGAATCCAGAAACTATCATCTCGAAAACAAGACGTTTATTCTTTCAGTGAAATACGGAACCGTTCCGTATTTTATCTAAGGGGCATCCAAGGGCATCCATTAGTCTAAATATTCCTTTTACATTGCACAACCTTCAATGTTATGTCATAATTACGTAAAATTCTGGCAAATTAGGCAGCCCAAGCTGTTGCATATACACCAACTCTGCGTGCAATAAACTCAAGAGAAGTGACAATTTCACCTGGTTAATATTGCCTGCTAACATGGATTTCTTTTGGCCAAATATGCAGGTTTAAAAATATATACTTATGTGTATTGATTTTAAGAAAGGCAATGATGTTCATGGTTAGGTACATATTGGAGCAATGATACGCACCGCATCAATTATATGCAATGCAGGACACGCTAGATGAACTAGTAATATCTCAACCATGTGTAGTTAACTGACGTTAGTGATTGATTGATTTTTATAAGTTAATTTTAATGCTAGCTAGCAACTTACCTTGGCTTACTGCATTCGCGTAACAGGCAGTCTCCTCGTGGAGTGCAATGAGAGGCAGGTGGTTTGACTAGTTAACTACAAGGTTGCAAGATTGAAACCCCGAGCTGACAAGGTGAAAATCTATCGTTCTGTCCCTGAACGAGGCAGTTAACCCACCGTTCCTAGGCCGTCAATGAAAATAAGAATGTGTTATCTGACTTGCCTAGTTAAATAAAAGGTGTAAAAAAAAATATATATATATTTTTTTACACCTTTATTTAGATGTCGACTGAAATGCCCGATTTAATTAGGGCCGATTTCAAGTTTTCATAACAATCAGAAATTGGTATAAATCGGCAAAATCAGTGTCCAAAAATACCGATTTCCGATTGTTATGAAAATTTGAAAAATCGGCCCTAATTAAATCGGGTATTCCGATATTTTTTATTATTATTAATATATATATATATTTTTTTTAATCGGTCAACATCTAGTCTGCAGTACCCATTGCCAAGGGATGAGCTGTAGGTGTGTACCTACCGTAGGATTCCCCGCAAAGCCTACCATTGGCTACCTACAGACCCAGCATGCGACTGAGCTACAAGGAGTTGTGACCCATTTTTTGTTGGTTGTTTTGTGGTATGTGTTTAGGGAAGCATATTTGGGAGGGAATGCCTTCACCTCCAGGTAGGCATTTGTCTCCGTGTGCTGAGAATGTCGGGTTCTTGTCCAGTTCAGGCGTTTAGTTCACCAAACTAGTACGTGTCCCTGGGTATGGAAATTGTTGATCTCCCCCTCCAGACTGGATAAACTATGGGAATTATATGGGGGGGGGGGGAATATAGGTAGCACACAGGAGGCCATTTTTATTTGTTGAGAGAGAATTTCCTTTAGAGTCTAGCAGCAACCAGTGGATCCATCTCCTCTATATCATGTTTCTTGCAGGATGACAATGTCTGCATTTCTGATTTATTTGGTGAAGTCTGGGTTCCTGCTCTTCGGGTCAGAAGCAGAGGACCTCAGACCTGTTGGAAGTGTTTGAAAAGCACCACCACTGTTCCAACCTTTTGATACAAAATTTATAGAGGCTGTCGTAGTCTCAGGGTCTTCGTTTCCACCCGGGGCCAATACCCTCACTCTTGACAGAGGGATAGTGTGGTCTTATAGCACTGTGCCGTGCCAGGAGATTGTCTGTGTGGAAAATTAAATTGCTCATGTTCCCAGTCTTTTAACAGTCCGCAAATAGTGTCTCTGGATTGTCCCCGAGGAGCTTCTGTTTGTTGTCTTTTCGTGCGGTGTCATTTTTTATTTCTAAGGGGAACTGTACTATGATAGCCTCTGCACAGGGGTGTAACGAAGACATGGAGCAGGGGGCTTCAGAGCCCTCTGCATTTGGGATTGGTGAGGTTGTGATTCTCTGTTGCCATTGTTGGGTTCAAGGGCTTTCATACTTCAGCACTAATTGAAGTTGCAGCTGGGTCTGTTCAGTCCTAGCAAGCTTGGTAGCTCTGTAGCCTTAACTTATCAGTGTTTATAAATTAAAATATCTAGAGATCGTACCTTTTACGTCTTGGCTATAGAAGCAGCTTCAGACTGAACAATACTCACTCAGGTCCAGGTTGGATGGTATTTTGATGTTTCTGCTGTTTGTTGGTTTACTAGAAAGTTAGCTGGAGAGTCCTTGGAAGTTAGAATCCTTCCAAGTAATGTTGCCCAAAATCCAGGCTGTAGGTTTGGAGTTTTGATTTAAAATGGTTGTGTTGTAGAGGGTAGTATATTTTATAGGTCCTTGTGAAAACTCCAAGTTTATCTAACAAAATCTTTTTGCAGAAACATTCAGGAGCCCATGACCTCTAGTAGATACCATAGACTTCCAGTCATTTAGCGCCCAGGTATCCATGAGTTCATCTGACACTGGGGAAGTAGATCAAGGTCCTCATTGCCAAAATCCGGAAGTATCTCTTTAACGTAATAGGGAATGCTTTGTGTGGCCTTAAAAAAAGCACACATAGTAGGGTTTGTAAGACCCTAGAAGGCCTTCATAACACTAATGAATGTGACACTATAAAGATCCTATAAAATGATTTAAATTCCATGTGACAACCCCCTCCTGTGATTGGTTATCAAATGATTAAAAACAAAAAGAGCATGCAATCTAACAGCATTTACTTTGGAAAAACATTGGAAAGCAGACTAATTAGCATATTACTGTGTGAAACATACATTTATGACAAAAGTATCACCTATAGCTAAGGCATGATTAATGTATTAAGTGTTTCACCTACAGTGCCTTCAGAAAGGACTCATACCCATCGACTTATTCCATATTTTGTTGTGTTACAGATTTTTTTTCTTACCCATCGACACACAATACCACATAATGACAGAGTGAAAAATGTAGACAATTTTTCCAAATGTATTGAAATTAAATATAATTTACCTAAGAATTCACACCCCTGAGTCAATACATGTTAGAATCACCCTTGGTAGCAATTACAGTTGTGAGTCTATCTAGGTAAGTCTAAGAGCTTTGCACATGTGGATTGTACAGTCGTGGCCAAAAGTTTTGAGAATGACACAAATATTACATTTCCAAAGTTTGCTGCTTCAGTGTCTTTAGATATTTTTGTCAGATGTTACTATGGAATACTGAAGTATAATTACAAGCAAGTGTCAAAGGCTTTTATTGACAATTACATGAAGTTGATGCAAAGATTCAATATTTGCAGTGTTGACACTTCTTTTTCCAGACCTCTGCAATCCGCCCCGGCATGCTGTCAATTAACTTCTGGGCCACATCCTGACTGATGGCAGCCCATTCTTGCATAATCAATGCTTGGAGTTTGTCAGAATTTGTGGGTTTTGTTTGTCCACCCGCCTCTTGAGGATTGACCACAAGTTCTCAATGGGATTAAGGTCTGGGGAGTTTCCTGGCCATGGACCCAAAATATCAATGTTTTGTTCCCCGAGCCACTTAGTTTTCACTTTTGCCTTATGGCAAGGTGCTCCATCATGCTGGAAAAGGCATTGTTCGTCACCAAACTGTTCCTGGATGGTTGGGAGAAGTTGCTCTCGGAGGATGTGTTGGTACCATTCTTTATTCATTGCTGTCTTCTTAGGCAAAATTGTGAGTGAGCCCACTCCCTTGACTGAGAAGCAACCCCACACATGAATGGTCTCAGGATGCTTTACTGTTGGCATGACACAGGACTGATGGTAGCGCTCACCTTGTCTTCTCCGGACAAGCTTTTTCCCCCAGATGGCCCAAACAATCAGAAAGGGGATTCATCAGAGAAATTAACTTTACCCCAGTCCTCAGCAGTCCAATCCATGTACCTTTTGCAGAATATCGGTCTGTACTTGATGTTTTTCCTGCAGAGAAGTGGCTTCTCCGTTGCCCTTCTTGACACCAGGCCATCCTCCAAAAGTCTTCGCCTCACTGTGTGTGCAGATGCACTCCCACCTGCCTGCTGCCATTCCTGAGCAAGCGCTGTACTGGTGGTGCCCCGATCCAGCAGCTGAATCAACTTTAGGAGATGGTTCTGGCGCTTGCTGGACTTTCTTGGGCGCCCTGAAGCCTTCTTCACAACAATTGAACCGCTCTCCTTGAAGTTCTTGATGATCTGATAAATGGTTGATTTCGGTGCAATCTTACTGGCAGCAATATCCTTGCCTGTGAAGCCCTTTTTGTGCAAAGCAATGATGACGGCACGTGTTTCCTTGCAGGTGACCATGGTTGACAGAGGAAGAACAAGGATTCTAAGCACCACCCTCCTCTTGAATCTTCCATGTATGTTATTTGAACTCAATCAGCATGACAGAGGGATCTCCAGCCTTGTCCTCGTCAACACTCACACCTGTGTTAACTTCTCTAGGATAGGGGGCAGCATTCAGAATTTGCTATCCTCAGATCCTCAGTGCTATCCTCAGATAATAGCATCGTTTGCTTTCGCTGAAAAACCTTTTTGAAATCTGACATGTTGGCTGGATTCACAACAAGTGTAGCTTTAATTTGGTATCTTGCATGTGTGATTTCATGACAGTTCGATTTTTATAGTAATTTATTTGAATTTGGCCCTCTGCATTTTCACTGGCTTTTGGCGAGGTGGGACGCTACTATCCCACATATTTCAGAGAGGTTAACGTGAGCATCACTGACATGATGTCAGCTGATCCTTTTGTAGCAGGGCTGAAATGCAGTGGAAATGTTTTTGGGGGATTCAGTTAATTTGCATGGCAAAGAGGGACTTTGCAATGAATTGCAATTAACATCATACAAACTGAGGCAGCAGAATTAAAATTAATATGTGTCATTCTCAAAACTTTTGGCCACGACTGTACAATATTCGCACATTATTCTTTTAAAAATTATTCTAGCTCTGTCAAGTTGGTTGTTGATCATTGCTAGGACAGCCATTAGCAAGTCTTGGCACAGATTTTCATGCTGATTTAAGTTAAAACTGTAACTAGGCCATTCAGGAACATTCATCATCAGTGCAATTAAAGTATTCACAACATTTTGTTTTGTTACAGCCTGAATTGAAAATAGATCAAATTTATATTTTTTAGTCACTGACCTACACACAATACCTCAATGTCAAAGTGAAAATATGTTTTACAAATTAATAAAAAATTAAAAGCTGTGGGCCTCCCGGGGTGGCGCATCGCAGTGCTGGCTGTGCCACCAGAGACTCTGGGTTCGCGCCCAGGCTCTGTCGCAGCCGGCCGCAACCGGGAGGTCCGTGGGGCGTCGCACAATTGGCCTAGCATCGTCCGGGTTAGGGAGGGTTTGGCTGGAAGGGATATCCTTGTCTCATTGCGCACTAGCGACTCCTGTGGCGGGCCAGGTGCACAGTGTTTCCTCCGACACATTGGTGCGGCTGGCTTCAGGGTTGGATGTGCGCTGTGTTAAGAAGCAGTGCGGCTTGGTTGGGTTGTGTTTCGGAGGACGCTTGGCTTTCAACCTTCGTCTCTCCCGAGCCCGTACGGGAGTTGTAGCGATGAGACAAGATAGTAACTACTAACAATTGGATACCACGAAATTGGGGAGAATTTTGTTTTTTTAAATAAATACATTTAAAATGAAAAGCTATGTTTTTAGGTCAGTATTTAATAACCCCTTTGTTATAGCAAGCCTTAGCTTAACAGATGTAGCTTAACAAGTCACATAAGTGTTAAACATAATATTTGAATGACTACATCTTCTCTGTACCCCACACATAAAATTCTGTAAGGTCACTCACTCGAGCAGTGAATTTCAAACACAGATTCAATCACAGGGGTAGACCAGGGATATTTTCCAATACCTCACAAAGAAGGGCACCTATTGGTAGATAGTAAAAAAAATTTTTTTTAAAGAAGACCTTGAATATCCTTTTGAGTATGGTGAATCAATATAAAATTTGGATGTGGTATCAATACACCTAGTCACTACAAAGATACAGGTGTCCTGCCTAACTCAGTTGCAGGAGAAGAAGGAAACTGCTCAGGGATTTCCCCATGAGGCCAATGGGAATTTTGAAACAGTTACAGAATATAATGGCTGTGATAGGAGAAAACTGAGGATGGATCAACATTGTAGTTACGCCACAATACTAACCTAATTGACAGAGTTAAAAGGAGGAAGCCTGTACCGAATAAAAAATATTCCAAAACATGCATCCTGTTTGCAATAAGGCACTAAAGCAAAACTGCAAAAATATTTGCCTAGGAAATTAACTTCATGTCCTGATTTCAAAGCGCTTTGTTTGTGGCAAATCCAAGTACCACTAAGTACCACACCGAGTACCACACCGAGTACCACACCGAGTACCACACCGAGTACCACACCGAGTACCACACCGAGTACCACTCCTCCTATTTTCAGGTGGCTGCATCATGTTATGGGTAAGCTTGTAATCATTAAGGACTCTGGAGTTTTTCCCCCGTATAAAAAAATAAACGTAATGAAGCTAAGCACAGGCACAATCCTAGAGGAAAACCTGGTTTAGTCTGCTTTCCACCAGACACTGGGAGATTAATTCACCTTTCAGAAGGACAAAAACCTAAAACACAAAGCCAAATCTACATTTGAAGTTGAAGCAACATTGAAGTGGCTTACTAAGACAGGGAATGTTCTTGAGTGGTCAAGTTACAGTTTTTACTTAAATCTAAGTCAAGACCTGAAATTAATTGTCTAGCAAGAATTAACAACCAATTAGACAGAGCTTGAAGAATTTTGAAAATAATACAAATGGGCAAATGTTACACAATCCAGGTGTTGAGAGCACTTAAGAGACTTACCCAGAAAGACTCACAGCTGTAATTGCTGCCAAAGGTGCTTCTACAAAGTATTGGGTGTGTAATGTAAGAGATATTTCTACATTTTATTTTCAATAAACTTGCAAACATTTCTAGAAACATGTTTTCAGTTTGTCATTATGGGGTAGTGTGTGCAGATGGGTGAGGGAAAAAAAACGAATAAATGTTTAATTCAGGCTGTAGCACAAAATGTGGAATACGTCAAAGGGTATGAACACTTTCTGAAGACACTGCATATTTTGACCTTGTGTTTTGGGTTATTGTCCTGCTGAAATGTACATTTGTCTCCCAGTGTCTGTCGGAAAGCAGACAACCAGGTTTCCTCTAGGACTTTGCCTGTGCTTAGCTCTAATCCACTATTTGATCCTAAAAATAAAATTAAAAATAAATAAATACTCCCTAGTCCTTGCCAATGACAAGCATACCCATAACATAATGCAGCCACCACCATGCTTGAAAATATGATGAGTTGTACTAATTGATGTGTTGAATTTGGTGCTTTGTATTCAGGACATAAGGTTAATTTCTTTGCCACATTTTCTGCAGTTTTACTTTAGTGCCTTACAGGATGCATGTTCTGGAATATTTTTTATTTTGTACAGCTTCCTTCTTTTCACTCTTTCATTTAGATTATTATTGTGGAGTAACTTCACTGAAAAAGAATATAAACACAACATGTCCCATGCTTCAGAGCTAAAAAACAAATCCCTGAAATGTTCCATACACACAAGCACATAATTTTATTTTGCTCACATTTTCTGCACAAGTGTGTTTAAATCCCTGTTAGTGAGCATTTTTTGCCAAGATAATCCATCTACACAACAACTGTTGCATATGAATAAGTTGATTAAACAGTATGATCATTACACGGGTGCACCTTGTGCTGGGGACAATAAAAGGCCACACAACAATGCCACAGATGTCTCAAGTTGAGGGAGCGTGTAATTGGCATGATGACTGCAGGAATGTCCACAAGAGCTGTTGCCAGATTATGTAATGTTCATTTCTCTACCGTAAACTGCTTCCAACATTGTTTTAGAGAATTTGGCAGTACTTACAACTGGCCACAAAACTGCAGACCACGTGTAACCATGCCAGCACGGACCTCCACATCCGGCTTCTTTACCTGCTGGAGGGGGGGTATGGGGTGATGAGTATTGCTGCCTGTTAGAAAGCACTTTTATGGGGTAAAACTTATTCTGATTGGACCCCTGTCCAGTCATGTGAAATCCATAGATTAGGGCCTAATTAATTCATTTTAATTGACTGACTTCCTTTTATGAACTGTAACTCGGTAAAATCTTTGAAATTGTTGCTTGTTGCTTTTGTATTTTTGTTCAGTATACAATGTTGATCCATCCTCAGTTTTCTCCTATCACAGCCATTAAACTCTGTTTTACACCATTGGCCTCAGGGTGAAATCCCTGAGCAGTTTTCTTCCTCTCCAGCAACTGAGTTAAGGACACCGATATCTTTCTAGTGACTGGTTGTATTGACACACCATCCAAAGCATAATTAATAACATCACTATGCTCAAAAGGGATATTCAATGTCTGCTTTTTTTTTTTACCCATCTACCAATAGGTGTCCTTTTTTTGAGGCATTGGAAAACCTCCCAGGTCTTTGTGGTTGAACGTGCTTGAAATTCACTGCTCGACTGAGGGACCTTACAGATAATTGTATGTGTGGGTTACAGAGATGAGGTAGTGATTCAAAAATCATGTTGAACACTATTATTGCACACAGTTCATGCAACTTGTTTAAAAAAAATTACTCAACATATTTAGGCTTAACTGCATATTGACTGAGCTTTTCGTTAATTAGTAAACATTTCTAAAAACACAATTCCACTTTGACATTTTGGGGTTGTGTGTGCAGGCCAGTGACACAAAATCTCAATCTAATCCAATTTAAATTCAGGCTGTCAAGGGGTGTGAATACTTTCTGAAGGCACTGAATAGCCTCCTACATGTTTCAGAAACATGTGTTTCATTCCCTTTGTCTCCAGAGTGAGATGTATAATGTCAGTCAGTCTGGTACACTTTAACATGTCCCAGAGGACAAGGACAGAATATTCACTAAGATTGAACCAGCTGCTCTTTCTATTCCACTTCTTGATTAAATGGCATGGCTCCTTTCACTCTGTGGAATAGGCTGTGTCTGTGTGTGTGTGTGTCTCTCAACTAGTGTCGAGCGCAAATAAATAAATAAAAACAGGGAGGAAATGTAGATTCCAGAATCTCATGCCCGCAATCTAAATAACCTTATTATGACCGACGCACAGCACCCCCCCGCCCACACACACACACACACACACTTGTGACAATCGTGCAGCTCCATGTGCCTGTGCTGCACTGAGCGAAGAGAGATAGCCATTCCATAGCGAGGTTAGCAGTGGGGTTAGCAGCAGCGTTATTAGGGTTATGGGCAGGGCATATTTATAGTCATGAATGCCATGAAAGAGAGCAGGTCTTAGGCTATTTCAGGCAGCTAAACTACTTACCCGTCTGACTGCAGCCCTCCTCTGCAACTATACATACTTGTACACCATATGACAAATGGTATAAAAAACATATTTACAAAAACACACAGGGTATTAAAAGAGAAAAAAAAACAGCAGATGGTTCCAAGAAAACCAATCATGATGTACACTGTGTTCACACACACACACACACACACTATTGGCATGAATTCCTGGCAGTAAACAAATGACAGGTTGATCACTTCTGTTCCTCTCCTTTTATCTCAGGCCTGCTTTGTTTTACTGTTTATCTGAGGCACATTAGTCAGCAAACTGTTTGTCAAAAAGAGGAACATTGCCCCTTTCCACCCTCATGTCAAACACACACACAAACCGTTGCCTGCATAACAAGACAACTACAGTAGGCAACACTTGTCAATCCAAATAATTGATTTAGGATATTTTTTTATTTTTACAATCAGAAATCCCAAATGTGTAACTTTTGTAAGATAAGAGAAAAAGGGTAACATGGTCACACAGACACACGAGAGGGGAAACTATCATTGTATTTTATCACACCAACTGACATACCTCTTTAGAGAAAAATAATGAATTGGCTGCCAACAGTCACTCACTGTTTGGAGATACAAATTACTAGCTATCTGGGACAATCCATTACATCATGAACAGCATAGCAACCTAGCTGTAGCAGCCTAGCTGTAACCTCTGGTACCAATTTCAATGTCCAAAATCACAGGTGCGGTTCTTTAGTTAAATAAGCAATAAACATCCCATAATGGTTAGGGTCATGTCTAAAAATGCCCAGTTGCCCATTATTAGCCTAGTGGTTAAGAGCATTGGCCAAGTAACTGAAAGGTTGCCGGTTTGAATCCCCGAGCCAACTAGGTGACGAATCTGTTGAATGTGCCCTTGAGCAAGGCACTTAACCCAAATTGCTCCTGTAAGTCGCTCTGGATAAGAGCGTCTGTTAAATGACTAAAAATGTCAACGTAAATTATTTTGTCTATTAGAGATCTCAGTGACTTTGAAAGAGGGGTCTCAAATGAGCATGGGGTTTAAAGGGTGTGTCTCAGTCAGCAGATCTCAACCCAATTGAAAACTTATGGGGAATTCTGGAGCAGCACCTGAGACAGCGTTTTCATCCACCATCAACACACCAAATGATGGAACTTCTCGTGGAGGAATGGTGTTGCAGCCCTCCAATTATGCTCCAGAAACTTGTAGAATCTATGCCAAGGTGAATTGCAGCTATTCTGGCGGCACGTGGTAGCCCAAAGCCCTTTTAAGACACTGTTGGAGTTTCCTTAAGTTTTGGCAGTTACCTGTAGCTACACCAAAGGCAACTTGACACTAAACTCATTGCATGTCCAGTGATGTGCTGACATGCTCCAATATGTGAATAAGCCTTTCGGAGTTGCTGTTGTGACTTCTATAACAGCGAGCTGTGTCGCTGTCCAACAATGCATTATGACAAAGGCCACGCTCCTGCCTCACTAGCGCCTTACATGCGCGTGGATGGGTTTGGAACTGTGTGTGGGACATTTCAACTGACAAAATTGCAACACCGCGACAATCTGGGCATGTGAGCGTTTTTGAGGAATTGACTCAGCGTCCATCCAGACATATTGCATTGCGTACAGGCCAACTCATGGGACAGAGGAGCTTTAGCGGAAGAACAGAAATGTTAGCAAGCTAGATTTTGCTTGCTCAGCTCTTCGATAACCCCTGGAACACTTTCCACTGGCAATGTTACTAAACGAGGAATCAATAACAGTAAAATAACTAAATGACTGATATCATTTCCAAGAAATATATCAGAGGACACACGGCAAATGGGCTACATAATCACAAACACGTTAACCTCCCCCCTTGCTACTTTCGCCCAATAAAGTTGCCTTACATTTACACACACACACACACCAGATGTATATATATTTTTTTAAACAATATAAATAAATATATAGAGTCCTTGTATGGACGGCTCACCGAAAAACGTTTGAATTTTGATTCAAGATGACTCATATCAAACTGTTAAAAATGGTCCACAATCCAAATGACACCAAATTGACACGACCTCGGTGCTCAATATGAAATAAGTTCAAGCAGCTATCGATATGGTGTCTGACAGAAATAGTCGAACTCACTGCCAGACTCGTGACATGGCAATCGAATGTCAACTAAAACGGGCAGCAAGCCAACACCTTACAGAATCTAGAACGATACATTTTCACCGTATGACTGCATGCGCAAACGAGCCATTTGTTATCTGACCAAATCAAATTGGTGGAAAAGCGGCGAAGCTATCCAAGCTGGATACAAAATATCCATCGTCGGTACACATTGTTGCAATTGATATTTAAGTTAAGTGTTTCATGCAAGTTCAAATGAAAATGAAAACACATTGGACGGTCAAATTACCCGTTGTTGGCTAACTACTTACTATTCGACCGTAAAATAAGTTACATCTAGCCAACTCGATAGCTAAAGAGCCACATGGAAGACAAGAGACGCCAAAAACAACGTATTAGCACAACTGGAAAAATTTTAACAAAGTCTAAAGAATTGAAAAGTTTCGATATAGCATTGTCTCTATTATGGCTTACCATTCCATAACGCAACGCTAGAACTCAGAGAACAAATGGGGGAAGTACAGTACATGTTGTTCGCTATTGAACTGCCATGCTGGCTGCTCGAGCGATCAGTCACTTCTCCCATTTATTTTGCGCTACCTTTCACCGTTCACGAAAAACACATTAAAGCATTCCGTAATATCACACCATTAAATAAATTAAAGACGCCTTTTCAAGTACTTACATTCATGCAAGCGTTGCCTGCAAAGTAGCAGTATGGCAGGAATTGTGTGTTCAGATGTCTGTCTCAGTGTCAGAGATCACATCGGCAGCTGCTTCCTCCATCCACGCAACGCGCAGATCACGCCGCACAGCAACGCTACCGAACCCCTCGCCGTCGCCAAGGCAACAAACCCACTTCAACCAATCATAACCCCTCCCATTCCATATCCCCTGGCAACTGCCGCAGCGCAGAAGCACATGGTTATTCTGTGGCGCTGCGGACGCCGACGCCACTCCATTTTCTTTTTTACTTTTTTTCTTATGAGTTCATTGTGTAGCCTACATAGAATATGGCATATTGTAAACTTAATTAAAATACAGAAAAAAAACGCACAGTACATTTTTTGGGGTGTCTCCAAATAACACAGTTAATTTCAGCGGTTAGAATAAACTACACAGCATGTGGTGATGAAAGTGGGGATTAAAGTAATAGAAGGCACCTGCGTCATTTTGGCGGGGGACTAGAAGGCATCTACGTCATTTTGGCGGGGGACTCCAGCCAGTGAGCGGTCATGATGATGGTACAATGTAGCCTACTTTATCTGGACTAAGCAGTCTCTTCCGCTAGCAGATTAATTTGTAGTATATCTCTCCCTAAGCGCTGCAAACGGGTCATCATTAAAGGGACTGTTAAGCTTTGTAATGCCTCAATATGCAGCCAACACTAAAGAGACCCCTGATTTCAGTACATATGTGACTGATAGGCACAGCATTTGTCATGTAGACCTACAGTATAATGGAAAGGGCTGCATTATTTGTATTCTGGAGTCGACCCTATTACTCATTTGGTATGGGCCACTGTGCAACTCTCTTAGCATCAGTGAGTTTACACCAAACTGTAACTCTCACATCAATGTGATACCTGACCCCCTTTAGAGCTCCTCCTTCCACCCCTCTGTTCTCCTTTTATTCATTTTTTATTTCACCTTTATTTAACCAGGTAGGCCAGTTGAGAACAAGTTTTCATTTACAACTGCGACCTGGCCAAGATCAAGCAAAGCAGTGCGACAAAACAACAACATAGAGTTACACATGGGATAAACAAACATACAGTCAATAACACAATAGAAAAAGTATATGTACAGTGTGTGCATATGTAGAAGATTAGGGAGGTAAGGCAATAAATAGGCCATAGAGGCAAAATAATTACAATTTAGCATCAACACTGGACTAATAGATGTGCAGATGATGA
Source organism: Oncorhynchus tshawytscha (assembly GCF_018296145.1). NCBI lineage: Eukaryota > Metazoa > Chordata > Actinopteri > Salmoniformes > Salmonidae > Oncorhynchus > Oncorhynchus tshawytscha. The sequence continues at coordinate 29,920,702 of NC_056453.1, forward strand.
TGTGCAAATAGAGATACTGGGGTGCAAAAGAGCTTCAACAACAAAAAATAACATGGGGATGAGGTAGTTGGGTGTGCTATTGACAGATGGGCTGTGTACAGGTACAGTGATCGGTAAGCTGCTCTGACAGCTGATGCTTAAAGTTAGAGAGGGAGATAAGTCTCCAGCTTCAGTGATTTTTGCAATTCGTTCCAGTCATTGGCAGCAGAGAACTGGAAGGAAAGGCGGCCAAAGGAGGTGTTGGCTTTGGGGATCACCAGTGAAATATACCTTCTGGAGCGTGTGCTACGGGTGGGTGTTGATATGGTAACCAATGAGCTGAGATAAGGCGGGGCTTTACCTCCTCCTCTGTCCACTTCGATCCTGTTTTTATAACCTCTCTCAGAGAGATAACTCTGAAAGCTACCAAAGTAGCTTAGATTTTATTTTCCTGCCAAAGTTCTTCTTTCAATATGTTGAGTTCAAGGCTTATAATTTCTCTATTACCTTATAATTAATGACCTACCTTTTTATTCACTTTGAAATGTCTTTCTACGCCATTGTTCTGTTTGGGATGTTGTAGTATTTACAATGCTTTTGCATCCTTCTAGTGGAAACACAGAAACACACCCTGTTTCACTTCATGCCCTTCAGTTAGTTCAACTGGACAAACAGGATCTTCTGTGAATCATAGGGTGGTGGTATGCTACAGCCACACTGGATTCAAGTAAACCAGCCATTAGAGGGTTGAACAGGACCTGTAGTGTTTGTTTACCCAGATGCAGTGTTGTTCTAACCCATATAACTCCTTTTCATGTTGATGGTTTCTTTTCTTTTGTGGGTTTTAAGGCTTGAAAGAAATAATATAATCCCACATGTGGTGCTCTATCAAGTCTTTGATTTGAAGTCTCAGTTTCGAGTTGTCCTCATTCACTCGTTTTCTTTCTGAAGTTGCTGTTTCTGTTTTTCCCCCAGCACATTTCACCATGGCTACTGTTGGTGACTGGATCACATGGCCTATCTCGTGCTTGGAGAAGAGGAAAGGATGGACAAATGATGAAGGAAGCTGTCTGTCTGTTTCTGGTTTACTGGTTAAAAGTCCCTTGTGGGAGTGGAATGAATCATCCCCCAAAAATGCCCCTCTGAATAATCAAACCCTTTAAGGTCATATATTTGACCTATATGCCACATTCTGTTTAGAGATATATTTGGATAGCTAAGGACCATTATATTTCTCTTGAATAAATCCTTTGTGTGTATGTAGCTTGTGTAGCCACCGACGTAGCTCTGACGGTCATGATTTACATTCATTATTCACATGTTACATTGTTCATGTAATCCTCTCTGAATGTACAGGTATGTTTCGGTTTGTGAGTGTATGTACGTGGTGTTTGTCTACTCTCACACAGACCTAGCTGAGATAAAGAGGAATAATAATACATTTAGAATGGTATTCATGGTGTCTTCCATAGCCAATCTCCCTGCTATTCCCTGCTATTCAGCCATAATCTACGAGAGTGTATGAGAAGGAAAGCGAAAGGATTTATGACCAAAGTCAAAATAGAATCCTTGAGTTCATCCTCTTCCTTCACTTACTGTACTGTCTGTACGTTGCTTTTGCTCAGGTTGCCATGTCATCATTCCCATACTGTACATGCTAAGAGCTATTCATAGGGCCATACAGCCAGCAGCAGCGTACAGCCTATAGCAGAGAATCACTCTGCCTCATTTTTATTCTCCTCCCTTCCCTGTATCACTCCTTCCACTCTTTCCCTAGCTGGATGATGAAGTTGCAAAGACAGCAAATGGGAGAGGAGAACAAGATATAGCAATCACCAGGGCAACGGAGCTGATTGAGGATGCCTTGAAAAGACAGAGCCATTAGTCTGTGCGCCTGGAACTGTGCTAATCTGATTTTAAATCTGTTACTACAATCTAAAGCATTATGCCCAAGAGACCATTGACAGGGATAGGTCCAGATACCTGATTCAGGGAGGAGGGAATGGCACAGACCAGATCACTGACAAACAGTCTGCCTTGGATTTCATTTAGGAGAATATTTATGAAAAATAGAGAGGCAATAGTAAAGCATTAGGTAATGTAGTTAGATGGGATGCATAGGTAAGAGGAGGTTATGTGTTGATGGCTGGGTTATGGTGGCTAAATTGAAGGAAGGGGATACATAAAGTAGATGGAAGGAAGAGTGTGAGAAGATTGAGGAGAGATGGAGGAAGAAATTAAATGTGGAGAGGTACCTATGAGAAGGAGGAGCTAATTTATGTTTTATGGTTACATACACCAGATAGGTGCAGTGAAATGTGATGTTTTACAGGGTCAGACACAGTAGTACAGCACCCCTGGAGTAAATTAGTGTTAAGTGCCTTGCTCAAGGGCACATCGACAGATTCAAACCAGCAACCTTTCAGTTACTGGCACAACGCTCTAAACGCTAGTCTACCTGCCTAGCCGTTGAATTGAGTGTGTGAGATGAACTATGTATGTGAGGTGGTAGTGGAGGGATGAAACATGAGGATGGATGCAATCTGTAGATACTGTGTATTTTCTGTGTGTGTGTGTGTGTGTGTGTGAGAGATCATGTATGTGTGTGTGTGTGTGTGTGTGTGTGTGTGTGTGTGTGTGTGTGTGTGAGAGAGAGATCATGTATGTGTGTGTGTGTGTGTTGGTGTAAGAGAGAGATCATGTATGTGTGTGTGTGTGTGTGTGTGTGTGTGTGTGTGTGTGTGTGTGTGTGTGTGTGTGTGTGTGTGTGTGTGTGTGTATGAGAGTGTGCAGTATATCAGGACTGGTGTCTAAGAGTGTGTGTGTGTGTGTGTGTGTGTGTGTGTGTGTGTGTGTGTGTGTGTGTGTGTGTGTGTGTGTGTGTGTGTGTGTGTGTGTGTGTGTGTGTGTGTATGAGAGTGTGCAGTATATCAGGACTGGTGTCTAAGAGTGTGTGTGTGTGTGTGTGTGTGTGTATTTTGTTCATGCTCTCGGGCATGCATGCGACTATGTGTGTGTGTATATTTCAATGTGTGTGTGTGTGTGTGTAGTGTGTCAGATTAACAGGCTGCATTGTGTTAGTAGTGGTGGTGGCGTTGTGGTCAGGAGGAACAGGAGTCCTGCTGCTTTAATGGTCTATAAATCTGTGCGGCCTGGCTAGCCTGACACTGCCCCACTGAGACCCACTCATGCGGAAATGAATCAAGCCCTTTTTACGGACCGCAAGTGTCCAAGCTCCCACACACAGACTCGTAGGCACACACACAAGCACGCACGCATGCACACACACACACACACACTCCCCAGCCAGGCGGCTAGCCGATTAGAAAGGCTGCACACACATACGCACGCACAGACACACAGACATAAACAGACTAACACAGACACGCCCCTGCCGGCCGCTATCCGATAAGAGAGGCTGCACATGCACGCACACACACGCACACGCACACACATACATACACAGCAATACTCCATTCCAACCCTGTTGGAGCTCCTAAAACACTCCATTAATGACAAGTCCTCTTCATTCTGACTCTCTTCTGATTTCCCTGGCTTGCTATTTCTCCCCCCTGATACTCTCTTCACACCGTACTTAGCTTTCCAGAGGGTGAGCAAGCACACACACACACACACACACACACACACACACACACACACACACACACACACACACACACACACACACACACACACACACACACACACACGCACGCACGCACGCACACACACACACACACACACACTTCACAGTCATATTTGTTCCACTTTTGGCCTATGAGGATCTGTGATTGTGGTAACACTCAACATCAAATCAAATGTAATTTTCTTGGTCACATACGCATGGTTAGCAGATGTTATTGCGAGTGTAGCGAAATTCTTGTGCTTCTAATTCTGCAAATGCAGCAATATCTAACATGTAATCTAACAATTCCACAACAACTACCTAATACACACAAATCTAAGTAAAGGAATGGAATAAGAATATATACATATATATATGGATGAGCAATGACTGAGCGGCATAGGCAAGATGCAATAGACGGTATAAAATACAGTATATACATATGAGATGAGTAATGCAAGATAAGTAAACATCATTATTAAAGTGGCAAATTCAAAAATTCAATAACAACTCTCAGTCACTGTGCTGGAGTTGTTATTGAATTTAAGCAGCTCTTAACATAGACGTGTCTGTAATGCATCCCTACAGAAGATTAGGTTATGGCTGCTACAAGCCTGGTAATGTCATTTTAATATACACACATGCACCCACATGCTCCCGACTGGGCACAGATGTCAGTTTAACGTCTACTTTTGATTGACATTTTGTTGAACTACACACACCCATACGCATGCATGCACGTACACACGCCTGAACACACATGTAGGCCGGCTTGCACACACAAACACGTGCGTATGCACGCATGCAGGGGGGCATGCATGCACACACACACAATCAGACACACATGAAAGGTGTTTAACCTGTGGCCCGCTGGAGGAAACAGGAAGCCAGTGGTGCTCTCATCACTCTGTGCCTTCAGCAGTGGCGACATGGATCTAATTATTTTGTTGAATTAAATAGCTAATTGGGATTCCACCAGGGTGTGTTTCTGAAAGAGAATGTGTAGTTGCATTGCAAGGTGGGAGGCCATATTTGTCTTGCGTGACTGGTCTCTGATGAGGGTTCCATTGGGGACACGGGTCATACAGTGGAACTGCCTTCTTCTGTCACCTGTTCTTTATTTTATGGCTACCGTCAAATCATATTCTTACAGGGAGTAGAGGCCGATGACAGCACTGGTGAGAACGAGGCTGAATCATCATGCTATAGACACACCGATTGGGATCACCATATGGGCCAAAGCCTAATGATTCTACCTGTGCAATGTTTTCCTTTGCAGAATGAGTGTGATATGAGACACACCACTCACGCAAAACATTCAAATGCACACACATTCATCCTCGTTCTCACCTGAAGTTCCCAGGGGATCCCTACTCTCAGGCCAACTTGTGCTAATTAGTTGAAACTGAAGTTGTTAAACAGTATAAAACTCATGAGCACACACACACTACTCTGCTATATTTCCATAGATAAGGATCTCAAGGCCAGCGGACAGGGTAAACAGGCAGTATTTGCATTCACCCAAGGGCAGGAACTGCCTGTCTGTCTGTGGAGTCCTCACTGCACACATCACGTGAGTAATGACTAGGCAAGTCAGTTAAGAACAAATTCTTATTTTCAATGACAGCCTAGGAACAGTGGGTTAACTGCCTGTTCAGGGGCAGAATGACAGATTTGTACCTTGTCAGCTCGGGGATTTGAACTTGCAACCTTTCGGTTACTAGTCCAACGCTCTAACCACTAAGATCCCCTGCCGCCCCAATGCAGTAAGTAAGTGTTACTTACTGCATTTCATTACACCAGGTGACGTGTGCAGTGACGGCTCCACAGACAAACAGGCAGTACCTGCCCTTGGGCGAATGCAAATACGGCTTGTTTACCCTGTCAATGAGCCCAGCCCTAACTCAAGCTTATTACTCCATTACATGACGATCAAAGTTCACTATAAAAGTGTGGGGGAGGCAATCAAAAACAAAATGGGTTGACAGAACACAAGAAACCTTTGGACATCCTGATTTTCAAGGAAAACCCCTTTACCTTTGCTGAGCTACACCTGTAGATAAAAAAAATCAATGAATACAAAATAATAATAACATATACAGTATTCATTTTATTAAGTATTTTGTATGTTTATTGGTGGAGAGAGATAGAGGTGAAAGGTAGAAGATAGGGCGCTGATAGAGCAGATTCAAACCCATGCCGACAGCGATACACTGTCCTCCAGAGGCAGTGGCTTAGACCGAAGACCTGAAAACCTGCCTAAGAACCGGGTGCGGTTAACAGGTTTCTTTTAACTTATCTGTTCTTCAGGTTTTGTTCCCTAGGTCTTTCCATCTCCTCCCATTCCTGTCCTCCTGCTCCTCCCTTGTCCTATCTTCCCTAGCCTACAGTAATAATCCTAAATGCAGTACTGGAGACTGTTTGTTTACAGAATCCCTGTGTTTGACAGGCCTTTGTGCTAACCAGGCCTTATGAATTATGTCAACAGGCGCTGGCTGTCTCTTATCTATAGCTTGATAAAGGCCTCCTTCAATGATGGGGCAATAAAATAACCCAATAGACAGGCAGGTAGGAACATTCTTTTTAAAATTGTATTATTATAATTATTATTTACCTTTATTTAACTAGGCAAGGCAGTTAAGAACAAATTCTTATTTGCAATGACGGCCTGTCTAGGAATCACTCTCTGCTCTTGAGTGGCTATCCAGAAAGAAAAAGGGAACACACATTCAGAAAGACTAAAGCCAAACAATTAGCCAGTAATTATTTATTGATTTAGCCTATTTATTCAGGTTAGAAATGTAAATAGTCATTGTTTTTGATGAGGTGTTGAACTGTTGATTCACTTCAGGGCAGGATGAGCACCCAGGCCCTGGCTGCATCCCAAATGGCACCCTATTCTTCATATAATGCATGTGTCCTGGTCAAAAGTAGTGCACTGTAAAGGGAATGGGGTGCCATTTGGTACACAAACACTATAACGCGAACAAACAATCAGCAATGTTTTAACTGATAAAAAAGGACTTAACAGACTTCTATGCAGGAATGTTGAAGCAGCTGCTTAGTAAATCCTGTTTTTTAAACCAAGTCCTGCTGCGGGCTAAGTTTACTGATAGATGAATGACAGCGTCTACATTTTGTGTTCAATGATCCGTGGAAAAAAAGAGTTTCTGCCTTTAATAAGTATTTCTTTAACTTCTTTGAAACAGTTTAAAAATCAGTAAGAAAGTTTTAATCTACACCATCATAACTAAGCAGAAAGAGAAGCAGGAAGAAAGAAAGGCAGGGATTAGGAGAGGAAGTATGGCCAGAATTATTATTATTATCTCACATGAATCCCAACAGTCTAAACAGCATTGGCCATGGGGCTTTATCTGTATAGAGCAGTCAGTGGTTGAAAAGGAATCCCTCTCTGCTCTTGAGTGGCTATCCTTTTTACAGGTCAGGATGAGAGCTGCAATAGTGTGAGGCACCAAGGCATCACAGATCAAAATCAATAGACCCCAGGCTAGGCCTATTCAGCTAGAGGGTGAGAAGGGACCTGGAATGAGTGGGGGGTTGGACATTCCATAAAGGAGGGTGACATCACAATAGGGAGTTGGGATTTGCTGGTTGGAGCACTGACCATGAAAAATATGCCTCTCTCTGATCACAGGATCAACCCACTTCCTAGAGAAAACCTAACCACTCCAGTTCCTGGGATTGATCAAGAGGAGTGGGATTCCACAGCTCTACCCCTGCCTCCATTTCCATATCCACAGTCTTAGGAAGACTGGTTGGTCGAAACATGTTGCTCAGCTATGTAATTCTGCTCCTACCTCTGTTTATACAGTATCTACATTAAGTATCTTCTCTGTATTATACAGGCTTCCTTTTTTGTATTTTGTTTTGGCATATCCTCAACTTTGCCTGACTACCGAGCATGGAGATATACTGTAGCACCAACACAAATACAATCACCGCCCACAAAGCAGTGTCCCTGGGCCTGGCTTGGCCTGGGCTTTGTTGTAAAGCCTGGTACTAAAGTAATCCAGGACCTGGATTTACAACCGCAATTGGTCACAGCTTCTCCTGGAAGGACCAAAGGGACAACTGGAGAGTATAGCGGTGCAAAGTTGAACTCCAACCCGATGAGTTAGACTGCCAATAGAGTGCTGACAGCTAGGGAAATGGCATTGTCCAAGCTGTCAAGGAAGGCTTAGATATATGGCATGTGACTTACCCTGTTTTTATCACGTTTACAACCTGCAATGTCCATTGAAACAGCGACTCCTGAAGTTCAGTTTAGCAATATAACAGCATAGCACTGAACTTTGCCTGCTTTTATGTCATTGTAGCAACCAATTCAGTGCTGGTAGTAACTACAGTTGGACAGAGTTTCTTATTGAGCAATAACAACCGTTTCTCTTAAGCCTGGTCCCAGATCTGTTTGTACTGTCGCTATGACAACAACAAGTAGATTAGACAGCACAAATAGATCTGAGACCAGGCTAGTTTCTATTCTTTGTTGTGATTGTGGTTCACGGTTTATAGCCCCAGTAAAACTGCATGGGAGGATAATTCCTCTCTATAAAAACTCCTGCAAATAACCCTGCAATACAATCAACCACATGCAGGGGCAATTAAATTAGCCTATTGATCCTGGACTGTTCTATTACCCTGCTAAATTATGTTTTCTACTGGTAATGACTGCCTCATGCTGGCAAATGAACACCTCTGCAAGTCTATTAACTGACAAGGGAAAGAGGATGAAAAGACAGATGGGTGGCAGACAGACAGACAGACAGACAGACAGACAGACAGACAGACAGACAGACAGACAGACAGACAGACAGACAGACAGACAGACAGACAGACAGACAGACAGACAGACAGACAGACAGACAGACAGACAGACAGACAGACAGACAGACAGACAGACAGACAGACAGACAGACAGACAGACAGACAAGCCACTCTGACATGTTGTGTTATGTTCAGTATAGTTCATTACAATGTTGAAATGATCCAAAATTGTAAATGTATTCATCCTCACTCATCAGTTGTTTGTTGTCATTGTTGTTGTTTACAGTGAAAGGGGGTTCAGCGTAAGTCTTCCTCAACATCTTCAGTGTAACCAGTGAAGGCTTGCCAGAGGTAACAACACTGAGTACTTTGGGCTCTATGCTCTTAGAAAAAAGGGTCTGTATAGAACCTTAAAGGCTTTTTTGGCTGACCCCATAGTAGAACCATTTGAAGAACCGTTCTTGGTTCCAGGTAGAACCCTATTGGGTTCCATGTAGAGACTTTTCTATAGAGGGTTCTACATGGAACTCAAAAGGGTTCTGCCTGGAACCAAAAAATGGTTCTCCTATAGGGACAGTGGAAGAACCCTTTTGGAACCTTTTTATCTAAGAGTGTACCAGTCCCACTGCCACCACATTGATTTACACAGCATCCCATCCACCCCACTCTGCCTGGGGCACAAGTACACTTTGTGTTGGGGGGACAATTGTGGTGTTTGTGCCCTGCCAATGTTGTCTGGCACCATCAGCTCCATAGTAGGCTGCAGTGGAGCTAGCTATTGTTCCCTGAGCAGCATGTGTGTGTGTTTTGTTAATGAAGTTCATGTGTGTGTGTACAATTACTGTGCAGTGACTGTCAAGGATATGCATCACAAAAACTTGGGATACAATCTATACACTATGGGGGTTGAGTGTCTATTAGTGTCTGTTAGTGTTACATAAGTATATGTCCTAATTAGTTTGAATAGAGTTAGTGTGTACAGAGTGTTGGAAATGTAAAGCACTAAAGGGCAAGTGTTAGCATGCTAAAATGTTAATTGTGGAACTATAGTGGTGTGGACATTGTTATTGTGTAGACTTGAGTGTACAGTGGGGTGTAGGGCTGTGAGTGAGTGTGACCCGTTGCCTAGGGGCGTGGGGCTGTGTAAAGAACTCTAGGTCTATGGGGAGCCTGCCTGGCTGGCTGGCTGTGGCTGTGGGCAACACGGCTGCAGACAGTGTGTGTGTGGATAGAAAGAAGCGTGTGCTGCCTCTCTCTGCCTCACTGAGCACAGGGTAATGAAGCATGGCAGAGGAGAGGAGGGGAGGAGAGTAGGGGAGGGGGAGAGGGGAGTGGAGGAGGGTAGGGGAGGAGGGCAGGGGGGAGAGGGGAGGAGAGGAGAATGTGGCTGCAGGGTAGGTAGGGTGCCGAAAACCAGGATCAATGTTGGGGAGGTGAGACAGTACAGCAAATCAAAATCAAATCAAATCAATAAGACTTAGACTTCTCCTTGAAATGCTTCCCAACGATGCAGAGAAAAATAGTTTAGGGAACAATTAAAATAGTAACACAAATGGAATAAATAACACAAGAATGAAGCTATATGCAGGGAGTACCAGTACCATATCACTGTGCAGGGGGCTGCTGCCGGCCTGGTTCTGTTCTGCTCTACGGTCATGCTACTGCTGCCAGCCCTGCCACACTCTTGGTTGCGTCACAATAATCTCTCCTTTCTCCCAAAGCGTACACTTGTACACTTCCTTTCATGGATTTAAAAGAAAATGACCGGTATATGGGAACTTCCTCTAGCCCATGCCTGCACCGATCTAATACTTCAACATTTGTGCGGAGTAGTGAACGAGTGCAGACTTCAGCGAGATGAACTGTCCACTCATGTCCCTCGCTCTTGTTTTTTCTCGTGCCATCTCTCTTTTCATTACTCATCAAAAACCTCTCTATTTACATCTCAAACAAAAGACAAGCCTTGTTACATGTTCATATATAATAGCTGCAGGTACATATTCTGTTTTTTGTGATGAAAGTTTATGAAAGTGAAGGAAAATCCTTTTTTAACTCAATAATTTTTGTTCACATTGTCCCCGCTATATTAATTCTTCATGAGTTCTCTATTCCTCTTTCTCTCCTTCCTTGTGTTCTTCTGCTCTTCTCTTCCTCTTTACCTTTGCCCTATTGACCTATGAGGTCTAGCCTGAGCAGATGTGATATTGCGTCTCCAGTGTTGTGTTGTCTTGAATGGCATTCCACAGACTGGGAAAATTACCCCTGTCTGGTCCTCTGTCTTATCTGCACTGGGATCCAGGGGCCTTGAAACGTGAGTCTCCTGAGTGATTGTCTTTTAGGGTGAGAGAAGATATGTATATTTGTACATTACAAACATTTCTAAATCAATGCATGTATTCAGGGCCTAGTTGACTGTTAGGAGTCAATGATCCAAGGAGATGTGAAATTTATGCGAATACACTTTTATATAAGTTTGAGTTTGTATGTCATATGAATTTGTAAGATGTATGACAGAGCACCTTTCAGAGTAGATGAGGCATCAACCGTTCAACAACACACTACAATGAAACATTTATGGATTTTTGGTTGATATACCAACATGGTGTGAGTCAGCAAGTGTGGTGCTATTCATAGTCTGCAACCCAGGCCCTAACACTTCTCTCTTCCGGCCCCCTGCTCCTAGAGGGCCGGAGAGGAGAAGGTGTGAGCTCCCTCTGCCAGGTACCACTGTGCTGGCCACACACACCCGCTCGCACACACACACACACAAACCAGGCCCCACTGTGCTGGCTCAGCCCTCAGCCTGGCTCCAGTTGTAGCAATGGTAGGGCCCATCGGCCATCTGTCCCTGACCAGCAGAGAGAGAGAGGCAGCCACCGTCCCCGGAGCAGAGAGCACACACACACACACGCGCACACGCACACACACACACACACACACACACACACACACACACACACACACACACACACACACACACACACACACACACACACACACACACACACACACACACACACACACACACGCTCACACAAAGCAGGGGGTGAGGGGGCGTGAGCTGGGATGAGGTCGAATGGGAGGGTAGGGGGAGTCATAGAGTCAGGCAGTCAGGCAGCATTGTGTTTCTACCTCACCTAGCAACGGCCTCCTATTTCCTGTGTTTTTGGGCGCAGGCATCATGGTCCCCTTGGATGGTGTGGGGGTGGTGGCCCCTCTCCCTCACACTCTTTCTGTCTCTAGCTGTCCTATTTATGGTAATGAGCCATCTGCCCTCTCTGAACACAGCGGCCCAAACAAGGGAGGGGGCTGGGGGAGTGGGTTGTAGGGGGCTGGGGGAGTGGGCTGTAGGGGGGCTGGGGAGCGGGGAGTAGGAGTGCTGGGGGGACAGGCTCTGACAGCCTACTGGCAGGACACAGAGACAAAGACTCCTCCTCTGCTTGTTGTGTCTGTCCCTATAGATCAGGACTGTCCAACCATTCAGGAGCCTGTAAGTAAGCATTTCGCTGGACGATGTATCGCATACATTCGACCAATAAAACTTGAAACTTTTTCTTGGTGAGCTGCTGTCCTGTAGGTTTTCACTTCAACCCTAATCTAGCGCACCTGATTCTAACAAATAGCTGGTTAATAAACTGAATCAGGTTAGTTACAACTGTGAGAAAACCTACAGCATGGTAGCTCTCCAGGAACTCTCCAGGGTTGAAGAGCTCTGCTATAGATACAGTACCTTCAGACATTATTCAGTATTTCTGTGGAAGAGACAGAGGATGAGAGTGAGAATGAAAGACAAGCTAAGGATCTTAACACCATGAAACAAACATCGTGGCTTCACTCTCACTTTGCACATTGGGAAAAATGTTGCTGAGCGTTGTCAGTGGTAACCAAACACTCGACAGGTCTTGTTGTGATCGCTAAAGGTGACATCAGTGCCTGATAGTGATGTAGCCTATTACCAGGTGTGACTAAATACAGGCTCAGTTCTGTGTAGACAATGGCTGGTGAACTGCAATGACAACTGTTGGTGAATGTGTGCTTGCGTGCGTCTGTGCATGCACGCGTGAGTGTGTGTTGAGTGGTTGTGTGTGTGTTTTCACATGACTTCTTAGTACTGACTGCTGACAGCTGCTATATTGAGGAAATTACTATTATAGCCACTTACTATGACTGTGATATGTGGTTGTCTCACCTAGTTATCTTAAGATGAATGCACTGACTGTAAGTCTCCGGATAAGAGCGTGTGCTAAATGACTCAAATGTGTGTCTGTGATTAAAGGGTAGCTGTGTTCATTCTGTTTATAAGTCGTTTTTTACAAAGAACTGTTGTAAAATCAGCTGCTACAGGTGCTGATAGACGGACAGCTAACTAAACACACATGCTGATGCAATTATCTCTCTCTCTGTGTCTCTCTGTCTCTCTCTCTCTCTGTCTCTCTCTCTCTCTCTCGCTCTCTGTCTCTCTCTCTCTCTCTCTCTCTCTCTCTCTCTCTCATTCTCTCTCTTTGACGTAGTACTTACAACTGGTATACCTGTAAGGCAAGATGTTGCCGACAGACATGGCAACTCTACTTCCAGCTCGTAAGCAACTTTGCAACATAACATGTGTAAATAGCAGGTAATACCTTGGTTCTAGTGACACTTAAGCAGGACCTCATTTTCTTTTGAGGACAAAGCTAAAAGACAAGTTAACTAGTTGATGGTTTTCTTGTAGTTGCTGGTGTCTATGTTGTGATCGCTAAACGTTACATCAGTGTCTGATAGTGATGAAGCCTATTACTAGGTGTGACTAAATACAGGCTCAGTGTTGTTTATACAATGACTGGTGAACTGTAATAACCCCATTTAGTAATCAATGCATGTTATGTGAATACTCTTCATAGGGACTGTCTCTGTGACACAGGCGTGTGGTGGGCACAGAGCAGCCAATACAGAGCCATCGCTGGCTGCTCAATAGACCTCTGTTGCCACTGGATACTAGGTTGGTTACCAAGCCAACACATATGCCTCCCTTACCACACCAACATCTGAATGTAAAACACTCACACACATGCATGCACATACGCTGGCACGCACACACACACACACACACACACACACACACACACACACACACACACACACACACACACACACACACACACACACACACACACACACACACACACACACACACACACACACACACACACAGTGTTCTATATTTTGATAGACATCACAAGTTTGTTGACACTAAAACAGTACAAAGTCAACCTGATGGGGGATAAAAGCAGTTACTCACTTACAGCTATACAGGATACAGTATGGTGCTGTTTCCATGCAAATGAGACAGAGAGGGAGAGAGAGAAACTGGCACAACTGGTGAAATTAGACATTAAAGACAAGTTTAGGGATGGTCCATGAGCATTATCATGTTAATGCACATCACATACGCTCACATGTACGCACACGTCATATACATAATTATAGTGCATTTGCATGGGGGGCGGGGGGCTAACGGACTTCAACTGAAAGTGTATGTGTGAGTGTGGCTTTATGCGCTTGGAGTGAAGTGTCTGTTTTGTGTTTAGTGTGCATCAACAGGACAGGCCACATGACATGGTTGTCATGGTAGCAGCCTGGGGTTATGAGTCATGACTGTGTTGGTGGACAGGCAGGAGGAAGAACAAGGACAGTTATAACAAGATATTACGGTGTACTTGTTAACCTTCTTCTCTTAGTTTTACCGAATATTTGGAGATACGAGGGTGGGGACAGGGTAGGCTACAAGGAGCTTCACTGTCAAATTAAGTTATGAAGATTTCAAGAAATATACCAAGGAATTGTGATATAGTGTGTCAAAAGAGTGTGTCAAAATTGAATGAGTTCAAAACAATATTGAGGTTGAGTTTCTGTTCTTCTTATGTCAGCTGGGAAAATATAAGTACTTGAACTTTTTGCCACATCCTGCCATCATGAGTACACACACACACACACACACACACACACACACACACACACACACACACACACACACACACACACACACACACACACACACACACACACAACACACATGTGAACACACACACACACACACACAACACACACACACACACACACACACACACACACACACACACACACACACACACACACACACACACACACACACACACACACACACACACACACACACACACACACACACACACACACCAGCCCAGCTGGAGTGTACTGATGCCCCTCCCCACCCATGCACACCCTGCCTACAGCTTCCTGTGCACTATACTGTCACCATGGAAATGGTGGGAAACTGTCACATTGTCAGAGGGCATAATAGCATTTTTGTTTTTACTCACTGCTTCTATATGTCCCCCAATCCCTCTTTCAAGGCATCCTATAATTATATAAGTAAATAAGCTTTTTAAAAATATATATAATCTGCCTGATAATGGCAAAAGCAGTCAGGCAGACCTTCCAATGCCCCCCATTTTATGAGAGTGTAGTAACTGTAGTTTGCAGGATCAAGATCACAAGTCTAACAAAGTACCAGCTACCCACCTGTGCTAACCATCAAAACAGAAATCTATTTGAAAGGGCTTATTACGTTTGAATAGAAATCCTAAGTGGCCGTTTCATAGCCTGGGTTATGTAGCCTACATTTTCAGGACCCTGTCACTCAGGGTCCTGTGTCCATAAAATCACAGTGGATGGAAAATGCATGATGATTTGAGGTCAGCTCCCTCACTGACTAGGAAGGAGGAAGTAAAGAATAGACTACTATGCTATTTCTGACCTAATTTCCACTCTCTGTATTATTGTGAGAAACCCAGAGAAAATATTGTGAGACAGCACCACCATGTGGCTTGTTAAAGAAATGCAATCATGCGTGCGTGCGTGCGTGTGTGTGTGTGTGTGTGTGTGTGATGGATGCTCCATCAGAAATCCTACTGTTGGTCAATTAGTCACGGAGGTCTGATATATGAACACACTGCGTGTGTCCTAAATGAAAGTATATCCCCTATGTGGTCTACTACTTTTGGCCAGAGCCATTAGGGCTGCCTGTGTGACCCTGAACAAGGGCTTGTCTGACTAGCCCAGGGCCCCGTTGGCACAGCCTTTATTGTTCATAACAGCCCTGTGTGTGTATGTACTAGGCGCATCCGTGCGTGTGCTCATGCGTGTGTGTGTGAGCGAGAGACAGAGAGGGTCTGTGTGTGCGTGTCTGCCGCAAGCAGTGGCCTCTCCTCTTCTCCCCGCTGACTGACTCAATTCAGTTCACTAGAAATCAGAGCAGCGGTTTAGGCTCCCCCCTATCCTACATGGCCCTAGCAACCACGCCACGCCAACAGTTACCAGGCAACCAGAGAGCTGGAGCCACTGGCTTCACAGTAGTGTAGTGTGTGCATGTGTGTGTGTGTGTGTGAAAGAGAGAGAGAGAGAGAGAGAGAGAGAGTGTGAGAGAGAGAGAAAGAGAGAGAGAGAGAGAAAGAGAGAGAGAGAGAAAGAGAGAGAGAGAGAGAGAGAGAGAGAGAGAGAGAGAGAGAGCAGAATATGGTTTATGATAGCTTCATGCGTTACAGCATTATCATCTCGGAATAGAAACTGGGCAATAGAGGATTATTTAAATCTATCAACAAATGAGATTTTAGAAAAAAATGTAGAGATTATGGGACATAGCCTTGACGAAATTTGCCCAAAAGAGGAAGCATGGGACAACAGCCTTTCCACATTAAAATATAGCTGATTTTAAAAATGTGATTCATTTTTTTTTGTGATTCATTCACAAAGACCATCCCTGACATTAAAAAAAACACAGACAAGCATGCTTTTCTCGTAGGTGTAGCTACTCTTCCAACCGTTAGAGGTCATCATTACCCAATTTCACCCCATTTATTTTGCTTTGATGTTGGAGGAGTCACTATAGAGTCATTATAGTCACAGCGGCCTTTCACAGGTTTGCTGATGGTTCAGGATTTAGTGATTGCTATGACCTGGCTTTTTGTTCTAACTCACCTGTTTTGTATTCTAGGGACTCTATTGACTATAGACCCTAGTTTTATGGACACGCAATCGATTGTTTGTCCTGTACAGTGCTATATTTGTATTTATAACCCGGGTAGTTTGGCTCCTGGATGCTGATTGGCTGAAAGCTCTGGTATATCAGACCATATACCACAATTTAAGACACATTTTTTTACTGTTCTAATTTAATTGGTAATCAGCTTATAATAGCAATAAGGCACCTCAGGGGTTTGTGACATATGGCCAATATACCACACCCCCTCGTACCTTATAGTTTAAGTATAGAAGGTTTGGCTGACAACTTCACGAAAATGGTCGTTATGATTCTGAATGGTCAGATAGCTAGCAACAATGAAAATAAGATGCCATGTTGGGAATCGTAGGTGGCTCGCTTCAGCTCGTATCTTATTATTGAGCCCCACAGTGGACACGCCATAATACCCATAAAACCTAGCGGTCAAACACAGAAATAGTTCCAATCATTTTTCCACCATTCATTTTATCCATTTGGGATTTTAAAAACACTTCAAACAAGGGCTATGTTTCGTGTAGGCTTACCCTGGTGTGACGTTTACATAACCTTGTAACTTTTATCAGAATATTCGCCTCTATTTTTTCCCCCTGTTTTTTTCAAAGAAGCTATATAGCTAGCAACCTACCTAGATGATATAATGGGCAACATACTCGTACTTTTCCAGAGCCTCTTCTCCTTCAGCCAGTGGAGGTTTTATTTAATCGCTTATCATTTCTGCCAACTATATGAACAAGGTGAAATCTATTTCAATTCATGGTGTCCGAATGCAGTGCTGGATTAAATCAATTCAGAACTAACTTGTTGACACGTTCTGTTATAGATTCATGGCAAATGAACTCATTTCAGAATGTATCCATAATCATGAATGAATAAGCATATTTATTTAACAAGAATACACCTAGTCACACATCAATCACATGAACTCCAACAATTACCTTGTTTTAAAGAAATCAAAATAGTAAACAATGCATGCATGTGCCTTTTATACACAACATATAAACATCTGAATAAGTAAACATTAAATGATTTATTCATCAATGCCACAAACCTGGAACATCGAAGAGCACCATATAAACTATTATCACTGTCCAAGAACGCACAGATTCTTCTGCATTTCCATTTTAGGATTTAGACCAGCAACAAATAACAAAATGTAAAACAGCATATTGTAATTTCGGTGGGTGAGTTACAAATGGAAAATGGATGCGTAAGGTAGGTTTTATAGAAAATACAAGGTCAACTCCAGCTGAATGAGAAACACTTAGACTCAAAACAAGGAAGCTATGCCTAAAACAAGGAAGCTATGCCTAAAACAAGGAAGCTATGCCTAAAACAAGGAAGCTATGCCTAAAACAAGGAAGCTATGCCTAAAACAAGGAAGCTATGCCTAAAACAAGGAAGCAATGCCTAAAACAAGGAAGCTATGCATAAAACAAGGACGCTATGCCTAAAACAAGGAAGCTATGCCTAAAACAAGGAAGCTATGCCTAAAACAAGGAAGCTATGCCTAAAACAAGGAAGCTATGCCTAAAACAAGGAAGCTATGCCTAAAACAAGGAAACTATGCCTAAAACAAGGAAGCTATGCCTAAAACAAGGAAGCTATGCCTAAAACAAGGAAGCTATGCCTAAAACAAGGAAGCTATGCCTAAAACAAGGAAGCTACACCCATTTTGTTGAAAAAAAAGGTAGCAAGAACAGTACACCACAATACTTTTAAACGTGTTATTGAGTCTAGATGATATGAAATCAGGAGAAGATCAAGTGAAGGAAGCAGCATAGGAAAAATGGGTGAAGGTAGGGTAGGTTTATGGAGATAAGATGGATAGTTAGAAAGTGTCCGAAGTTGAGGGACCATGGAGCATAAAAGGCATAGTGTGGAATAAGGGGTAGCTAGAGAGATGGTTGGCCATGGAATAAACATAAAATAGGGTGCAAGTGTGCTTCTGCACGCCTTTCAGGTCGTAGTCGCAAATATCTGGCCCATGTCTAGTTATACTCGGGGTCTCAGCGTGTGTCCCTTGACGTCATTCCAACTCAGTTGCAGCATTTAAATCGTGGTCATAGTGTGTCTGGGAATCACCACATTAAAGACTATTTCCACAAATTGAGCCATAGACAATACAATTTAAGCATTGAGGACAGCATTTTGTTTACAACATGGTGGTTTACACTATATCTACTGCGGGTGAATGATGGAAGAATCTTACCCCAGCTGTAGGTCCATTTGAGTGTGTGGTCCCTTAGGCCTGCACATCAACCAGTACTGGGACCACTGGAGACTTGGGATGCTTGCTCTCAAAGTAGTTGGGGCGGCAGGGACTAGTAACCGGAAGGTTGCAAGTTCAAACCCCCGAGCTGACAAGGTACAAATCTGTCGTTCTGCCCCTGAACAGGCAGTTAACCCACTGTTCCTAGGCCGTCATTGAAAATAAGAATTTGTTCTTAACTGACTTGCCTAGTTAAATAAAATTAAAATAAATAAAATAAAATAAAAAGTACTACTTGAATGTCTTCGGGTCTGCATTTATAAAGGTCAAGTACAAAATGAAGGAAGTTAACAATGTGGCTTAGATTGACTTCAAAGTTGACATAAATGATAAACTAAGCAATAAAATGCAACAAACTACTGCACATATGAAAGACTACCACACAGGCCAGTACAATAGACTACACATGGAGAGGAACCTAAAAGGTACATACAGTACCAACAGTACTACTCACCTGACAGACAGGGCAGGTATGGACCAGTGCTGCCTTGGCTGGAGTCTTCTGGTTCGCAGCTGCTCCCTCCATCTTAGCAGCCATGGCCACGGCATCAGTCAAGAAGTTCAACTTTAAATTGAGAGTGGAGTATGTATTATACAGTACCAGTCAATAGTTTGGACACAACTACTCATTCAAGTGTTTTTCTTTACATTGTAGAATAATAGTGAAGACATCAAAACTATGAAATAACTCATATGGAATCACGTATTAACCAAAAAAAGTGTTAAATCAAATTAGATTTTAGATTCTTCAAAGTAGCCACCCTTTCCATTGATGACAGCTTTGCACTCTTGGCATTTTCTACAACCAGCTTCACTTGAAATGCTTTTCCAACAGTCTTGAAGGACTTCCTACATATGATGAGCACTTGTTGGCGGCTTTTCCTTCACTCTGCGGTCCAACTCATCCCAAACCATCTCAATCGGTTGGAGGCCAGGTCATCTGATGCAGCACTCCATCACTCTCCTTCTTGGTCAAATAGCCCTTACACAGCCTGGATATGTGATGGGTCATTGTCTTGTTGAAAAACAAATGATAGTCCCACTAAGCCCAAATCAGATGGGATGGCGTATCGCTGCAGAATACTGTGGTAGCCGTGCTGGTTAAGTGTGCCTTGAATTCTAAATAAATCACAGACAGTGTCACCAGCAAAGCACCCCCACACCCTCACACATCCTCCTCCATGCTTCACGGTGGGAACCACACATGCAGAGATCATCCGTTCACCTACACTGCATCACAAAGATACATCGGTTGGAACCAAAAATCTCAAATTTGGACATTGCCTTGATTCGACAATCTCGTTCAGATCATCAAGGCTCTGGTGATTGACGTGAATCTTGAGACAGGCATTTATAGTTCTATATGATCGCCACATTAGCATATAATTAGCATTTTTTTTGTGTGGGTGGGGGGAAATCCCGGCGAATATATTGAAAAAAGTCACCTTGTCCGAGAGAGATTTACATGGTTATCAAAACATCATACCAGGGTGTTAAGGGATTTTTTAATCAATAATGACTAAATTATGTATACATTTCAATCAGAACTATGACTAAACAGAATAATATTATGTTACTGTATGGATGTATGAATCTTATTATAATCTTAGTACTGAATATAATGTGTGTAATTATAATCAAGAATTAGAACAAAGACTGTCTGTTCCTTGGTAGAAACGAATGAAGTTATCGTCAGACTGGCTAGAATGCTTATCTACACAGGGAGAGGAGAGACCTTGGGCTGGTAGTAAATTATCTAACGGGTGGTGGACGATGTGGGAAGGCTTGTGAACTATACTGCCATTGTATTGGAGTGTTTAGTTTATAACCTGTTGTAAATTGTACCATGATGTGTACTCTTGAGAATAAACGCTATTGATTGATTTTGAGACTGGCCTCTGTCCATTTTATGCAAATAAGTATCTTACAAATTCTTAGGAATGGGCAGAGAGATTCATTGAATTGGTTAATAAAGATATAGGAATCTAATTCCTTTAACACAGGGTAAGACTACATGAAACACAGCCCTTATTTGAAGTGTTTCTAAAATCCAAAATGGATCAAATGAATGGTGAAAAACCGATTGGAACCATTTCCGTGTTTGACCACTAGGTTTTATGGGTATTATGATACTGTGGTAGTCTATTGATACTATGTCTTGTTTTGAGGTGTTATGACTGATTTCATGTCTATGCTAATATGGTCCAAATGTGCTCGCTAGCTAACCAACAACTATAATGATGTATTTGAGAGACAACAAGTGTTCATTGTGCAAATGTATTTATGTAAAAAATATATAGTTTCCACGTTGTTAACAATCTAAGCCAATCCCTTTTGCTCCATAGCTGCGCACAGCATCTGTTTTGTTGCTAAACACATCAACCAATAATCTACACAAAAATGTGTTCTTCTTTATTTGACCTTGTAAAAAAATGTAAAACCCAAATTGTATTCAAATGTCACAGATGTGAACAAATATGAATCATAGTTCATTTATAGACAAACATTTGTCATATATCATGTAGATTAATAATACAGGGACGTCCCAAGGATCCCGGATTCCCCGTTCATATACAGTGCACCCGGAAAGTATTCAGACTCTTTCCACATTCTGTTACATTACATCTTTATTCTAAAATTGATTCATTAAATAATGTTCCTCATAAATCTTTAAACAATACCCCATAATGACAAAGCAAAAACTTGTTCTTAGAAATGTTTGCAAATTAAACATTTACATAAGTATTCAGACTCTTTGCTATGAGACTCAAAATTGAGCTCAGGTGCATCCTGTTTCCATGGATCATCCTTGAGATGTTTCTACAACTTGATTGGAGTTCAGCTGCGGCAAATTCATTTGATTGGACATGATTTAGAAAGACACACACCTCTCTATATATGTCTATATAAAGGTCCCATTGTTGACCGTGCATGTCAGAACAAAAACCAAGCCATGAGATCAAAGGAGTCATCCGTAGAGCTCCGAGACAGGACTGTGTCGAGGCACAGAACTGGGGTAGGGTAGGAAAACATGTCTGCAGCATTGAAGGTCCCCAAGAACACAGTGGCCTCCATCATTCTTAAGTTTGGGACCACCAAGACTCTTCCCACCCAGTCAAACTGATCAATCTGGGGAGAAGGGCCTTGGTCAGGGAGGTGATCAAGAACCCGATGGTCACTCTGACATACAGTTGAAGTCGGAAGCTTACATACACCTTAGTCAAATACATTTAAACTCAGTTGTTCACAATTCCTGACATTTAATCAGAGTAAAACGTCCCTGTCTTAGGTCAGTTAGGATCACCACTTTATTTTAAGAATGTGAAATGTCAGAATAATAGTCGAGAGAATGATTTATTTCAGCTTTTATTTATTTCATCACATTCCCAGTGGGTCAGAAGTTTACATACACTGAATTAGTATTTGGTAGCATTGCCTTTAAATTGTTTAACTTGGGTCAAACGTTTCGGGTAGCCTTCCACAAGCTTCCCACAATAAGTTGGGTGAATTTTGGCCCATTCCTCCTGACAGAGCTGGTGTAACTGAGTCAGGTTAGTAGGCCTCCTTGCTCGCACACACTTTTTAAGTTCTGCCAACAAATTTTCTATGGGATTGAGGTCAGGGCTTTGTGATGGCCACTCCAATACCTTGACTTTGCTGTCCTTAAGCCATTTTGCCACAACTTTGGAAGTATGCTTGGGGTCATTGTCCATTTGGAAGACCCGTTTGCGACCAAGCTTTAACTTCATGACTGATGTCTTGAGATGTTGCTTCAATATATCCACATAATTGTACTTCTTCATGATGCCATCTATTTTGTGAAGTGCACCAGTCCCTCCTGCAGCAAAGCACCCCAACAACATGATGCTGCCACCACCATGCTTCACCGTAGGGGTGGTGCCAGATATGATGCTTGGCATTCAGGCCAAAGAGTTTAATATTGGTTTCATAAGACCAGAGAATCTTGTTTCTCAGGGTCTAAGAGTCTTTAGGTGCCTTTTGGCAAACTCCAAGCGGGCTGTCATTTAACTGAGAAGTGCCTTTAACTGAGAAGTGGTTTCCATCTGGTCACTCTACCATGAAAGCTTAATTGGTGGAGTGCTGCAGAGATGGGAAAACCTTCCAGAAGGACAACAATCTCCACAGAGGAACTCTGGAGCTCTGTCAGAGTAACCATCGGGTTCTTGGTCACCTCCCTGAACAAGGCTCTTCTCCCCCGGTTGCTCAGTTTGGAAACCGCAAGCTGGATCCCTTTTTATAGATCTAGATTACATGGTTACATTCAAGACAAGGTCGTTGTCATTGATCTGTTGTCAGCAGTGTAGGCTGTGTATTATAAATGATTGGGGTAATAATGTCTCGAGTCATAAAGTGTAGTAGAAGGGGATGCAATGTTTATCAAAAGGCCACATTTTTCACTGCTAAGGAAAGAAACTTCTCTGATATAGCCAATGCTGGTCATTTAACATCCAAACATATGCCACTACATGCTCATTAATAGCCTACATTGTGACTATCCCATCTATTCACAACATTAGGAATAGTAGTTTTACACAAGGCTGCAAATGCGATCATAGATGCATGTAATACTTTGTTATAAAGGTGCAGATTTATGGTGAAAAAAATTGCTTCCCAAAACGTGAAACTCACGTGACACATGCTAATAGGTACACTATAGTCTATCTAGCTGGCTAATTTAATGTTGTTGTTAACACCTGGTTAGAATAACAGCTAAACTCAAAATTGATCAGATTAGACTAACCAGTGATGTACTGAAGGCTGTCTGGATTCGGGTCTAGACGGGTAAAAACGTTTTCATTTTTCCGACAGTTCTTGAGACTTATTTTGTATTTTTTTCACCTTTATTTAACCAGGTAGGCCAGATGAGAACAAGTTCTCATTTACAACTGCGACCTGGCCATGATAAAGCAAAGCAGTGCGACAAAAGAATAACACATAGTTACACATAAACAAACATACAGTCAATAACACAATAGAAAAATCTATGTACAGTGTGTGTAAATGTAGAAGAGTAGGGAGGTAGGGCAATAAATAGGCCATAGAGGTGAAATAATTACAATTTAGCATTAACACTGGAGTGATAGATGTGCAGATGATGATGTGCATGTAGAGATACTGGGGTGCAAAAGAGCAAGAGGGTAAGTAATAATATGGGGATGAGGTAGTTGGGTGTGCTATTTACAGATTGGCTGTGTACAGGCACAGTGATCGGTAAGCTGCTCTGACAGCTGATACTTAAAGTTAGAGAGGAAGATATAAGACTCCAGCTTCAGAGATTTTTGCAACTTGTTCCAGTCATTGGCAGCAGAGAACTGGAAGGAAACGCGGCCAAAGTAAGTGTTGGCTTTGGGGATGACCAGTGAAATATACCTGCTGGAGCGCGTGCTATCTCCTTGTCACCAATGGTTGCAGGGAATCTGTAAAAAAAATATATCCTCATTGTCTTTCCTGTTGGAGCAGGAAAATACTGAACAGAACATGACCATGGTGATGAATCAACTAGTTTAAGGCACCATTATCAAGTAGTTTGTGGTAGTCACTCAGCTGTTGTCGGATTAATTCATGTGGTCTTCCAACATGGCCACCAGGAGGCGTCGTACGTCAACTGCAAGTCCTCTATAGTTTCCATTTACCTTATCTTGGAACACTTTTCAGAAGGACCTAAAACTAGATAATTTTACTCTGATTGATGATTTTAAATCCCAGATTGGAGGGCTGCTGACCACAAATTGCACATGTATTTAAACTTGCTCTTTTAACTTGTTTTATGCACTTTGCGCATTTTTAACTTGCATTCATTGTTATGTTTTATGGTTTGTTTTGTCTCATGCGTATACTAAATGCAACATTTCTGTTGGATGTATTTTAAACATGTATTTCACTGGAGTATTTTGTCATTAACATTACACTGGGCTGAACTACACTCCAATATATTTTGTAACAAGATACTTTTGAGTGCTGTAATTTGTATTTTCAAAATACTTTATGCAATTTTTTATTTTTTGTATTGCAGTTCACAATTTCGTGTCCCCTTCCACCCTGCAATGGTATCAGAAGTCTGACAGCATGCTCAATGTACTACACTGAACAAAAATACAAACGCAATATGTTATGTGTTGGTCCCATGTTTCATGAGGTGAAATAAAAGATCCCAGAAATGTTCCATATGTTCAAAAAGCTTATTTCTCTCAAATATTTTGCTCAAATTAGTTTACATCCCTGTTAGTGAGCATTTCTCCTTTGCAAAGATAATCAATCCACCAGACAGGTGTAACATATCAAGAAGCTGATTAAACAGCATGATCATTACACAGGTGCACCTTGTGATGGGGACAATAAAAGGCCACTCTAAACCGTGCAGTTTTGTCACACAACACAATGCCGTAGATGTCTCAAGTTGAGGGAGCATGCAATTGGCATGCTGACTGCAGGAATGTCTACAGGAATGTCTACAGGAATGTCTACCAGAGCTGTTGCCAGAGAATTTAATGTTAATTTCTCTACTACAAACACGTCAACTTATTCACCTGAAGAATTGATTTCTGCATAGTGCACCTTTTAAGTATTTCATTATTACATTTCAAAATACAATCATTTTGTTGTTCATTTTGATACATTGACCATTATGGTATTTTGTAATTGTATTTTGTGTAATTGAATTTTGGAAGTTTTGCACATCCTTGACTACAGTATATTTATGCTGCTTTCTTGCAGCATAAATCACAGTGTGACCTCTGGTTATATAAATTATAAAGGATTGTAGTTACATGTAGTTATAGTTTCCCTTTACATCGTCTTGGAACACTTTGCAGAAAGACCTGGAACTAGACCAGCACATTTTACACTTTTTGACCACAGTAAAAGTCCAGCAACACTTCCTATGACCTATCTTTTTGTTCAAACTCACCTGATTTATTTTTTAGGGACTCCAGTGAGTAGACTAGACCCTGGTTTTATGGACACACAATCGATAGTTTTCCTGTGCAGTGCTATATGTGTATACTGTATACAGAAATGTGTTATTCTTTATTTGACATTGAAACATGTTTTCGTGGTTCAAATGTCACTTAAATAAGAACAAATATGAATCATTGTTAAGTTATACACAATTATTTTTCATATAATAAAATATACCGTTTATTGATACTTTTCTACTATTACGTGAAGGACTTTTATTTGGAAAATTCACTGACCCGGAAGTGCTTTTTTATTTATTGTTGCTGGATCGTTAGCTTACTAGCTAGCTGAATAACATCCGGCTTTACCACTCAATCAGATTATAGAATAGCTATCCTCCCCTTCCTACATGGCATGAAACTGTTTATCAGTCACTTGCACCAACTGTCATTCAGATAAAGAAACGGCAAGCTAACTCGTCAGTGTACCTGCGCTACAGTAACTAGCCAGTTTATTTTCTCGCGTTAGCTAGCTATTCCATTACATATTGGTTATCCAGCTAACTAGCTTTATTTTTCCTAAAGCAATGGCTGCAGACCTGCAAGCGAAATACACCAAATTGGCCCTGGAGTATTCAAAGGTAAGCAATTATTTGTTGCTCTATCGTTAGCCACAGTTCTTGGCTATTTAATCCGATTGCTGATTCATTCTAACTAACGTGCAAGGTACACTACCAAAAGTATGTGGACACCTGCTCGTCGAAAATCTCATTCCAAAATCATGGGCATTAATATGGAGTTGAGCCCCCTTTCGCTGCTATAACAGCCTCCACTCTTCTGAGAAGGCTTTCTACTAGATATTGGAGCATTGCTGCGGGACTTGCTTCCATTCAGCCACGAGCATTAGTGAGGTCGGCACTGATGTTGGGCGATTAGGCCTGGTTTGCAGTTGGTGTATCAATTCATCCCAAAGGTGTTCGATGGGGTTGATGTCAGGGCTCTGTGCAGGCCAGTCAAGTTCTTCCACACTGATCTAAAAAAATATTTCTGTATGGACCTCGCTTTGTGCACAGGGGCATTGTCATGCTGAAACAAGAAAGGGCCTTCCCCAAACTGTTGCCGCAAAGTTGGAAGCACAGAACCATCTAGAATGTCATTCATTGTATGCTCTAGCATTAAGATTTCCCTTCACTGGAACTAAGGGGCATAGCCTGAACCATTATTCCTCCTCCACCAACCTAAAAAATAAAAGGTGCTGTCCAAAGTATCTAGCTCGATCTGTTTCCAATCAAGTTCCTTTTCAGGGTGTCACTAGTCACCCTCCTGGGTGTATTGTCAAGTATAGAGAGAGCAGCCCATTAATAGGTTGATTTGTGTTTGTGATAATCGAAGGCAATATTTGGTGTCTTTACTGCACTGTTTACTATGAACATGAACTGTGTACAGTAAGGGATGTAGCTAACTGCTGTCAATCATTCAAAACAATCTCATAGTGAACATTATTTTGGTTGGTTTCTTCATTCTATGATTTAGCCTAGGTCACTGCCTGATATGTCAGCTGACACTCACAATGTGTCTGTCTTTTATGACAAAGGGAGGAGGGTAGGCCAGAACAGAAGCCACCCTTCTCTAAACAATACAATGTTACATAGCCTGAGTAAAACACGGGCAGCCATGTTCTTCAAATCCCCTATCATACGTTAGGTAGAAAATGGATTGGTTTCCATGTCAATAGTACCCATCCTAAAAACCCTTTTTAGGCATTATTAAAATAAATGTCAGGTAGACTGACTAGCTTTGGTTAATATAAGAACCATTCTCCTGACCAACACTGTCAGTTGACAGGCAGTGAATGGAATGCATGGTGTTTCCTGTCTGACTGTTGTAAAACCATAGCTCCCCGCTGGCCAATATCCTGTTATTTCTATTTTCCATTAAATATGGGGTGTAGTTTCCCAATAAGCAGCAACATTCACCCAACCTTCAGAAATGTTAGTGCAGTCATGCATTGCAGTTATCCATATATATTTGATGATTTAACAATATGTCTCACACAAAATAAATCCATAAAATAGCTATGTTGCTTTGCTTAGAAGCCAAAGGCTGAGGCAATACTGTAAATTTGGCCAGTTTGGTCTTTAGAGGTGGTGTGTCTGCAGTAGACCTACAGCTCAGTGTCTATACTCTCCATGTCTCCATAGCTCCGGGCACAGAACCAGGTCTTGAAGAAAGGTGTGGTAGATGAGCAGGCCAGCTCCACCTCTCTTAAGGTACAGAACCATTCAGAGCCCTCTGGAATAGGGTTTCAAAATTCCAATTTCCAATCCTGGTTGGAGGAAATAATCAGGAAGGGAATCCTCCAACCAGTAATTCTGAAAAACCTGGGAATTTTGGGTGATATACTTTAAAATCACTGAGCGTCTTCTCCTCCATACCGACACTACAGGATCAGGTGAAGCAGCGAGAACAGAGCCTGAGGAAGGTGGAGCAGGAGATGGACAGTCTCACCTTCAGGAACCAGCAGCTGGCTAAGAGAGTAGAGCTGCTGCAAGAGGAGCTGGCTGCCAGCGAGGCCAAGGGCAAGAAGAGCAAGGTAGACAGACAGTGGTCCTCTGTAGCTCAGTTGGTAAAGCATGGCTCTTGCAACGACCGGATTGTTGGTACGATTTCCGGGACCACCCCTGCGTAAAATGTATGCACGCATGACTATAGCTTTGGATAAAGGCAACTGCTAAAATGGCAGTATATTAGACTGGGAGGCAGGTGCACCCCACAATCAGACATGTCATAGTTCAACAGGCTTACCTTGCTCTCCTTCTACCTTTGATCATGTTTGAGATCAGTTTAAGCAAGGCGAAGTGCAGAATCACTCATCTCGATCACATAATGAGTTAATTTGGGATGCAAGGTGATTTGTCGATCAGTGATTGGTGTAGTCGATCTCAGACACTTTCTCTTCACCAGAACAAAGGGGACTCCCCGTCCCAACAGGGCTTGCAGCAGACCCAGAGTGTGTTTGATGAGGACCTGCAGAAGAAGATCCAGGAGAACGAGAGGCTTCACATCCAGGTATGTCTGTGTCTGAGACATGGGAGTGTATACAATGAATTTGGGAAGTATTCAGACCCCTTCCCTTTCTCCACATTTTGTTACGTTACAGCCTTATTCTACAATGGGTTTAAAAAAAAAAAAGAATCCTCATCAATCTACACACAATACCCCATCATAACAAAGCAAATACAAGTTTTTAGAATTAAAACAGTAATACCTTATTTACCTAATTATTGAGACCCTTTGCTATGAGACTTGAAATTGAGGTCAGGTGCATCCTGTTTCCATTGATCATCCTTGAGATTTCTACATCTTTATTGGAGACCACCTGTGGTAAATTCAGTTGATATGACATGATTTGGGAAGGCACACAGTTGTCTATATAAGGTCCCACAGTTGACAGTGCATTTCAGAGCAAAAACCAAGCCATGAGGTCAAAGGCATTGTCCGTAGAGCTCCAAGACAGGATTGTGTCGAGGCACAGATCTGGGGAAGGGTACCAAAAAATGTCTACAGCATTGAAGGTCCAGTGACCTCCATCATTCTTAAATGGAAGAAGTTTGGAACCACCAAGACTCTTCCTAGAGCTGGCTGCCCACCAAAGTGAGCAATTGGGGGACAAGGGCATTGTTCAGAGAGGTGACCACGAACCCGATGGTCACTCTGACAGAGCTCTAAAGTTCCTCTCTGGAGATGGGAGAACCTTCCAGAAGGACAACCATCTCTGCAGCACTCCACCAATCAGGCCTTTATGACATATTCAATCGATGCCTATCCCAGTCTGCTGTTCCCACATGCTTCAAGAGGGCCACAATTGTTCCTGTTCCCAAGAAAGCTAAGGTAACTGAGCTAAACGACTACCGCCCTGTAGCACTCACCTCCATCATCATGAAGTGCTTTGAGAGACTAGTCAAGGACCATATCACCTCCACCCTACCTGACACCCTAGACCCACTCCAATTTGCTTACCGCCCAAATAGGTCCACAGACGATGCAATCTCAACCACACTGCACACTGCCCTAACCCATCTGGACAAATCAAATCAAATCAAATCAAATTTTATTTGTCACATACACATGGTTAGCAGATGTTAATGCGAGTGTAGCGAAATGCTTGTGCTTCTAGTTCCGACAATGCAGTAATAACGAGCAAGTAATCTAACTAACAATTCCAAAAAAAACTACTGTCATACACAGTGTAAGGGGATAAAGAATATGTACATAGGGATATATGAATGAGTGATGGTACAGAGCAGCATAGGCAAGATACAGTAGATGATATCGAGTACAATATATACATATGAGATAAGTATGTAAACCAAGTGGCATAGTTAAGTGGCTAGTGATACATGTATTACATAAGGATGCAGTCGATGATATAGAGTACAGTATCAACGTATGCATATGAGAT
The DNA here is from genome assembly GCF_018296145.1 of Oncorhynchus tshawytscha. Classification (NCBI taxonomy): domain Eukaryota; kingdom Metazoa; phylum Chordata; class Actinopteri; order Salmoniformes; family Salmonidae; genus Oncorhynchus; species Oncorhynchus tshawytscha. The sequence goes on from NC_056453.1 coordinate 29,950,777, forward strand.
GAACAATGTAGGGTAAGTAACATTATATAAGGTAGCATTGTTTAAAGTGGCTAGTGATATATTTACATCATTTCCCATCAATTCCCATGATTAAAGTGGCTGGAGTAGAGTCAGTGTCATTGACAGTGTGTTGGCAGTAGCCACTCAATGTTAGTGGTGGCTGTTTAACAGTCTGATGGCCTTGAGATAGAAGCTGTTTTTCAGTCTCTCGGTCCCAGCTTTGATGCACCTGTACTGACCTCGCCTTCTGGATGGCAGCGGGGTGAACAGGCAGTGGCTCGGGTGGTTGATGTCCTTGATGATCTTTGTGGCCTTCCTGTAGCATCGGGTGGTGTAGGTGTCCTGGAGGGCAGGTAGTTTGCCCCCGGTGATGCGTTGTGGAATGAGGAATACCTATGTGAGAATGCTGTTCATCGACTACAGCTCAGCATTTAACACCATAGTACCCTCCAAACTCGTCATCAAGCTCGAGACCCTGGGTCTCGACCCCGCCCTGTGCAACTGGGTACTGGACTTCCTGACGGACCACCCCCAGGTGGTGAGGGTAGGTAACAACATCTCTACCCCGCTGATCCTCAACACTGGGGCCCCACAAGGGTGCGTTCTGAGCCCTCTCCTGTACTCCCTGTTCACCCACGACTGCGTGGCCACGCACGCCTCCAACTCAATCATCAAGTTTGTGGACGACACAACAGTGGTAGGCTTGATTACCAACAACGACGAGACGGCCTACAGGGAGGAGGTGAGGGCCCTCGGAGTGTGGTGTCAGGAAAATAACCTCACACTCAACGTCAACAAAACTAAGGAGATGATTGTGGACTTCAGGAAACAGCAGAGGGAACACCCCCCTATCCACATCGATGGAACAGTAGTGGAGAGGGTAGTAAGTTTTAAGTTCCTCGGCATACACATCACAGACAAACTGAATTGGTCCACCCACACAGACCGCATCGTGAAGAAGGCGCAGCAGCGCCTCTTCAACCTCAGGAGGCTGAAGAAATTCGGCTTGTCACCAAAAGCACTCACAAACTTCTACAGATGCACAATTGAGAGCATCCTGCCGGGCTGTATCACCGCCTTGTACGGCAACTGCTCCGCCCGCAACCGTAAGGCTCTCCAGAGGGTAGTGAGGTCTGAACAACACATCACCAGGGGCAAACTACCTGCCCTCCAGGACACCTACACCACCCGATGTCACAGGAAGGCCATAAAGATCATCAAGGACAACAACCACCCGAGCCACTGCCTGTTCACCCCGCTATCATCCAGAAGGCGAGGTCAGTACAGGTGCATCAAAGCAGGGACCGAGAGACTGAAAAACAGCTTCTATCTCAAGGCCAGCAGACTGTTAAACAGCAACCACTAACATTGAGTGGCTGCTGCCAACACACTGACTCAACTCCAGCCACTTTAATAATGGGAATGGATGTAAAATATATCACTAGCCACTTTAAACAATGCTACTTAATATAATGTTTACATACATTACATTATTTATCTCATATGTATACGTATATACTGTACTCTATCATCTACTGCATCTATGTAATACATGTATCACTAGCCACTTTAAACTATGCCACTTTGTTTACATACTCATCTCATATGTATATACTGTACTCGATACCATCTACTGCATCTTGCCTATGCCGCTCTGTACCATCACTCATTCATATATCTTTATGTACATATTCTTTATCCCTTTACACTTATGTGTATAAGGTAGTAGTTTTGGAATTGTTAGCTAGATTACTTGTTGGTTATTACTGCATTGTCGGAACTAGAAGCACAAGCATTTCACTACACTCGCATTAACATCTGCTAACCATGTGTATGTGACAAATAACATTTGATTTGATTTTATGGTAGAGTGGCCAGATGGAAGCCACTTCTCAGTAAAAGGCACATGACAGCCCACTTGGAGTTTGCCCAAAGGCATTTAAAGGACACTGAACATGAGAAACAAGATTCTGTGCTCTGATGAAACCAAGATTGAACTCTTTGGCCTGAATGCCAAGCATCACATCTGGAAGAAACCTGGCACCATCCCTACAGTGAAATGTGGTGGCAGCATCATGCTGTGGGGATATTTTTCAGCAGCAAGGACTGGGAGAACCCGATCAAACATCTCAGAAACCTGAAAATAGCTGTGCAGCGACGCACTCCATCCAAACTGACGAGCTTGAGAGGATCTGCAGAGAAGAATGGGAGAACCTCCCCAAATACGCTACGCTACGCTTGTAGCGTCATACCCAAGAAGATTTGAGGCTGTAATCGCTGTCTAAGGTGCTTCAACAAAGTACTGAGTAAAAGGTCTGAATATTTATGTAAATATTTTATTCACATTTTTTATGTGCTTTTGCTAAAATGTCTAAACATGTTTTTACTTTGTCATTATGGGGTATCGTGTGTAGATATATTTTTTTCCCCCTCATCAAACTAATCCATTTTAGAATAAGGCTGTAACGAAACAAAATGTGGAAAAAGTCAAGGGGTCTGAATACTTTCCGAAAGCACTGTATACAGTTGAAGTCTGAACTTTACATACACTTAGGTCGGAGTCATTAAAACTAGTTTTTTAACCACTCCACAAATGTCTTGTTAAACTATAGTTTTGGCAAGTCTGTTAGGACATCTACTTTGTGCATGACACAAGTCTGTTAGGACATCTACTTTGTGCATGACACAAGTCTGTTAGGACATCTACTTTGTGCATGACACAAGTCATTTTTCCAACAATTGTTTACCGACGGATTATTTCACTGTCTCACAATTCCAGTGGGTCAGAAGTTTACATACACTAAGTTGACTGTGCCTTTTAAACAGCTTGGAAAATTCCAGAAAATGATGTCATTGCTTTAGAAGCTTCTGATAGGCTAATTGACATCATTTGAGTCAATTGGAGGTGTACCTGTGGATGTATTTCAAGGCCTACCTTCAAACTCAGTGCCTCTTTGCTTGACATCCTGGGAAAATCACAAGAAATCAGCCTCAGAAATTGTGGACCCACCACAAGTGTAGTTCATCCTTGGGAGCAATTTCCAATTGCCTGAAGGTACCACGTTCACCTGTACAAACAATAGTACATAAGTATAAACACCAAGGGACCACGCAGCCGTCATACCGCTCAGGAAGGAAACGCGTTCTGTCTCCTAGAGATGAACCTACTTTGGTGTGAAAAGTGTAAATCAGTCCCAGAACAACAGCAAAGGACCTTGTGAAGATGCTGGAGGAAACGGGTACACAAGTATCTATATCCACAGTAAAACGAGTCCTATATCGACAAACCTGAAAGGCCGCTCAGCAAGGAAGAAGCCACTGCTCCAAAACCGCCATAAAAAACCCAGACTACGGTTTGCAACTGCACATGGGGACAAAGATCATACTTTTTGGAGAAATGTCCTCTGGTCTGATGAAACAAAAATATAACTGTTTGGCCATAATTACCATAGTTATGTTTGGAGGAAGAAGGGGGATGCTTGCAAGCCGAAGATTACCATCCCAACTGTGAAGCCCGGGGGTGGCAGCATCATGTGGTGGGGGTGCTTTTCTGCAGCAGGGACTGGTGCACTTCACAAAATAGATGGCATCATGAGGATGGAAAATGATGTGGATATATTGAAGCAACATCTCAAGACATCAGTCAGGACGTTAAAGCTTGGTCGCAAATGTGTCTTCCAAATGGACAATGACCCCAAGCATACTTCCAAAGTTGTGGCAAAATGGCTTAAGGACAACAAAGTCAAGGTATTGGAGTGGCCATCACAAAGCCCTGACTTCAATCGTATAGAAAATTTGTGGGCAGAACCGAAAAAGCGTGGGCGAGAAAGGAGGCCTACAAACCAGACTCGGGTACACCAGCTCTGTCATGGGTGAATTTTGGCCCATTCCTCAACTTATTGTGGGAAGCTTGTGGAAGGCTACCTGAAATGTTTGACCCAAATTAAACAATTTCAAGGCAATGCTACCAAATACTAATTGAGTGTATGTTAACTTCTGACCCACTGGGAATGTGATGAAAGAAATAAAAGCTGAAGTCAATCATTCTCTCTGCTATTATTCTGACATTTCACATTCTTAAAAGGAAGTTGTGATCCTAACTGACCTTTTACTAGGATTAAATGTCAGGAATTGTGAAAAATTGAGTTTAAATGTATTTGGCTAAGGTGTACGTAAACTTCCGACTTCAACTGTATGTATGGGCAAGTGTTTACAAAGAGACTACTGGCTTGAATATGTGTACTACATAATGTATTTGATCAGTTGTTTTTGTGTGCTGGTCTGTTCTAGAATGTGTGTCTGAGAATTATATTTTTAGAATTCTTATAAGGTGATGCCCAAAGAAATGTTTAGTCCTTGGTTGGACAATAAAGTTATGTTTTATTCTAAGTTCTATGAGGCTGATGAGCAGCACAAGCAGCAGGAGTCTCAGCTGAAGGTCCAGTTGGAGGAGCTGGAGAGAGACCACGAACAGCACCAGGCCATAGTGGACGGACTCACCTCCAAATACATGGACACTATTGAGAGACTACAGAGTGACAAGGCCAGACTAGAGGTGAGAGGGAGGGGAGGTGGAGAGAGTAGTGGATGTCTCAACTCCAACTACATGGACACTATTGAGAAACGTTAGTGACAAGGTCTGAGTAGAGGTGAGATGGCGAGAGAGACTGCTGGAAGGAGGATGAGGGCAAGTGGGAAGCAACTGAACAAAGGCAAAACTCAATCTTTTGTTATTGGTAAATGATAGAATAGTAATACATGATGCTATTTTCTGTGTCCTCCTACAGGTGAAATCCCAGACTCTGGAGAGGGAAGCTAAAGAGTGCAGAGCTCGGACTGAGGAATGGTAAATAACTTAGATGTACACAGTTAGATATACACTGAGTGTACAAAACATTAGGATCACCTTCCAAATATTGAGTTGCAATCCTTTTGCCATCAGAACAGCCTCAATTTGTTGGGGCATGGATTTGACAAGGTGTTGAAAGCATTCGACAGGGATGCTGGCCCATGTTGACCTCTTTGCGAGGCATTGGAAAACCTGGTCTTTGTGGTTAAAGCTGTGTTTGAAATTCACTGCTGGACTGAGTGACCTTACAATTGTCTGTATGCGTGGGGTACAGAGAGGTGGTCATTCAAAAATCATGTTAACATAATTATTACACACAGTGAGACCATGCAACTTGTGATTTGTTGAGCACATTTTTACTCCTGAATGTAGTTTAGGCTTGCCGTAACAAAGGGGTTGAATACATTTCAGATTTTCATTTTTGATTTAATTTGTGAACATTTCCACTTTGACATTATGGGGTATTTTCACTGGCCTACACACAATCAAAATGTAATCCATTTTAAATTCAGGCTGTAACACAACAAAATGTGGAAACGTCAAGGGTGTGAATACCTTCTGAAGGCCCTGTAGATAATCTTTGATCAGCCTACTGGCCTTACCTACTGAGTTACACTGAGTGTTAAAAACATTAGCAACATCTTCCTAATATTAAGTTGCACTGCATTTTGCCCTCAGAACAGCCTCAATCTGTTGGGGCATGGACTCTACAAGGTGTCCAAAGCATTCCACAGGGATGCTGGCCCATGTTGACTCCAATGCTTCCCACAGTTTAAGTTGGCTGGATGTCCTTTGGGTGGTGGACCATTCTTGATACACACACGAAACTGTTGAGCGTGAAAAACCCGTTGCAGTTCTTGACACACTCAAACCGGAGCACCTGGCACCTACTATCATCCCAGCCAGCCAAACCCTCCCCTAACCCGGACAAAGCTGGGCCAAATGTTCGCCGCCTCATGGGTCTCCCGGTCGGGGCCTGCTGTGACACAGCCCGGGATCAAACACAGATATGTAGTGACGCTTCTAGCGTTGTGATGCAGTGCCTTAGACCGCTGTGCCACTCGGGAGGCCTCATCTACACAGTTTTGAAGTGGATTTAACGGGTGACATCAATAAGGGACCATAGGCTGACCAGGTGCCTCCAAGTGAAAGCTGTGTCATGGAAAGAGCAGGTGATCCTAATGTTTTGTACACTCAGTGTAGATGGAGAATGATTGTATGTATCTGGTAGAGGACTTGTGGTTAACATGATGGAATAATGAGGGTTGTAATAATGTGGATAGGGAAGTATTTAATGTGGTCATTCACCATCTCCTGATTCCTCTACCCTCCCTTCCTCAATCATCCCTCTCTCTCCAGTCAGCAGCAGTTGAGGAAGTGCCAGTCAGAGCTCAACAGACAGGTGAAAAAGAGCAGCATTGTCATCCAAGAGAAAGTGCCCTTCAACGACACCAGTGAGTGCTATGCAACATTTCACTGACCCAGATCATGTTTATTAGGAAGAAAACCGACTGAAAGAGTAAGGGACTACCTGGATTTGTCCAATATGAACTGCTCATTATACATTTTCTGTTGCAGTGTGTGCTCTAATGAACACAACCTTGTAGAAACATCACTGATGATGGTTTATCTATGAGCATGTCTTCCCATTCTAAGACATGACACCCACACATACAGTGCCTTGTGAAAGTATTCGGCCCCCTTGAACTTTGCGACCTTTTGCCACATTTCAGGCTTCAAACATAAAGAGATAAAACTGTATTTTTTTGTGAAGAATCAACAACAAGTGGGACACAATCATGAAGTGGAACGACATTTATTGGATATTTCAAACTTTTTTAACAAATCAAAAACTGAAAAATTGGGCGTGCTAAATTATTCAGCCCCCTTAATTAATACTTTGTAGCGCCACCTTTTGCTGCGATTACAGCTGTAAGTCGCTTGGGGTATGTCTCTATCAGTTTTGCACATCGAGAGACTGAAATTTTTTCCCATTCCTCCTTGCAAAACAGCTCGAGCTCAGTGAGGTTGGATGGAGAGCATTTGTGAACAGCAGTTTTCAGTTCTTTCCACAGATTCTCGATTGGATTCATGTCTGGACTTTGACTTGGCCATTCTAACACCTGGATATGTTTATTTTTGAACCATTCCATTGTAGATTTTGCTTTATGTTTTGGATCATTGTCCTGTTGGAAGACAAATCTCCGTCCCAGTCTCAGGTCTTTTGCAGACTCCATCAGGTTTTCTTCCAGAATGGTCCTGTATTTGGCTCCATCCATTTTCCCATCAATTTTAACCATCTTCCCTGTCCCTGCTGAAGAAAAGCAGGCCCAAACCATGATGCTGCCACCACCATGTTTGACAGTGGGGATGATGTGTTCAGGGTGATGAGCTGTGTTGCTTTTACGCCAAACATAACGTTTTGCATTGTTGCCAAAAAGTTCAATTTTGGTTTCATCTGACCAGAGCACCTTCTTTCACATGTTTGGTGTGTCTCCCAGGTGGCTTGTGGCAAACTTTAAATGACACTTTTTTATGGATATCTTTAAGAAATGGCTTTCTTCTTGCCACTCTTCCATAAAGGCCAGATTTGTGCAATATATGACTGATTGTTGTCCTATGGACAGAGTCTCCCACCTCAGCTGTAGATCTCTGCAGTTCATCCAGAGTGATCATGGGCCTCTTGGCTGCATCTCTGATCAGTCTTCTCCTTGTATGAGCTGAAAGTTTAGAGGGACGGCCAGGTCTTGGTAGATTTGCATTGGTCTGATACTCCTTCCATTTCAATATTATCGCTTGCACAGTGCTCCTTAGGATGTTTAAAGTTTGGGAAATCTTTTTGTATCCAAATCCGGCTTTAAACTTCTTCACAACAGTATCTCGGACCTGCCTGGTGTGTTCCTTGTTCTTCATGATGCTCTCTGCACTTTTAACGGACCTCTGAGACTATCACAGTGCAGGTGCATTTATACGGAGACTTGATTACACACAGGTGGATTGTATTTATCATCATTAGTCATTTAGGTCAACATTGGATCATTCAGAGATCCTCACTGAACTTCTGGAGAGAGTTTGCTGCACTGAAAGTAAAGGGGCTGAATAATTTTGCACGCCCAATTTTTCAGTTTTTGATTTGTTAAAAAAGTTTGAAATATCCAATAAATGTCATTCCACTTCATGATTGTGTCCCACTTGTTGTTGATTCTTCACAAAAAAATACAGTTTTATATCTTTATGTTTGAAGCCTGAAATGTGGCAAAAGGTCGCAAAGTTCAAGGGGGCCGAATACTTTCGCAAGGCACTGTGTATATATATATATGTGTGTGTGTGTGTATGCAGTACTAATGAAATAGAAACGTAATTCAATCTCACTGACGCTGTAAGAGGAAAACTGAAGCACTGTGTAATGTGTCATGCCATGCCACTATAGGTCTGTTTTCCTCAGATGGTTTTCATGCTAAATTAAGGACCGACCTATGACATGCCGCCATTCGGCGCTTTAAAGGCATAGTGCAAGATTTTGGCAATTAAGCACCCAGAGTCAGATGAACTCATGGATACCGTTAGTATGTCTCTGCGTGCAGTTTGAAGGTAGTTTGGCGAGCCGTTGCTCGCAACCTCTCCTTTAAATTTCCCTCCCCTTTTCTCTAGAATTCAGTGACTACAACAGTCTCAACGTTCCACCACACAACAGAAGACACCAGGTGAGAGGAAGTCCTATAGGAGGCATCATCAACAAGATAATTTTTTTTCTTGATTGGATGGTCGGGCCAGAACATCATTACAAATTATTTGTAGACTGCAAATTGATCACAAGAAGCCGAAACTGATATTGGAAAAATTATTATTATTTTTTAACCTTGCTTACAAGGTTTGATATGAACACCTGCTAAATTCAGGTTGAACTATGAACAATATATATCCCACATTGCCCAATGAGCAGCGACGATGCCTGGCTGGGGAGCTGTGAGCAGTGTGATTTAAGTGCTGAAGATACATTTTTAGGAGCACTGCGCACAGGCATACAAGTTGGTCTAAATTACTAAAGTCAACTAGTGAGACTTTGTCCTTGTTTCTTGACAATTTACATTGTTTTGTTTACAAGCTAGGTTGTTTTTCAATGTTGGAGTTTGCTTCAACTTCTAGCGAAGACATTCTCTAGCTCACACAGGCACACTGTCACTAAGCAGTTAAGAAAATGTCTCATCTGTGATATTTAGGTTAAAATATTCGAGTCACAAAAATGTTTCTAATATTGAGCAATATACCACATCACTTCAGTTGTTTTAGAAACATTACAAAGCATGCTCATTCCATTCCATAGTGGTTAGAAGCCCCTTTGGCAGTGATTACAGCATCAAGTCTTCATGGGTATGACGCTACAAGGTAGATTTTCCCATTCTTCTCTGCAGACCCTCTCAAGCTCTGCCAGGTTGGATGGGCATATTTTCAGGTCTCCAGAGATGTTCGATCAGGTTCAAGTCTGGGCTCTGGCTGGGCCTTTCAAGGACATTCAGACACTTGTCCCAAAGCCATTCCTGCATTGTCTTGGCTGTGTGCTTAGGGTCGTTGTCCTGTTGGAAGGTGAACCTTCACCCCAGTCTTAGGTCCTGAGCACTCTGGACCAGGATTTTGTCAAGTATCTCTCTGTACTTTGTTTCGTTCATCTTCGTCTCGATCCTGACTAGTCTCCCAGTCCCTGCCGCAGAAAATATCCCCACATCATGATGCTGCCACCACCATGCTTCACTGTAGGGATGGTGCCAGGTTTCTTCCAGGCGTGACACTTGGCATTCAGGCCAAATAGTTCAATCTTGGTTTCATCAGACCAGAGATTCTTCTTTCTCATGGTCTGAGTCTTTAGGTGCCTTTTGGTGAACTCCAAGCGGGCTGTCATGTGCCTTTTACTGAGGAGTGGCTTCCGTCTGGCCACTCTACCATAAAGGGCTAATTGGTGGAGTGCTGCAGAGGTGGTTGTCCTTCTGGAAGGTTCTCCCATCTCCACAGAGGAGCTCTGAATACTTTCCGAAGGCACTGTATATACACAGTATGTTTTTAATTTGTAAAAAAAAATGTACCTGCCACAGTGGCTGGTGGACCAGAAGGTTAGTTTAAGGCCCAGACGACATATCTCTATTGTGTGTAGGAATACTTTGGAACTGATTTCCCAAATTAAAATCGCTGGTGTTTTTAGACTTGTGTCCCAAAATGTTTTTGCTAAGAGAACTTGGGGGGGCAAAAAAAATCACAGGCCACTAGTTGGGGAACCCTGAACTATAGCATGATCCTGTATTATTGCTTCTTTCCTCATATTTTATAGAATTTTACAGTTAGGGCTCCATCATACGTTGTCATTGTAGATATGTGGTCCAGAGTTTTGGTACTAATTTCTCATTTTCCTGTCCTCTAGTTGAAGGCCCGAGACGTGGCTGGTCAGGCCTTAGGCTTCGTCCAGGACATAGTGGCTGCTCTGTTAAACTTCCACTCCTACACAGAGCAGAGGGTACACATCTACCCTCTGGACTCCTCTATCGAACCCATCTCACCACTCAACCAGAAGGTCAGGGATACACACACACACACACACACACACACACACACACCCACACACACACACCCACACACAGTCTATGCCCTGACATGTTTTTGTCATTTAGCAGATGCTCTAATCCATACGTGTCACTCATTCCAGAGGGCCGAGTGTCTTTGGGTTTTCGCTCCTCCCTTGTACTTGATTGATGAATTTAAAGGTCACTAATTAGTCCTATATACTAGTCGGTGTCCGAGGAAGGCCCCAAAAAATGTCAGACTCCAGTCAACCAAGTCAGACTTCTCTCTGCTACCGCACGTCAAGCGGTACCAGAGCGCCATGTCCCCCCCAAGCCATGAACAATTAATCAACTGCCTCGCTATTGTTATTTTGTTTTTATAATTTTTTAACTTTAGTTTATTTAGTATATATTTTCTTAACTCTTTATTGAACTGCATTGTTGGTTAAAGGCTTGTAAGTAAGCATTTCATGGTAAGGTCTGTTGTATTCAGCACGTGACAAATACAATTTGATTTGATAATTAGTAAGGCACTCACCTCATTGGGTTGTCTAGGGCTTAATTGAAAGCAAAACCAAAAACCCGCAGATGCTCGGCCCTCCGTGGAATGAGTTTGACACCCCTGCTCTTATCCATAGTGACATACAATAAGTGATTTTGGCTGAAGTAGGTAAGATGAACTCTCCTCCGCAATCTTTTCCCCAGTTCTCCCAGTATCTACATGAGAATGCAGCCTATGTGCGCCCCCTGGAGGAAGGACTAGTGCAACTACACCAGAGCATCACAGAGGACACAGTAACCGTGCTGGAGACTGTGGGGAAACTCAAGGACTTTGCTGATCACTTCACCTCCTACACCCACTTTCTGCAGAAGCTTCTACCATACCAGCTCAAAAGGTCAGTACTCATTTACATTAGGTAATGTGTACTGTACACGTGTGTGTGTGTGTGTGTGTGTGTGTGTGTGTGTGTGTGTGTGTGTGTGTGTGTGTGTGTGTGTGTTCCTCCCTATCCCCCTCTTCTTTTCCCCCTCCCCAACCTGGAGGAAGAGTACGGCCCCTCTCTGTACCTGAGCCCTCACCTCTGAGTGTGTGTGTTTCTCTATGGCTGCGTTTACACAGGTAGCCCAATTCTGATATTTTTTTCCTACTAATGGGTCTTTTGACCAATCACACCAGATAATTGGTCAAAAGAAAATATCAGAATTGGGCTGCCTGTGTAACTGCAGCTGATGTGTCTCAACCTCTCCTCCTCTCTTCTCCTCACCAGTCTGGAGGAAGAGTGCTGGACTCCTCTGTGTACCTCCTCTCTCACCTCGAAGAACCAGGAGCTGCAGAGTGACATGAAGAGAATCACTTCTTTGTTCGACAAACTACACAGCTACATCAGCCTACTGGCCTTACCTAGTGAGTTAACACAAAGGATAGAAGTGAGAGGACTGACTGCGCCAAAATCAGTCAGCGCAAGAATAAAGCGTGAAGCAGACCAAGTGGGATTTTTTTAGTATGGAGGGTGTTAGGGTTGGGTGGATTTCCATACCTTCATACAGTTCCTGTACCATACCGGGGTATACGGTATTATCAGCAGTGCATATAAGGGGCGCTATTTCTTTCAGAGTATAAAAATATATATATCATGCTGACAAAGTACTAGTGAATTCCTATATTGGATGCTAACTAAATGCTAACAAGCGAACATAAACTAAATGCAAGTACAGACAACCCAACAATAAAGTTTTACAAATGTCTCAAAAGGCAACTCGCACTGCTGTAGCCAAGAAGCTTGAACTTGCACACTAACCATCACACACTAACCAGCTAGCAAGTTAGCAAACCAAATGCATAGCTGGAGCCCTGAGATGGAGAAAATGTATTTGGCATTTAGATAACTTATGTTTAAGATATTTAGTAGGGAATTTCAAGTGGAACTTGATCACCACTTGTGCTGCTCAACAGTGGACATCGTATCACAAAACGTAAGTTTAAAAAACCAGTTTGCTCCATGTGATCTTTGTTAACAAACATATGTGACTGGCTCAATAGGATTTTTGTGAATGAAAAAGAAACAAAATTATTTGGGGATGGTATTGAACATCATACAGTCGGTTTTCAAAAACACCCCGGTATACCAGTAAAGCCTAGAAGTGTGTCGAATTTTGTTAAGCGAGGCTTATTTGGTAGAATAGAAGTTGTTACGAATGTACTGATATAAGAGGATGCATGTGGCATCCCAGCAGCTTTGAGAAAAATATTTTATATCGGGGTTGTGCATGTTCACATGCATATCTGCCCTCTCATTGTCTAGGATGTTCCCGTCTCCTCCCGCCTGCCTTTGTCCTTTGCGGACATTTATTCCCATTGGTAGAGCAGACGGTCAAATATCTTGTCAAGGTCGTGCCTTCAGAAAGTATTCATACCCCTTGATTTGTTGTTACAGCCTGAATTCAACATGTATTAAATAGATGTTCTTTCCTCACCCATCTACACACTACACCATAATTACAAAGTCAAGACATGTTTTTGCAAATTTATTGAAAATGAAATTCAGAATGTTTTCTGTAAGTATTCACACCACTGAGTCAATACATGTTATAATCTTTCTGGGTAAGTCTCTTAAGAGCTTTGAACACCTGGCTTGTCCAATATTTACCAATTGTATTATTTTCAAAATTCTTCAAGCTGTCAAATTGGTTGTTGATCATTGCTAGACAACCATGTCCAGGTCTTGCCATAGATTTTCAAGCAGATTTAAGTCAAACCTGTAACTCAAGAACATTCCCTGTCTTCTTGGTAAGCAACTCCAGTGTATATTTGGCCTTGTGGTTTAGGTTATTGTCCTGCTGAAAGGTGAATTAATCTCCCAGTGTCTGGTAGAAAGTAGACAGAATCAGGTTTTCCTCTAGGATTTTGCTTGTGCTTTGTTTCATTCCATTCCTCAGTCCTTAATGATTAGAAGCATACCCAATTACCCATATGATGCAGCTACCACAATGCTTACAAATATGGAGAGTGGTGTGTTCAGGAAAAAGTGAATTGCTTTGCCACATTTTTTGCAGTATTACTTTAGTGCCTTGTTGCAAACAGGGTTAATGTTTTTGGAATACTTTTATTCTGTACAGGCTTCACTCTGTCAATTAGTTGTGGAGTAACTTCAATGTTGATCCATCCTTAGTTTTCTCCTATCAAAGCCATTATATTCTATAACTGTTTTAGAGTCACCATTGGCCTCATGATGAAATCCCTGAGTGGTTTTCTTATTTTCCGGCAACTGAGTTAGGAAGGACACCTGTATCTTTCTAGTGACTGGGTGTATTGATAATTTATTAATTTGTGAACATTTCCACTTTGACATTATGGGGTATATTGTGTGTACGCCAGTGACAATCAAAATGTAATCCATTTTAAATTCAGGCTGTAACACAACAAAATGTTGAGAAAGTCTAGGGTTAGGAATACTTTTTGAAGGCCCAGTAGATAATCTTTGATTACCATCAGCCTACTGGCCTTGCCTAGTGAGTAACACAGTGTAAAAGTTGCACCCCTTTTTGCCCTCAGAACAGCCTTAATTCGTCGAGGCATGGAATCTACAAGGTGTCCAAAGTATTCCACAGGGATGCTGGCCCATGTTGACTCCAATGCTTCCCACAGTTGTGTCAAGTTAGCTGGATATCCTTTGGGTGGTGGTCTGTTCTTGATACATATGAGAAACTGTTGTGAAAAACCAAGCAGTGTTCCAGTTCTTGAGACACTGAAACCGGTGTGCCTGGCACCTACTACCACAACCCGTTAAAAGGCACTTCAATCTTTCGTCTTCCCCATTCACCCTCTGAATGGCACACATACTGTACACAATCCAAGTCTCAATTGTCTCAAGCCTTAAAAATCCTCTTAACCGGTCTCCTCCCCTTCATCTACACTGATTGAAGTGGATTGAACAAGAGACATCAATAAGGGACCATAGCTTTCACCTGGTCAGTCTATGATATGGAAAGAGTAATGTTTTGTACACTCAGTGTATATAATCCTACTGGCTTTACCTAGTAAGGAGAGAGAGAGGGACTGCTGTGCTACTCGGGAATTTTATATCTGAGGCATCACAGTGCTAGAGGTGTCACTATAGATCCTGGGCTGTATCACAACCGGCTGTGATCGGGAGTCCCATAGGGTGGCACGCAATTGGCCCGGGGTCTTCCTGGTTAGGGGAGGGTTTGGCCGTTATTGTAACTAAGAATTTGTTCTTATTAACTGCTTAACTTGACTAGTTTATTTTACTTTATAAAGTTGTTTTTTTTACCCCTTTTTCTTCCAAATTTCATGTTATCCAATTTGGTAGTTACAGTCCTATCCCATTGCTGCAACTCTCTTACGGACTCGGGAGAGGTGAAGGTCGAGAGCCAAGCTTCCGTCGAAACGACACAACCCAGCCAAGCCTTACTGCTTCTTGACACGCTGCTCACTTAACCCGGAAGCCAGCCGCACCAATGTGTTGGAGGAAACACCGTACACCTGGCGACCGTGTCAGTGTGCACTGCGCCCGGCCCGCCACAGGAGTCGCTAGTGCACGTTGGGATAGGAATATCCCTAGCGGCCAAACCATCCCCTAACCCGGACGACGCAGGGCTAATTGGGCCGGCTGTGACAGAGCCTGGAGTCGAACCAGGATCTCTAGTGGCACTGCGCCACTCGGAAGACTGACTTTCCTAGTTAAATAAAAATTATGTATAAAATGTCAGTTTACTGGCCTTACTAGTGAGTAGTGTGGGACTTGAGGAAAATCATGTGTGCAATTGTTTTCCAGGTGTTCGACAGGACTCCATGCCCCAGAGCAGTTCCTCTGCTGTCTTCACCCAGCTAGCGGCCTGTCTACACAGCCTTCACGATGCGGTCAAAGGTGAAACTTTTTTATATTTTTTACTAGAAATGGTTTTTTGTCTGTTTTTATAGACTAATGTTCAAGCCACTCTGTCCTTCCTCTGTGTTCTGTAGAGATGTTTAAGCTTAACTGTTATAAAGCAATATACCTGCAGGCTTCAAATAAAATGGAACCAATAACAGTGTAAGCCCCCTGTGCCATCCTTTAACTGTTGGTCTCCTTCCTGTGTGTGCAGAGATTATTTTGTATGTATAAGCTAAATCCCTCTGTCTCTACAGAGATGTCTACTCATTACAGCCAGAAGGCCGGTCTGGAACAGGAGTTGTCTACAATCACTCAGAAGCTCCGCACTACTAATGAGTGTCTGCTGGCTTCCCTGGGCTCCCTCACCAGCAGCACCGGCAAGGTAAGACCATTTACCGCTATAGAAACACTGGGTATGTATTAGTGATTGGGGGGAAAAAATAGATGCAGTTACATATCGCAATATTATTTTGGGATGATATTCTATCAATTCGGCTGTCCATTTATAATATATATATATATATATATATTTTTTTTTTTTAATCATCCTTGTTTTTGATCTTATTTTTAAATAGTGAGCCAACATGTTTTCAGCACTTATTTCCATGACTGATCAAAACACATTTTCTCTTGTCTCTGCAGCAGATCTATAATGAGCAATATGTTTGGAACATCAAATCGCAATATATATTGTATCTGCACCGAAGTATGGTGATAATATCGTATCGTGAGTTCCCTGGCAATTCCTGGCCCTATCTGTTATCACAACATCTGTCTAAATGGACACAACTGGCCCCAGCAAACAAGCACACTGACGGAGCCGCTGTTGTTTTTGGTTGGCATTCTCACATTATCACAGTTTCATAGGTTGGGTAACATGAAAAAATATTGATGGATTTTTGTCAGTAAAAAAATAAGATTTTTTTTATTTTTTACTTCCCGGGAATAGTCAATGACATTGGACTTATTTCCATTGTGGTCCCTATTTTTGCTGTTTTCTTTACATTTGATGAGTTTAAGCAATAGTAGCAACTGCCTTGGTATCTGGCTCATCGACCGTGAGGATTGGTCGTTTACAATACATGACCACCAATAAGAAGGGAGGGCTTAGTTGGGGAAGGAGGGATTTTTTCACAGATCCGCAGCTTATTAGAGCATTACAGCTGTGTACCCCAGATAAAAGTGGTGGGGCTTTGAAACGGAGACGGTACAGTGAGTGGATACGTTTGTACTATACGTATGAGAGCCTTGCGGGAATTGAAACCACGACCGTACCAACTGATTGTATGTAGAGGAAGTAGATATGTTACTGATTATCGTTATAATAGTAAAAGGCATGTTTTTAGTCTCTGGTGCATTCATCAGCCAGGCAGCAGTAGACACAGACCGACTGTTTGAGGTATGAGAGATGGACTACTGTTCTATGTTGTTGTGGAAGAACAGGGATGGAATGCTCTGGGCTGGCTGGTTGCAGAGTTCTGAAGGAAGGATGTTTACTATGAGGTGATCTGAGTGGGCGAGTTGTTTTGAATGGCCTGGTGCCCTAGGTGGTCTAAAATGTGCAAACTCCGCCCACCCAGGCCATCTGGCCATGTTAAATAAAGTAATACGAACTTGGTTAACAGTAGTGGGAGTGTAAAAAAAGAGGAGCAAGGCACTCGTCATATAATTAAGTTGTAGTGGGAGTGTGTATTAGAAATCTGTCTATTCTGTCAATCCCTTCCACTGACCTACTTAAAGGAACAGAGACGTAGCTGTGTTGGATAAGTGTGTATAGGAAAGTTTGACTTGGTGTTGTGGGTTTGTTTTAAGTGTGTGTATAGTGAAGTAATCATGACAAAAGATTTTATAAACTCCTTTCACATTAGTATGTTTAATTGCACCTGTTTCACCCTCATATTGAAGCGTATACAATATTGATTGTTGCACCGTGATATTGAAATAGCGGTGTGGACTACAACATATAGGCCTAGAAGACCATGTATATGGCTCACCAATACTGTTTATAAGAAGACCTTCATAAAGCTTATACTTCCTTAAAACAAATGATAAATAATTGGTGTCTATATCTGGATGATAAGTCTTACCGTAATATTCATTCTGTACTGTTTTTCTACAGATTGCGACGTTCTTCAGCAACAACCTGGATTTCTTCACGTCTTCGACAGGCTACAGTCCAAGAGGGGGGGCCGGGGCACTCAACCCCCTGCAGGCAGAGAGCATGCTGGGTAACAAGAAGAAGGCCTCTGACTACATGCATGCCATCAGAAAGGTCAGTAGCTTTCCCTCGCTTTGCTGGTCATGTCACCTTCACAGACCTGGGTTAAAATACTATTTAAACATCATTCAGCTGTGTTCAATTAAGCTTGCCTAGCAAAATAGAACCAATAAAATAGTCTTAAGTGTAAATCCTGCCCCATCTGGCACGCCAATCCAGGCTGCCTAAAGCAAACAGTGGAACATCCCCTTAACAACGATGGTGTGGTTCAGTATAACGGTGTGTATTTGACTCCTGTCCTGTCTGTTGTGTATCCAGCCCAGACCAGAGACTGTTCCATACAGAGAGGCCCTGTTGCACCGCCGTGTTCTAACTAGCTCTACAGAGAGCAGAGAGGGACTCACACAACAGGTATTGTTTGTATTTCCACGCTCCTCTCTTCCCTTCTACCCTCCAGTCTGTCAGTACACACGTCTGACTCCTTATAATGCTCAAGGTAACCCATTTGGTTACTGACTTGGTAAGTGTTTTAGAGAAGTATAGTCCTCTTAAAAACTCGCTCCTTTTCTTTCCGCCTCTCCTCACTGTGTCCTCTCCTCTGTGTCATCTCCTCCACATCTCCATTTCCCTCTGTGTCCTCCTATCACTCCAGGTGGTGGCGAGCCAGGAGAAGATTGCTCGTCTGGAGCAGGAGAAGGAGCACTGGCTGCTGGAGGCCCAGCTGGGCAGGGTGAGGCTGGAGAAGGAGAGCCAACGCATCCATGACCTGGAGACACAGCTCTCCTCTGCCCTGGGAGGAGGAGGCAGCCCAGCCCACTCTCTGGGCCAGGCCCCGGGCAGCCCAGCCCTCGCCAGCCTGGAGGACGGCGAGATGGAGGAGAGAGGAGCAGGGAAGGAGGCTATGCTAAGCAACAGTCTGGTAGATACATCTTCACTCTTGTTTTTTTTTTTTTTACGGTTGCAAGAATCCTCAAAGGGATTTCAAGAAAACTGGTAACTTTTGGAAACTTTCCGGAATTTTGCGACCTTTTTTTTTCTTCAACAGTGATTGAATTTGTCTTCATCCTCATGCTTAACAATACTACTTTGCAGTTGTGTGAGATTAAATCTAGGGACATCATTCCTCCCTTTACATCCCTCCCCTTTCCCACAAAATGAGTCGGACACATCCTCGTGGGAGCAGCGTTAACATGCATTTGACTGTTTTGGCTTCAGTGAAGGCGGTTGTGTTGTCAGTGTCTGGTTAAGTTCCAATTATCTCTCCTTTGGCCCAAGGTGTGCACTTGTTCATTTCCCTTCACTGATTTGAAAGTAAATGATGGGTATAAGGAATATGCTGGAAACTCCCTCTAGCCCATGCCTCCACAAATTGAATGCTTTTTAATTTTTAAATATATTTATTTATATTTTTAAATATATTTATATATAGATATATATATATATATATAGATATGTTTTTACCTTTATTTAACTAGGCAAGTCAGTTTAGAACCAGTTCTTATTTACAATGACGGCCTACCCCAGACGACGTTGGGCCGATTGTGCGCCGCACTATGGGACTCCCAATCATGGCCGGTTGTGATACAGCCTGGAATCTAACCAGGGTCTGTAGTGACTCCTCTATTACTGAGATGCAGTGCCTTAAACCGCTGCACCACTCTGGAGTCCTAGTAGTTAACGAGAGTACACCTCATGAGAAAATAAATATTATTGGGAGGCACCAGCTTCCTTGTTTCATAATGTCTGTATTTTAATAGTATACTCAAGGTCCAGGATACACCCACTTAATCTGGTCCCAGATCTATTTGCGTTGTCAAGATCGCACAAACAGATCTGGGACCTGGCTAGCACCATGCTAGTCACTAACTGGACACGGTTGTCATTAACAACCAGCTAAACTCTTCATTCACAGATGTCTATAAATGTAATTCCTTGCAGGTCCAGTTTCAGATACCATTAGGGGCCTGTAGTGTTTTATTGGATTTCAGTGGGTTTTATTAGTCTGGGCTCAGATCTGTTTGTCCTGTATAGCCAAAAATGACCATAGCAGTCGGCAAGATGACAGAAACCGATCTGGGACCAGGCTTGGTTACATTATTATAGCTTTCTCAATTCTCATAGAGAGTGAGTATCTAACTGTGTTTTGTGTTTTTCATCTCATCAGGTTGGCATGTTAACCACAACTCCTACCAACGAGGATGTAAGTTTGTCTTGTTCTTCTTGACCCAACTATTCCTAGTGTAATTACAACACCGGTGTAAGAGCAATTTCATGTAAAGTTGTTGTCCTCTCTGTGTGCTTACAGGTGGGAGACGAGGAGTCCAGAGAACAGCTGATTAAGACTCACTACATGGCCAGAGTAGGAGAGCTCACCACACAGCTACAGGTCTCTGACAGCAAGGCGGTTAACTTCCATGCTGAGGTGAGATACTGGATCTAATTCCCATTCATAAAAGCAGAACTATTATTTCCTATTGAATGTAAAAGGATGTGTAGATCTTATTTTGTTGGTGGATACTGGGGAGAGATATGGGGAACAAAGTCACATGTGCGCTCAATTTAGACGCTGCTATACAGAAGACTAACTTACTAGTTGTACAGTCACTTAACCATTTCCCCTCATGTCTTCCTTCCTCTAATACATACAGTGCATTCGGAAAGTATTCAGACACCTTGACTTTAAGTTACAGCCTTATTCTAAAATTTTCCCCCTCAAATCTACACACAATACCACATAATGACAATGAAAAAACAAGTTTATATATATGATTGGACTCCAATCAAGTTGTAGAAACATCAAGGATGATCAATGGAAACAGGATGCACCTGAGCTCAGTCTCATAGCAAAGGGTCTGAATACTTACACAATCGGCCCAATGCAAACATTTCTAAAAAAAAAAAGTTTTAGCTTTGTCATTATGGAGTATTGTGTGTAGTAGATTGCTGAGGATTTAAAAAAAAATGTAATCCATTTTAGAATAAGGCTGTAATGTAACAAAATGTTGAAAAAGTCAAGGGGTCTGAATACTTTCCGAAGGCACTGTACATGTGTATATGTTCCTGCTGCTATTTTGGTAACCTACTTCAGTCCTATACGTCTTGTTCCAAGGGAAATGGAAACGGCAACAGTTGACCATACTGTAGTCAAACCTTGTTTCCCTAAGAAGACAACTTTGTCTTTTCTCTCGATCCGCTCTTTCTATTCCATCCTGTATTTCCAGCTGGACGGACACAGGTGTGCTCACAGGGAAATCATAACATTTTTACACTGGGGTTCCCGGTTCCAGACCTACACTAGGATATATATATTTTAGAATTGTTACTTTTTAAATATTTTTGTTTATATACATGTATCTACATTGGCATGAAATAAGTTGTTATCCTATAGTTAATCAAATCTAAAGATAGACATGTGGCGTTAGTATGTAGTATTGACTTACTGCCACATGTCAACCCTCCGTGCTATGCATCACGGCAGTAGGATTCCTCCTGATAGATGGGGAACTGGAAGTAGTGACTTAGAATCTCCCACAGTCAAACTTTGCTGTAGCAGGGTCCGTTCAGTTCAAACCCAGACATCATGTAGGCCTATATTTAAATAGTTTTAGCGAAGAGCATCCCATTTTGTGACTTCCCATTAGTTGAAGTGATCATCTGTGGATATGTTATAGGTTAGTTTATTCTCTATCTCCTGTGTTGTAACTTCCCACCCTCAGTGTCGAGCCCTGGCCAAGCGTCTGGCTATCGCAGAGAAGTCACGGGAGACTCTGACGGAGGAGATCAAACTGGCCAATCAGAAGATCACACGTCTCCAGGTAAACAACATCTGTTGTCTAACTGCCTGACTGAAAGAAACCAGCATATCCCAGATCCAATCAGCTTTCTAATTTATTACATTGATATTTGTTGTTTATTATGTATATTTGTTCTGACCTTTTGCTTTTTTAAGTAGGATTTAGAAAGTAGGATTCCCATGTATTCAGTAAACATGGCATATTAACTTTAACCTTAAAAACAAATATAAAAATGTTCAACTTCATATTCAGTTCCAGCACCACCTCGTGTGAAAATTGCGCATTTCTGTTTTGTAGTAAAAAAAGAGAGGATGATAAATTTGGTTGTCATTTTCCTCTATTTTTTACTACAAAAGACATCATTTTCACATATGTTGATGTTTGGGTGGTGCTGGAGATTATGAATATAAAGTTGGACATTTAAATATATTTTTTTTTAAGTCCTTTAAATAAACATATTGGCTCTACCTAGCCACAACATGTTCCTTGTCTTTCAGGATGAACTGGCCACGACCAAGAGGAGTTACAAGGAACAGCTCAGTATGATGAGTGACCACCTGTGCAGCATGAACGAGACTCTCAGCAAACAGAGAGAGGAGATCGACACACTCAAACTGGGCAGCAAAGTATAGAGTCCCCTCACACATTCCTCACTTACTCTGTCGACTGCTACTATATTGATGAGGTCTCTCTTGCAAAACAGATTTGATCTCATTGAGACTAACCTTGATAAGTTAAGGTTCAATAAAACACTTCACTCACTGGCCCGCACAGCAACATAAGCAGTACTAGGTCAGGTTATGCTGATATAGACATAACCCAGTAACAAACTACTATCCATTCTGAGGGGAGCTGGGATGTGCCAGTGGGGGATAGGGGAGGGGGGGGGCACAGCAGGGTCTGATAGGAAAAGCACCTGCTGGAGTTAGAGGCTGACATCTGAGAAATTCATTACTGTTTGGCTGGGCTGTTGAAGTCAAGGAAGAGGCCTTCTGTTAAAACCCACTTCTCTTAAAACACTTCTGAGATGAGGTGTGTGTATACGTTCTGAGGGTATGGATTTCATCAACCCAAGCTGTTGTGTGTGAATGGTGGCTGCCAAGTGCTGACACAAGCCTATTCAACCTGAATACAATCCAAGTGTAAAGAAATAAACCGATTACATGATTAGCTGTGAGTGAAACTCTAGAATGGAACTAACAATGTTTCAAAGTCGAGACTCATTCATGTGGTTTCTTTCATGAGTGCTCACTGGTCACGTACTAACACCACAATCTTATTCAAAAAATGCCATTCCGATCTCCAGATTACAGTACCAAAACAGAAGTGTTGATACTAGGACTAGCGCTCCTGCTTTTGCTTTATCGCTTTAATGTTCATTCAGAAATGTATTGAGTCTTGGTTTACCATGCGTTATATGTAACTCAACCCCTCCTGCCTTTTCCAGGGAAACTCCAAACTTCTGAAGAAGAGTCGGTAGGAAAGTCTGTTGGGAAACGTGCTACATTTTGGATCGGCAGAGCACCCTGGACTGAGCTTTACTATGGCACAACCCACCCACTACAGTCCTGTCAGCTCCCTAGCACCCCAAGATGGAGGACCCTGTTAACTTCTCTATCAGAGGGTGGGCTATTAGGGGGTGTCTCTCTGATACCACTCTGCTTAACCATAAATAAGCAGTTTATCTAATGTGTATTTCTGATTTACACAGATAATGACTTTTGTAAAGTGCTTCCTAACGTGTGACGGAGGGCAGACTGACAACTGCTTGACCCATTGACCTTTGGTTTGAGGGAAGTAGAGGAAAAAAATAAAAATCCTAGTGAGGTCATGGATGCTCACTAAAGTCAGGGATGAAGACCACCAGGCCCTCATGGTTAGTCTTTCTCTCTCTCTCTCTCCTATCTCTGTGTGCTAAGCGTAGGAATGACATATGTATTACTCAAATTGCTATTAAGTGGGAAGAGGAGATCATACGAACGAGTGAGAATGTGTTTGCATTATGTAAGGGAATGTCTGTCTAATACTGTGACAGAAAATAATTGAATCTTTCCATGTTTTATTAGATGGTTTTTAGTTTCAGTGAGAGAAAATGTGTGCAAATGTTGGTTATGTTTACCACAGTCTTCTGTTTGAAGAAGGGCTGCCCCAGATTAAATCAAGGAATGAGTGACCAATTAATTAGACACACACTAGCCTCTGAAGTCCAGGCTTCGCGCTTAACCGAAAGCCTGAAACAGACACATTCCCTTAACTAGATATCCCATCTATCCTCTAGAACAGATAGAAGAATCCATATACTCAAGTAGCATTTATGACCTTACTCGCCAGAAGGTGGAGATTGCCATTGGGACATAGATAATATAGGGCTGACTAATTCCATATTTAGTGCACTGGCTTTGGTAAAAAAGTAGTGCACTATATAGGGAAAAGTGTGCCATTTTGGAAGTAGTCCAGGGGTGTATTCGGTGAGATGAAACGTAAAGAATGTGACAGTGCAGATAGAAATGCAGTGACATAGAATAGATCTGTCTCGATTCCCCAATCAGTTCTAACATGACAAATGTTCTATGATATTTCTATCTGAACTCGGGCCAATGTAGAGTTCATAAAATGGTGACCGTTTGTCTGTGATGTTTCTGTAGTGTGGATGTGCACTGAGGAGAACTGTCTGCGTCCCAAATGGCACCCTATTCCCAAATAGTGTGTTACTTTTACCAGAGCCCTATGGACCCTGGTCAAAAGTAGTGCACTATATAGGGAATAATGTGGTGCCATTTGGGACATAGTATGTGTAGCACCACAGTCTCTAAACCCATGTTATTATGTATTGATGAAAAAGGGTTGTGAATATAATACTCCTTTTGAATCATTCAATGTACATTTATTGTATTGTGTACTTTTTAAAAGTAATATACTAAAAAACAAAGGCATTCATTCTACGGTTTCAAATGTCTAATTTCCATGATGACCCAATGAAATGACTGGTTGATCAATGAAAAAGATAAGAAATATCAAGGTAATCAATCACTCACCTGCATTTATTTTTTGATTATTGGGTTTGAGATCTTTGGAAATATGTCTATTGAAAGGCAATACACACACAAAGGTCCACTCTCTTGGAACTCGAGTGAGACTGTATCACTGTTTGTGTACGGCACTTTACAATTGTATTATTGGCATGTTGGCAAGCTAGTCAACCCCTTGTTTGGAAATGTGTAATGACATCTCTAAACTGTTTACAATTAACAGCAGGGTCGTGTTCATTGGGGTACACCGTATCAGAACTTTTAGCAACGGAAAATGAAAGTTCAGATAGTTAAATGCTGTTTCGGCCAGTTATGGAACATTTTCTTCCATTTTGTACCTTATCCTGTGGACGGTTTAGACCGAAAATTGGTTTGGATGAGTTTGGATGCTTCTGATAGGTTTTGACTGGTTCTTACGTGTTCAGTTCAACCACCAGGTTTACCAATAATGAGATCTCTATTATACCTGCCATTGGATCTTTTATATGATGAGAATTCAAGAGGTTTGCCAACATGCCCTATACTACTGAAACTTGTAAAACAATGTAATCTGACAGACCAACAGATTGCACATATGAAATAAATAATAAAGAGCTCAATATTCTTTGTTTTGTGTTTGTACTTATTGACGTACCACAGAGTTGAACACTTCAGGATATGTTGACAAGCTACTGTAGATTTATGAAGTTCCAATGTTATATGGCAAACAAACTTAACTATGTCCAAAATGTTCCCAATCTCAAATAATTCAGGTAACACTAGCAGCTAGAACCAAACACTCCTACACAAGCAAATTTCATAAGCCACTCGCACATGTGAGCTATTTTTGTTGCAGGTGCATGATAACAGTTGAATAATATGAGAAATAACCTGCACACCGCTCTTGCTAGTATTCAACAGTGTTCTTTAATAAGTTTTACCCATCGGCCTCAAGGCCTTTGTCAGAGCTTTTGCAACCACTCATACACTACCACCCATAATAATGGTTGGCAGTTCCAGGATGATGGCCCTTACAGACTTCTGTTGTCAGCTGCACTGTTACTTCTTCAGCAAAGAACAGGATAAACCCTGATCACATTCATGTTGTCAGTGTGCCCTTGGCCCACTGTGACTGGGTGTTCTCATCCAAATACCTCTCTCGCTCTGTCCTCTCCATCTCTTACTGAATGTTCTCATCCAACTACTAGGGAAAGGGTGATACCTAGTCAGTTGTCCAACTGAATGTATTCAACTGAAAGGTATTCAACTTCCACATTTCACCCAACCCCTCTGAATCAGAGCGGTGCGGGGGGCTTAATCAACATCCATGTCTTCAGCGCCCAGGAACAGTGGCTTAACTGCCTTGCTCAGGGGCATAACTACATATTTTTTCCTTGTCAGCTCGGGGATTCGATCCAGCAACCTTTCGGTTACTGGCCCAACGCTCTAACCACTAGGCTACCTGCCACCCTTCTATCTGTGACTGAATGTTCTCATCCAACTACTACCTCTCTTCTCTCTGGCTGAATGTCCTCATCTAACTTCTACCTCTCTTCTCTCTCTGTGACACTGTTCTCATCCAAATACTACCTCTCTTCTCTCTGGCTGAATGTCCTCATCTAACTTCTACCTCTCTTCTCTCTCTGTGACACTGTTCTCATCCAAATACTACCTCTCTCTGTTTGCATTGTGTTTGTTTTGGGTCTGTTCCAAAGGGGCTAAATGACCTTGTATTGTGTTAGGCTGAAGGTTGGCCATAACCCATAGTCATCCTCCTCCTCCCCTCTATGTTATCCCGTTTATCCACCCTCCTCCACTCATCTATTATCAGACAGAACAGAAAGAAAAGGGGGATACCTAGTTAGTTGTACAACAATGTCTTCCGCATTTAACTCAACCCCTCTGAAACAGAGGTGCAGGGGGCTGCCTTAATCCACGTCTTCGGCGCCCGGGGAACAGAGGAAAACCACTTCAGTTTGTGTTGATATTGGTTTAATTTAATTTAGTGTGTGTGTATGTGAGAGAGTGTGATTCTTGTCTGGACCAACTCCAGATGACAGCACTTCAATGACTTATCTTCAACCCTTTAATTATCTCCCATCCAACCGCTGACCCCTCCCTTGGTGAGTAATCTCTAGTCATCCACGCCTAATTGTCCCACCCTAGCATCAGACCTCTGTCACTGTGTGAACCACTACCCTTTTTATCATGGAGTCATATGAACATGTCTGCCAGAATTCAGCTCAAACTCTCCATCTCCGCTCAAATCTCTTTCTCACTTCAGATTTTTCTCTTTGGTCATAATTTATAGTCTCTTCAGTCTCCATAGCTTGTAACTAGGCCTAGCCCACTGTGATGTCGGGCTAGGGCTGGGGAAGAGGTTAATTGACAGACAACCTTGTCCTAATCAGTGTGTGAGTGAGTTGACTGGGGTGGAAGAGGTTCTTTGACAGACAACCCTGTCCTTGTCCTAATCCAACTTCTAAATGTCCCACCTGGAACGTAAAAAAAGAGTCAGAATGTCTAGAATGTGCTTTACTACTTATTCATTACCGTTTTACTTAGTTGGTGGAAATCAACAAAAAATATTATATTCATAAAGCTTCCAACTAGGCTATCTACTCGTAATGTATGCTAATGGCTCTTTGCGCTCGCAACAATGCAGCCTGATGTTTTATCGTGTGTGTTATTGTAGCCAAACCATAAGCTTTGTCTACTTCACCGGACACTCATAACATTGGCAAAAACAAACTCCCTGTCACACCAAAAGCATCGTCATCATTCGGCCAGATGAGATGTGGGAGGAGAATATGGGCATCCTCGGTTCATTCCTTCACTCGCCCCACTTCATTTCTCTAGCAGGGACGTCCCGTTAACGGGAGGGCTGAAAGGGGATAGCAAATCGGCTGCATTTTCTCTCTCTCCCTCTGCCATTTTGAGAGAAACCTGTCGGCCTCGCATATTAGGATTTCTGCTGTTTTAACGGAAAATAAGAATCATGACCTGATTGTTGTTATTTCGGGATTTGTGTAGAACGTGAGTATTTTTTTGTTTCTTTGCAAGTTTCCACCAGAGAGTCAACTTCCATCTCATTGCTCCGTCAAAACAACCTACTGTAGAAGAAGCAAGCAAGAGGCTACAACAATAGCTAACTTCTATTTTGGGGACAACTTGTTACCACACACTGTGCAAAGTTGTTTTTTCTATAAAATATGTATTATATTCTTAGTGGCAAATCTTGACTATCATGCCCATTGATATTTCTTGAACGAGTGGACTCTGCGTTTATAACGGTAGCATATAATTAACCATTTTAAAACTGTCATATTCTTTGCTGACAAACTACAACGAAAGTCATAGGTCGAATGACAATACAACAAATACGCTGGTAGGATAGCCTCATTCTCATTTCGTGACATTGCATTGAAAACAACATCGTTCCTGTCCTGACGTTGAGACCAGAGTTCCTCCGGCGGTAATGAGTCATGGACGATCACAGCACGGTTGAATTATTACCGAGACCAATGCACAGTCTGCGTTGTAGCAAAACATGGAAAAACAACGATTGTCGCTATGCACCGTTTCACAGAAGGATGCGGTAGGACCAAAATTCAGCATTTTGTTGTCTCATTATATGTCCATTTTCAAACCACTAGGTCAGACGTCACTCAACAATACATTCTTGTACACTGGACATAGACTTGGCGTATGTCACTCAAAAGCAATACATCAGCTATAGCAGAGACGCTTTTAAACAGGATGGTGTCCACACATAGTGCCTGCTAAACATGTATTGGTTGATAAACAATAGCAGTTGTAATTTAGGATCTGAATTTGATCACACTGTTGCAGGATTACTTTCCTTAAATGCAGGAAATCTTTAACTTGTATTAACTTGAAACATATTATTTAAGGTTTTAAAAGGCTTCTGAAGTTTAATTTCCAATATGAAATGTTCCCTTCTGAAAAATGCATCAACCCCTACAAAAATGGTCATTAATTATAATCCACATAATATTTCCTGTTGCTGCTGGATTCTTTTCCTGCTGTAGCAAACTGGCTCAAATGAAGATCCTTTGCTCCAGAGTGGCACAGCGGTCAGATCACTGCATCTCAGTGCAAGAGGATTCACTACAGTCCCTGGATTGAATCCAGGCTGTATCACATCCGGCCGTGATTGTGAGTCCCAATAGGGTGGAGCACAATTGGCCCAGCATCGTCCGGGTTTGGCCTGAGTAGGCCGTCATTGTAAATAAGAATTTGATCTTAACTGACTTGCCTAGTTAGATAAAGGTTACATTTACAATTTAAAAAAATAGTATATATATATATATATATTATATAATATATGGGGCATTGAAAACTCAGCCTTGTGTAGATTTTGCCACGAGGAAACAGAATCAATAGAAAACATCTTCTGGTACTGTCCATCGGTTGCTCGCTTTTGGAGTCAGGTCCAGGAATGGTTATGTCATAATATCAGGGTTCAGATGGACCGGGTTCAGATGGACCTGGAAACTGTATT
Organism: Oncorhynchus tshawytscha; assembly: GCF_018296145.1. NCBI lineage: Eukaryota > Metazoa > Chordata > Actinopteri > Salmoniformes > Salmonidae > Oncorhynchus > Oncorhynchus tshawytscha. The sequence goes on from NC_056453.1 coordinate 29,979,615, forward strand.
GTTACGGGGATCTGAAAAACCACGATCAGTCAATGGGAACTATCATTATACTCTTGCGTAAAGTATTTAGTTTTAGAGAAATATCGGTAGACATTTTACAAATAGGGAGGTTCAGGACCGTTGTAAGACATTATAGTAAAATGGAGGGATGTAATTGCAAAAGGAAATTGCAAAATCACATTGTACTGGGAAAGATGGGCTAATGTGTGGACATCGGAGTGTTGGGGTTAAGATCAGAATGATGGTGGATTGGCCGTTATGGGTGAAAATCAAGCACTTGAAGAGGAAATTAGGAATAGGTATAATTATTTAACTACAGGTACCATAAGTATAAGGGAAAATAGCTGTAAATAGAAGTATTCTTGTCCGTTAGTTTACTTCTGGATCAGAAAACCAGTCAGTATCTGGTGTGACCACCATTTGCCTCATGCAGCGCGACACATGTCCTTTGCATAGAGTTGATCAGGCTGTTGATTGTGGCCAGTGGAATGTTGTCCCACTCTTCAATGGCTGTGCAAAGTTGCTAGATATTGTCGGGAACTGGAACACGCTGTCGTACACGTCAATCCAGAGCCTCCCACACATGCTTAATAGGGGACATGTCTGGTGAGTATGCAGGATATGGAAGAACTGGGACATTTTCAACTTCCAGGAATTGTGTACAGATCCTTGTGAAATGGTGGACATTCCTGCAGTCAACATGCCAATTGCATGATCCCTCAAAACTTGAGACATCTGTGGCATTGTGACAAAACTGCACATTTTAGAGTGGCCTTTCATTGCCCCCAGCACAAGGTGCACCTGTGTAATGACCATCATGTTTAATATGCCACACCTGTCTGGTGGATTGATTATCTTGGCAAAGGCTCACTAAAAGGGATGTAAACAAATTTGTGTAGAAAAGTTGCGAGAAATAGCTTTTTGTGCATATGGAACATTTCTGGGATCTTTTAGTTCAGCTCATAAAACATGGGACCAACACTTTAAATGTTGGGTTTGTATTTTTGTTCAGTATATCGGCAATATTAAAGCTGATCTGTTTGAGTGGTTACATTTCTTCAGCGCCATCCCTCAGCTGTGTCCCCTTTGTTATCATTCGACCTGCAGATTGGCCCTTTTATCAAGTCATTGATTTGTTCTAATCAAGCCATGCTGATCTAAGTTGCCAGTGGGACGTCTAGAGGACACGGTGTCAGCACAGGGTCAACACTGATGGCTATAAAGGCATTATCAAGATCTACAGATCATAGTGTGTTTATCTTATGTTTACATCAACACTCTGTTTACATTTGGTCATAATCAAGATGGGAAGGAGACATCATAAGAATACCCACAACTTCACAAACAACACCGTTTTTGCAAAGGTACTGTAGGGACTCTATATTTTATTCCCTGTTCAAATGCGTGAATTCAGCACAGTAGCAGGGGGAATAGCAGGGCATAGCAGCACTTGTAGGGGGCATGAATCTCTTCTTTAGTCACAGCAGGGAGTATTTGATTCCAGATTACATTGTTTATTCTGCTATTAAGTATTCTGTCAAAGTTTGGAAGCAAATACGATACTGTAAAACGCTCAAGAAGACAGTAGTCTAATATGCATTCATGTACATTTCCACTGGCTGAACAAGTTAAATAAGGTCACGATGACAACCTTCAAAGGGGCAATCTGGAATATGACCACTTGTTTTGATAAACAACTGAATGATGGGACTGGAGAAATGTTACCACTCTCAAATAATTCATAGACAAAGCTATGGATGCATGTAGGAATAGCTATGGATCAAGTAAGAAAATAAATCTGTCTGTGACTCACTCAACTCACTTCTGCAGCAAGCGTCTGACAGTTTTAAAGACTAGACAACGAGACGGTTCTTTATTTAACAAGGGAAGTCACATCTCTTTTCTAAATGCGGCTTTTTTGTCTCTCACTCATCAAGTCATTGTCTTGTGACTGTTTGGAAAGAGGCTCTGCCAGAAAATACATAACCTAGAGTTAAAAAGTTCCATAGCTATCTTGTAGGTGCTTTGAACTTGGCGTCTCCCTATATCTTGATTCATGGGGACAAGGGCTGTCTTTCTCCCACTTCAAGTCATTATAAAAGGATGATTTATATCATGTGAGACAAACATTACTGGAAAGCGAGCGATCATATCATGCAAACATTATGAACATATACTTCTTATTTAGTTATTAGACCACTGAGCATGCTTGCCCTTACAACATTTACATTTTAGTCATTTAGCAGACACTTTTATCCAGAGTGACTTACATGATCAATTAGGGTTAAGTGCCTTGCTCAAGGGCACAGACAGATTTTTCACCTAGTCGGTTCGGGATTCAACCAGTGAACTTTCGGTTACTGACCCAACTATCTTAACCGCTAGGCTACATGCCGACAAAAGAGTTTCATACAGTAAGGGATGGTTTCCGGACACAGATTACATTTTGTGTCCGGGAAACCATGCCTTAAAAGCAAGCTCAATGGAGAAGTTCCATTTAAAATGCTTTTTAGTCCCAGATTAGGCTTAATTGGTGTCCCTAACCCTAAAAGTTTGGGCTTCAAATCGTAAATCAGCTGACATGAGCAACCAAACCTGAGTGACATGTACAGTACAGTTCAAAAGTTTGGGGTCACTTAGAAATGTCCTTGTTTTTGAAAGAAAAGCTATTTTTTTGTCCATAAAATAACATCAAATTGATCAGACATACTGTGTAGACATTGCTAATGTTGTAAATGACTATTGTAGCTGGAAATAGCAGATTTTTTATTGACTATCTACATAGGCCCATATGAGCAACCATCACTCCTGTGTTCCAATGGCACTCACTCTGTGTTAGCTAATCCAAGTTTATCATTTTAAAAGGCTAATTGATCATTAGAAAACCCTTTTGCAATTATGTTAGCACAGCTGAAAACTGTTGTTCTGATTAAAGAAGCAATTAAACTCACCATTCTTTAGACTAGTTGAGTATCTGGAGCATCAGCATTTGTGGGTTCGATTATAGGCTCAAAATGACCAGAAACAAAGCACTTTCTTCTGAAACTCGTCAGTCTATTCTTGTTCTGAGAAATTAAGGCTAACGAGTTTCAGAAGAAAGGTCTTTGTTTCTAGCCATTTTGAGCCTGTAATCGAACCCACAAATGTTGATGCTCCAGATACTCAACTAGTCTAAAGAAGGCCAGTTTTATTGGATTTTTAATCAGAACAATAGATTTCAGCTGTGCTAACAATTGCAAACAGGTCTTCTAATAATTAACTAACACAACGTGCCATTGGAACACAGGAGTGATGGTTGCTGATAATGGGCCTCTATACACCTATGTAGATATTCCATTAAAAATCTGCCGTTTCCAGCTACAATAGTCATTTACAACATTAACAATGTCTACACTGTATTTCTGATCAATGCCTACACTGTATTTCTGATCAATGCCTACACTGTATTCTGATCAATTTGATGTTATTTTCATGGAGAAAAATGTGCTTTTCTTTAAAAAACAAGGACATTTCTAAGTGATCCCAAACTCTTGAATGGTAGTGTACAGTGTAATCACTGTCATTTACAGTGTATGTGAACCCATTGACAGAGACTGACATTGAGTTGATGTTTGCTGTGTGTGTGTGTGTATGTATTTGTGTATGTATTTGTGTGTGTGTGTGTGTGTGTGTGTGTGTGCAGAAGCAGTAGAGTAGGCTGGTATTTCCTGTGTGCATGCTGCTCTGTCCCTTGGAATGATTAGAATGTCTGTTCTTTTCTGCCTTTGTAGATTTAGTAAACTTTCCCCCTGCTACTAGCCTGGTCAGAACTCCTGCTAGCGTGACAATACATCTAGGACCAGGATATTTCTCTGCTCCATCTTTGGAACAGGCTGATGGAGGTGGCAGTACTGTTTGGAAGTGAACTGCAGGAGTTGCTTGTATTGGATTGGAGCAAGGTTCAGTTAGCCTCAATACAAGGTTCTTCCTCCCTAAAGTCCACATTCTGTCATTTCAACAGGCCTGAATCAATGGGATTCATTTAAATGACAATTCCAGAATGTGGCTTTAAGGCTGAAGCACTGCAGGATCCATTGCCCACTTAGCCTGTCATCTACAAGGCTATTGAAGCACTGCTAGATCAAACCACAGTTCAGTAAGTCCATAAGAAGGAGGGAGAGGATGGTCCTCATTTTAATGACCCAGCTCTCATAAAAGCCACGACCGATGTAGCTAGTTTGTAAGCTAAGCTAGCCACTTCTCCAGTATGCGTTGATGTTATTTCACAGGATTTGTTTTTGGGCGGAAGCTGTAGAAATCAGTAAGAAATTACACTTCTGTAGCCAAATAACTTTTTTTTGTTTTTAATAATTAAATGACCTGGTATGATGGTGCATTGATCAATTATACAGTTTAAAAGGAGTTGTCTTCAACCTTTGAAGTAACTGTCCAGTGTTTCCAGATTTCTATGAAATATAATTAACTACAATATGAGTAAAATAGTTTTCTTTACAAAAAAATTGTAATTAAGTATGTTCAAAAGCAGCTTTTCTGTGTAGGAATGGTGTGGGCGAACCCCAACAACAGAATGGTGTGGGCGAACCCCAATAACAGAATGGTGTGGGCGAACCCCAACAACAGAATGGTGTGGGCGTATATAGCGGTCATAAAAAATATTAGTAGACCGCTGATTGGCCAGCTCATCCTGCTCAGGAGGATGACATCATCCTCTGAGGAGATAGCAGGCATTTTTTAAATGGTCTGTTTGAGATACACGTTCGAGGTGGGGCTTTTGAAGTGTTTTTTTCCCCCTCCAATTTATGTGCTGGCCACAAAACACGAGTATAAGAGGAGTCAACAACATTATTTGGGTAGTAGTTAAGAGAATATGAATTTTTAAAAGTGAGATTTTCACTGGAAAGTTACTTGAAAACTGCAACATTGTCTCTGTCTCATGGCAAAATGTGTAGAGTAGAAGGAAATTAACTTTAAAACTACAAAATTATGTCTAATCCTCATGACAAAATGTGGTGAATAGCATGAGATCAGCTATAAAACAGCAAACTTTTTTCTCTGCCCCATGGCAAAACGTGTTGAAATGCAGGAAGTTAGCGGTTTTCTTTCCACTTATACTGCGTTTTCAAAATACCCCTTATTATGCCTCTAGAGGGGTATTTTAAGTAATGTCAAACTGTAGAATTGCAGGAAATTATTTGTAAAATAAATACACCCGTTGATTCATTATGATCTAAAATGAAAAACTGATCCTAGATCAGCATTCCTACTCTAAGATGCTACCTTGGGTTCCTATAGCCCCTGAGCTCCATCCATATACTTCATTATAGCATCAAGGGAACCTTGCCCTATTACATTTAACCAATTGACTGTGGTAAATGTAATGTAAGTTAGGCCTCTATCTCTGTGGTGAGGTCGGTGGCTGTGACAGATACAGATTGAAACCAGTTGATCTGCCTCTGTCTGGGTGTTACTACTGTCATTGCTGCTGCTGCTGCTGGCAAGAGCAGTGTTGCCAGCGTGTCACAGCCAAGGCACAATTGGCTGCTGAGGTTGACTGGGAATCAATTGCTAGATGGTATGTTGATTACAGCGTGACTGCTCTCCATTCTGCCATATCCTCTAACTTGGAAATCTTTAACAGCTGGGGTCGAGGCTAGGGTGGAGGACATGAATGACATCAGAGCTCAGGATAAATGTACTAGCCTATATTTTGAATTGCCTGGTCCCAGATCTGTCAGTGATGCCTTGCAAATCAGATCTGGGACCAGGCTATATTTCCACAGCTCTTAAGAAACTGCTACCACATAATAGGCTATGCAGTAACCATTGTATTAGATTTTTCCACCATCCGGCTCTTTCTCTAGCAATTAGTCTGGGAATGAGGTTTACAATACACTATATGTACAAAAGTATGTGGACACCCCTTCCAATTAGTGTATTTGACTATTTCAACCACACCCGTTGCTGACAGGTCTTTAAAAATAGACCACACAGCCAAGCAATCTCCATTGACAAACATTGGCAGTAGGATGGCCTTACTGAAGAGCTCATTGACTTTCAGCACGGCACCGTCATAGGATAACAGCTTTCCAAAAAGTCTGTCAAATTTATGCCCTGCTAGAACTGCCCCGGTTAACTGTAAGTGCGAAGTGAAAACGTTTAGGAGCGACAACGGTTCAGCCACGAAGTGGTAAGCCACACAAGCTCACAGAACGGGAACGCAGAGTGCTGAAGCGCGTACAAATCGTCTGTCCTCAGTTGCAACACTCACTAACGAGCTCCAAACAGCCTATGGAAGCAACGTCAGCACAAGAACTGTTTGTCGAGAGCTTCATGGAATGGGTTTCCATGGCCGAGCAGCCGCACACAAGCCTAAGATCATCATGCGCCATGCCAAGTGTCAGCTGGAATGGTGTAAAGCTTGCACCATTGGACTCATTAGAAACACATTTTCTGGCTTGATGAATCACGCTTCACCATCTGGCAGTCCAACGGACAAATCTGGGTTTGCGGATGCCAAGAAAACACAACCTGCCTGAATGCATAGTGTCAACTGTAAAGGTTGGTGGAGGAGGAATACTGGTCTGGGGCTGTTTTTCATGTTTCGGGCTAGGCCCCGTAGTTCCAGTGAAGGGAAATCTTAATGCTGCAGCATACAATGAAATTCTAGACGATTCTGTGCTTCCAACTTTGTGGCAACAATCTGGAGAAGGCCCTTTCCTATTTCAGCATGACAATGCCCCTGTGCACAAAGCGAGGTCCATACAGAAATGGTTTATCGAGATTGGAAGAACTTGACTGGCCTGCATAGAGCCCTGACCTCCAACCCATCAAACACCTTTGGGATGAATTGGAATGCCGACTGCGAGCGAGACCTAATCAGTCAACATCAGCGCCCAACCTCACTAATGCTCTTGTGGCTGAATGGAAACAATTCCCTGCAGCAATGTTCCAACTAGAGGTCGACCGATTAATCGGAATTGCCGATTAATTAGGGACGATTTCAAGTTTTCATAACAATCGGATATCGGTAATTTTGGACGCCGAATGTTCCGTTTTTTTTTTTACACCTTTATTTAACTAGGCAAGTCAGTTAAGAACACATTCTTATTTTCAATGATGGCCTAGGAACATGGCCTCTGCCCAAGGCACTGCCTTGCCTTGGGCAGAACGACAGATTTTTACCTTGTCAGCTCAGGGATTCAATCTTGCAACCTTACGGTTAACTAGTCCAACGCTCTAACCACCTGCCTCACGAGGAGCCCGCCTGTTACGCGAATGCAGTAAGAAGCCAAAGTAAGTTGCTAGCTAGCATTAAACTTAATCATAACTACATATGGTTGATGATATATTTTTAAACCTGCATATTTAGCTAAAAGAAATCCAGGTTAGGAGGCAATATTTATTAACCAGGTGAAATTGTGTCACTTCTCTTGCATTCATTTTATTTTTTTAAGCTTTATTTAACAAGGCAAGTCAGTTAAGAACAAATTCTTATTTTCAATGACGGCCTAGGAACAGTGGGTTAACTGCCTGTTCAGGGGCAGAACGACAGTTTTGTACCTTGTCAGCTCGGGGGTTTGAACTTGCAACCTTCTGGTTATTAGTCCAACGCTCTAACCACTAGGCTACCCTGTCGCCCCAAGAGCAGTGTTGCCAGCAATTCATTGCACGCAGAGTCAGGGTATATGCAACAGCTTGGGCCGCCTGGCTCATACCGAATTAATCTGCCAGAATTCTACGTAATTATGACATAACATTGAAGGTTGTGCAATGTAACAGGAATATTTAGACTGATGGATGCCATCCGTTAGATAAAATAAGGAAAGGTTCCGTATTTCACTGAAAGAATAAACGTCTTGTTTTCGAGATGATAGGTCATTAATATGGTCGAATCCGGAAACTAAGGCTCGCATTTCTGTGTGTTATTATGTTAGAATTAAGTCTATGATTTGATAGAGCAGTCTGACTGAGCGATGGTAGGCACCAGCAGGCTCGTAAGCATTCATTCAAATAGCACTTTCGTGCGTTTTGCCAGCAGCTCTGCTGTTTGACTTCAAGCCTATCAACTCCCGAGATTAGGCGGGTGTAACAATGTGATGTGAAATGGCTAGCTAGTTAGCGGGGTGCGCACTAATAGCGTTTCAAACATCACTCGCTCTGAGACTTGGAGTAGTTGTTCCCCTTGCTCTGCATGAGTAACACTGCTTCGAGGGTGGCGGTTGTCGTTGTGTTCCTGGTTCGAGCCCAGGTAGGCGCGAGGAGAGGTACGGAAGCTATACTGTTACACTGGCAATACTAAAGTGCCTATAAGAACATCCTATAGTCAAAGATATATGAAATACAAATGGTATACAGAGAAATAGTCCTATAATACCTATAATAACTCCAACCTAAAACTTCTTACCTGGGAATATTGAAGACTCATGTTAAAAGGAACCACCAGCTTTCATATGTTCTCATGTTCTGAGCAAGGAACTTAAACGTTAGCTTTCTTACATGGCACATAATTGCACTTTTACTTTCTTCTCCAACACTTTTTGCATTATTTAAGCCAAATTGAACATGTTTCATTATTTGAGTCTAAATTGATTTTATTGATGTATTACATTAAGTTAAAATAAGTGTTCATTCAGTATTGTTGTAATTGTCATTATTACAAATACATTTAAAAACAATAGTCAGATTAATCGATATCGTCTTTTTTTGTCCTCCAATAATCGGTATCGGCGTTAAAAAAAATCATAAATCGGTCGACCTCTAGTTCCAACATCTAATGGAAAGCTGTTATAGCAGCAAAGGCAGCACCAACTCGATTTAATGCCCATGATTTTGGAATAAGATGTTCAACAAGCAGGTGTCCACATACTTTTGGTCTTGTAGTGTGTGATATAGATATATATATATAGGTGTAACTAACTAAGTCCTATGAGGACACTCATTATGCTTGGATTTTCCAATTCCCATTACACCACAGCACAGTAGTGTCTGTGCCTCATATCTCACCAGCTGTTAAATAATCCAGAACCCTCACACCAGCTGTTCCAGTGTTCCACAGCCTAGTTATCACAGATGGCTTCTTACTGATGCAGAATAAAGAGGATGATTGGTTCTCTGCTCGAGTGCCAGTGACACGTTTCCTGAATCCTACCCAGGCTTTGGGTTCCCCTCCAACCAATCCCAATTCAGTTCCGTCTTCTACATTTCCTACCAGAGCATGGTATTTTCATCCAACACAATTTATCTACAAATTCCAAAACCCTACATTTTATTCCAACTCCACTTTATTCCAAATTTCACCACCTTTGAATAGGAGGGCGGTGACGCCTGAAGTTCAACCCAAATTGAAATTGACCACAATTCCTCTGGTATTGGCTGACAGAGCAGAGCTGTACCTCTCTGCATTTTCATTCAACAAGGCTGCAGCTGTAGCGTTTAGCCAAATGTTACTCAGCAGTGTCCACTAGCATATTCAGTGTTTCTATATTTATCCTACTCAATTCCAGTGAGAGAACACATGGAGTGTGTGTGGTTGACTGGTGACAAGACACTTAGACACAGCAAAGTGTTGTACTATATTTTTTCCTCCCCTCATGTATTTTACTTCTAGCACAAAGTGCATTATTGTAAATATTACCACATGGAGCCAGTTGCTGAATTGCCACAAATAAAAAGGAAAAAAGAAACACACCAGCTATTAAATAATTAAACCAACAGTCATGTGGGAAATTCAATGTCGCCGAGTGGCTGAGAGGGGACATCTAACTGCACTGTGTTGCCAGATTTTCATGACACTTTGCAGGCGAATCTGAGCAAAAATCCCCCTCCAATCTACTAAAAGTAGCCCATGAAATGACCCTATCTGGCAACACTAACTGTAGATGTCTCTTAGGCCAGAATGCTCACAAGGGGACACTGTAGGGTCATTTCTCGGTGTACACAAGAGATGCCTGATATCTTTCAAAGCAAATGCATCAATATATAATAACTGTAGATTCTACGGAAAAATATTATTTTCTGATACTCGGCGTGTGTTCTAATCTATGACTATGTTCTGTTCAGTGTTTCAGCACTCCCCTGTGGCGGAGTCTGAGGATAACGCCAACAACAGAAGCAGGAAGTGCTGACTTGAACCTTGACACCAAACAACCAAAGCCATGTGCTCCGTGAACAATCCAAACTGGGTGACCTTCGAGGATGAGGGGAGAACGTCTACGTCTCCTTCTTTTGCCTCAACCCCCTTGAAGATCCCAGAGAGTGGGACAAAGTTGGCCGCAACACCCCTGAAGTCACCAGGGGCAAAGACAAGTTCACCCCCTTCCTTTGCCTCTACACCCCTGAAGACAGCCCCAGGTAGTGTGACAATGACAGGGTTAAAGACAATCCCCCGTCCCAATGGACTAAAGCTGATACTGCCCCCAGTGGGAGATCCATCCTGGATCTTCAGCAGTTCCCTTGAATCCAGCTCCCCTCCAATGCACTTTAACCTCAATGGAAGTTCCTGTGTGCCCTGCAACACTCCTCTTTGCACTCCGGTGAGGGAGGTTCCTCCTACCGGCGCGTTACCTTTCCATTGCAGGCCCTGGGATCAGCACGATTTCTTCAGTAGTTTTTCCAGTTCATCCTCTGCCTCTGTGCCTTATTCTTCTTCTCCCCCTGGCCCAGACCAGGCCACCACTACCGGCACCACCACACATCTCCAGGGTGACGTCTCGGTCTCCGATGGCCCCAGTACCTTCCCCTCCTTCCAGGGGGACCCGGGACATTTCAACCCATTCTGGGAGGGGGCTGGTGGGCATAGCGTGGACTCTGGGAGCTCATCTTCCGACTCCGAGGCTGGAGGTTCTAGTCTGCCTCGCTTCTTCATTCGGACGAAAGACGGCAACGAGCCTCCTCGACCAGACCACCTCCAGAGCTCCTACTCCTACATCTGCCACAAGCTGGAGGGCCTGCGGGCCGAGGAAGACAATGACACAGAGGAAGGAGTAGGGATGGAGAGGGGGGAGAGGAGAGGAGTAAGAGACAGGGAGGCAGCCAAGGAGGGACCATCCCCAGCCTTTGTCTCTCACGGTCTGTTCCGTAGCGAGAAGAGAGACGGCTGGTCTTTAATGCTGAGGATCCCAGAGAAGAAAAACCGAATGTCGTCCCGACAGTGGGGCCCCATTTACCTGCGTCTGCTGTCTGGAGGTGTGCTCCAGATGTACTATGAGAAAGGACTGGAGAAGCCCTTCAAAGAGTTCCAACTGCAGCCTCACTGCAGGTTGTCAGATCTCAAGCTAGAAAGCAATGGAGAGCCTCGCAAGATCCAGACAGTTAAGGTGGAGCACGTGTCTTACACAGAGAAGAAGCGCTACCACCCCAAGGTAATGTGGGGGAGCACAATTGAGGTTTTTAAATCACATTTAAAACACACCTTTGTAGCTTGGCGTTTAATCAATCAATGATATTACTGTTATAGATGTCATCATATTGTTTTACTGTGTGTCGTGATTTTAAATGCATAAAGTTTGATTTGAAGCTGGAGGTGTCCCACGAGGCAGAGGTGGAGCAGCTGCTGAAGTTTGGAACCACGGAACACGGCGACATGGAGGACCTTTTCGAAACTATGGAGGAGGAGCTTCTCAGGCTGGCGCCGCCGCTGTTGCAGAAACGGCACTACGACGAACAGGAGATGACACTGCAGATCACAGACCACCTCTGGGTGCAGCTGGACAAGGTGCATGTACTTCTTCTTCCACTACCATACAAATACTGTAAGACAGTTGACGCAAGCACACACATTTTGGTCAGGAAATGTAACTTTGCTAGTGTAGTTCATTGGTATTTCAGCATTATTACATGTTCTTTGAATTTTTTACATTTAAAAAATAATAATAATAATATCCAAAACATACAATATACTTATACGGCAGTGAAGCCGCTCAACAACTACACCACACCAGTCATTCATTCAACAGACTCCCATTCAGGGCGACACAGAAGCATCCAGGGTCAATGCCCTGCACAAGGGCATGTCGACAGATCTCTCACAAGGCAAAAAACAGGGACACGAATCCTCTAAGATCCCCTCCCCCACAGTTCCCCAATAGCTGCCCCTCAACCGTCAGAGACCCCTCCCACCACCCCCCAATAATACAAAAATGAATTAATTCCATTCCCCACCCCCAAGGAGCCCCCCAATGCGCCAACAACCAAGAATATTAACTAAAGAGAAAAAAGACAAAAAGGAAAACAGAAAACAATGCAAAAAAAAAAGGACATCAAAGGACAACTAAAATCATAACAGCAAGGCCAACTGTTTGTTTGAGTGTATGTCTGGCACTATTTACATGTGTGTATTGAATGAGTGTGTGTATATGGATGTGTACAAACACCTGCATGGGATCAGCCTCTGGCAAACCGGCATTAGCTGTAAAAACACTGCCCCTCAGTGTCATTCTTTTTATTATGTTTTATTTTGACTTTTATCTTTGACTATCATTCTATCTCCCACCCAGCAACTCCACTCCCACTTGTCTCCACTCCCACATCCCATCCATCTATGCTGGCCACCCGCTTTGGATTTCTACGCCACATATCTTTCAACTATGCTGAGATGTTGAATGTACAATTTCAATCTATCTAATCGAATAGAATCCACAGATTGCGAGTTGAAGATAAATACTTTTACTAAGAGTATTATTATATTAGTAAGACTGACCCGGTCTATCCAGATCTCCTAACAGTACTATTTCTAGGGTAAATTTGAGATAAATGTTATGCATTTTCAGCCATACTTCTCTCTAAGAAGTAGCAGTTATTTACTATTTTACACCTGGGGTTGCTATACATTACAGGTTCTTAAAATCAGGCGTTATTAAAAACGATTTTATTAATTGCTGTTACTTATTATATAACACATTGATAGCCTAAATAATAAGGGTATACTTTTCTATGAATGTCTTTTACTAAAATCTTTCACATGAAAATGATTCCCTACCTCCTATTTTGTATATATTGCATGCCCCTTGGGGATCCTTTTTGCCACTCCACATCTCATTTGCTAAAATCAGAGGATACATTTTTCAAGGACGGTGTATTGATGGACCGGGCGGCCATGACGAGGATCCACTGCCTGGCGTTCCTCAATGGCCCAGGGGAGTGCTTCCTGGCTCTCAACGACTTGGGGCTTCTCCGCTTCGACGCCAGCTACGGCTCTGGCTGCGAGGAGGTTTAGTATTAGTTTCTTAACATGCATATCAACACACAAACAACATTTTAACATGCATAACAACTAAACATACAATTTGAACACACACATCAATGCACAATTTTAACACCCATTAACACAAACATACAATTTTAACATAATTAAAATCATCCAGGATGACCAAAAAAATCGAGATATGTCTATTGCCATTGTGGTCTTTCAGGATGACCTCCTGGAAGGCTGGATGGAGATCAGTGACTGCCACTTCCACAAGTGCATCAACGACTTGGAGTTCCACAGGTCTCGGCTGCTGAAGTTCTCTCCTCCGGACGCCTGTAGAGTAGAACTGATGCGCTATAAGACATTAGCCCTGGGAAGTACCGAGCTGCCCTTCTCCGTCAAAGCTGTGGTGACTGTCCAAGGGGCCTACGTGGAACTCCAAGCCTTTCTCAACATGTCAGCCATCTTCCCGTCATTTATCAGCGTGTCGGAGACTCAGCCACTCTGCGAGAATGTCCTGATCAGTGTGCCGGTACCGGGGGACTGGGTGAAGGTGTCGCGTACAGTGACGTTGCTACGACGTAAGTCACTGACGGCCAGGATGAACCGGAACGCGTGTCTGGGGTCAGTCAGCGCTTCAGAGTCACAGCCAGTCATGCAGGTTACCGTGGGGACGGTCAAGTATGAGAATGTGTACTCAGCCATCGTGTGGAGGATCGACAGACTGCCTGCTAAGAACATGGGTAAGGACTAAGGAAGAGTTTTGCTGTCTATTGATGATGGCGGTCTATTGATCTATTTTCATATGGAATGCTGGTTTATTCTGACAATATTAGCTTTATTTTACATGTTATAATTACAACTTACCGAAATAGGTTTCCAAATAGTCTATGTGAATTGTAACTTATGTTCCCTAATCTGTTTAGCTACAATACATATTATTTATAGTATTATGGTTTGTTATACTATTGCTTGGCTAAATATTAAATTCCAATTGACTGATGTTAGTGATTTGTTTGCATTGTGCCAGAGGATGGAAACACGTATCTTTCAGATTCTGCTCATAGTGCTCCCCCAAGTGGTATAGATTGCTAACTACACATTCTCCTTTTTACCTCACAGCAGTGGACCATCCCCATACCTTCTCCTGTAAGTTAGAGCTTGGTTCAGACCAGGAGATCCCCAGTGACTGGTACCCGTTTGTCACAATGGAGTGTGACATGGTGGGGGCCGTGGTTTCACAGACCAGAGTGACGTCACTGGGCACAGAGAGTGACATTCAGCCTCAGAAACATGTCACCAGTAGGACCCACTATCATTGTCAGGTAAGGCCTGAGATATTATTAGCTAAGTTTAATATCTATAATGTTTAGTATTTTTTGCTGTTTAATATCTATAATGCTGTTGTAGACTCTATTTCAATCTATTTCCCAAGCAGAATCATGCTTTGTGATTAAGGGTGCAGGGTATTTTTTATACTGTAGTTATTACTGTGACACCAGCTGACCTTACACTATAGGACCAGCCTAGGCATGTGCTGTAGTGTAGCAAAATCTTCTATCGTTGTCATGCCATAGTGATTATTCCATATCTAATGAAACTGAACCGTATCGGTCTGTCCTTTTTATAGGTAGAAATTGAGAAGAAGTGGATTGAGACAGAAGCACAAGGGCAATCAGGCTGCACAACACAGTAATGATTATGATCAAGGAAGTCTTAAAGGATCAAGTCTCACATTACCATACTCCCAAGTCTCGTTAGTCGTAAGGAATCCTGGAATTGAGGCTATACACTAGATGCCTATTTCCTTGGTCCAAGACATTTTTGCCAACCAAACTCATCCTCGCTGTTTCAATACAAGGACAAATGTTTGAAAGGGACATAATCGACATGTGGCTGATGAACAAATGTGCTTTTATATTTTGTGTTCGTGGTGTATACTTTATCACCTTTAAGTCTGTCATAATATTGTTTGGTCCTATTGTACTCCTGTATGTATGGATATTAACATGTTGTATATCCTGGGTGCCAGACATGACAAGAGAGCAGAAACAGACTGGCAGCCAGGCTAGTTCTAACCTGCACGGTAGATTAGAATTAGGCTACAACAAACAAATATATTATGATTGGAAGAACAAACAACTGAACACACAGCCCTACCATCACAATGCACTTTACATTTCTCTCAGAAGATTATTCATTGTGAAATGACAGGCGGTTGAAGAAGCTCTCTTTATAAAAGAGTAAATACCACATATAATCTTGTAGGCTTGTATTTAACACACTCAAAAGGACTGGTTTTCCAGACACAGATTAGGCACAGGAGGCTGCTGAGGGGAGGACAGCTCATAATAATGGCCGGAATGGAGCAAATGGAATGGAAACCAGGTGTTTGATACCATTCCACCTATTCTGCTACTGCCATTACCAGGAGCCCGTCCTCCCCAATTAAGGTGCCACCAACCTCCTGTGAGATTAGGCTAAATCTAGTCCACTGTAGCTCAGTTGGCAGTTGCAACGCCAGGATAGTGAGTTTGATTCCCGGGACCACCCATACATAAAATATACTGTATGCATGCATGACTAAGTCGCTTTGGATAAAAGCATCTGCTAAATGGCATATATTATTATTATATAAAAAGCACCTTCAATGTAGATTCTCAATTGAGCTTGCTTTTCGGTCCAGGACAAGGCTCGATCTGTCTCT
The DNA here is from genome assembly GCF_018296145.1 of Oncorhynchus tshawytscha. NCBI lineage: Eukaryota > Metazoa > Chordata > Actinopteri > Salmoniformes > Salmonidae > Oncorhynchus > Oncorhynchus tshawytscha. Next base: position 29,995,508 of record NC_056453.1, read on the forward strand.
GGGAAACAACCCATAGTGTTTCTAAAAACTATCTGGAATGAATTTACAATTAAGACAATTAGGCTAATTATATAAAGGTCCTGTCATTTGTTGACTAGCTAGCTGACCATGGTCCTTTTGCACAGCTAAGCATGTGCACTCATCTATTATTCTATAAGTCAATATCATTGACTTATGGTTATATGAAGTAGCCCTCATACATTATGGTCCCATGTACTTGCCACGCCAGGGTTGTGGGTTCGATTCCCACGGGGGGGACCAGCACGAAAATGTATGCACTCACTACTGTAAGTCATTCTGGATACGAGTGTCTGCTAAATGACTAAAATGTATTACTAATTACAATATTTCAGAGGGGGCTCTAGAGATGCAGCAATGGTCTGCGCTCACTAAAGAAACTATATTACTACATTTATTAAATGTGTTGTATGTGTATATGAATTAGGTGGTAGTTATTAACAAAACAAATGAAAGATATCTGCATTTTATGCCTGTGTTTGTGAAATGGTAGAGGTGTAGATCAAAAGTTGCAACCTGGTCTCAGAGCATTTTGTATTATTTTGATAGTAAATCCAGGACAAACCATTTAGCATGATACATTATGTTTCATGTGATATGCATTCATTTGCGGATGTCCATCATACATTTACGGGGTTCGTACAGACAATAGCAAGTCAAATTCAAGGACTTTCAAGTACTTTTTCAAGCACTAGTATTTATTTTCAAGGACCATCCATTTGTAATAGTTCCTATTATGCAATTGTTCTAGTCACCACCAGATAGCAGTATATTGCCACAATCTTGTAAAAAAAAACTAAAAACGTACTATTCATCACTACCTTACAAGTTCTACTCAATAATACGTGTTTCACTACTTATTTACTACATACATGAGTGATATGTCAGTACTGATGATGTTGACTGAAGTCAGTAAAATCTTTGAAATTGTTGCATGTTTTGTTTATATTTTTGTTCAGTGCACATTATAATAATATTAAATTGTCTTTATATTAAAATTCTCTATATATTTCACTAAATGTTAGGTCCCGTAGGCTCTCCCAACACAATGACATGAAAGTGAATTTTAACAGTGTAAAAGGCCCTTAGTTGACTCTAAAATGTTGTATCCTATACCCATTTGAAGAGAAACAAGTTATTGTGTTTGATAACATTAAAGATTATCTCATGAGACCCTATTTACATTTTAGGGGACCCCACATGGGTCAAGGACTCCAAGTTTGGGAACCACTGTACTAGTAACCTCTTTCCCTGCTTGCTTTAATGCTTCCTCTCTCTGTGCATCTCCTTTGCCTCCATCATTGCAGCCTGACTCATCACTGTCTATCTCACTACTCTCGGTAAAGAAAATGTATTTTGTTATGAGAACTTATAATAGCCCATCCTTTGATTATAGCTAGCTTAATTTTAGTCAACTGCTCCTGCTGAGGTCATGCTCTGTTCAACGTTAGAAGCTAACTTCATCCTTCTAGCCAGCAAGCTATAGCTAGAGCCCTTGAGCTAACTATCTAGCTAGACATCTGACTGAAATATCAGCGACTATTTACCAGTTGTAAACTCATTCTCAGAGAGTCCGTTTTTATTCTTATTTGGGGAATGTCTGTTGACACGGAAGGAGTCAAGGGATTTTAAAAAAAATCCCACTCTGTCATTTACCACTGTAGGTCTGGGCTGAGGAAGTTTGTTTTACCTCTCGGCCTGTCACGGGCAGAGTTTCTCGTTGGGCAGAGTTTCTCGTTGGACAGAGTGGTGAATGAATGTGCTGCTAACAAGGCAAATCCAAGGCAGCTGGTGAACATAACGAGCATACATGAATCATTCATGATTCAACTCGTTAGCAAAGGTAGGCACAATTAGAACTCCAATCAAGAAGCCTTCTGAGCATTTTCAACGCTAGGAACACAATAATGGGTAAATGTTAATTAACAAAATAAAAAAGGTGAGTGAACACTATATAAAAAGGTGCGTGAACTGCGTTTACCCTCCACTACATCCCTGGTTGGGTCTGGCAAAACCGATTTATAAACATCAATATCCTGCCAGGCAAGTTTTAATCTACATTTGCCAGGTATTTTAGCTATCGATGTGATGTTTGAAGCATTCAGTTCATTACCTGTCTGGCTGAGTGGAAGTGTGGGTGGAATGAGCGAGCTCATCTGGCAACCAGAGCTCAAAAATGTATTTGCATGACCAATACATTTATCTACTATTTTTCATATTAACATTATCATTTTCTGTTCTCATTTTAATTGAAGTACTTTTCAAGTACCAACTTGATAAAATATCTGATTTTCAAGGTATTCCGGTACTTGAATTTCAGAGTGCCAAATTCATGTACTTTAAGCACCTCAACTGTAATTCTTAACATAGCCTGGTACAATATGTTAAGAATTACAGTTTGTATGATATGTTATGAATTTCAATTTGTTGTGGCTAACCTTAGCTAGGCTAGGGTTTGGAGTTAGGTTAAGGGTTATTAAGGCTAGGGGAAGGGTTAGCTAACATGCTAAATAGTTGCAAAGTAGCCAAAAAGTAGTAAGTAGTTGCTAATTAGCCAAAGTTGTCCATGATGAGATTTGAACACGCACCCCTTGGGTTGATAGACTTTCGCATTACACGCCCAACCTTCTTTCATTTTTACCTTAAGTAATCTTCTGTTTTATGTAACTATACCAAACGTAACATATACTAATTTGATGTTCCGGATTTACTTTTACTATGTTACTTCTAGTCTGAGACCAGGCTGCAACCAGATGTCAAGAATAAAATGTCATACCTGTGTTGCAATGAACAGCCCCTCCAGACTAGCCTACTATTTCAGCCGTTTCTATCTAATGAAACCAAGATATAAACTTCAGTATCAATGTCCACCTAGGAAAGAAATACCAACCGATGATGTGTCAATGAAATATGTGTCTGTCAAATGCGCGAGCTATTTAGCTGCCCAGCTAGTTAGCTATTTTGCTTACCTCGCGCCTGCTAGCAAGACCAAGGGAGCCGATCGTCTGGTCCCTCAAAATGTTGTCAAATTCAAGTCATGTGGTAAAATGGAAGTAGCCTGTAAACGGATATGTATATTGTTGTTTGGGTTAGTTATCATTTGTCACAACAACATAGCCACGTCACTAACGTTAGTCTTCTTAATTTCAAAAGTCTCCTTCTTTCCTTGTATCCTCCTTTAAAAACCCTCTAACCGAAGCTATCTAGGACTGGAGGACTATGTCCTTTAAGACCTGAGACAGGTGAGTGGGACTTCACCTGGACTAATGATTTGTATACCGGGGTGGTGAGATACATTGAGTAAATTGACAAAACAGACCATGTCATGGGACTCCTTTTCACATGGGACCATGGTGGGTCTGTGTAAACTATACGATTATATTCGAGACAGGTTTATAGCAGTGAATGGCATCTTAATTTACTGTTATAGTATTTCTAAGTACTATCAGCCATGTCAACCAGGGATTTTCTTTCTCTCAATTTATGATAGAACATTCCTATATTTTCTGCTTTACTGTGGCTCTTTACCTGAATTGTTAGGGTTTTCTTTTAATCACAAAAAAAATCATATTTTGCTGAAATATAGATATAATTCAATTGTGTTTTCTTTGAAAAGATGGGCCTGGCTGGGAATAGAACATTCAGTTTTCTGCCTGAGTGTGGCGCTGTTTACCGCTATTGTCTGGATTATTTTGTGACTTGAACAAAACTCATTTTACTCAACTAGAGATGTAATTAAATGGTGTTTATTTTCAAATGTGTGACTGGCTGACATGAAAAATACATTAAGGGGAAAGGATCCACAGACACCAGAGACTGATAATCTTTCTGCACATCTCTTTATTACAATGTTGGCTGCTATGGTTAACACACACGCATGACATTGAATGCTACCTGAATTGACTCAGCAATGTCAAACAGGTGTGTGTGTGTGTGTGTGTGTGTGTGTGTGTGTGTGTGTGTTAGTCAGATTATCCAGTGTCCACATTAACACTAATTATTCTCTACTCCCAGTGCATGTGGTGTACTATGCTCTTTGTGATGCCCTCACTTTTACTTAACACTTATTTTTCTTAAAACTATTGGTTAAGGGCTTGTAATTAAGCAAATTTAATTTGACTAACCCTAATATTCTCCCCTTCCGAAGGGCCTGAGGCGATTTGACCGCCTCTACCTGCCCGTTACCTTAATGTCCATAATTAACATATACAGCTCTGGATCCATTGCCTTACTACTGCAACAACTTGTCAATTATTTGCCCTTTTATAGAAACCCGCTTTTTTTGTTTTGTTATACTAATGGCTGGAAGGTATGTGACCATTAACATTGGCTGCATATCCATTGTCCTTCTTCTGAAGTGTGGACTTTTTAGTCATTTAGCAGACACTCTTATCCAGAGCAATTAGGGTTAAGTGCCTTGTTCAAGAACACATTTGACAGATTTGTCACCTAAGGGATTCAAACCAGTAACCTTTTGGTGACTGGCCCAATGCTCTGTTAATTACTTTATTTTCTAAACTTCCTTTATTGTGTGTGTCCCTTTTTAAATAAAACCTTTGTCCAGACAATAAATCCATATTTTCATTGATGGAATATTCAACAGACTGAACAGTCATGTACCAATGAGATTTAGTTGTATTTTGTGTGTATGTTTGTTTGTGGTCTTGGCATTCAGCCTCATCTTGTCATGGAATAACTGACAAAATACCTCAGCCTTAGGAAATCATTGGGGAAAGAAGTCACACTTCCAGTTTGCACAAATATTTATTTGACTTTCTGTAAGACAGAGATACAGACCATATATTATGGTCAGACGTCATAAAGACACCATGGAAGAACTCTGTATTTGTATTTTATTTTTTAAGTTTGTTGCTTGAAAGTGTATTGGGAAGTTCATGGCAACTAGCTAGCTTCTTAGTTTGGATCCCGCCACTCAGTTGGCATCAGTTGCTGGGACTGCTTGTCTCTTTCCAGTGATCCTGCCGACCAAGGATGGGTCTGAGGAGCTATTTGGCGTCGCAGCTAAACTAGCTGCTAGCTAGCAGCATATTAAGCTAGCAGGGTCTTCATGAACGCAGCCCACGACGCAGTTAGCCATTGTGGCTGGGACCGCGGATAGTCCCGGGTTTGTGGCTGTCTAGATCCCGGCTGTTTGTTGTGTTCAATCTTCCCTGTGACCTGCCCTGTCTGGAACTGCGAGGAGTGACAGCGTAAACTACGTTGCTAGCTACCATGACAAAGACCAAAGCCAGCGGGAGTACCGTTGAGGACAGTGGTGTCTCTCTATCACACATGAAGGATATTTTTAAATGAACAAAAAGAGACCTTCTTGTTACAACAAGGAAATGGCTTCAAGTGTTTTGTCCAAATACTCTTAGATTCTACTAATAAAAGAATGGACGACCTGACCAGAGAGGTCCAGGGCCTGAAGAACAGTTTGCAGTTCTCCCAGGGTCAGCTCGATTAGTTGAAACAGGGAAATTTTCTCTAAGAAATTGAAGATGGACCACAGGAAGATTGAGGTGGAGCGCGCTGGAAAACCCACCACCGGCCCAGGACGATGGTGGTCAAGTTCCTGAGGTTCAAGAATAAGGTAGCTCTTCTGGAAAGAGCCAAGAACTTGAGAGGAATGTAGTCCTTGTTGAGGAAGATATATCTTGAAGCTGTGCACCAGAAGAGGAAAGAACTGATCCCAGCCATGAAAGCTGCCAGAGTGTGTGGGGACATTGCTTACATCCGCTATGACAGGCTTATTGTCCACCCTCCCTCCCAGAAGCCTGGAAGGGATGAGAGAGCCGAGCCTATGGGTTCGTAGCTTCAACCCCGCAGCACACACACACACACACACACACACCAATTGATTAATGGACTGCTGATTGTATTTTTTTTCTCTTGCGTTGTTTGCTCTTTTCAGTATTATGTCTCTCTGATAAGCCTCCCAGGAAAGGGATGAAAATAGCCCATATGAATATATGTAGCCTTATAAGGTTCATGAAATCAATAACTTGCTATCATCCAATAACATTCAAATATGATCCATTTCTGAGACTCGCTTAGATAATTCATTTGATGATCCAGCAGTAGCAATACAAGGATATAACCTCTTTAGAAGAGACATAAATGCCTCTGGGGAGGTGTTGCTGTGTATATTCAGAGCCATATCCCTGTAATGCTGAGAGAATATCTTATGTCAAGTGTTATTGAAGTGTTGTGGTTGCAGGTTCACCTGACACATCTAAAGCCTTTTCTTTTGGGGTGTTGCTATAGGCCACCAAGTGCTAACAGTCAGTATCTAAATAATATGTGTGAAATGCTTGATCGTGTATGTGATGTAAACAGAGAGGTATACTTTCTTCTGGGACCTGAATATTGACAGGTTTTCATCAAGCCGTCCGTTCAAGAGGAAGCTTATTACTGTAACCAGTGCCTGTAACCTGGTTCAAGTTATTAATCAACCTACCAGGGTGTTTACGAACACTACAGGAACAAGATCATCCACATGTATCGATCACATTTTTACTAATACTGTAGAGCTTTATTCTAAAGCTGTGTCCAGCTATATCCAGGAAAGCCAAAGTTCCAACAGCTGGGCCTAAAATAGTGTATAAGAGATCATACAAAAGATTTTGCTGTGACTCTTATGTGGATGATGTCAAACATATTTGTTGGTCTGATGTGATTTAATGAGCATCCAGACGCTGCACTTGAATTTATGAAATTGCTTCTTCCAATTTATTGATAAACGTGCACCTGTTAAGAAACTGACAGCACTGTTAAGGCTCCATGGATTGATGAGGAATTTAAACTGTATGGTTGAAAGAGATGGGGCAAAAGGTGTGGCTAATAAATCTGGCTGCACATCTGACTGGATTAATTTCTCAATTTTCAGTAAGTACGTGAATAAACTCAACAAAAAGATGAATAAACTGTATTATGAAGCCAAGATCAATTATATAAAGAATTAGGGGGAAAAACTTGTGTACTTTAAATGAAATTATGGGCAGAAAGACATTCAACTCCATCTTTCATGGAATCAGATTATTCATCACAAAACCATTTTGATGTTGCCAATTATTCTAACGATTATTTAATTGGCAAAGTGGGCAAACTTAGGCAGGAAATTCCAACAACGAACAGTGAGCAATTGTATCATGCATTAAAAAAAACTAATGAAAGAAAAGCATTGCATATTTGAATTTTGTAAAGTTGGTGTGGGAGAGGTGGGGAAAAAAAACAATAAATAATGACAAACCTGGCATTGACAATTTAGATGGAAAGCTACTGAGGAGTGGCTACAGAGTCAGCTACCATATTCTGTCATTTTTAATCTGAGTTTAGAGGAAAGTCTTTGTCCTCAGGCCTGGAGGAAAGCCAAAGTAATTCCGCTACCCAAGAGTGGTAAAGTGGCCTTCACTGGTTCTAACAGCAGACCTATAAGGTTGCTGCCAGCTCTTAGCAAACTGTTGGGAAAAAAAAGTGTTTGACCAAATACCATTTCTCTGTAAACAAATTAACAGATTTTCAGCATGCTTATAGAGAAGGGCACTCAACATGTACTGCACTGACACAAATGACTGACTGGTTGAAAGAAATTGATAAGAAGATTGTGGGCTCTGTACTGTTGGATTTCAGTGCAGCCTTTTCATATTATTGACCATAACCGGTTGGTGAAAACTTGGGTTGCACATTTTGGGAAATATTCAGAGGTGGAAACTTTCCATGTAATTAACGGGAATTAAATGCAAATTAATACCATTTAAATGTAGATGTTTTTTGCCTTGGATATATTTACCATATGGAGACAGAAACATAAACCTTTTACCTTATCATAAGTAGACAATTGCAAATGATTAAATCCTTCCAAGAAACAAAATAAACTATTTAGTTACAAATTCAACTTTAATTAATTGAGCCGACTCTTCACATGGGATGATTTCACTGAACAACAAAAGGGAATATTGAATGATCCCCAATAATCCATCGCATCTAACAAAAATATTTGACATCTGTAAAATGATAGTCTAGAAACTCAAGCTTTGGTCATCTTCCTCTCAGGCTTCCATGTCTTCTCCCTGGACCTCAATGTCCATCTCTTGAACATCAGACTGAGGCTTCATCTTCACCTTCACTTTCCAACCTTGAGGATGGCTCGTTGTCAGGCTCAAAAAGCCTCAGATTTGCCCTGATGGCCACCAATCTTTCAACCCTTTTATTGGTCAGCCTGTTGCGTGCTTTGGTGTGCATGTTCCCAAACAAGGACACGTTTTGCTCTGAGGTGGCTGAAGTTGGTGGGATTTAGAGGATGATGGAGGCAACAGCAGAAAGAGCCTCCGATCCACGAAGTCCCTTCCACCAGGTGGCTGATGAGATATGTTGGCACGACTGGCATATTGCATTTCCATCCCAAAGCCCTTGCTTGGAAGTGTACTTCACCAGACTGCCACGAACATTGCCCTCACTACCGTGTCTCACCACCTTGGCCGGGATGACACCGTAGGCCTTGTTGATCTCTACACCAGACAGGATGCTCTTGCCAGCATATTTGGGGTCCAACATGTATGCTGCGGCGTGTATGGGCTTCAGGCAGAAGTCTTGACGCTTTTTGATGCATTTCAGAGCTGCAGTTTCATCTGCTTGGAGCAACAGTGAAGTGTGCAGGGCAGTACGGATTTCTTCTCTTACATCTGCAAGCAGAGTCTGAACATCAGACTGGATGGCATTGTCTCCCTCAATCTGTGCAATGGCTACTGCTATAGGTTTCAGGAGTCTGGCTGCTTACCACTCTCTCCCAAAATACATCATCCAGGAGGATTCTCTTGCTGGGGCTGTCCATATCAGCAGACTGTGATATGGTTGTTTCTTGGAGAGACCCCTTCCCCTCCAGGAGTCTGTCAAACATGATGACAACACCACAGCAAATACCTTCTGTGGTCCAAGTTCATTGATGACTGCCTTCAGCTCATCTGCAATGTAGAGACCGGTGTGTCTGTTGTCCCTTGTGTCTATGATCTTGTAGAATATTGGTTGAGAGGTGGAGATGTAGTTAATTATTCCTTGCCCACTAACATTCTACCAACCGTCAGAGATGATTGCAATACAGTCTGCTTTTCTCTATGATTTGCTTGACCTTCATTTGAACTCTGTTGAACTCTGCATCCAGCAATTGAGTAGGAGGGGTGTATGCTTGGTGTAGAACATTCAGAAATCTCTTCAATACACAGTGCCTGTGAGCATCAGAGGTGAACCAGTTGCATACACAGCTCGAGCAAGACATTCATCAGCATTTCTGTGACCACATTCCTCCATTGAGTCAAAAAACCTTCTGATTCGAGGAGGACCATGAGCTGTTGCTGTCGATAAGATGTCTGATTCATTATATTCACCTCGAATAGAAGTAGAGGGAGTTTTGTCAGAGGTTGCTTGTTGTGAGCACTGAGGGAACTTTATGCACTTGGCCAGATGATTCTGCATCTTTGTTGCAGTCTTCACATATGATTTGGCACAGTATTTGCAAATGTACACAGCTTTTCCTTCTACATTAGCTGCAGAGAAATGTCTCCACACATCAGATATTGCCCGCGGAATTTTCCTGTGAAGATTAGGGGAAAAAATGAATAAAAAAATACAATTCAATGATAAAGTTAAGCAGTTAGATTAAACTCCTTTTGTAAGACAAATGTTTTAAAATGAAAAATGTATGGAAAAAGGTGAATAAACACTCCTCAGTTAGCAGGCTCAAGCAAGCTAAAACCCACATGTTAGCAAACACTAACTAGCAGAAATTGTTAACCAGTTAGAAATGATTTACACACTTTGTTGTAGGCTACTATTTACTAGTTAACAAAAACAATGATGTCAAAATATATTCACCCCACCCAGTATCGTAATCAAACTTACCAGAAAGCATGTAGTCCTTTGCTCAGACAGTGTAGTAGTTTGGGCTCCATAGCATCTCATTAGTGTGCATGATCTTGAGAATCGGCTGTACATGTGATGGAAGACACTTGATTAATTGGAATGGCCGATTAATTAGGGCAGATTTACAAGTTTTCATAACCATCGGAAATCGGTATTTTTGGACACCAATTTTGCCTATTTTATTTTATTACACGTTTATTTAATCTTTATTTAACTAGGCAAGTCAGGTAAGAACACATCCTTATTTTCAATGGCGGCCTAGGAACGGTGGGTTAACTGCCTCGTTCAGGGGCAGAACGATAGATTTTCACCTTGTCAGCTCAGGGGATCCATTCTTGCAACCTTACAGTTAACTAGTCCAACGCAATAACGACCGTTGCACTCCACAAGGAGCCTGTTACTCTCAACCTGTTACTGCGAATGCAGTAAGCCAAGGTAAGCGTTACGATAAACTAGGAGTGGTGGGTGGAATCAGGCGCAGAGAGGAGGGTTCAGTCGTTTGTCAAATTTATTCACCGGCGCAACAAAAACGGTCACGCCAACACACAGGGCGTATACAAGTTACCAGTCCAAACAACAGGACAAAAATAGTCCGGAGAATAAAAACACGAACAAATAACACCATCCAACACAGAGTAACAAGCCCGCACAAATACCCAGCGGGCCTAGTGCCCTTAAATAACCTACAAACAAACCCTAATACAAAACAGGTGTACCCAATTACCCAAAACAAACGGAAAGGGAATCGATGGCAGCTAATAGGCCGGCGACGACGACCGCCGAGCACCGCCGGAACAGGAAGAGGCACCATCTTCGGCGAGGTTCGTGACAGTAAGTTGCTAGCTAGTTAAACTTATCTTGTAAAAAACAATCAATCATAATCACTAGTTAACTACACATGGTTGGTGATATTACTAGATATTATCTAGCGTGTCCTGCGTTGCATATAATCTGATTGAACATACAAGTATCTGACTGAGCGGTGATAGGCAGAAGCAGGCTGTAAGCATTCATTCAAACAGCACTTTCGTGCGTTTTGCAAGCAGCTCTTAGTTGTGCGTCAAGCATTGCGCTGTTTGACTTCAAGCCTATCAACTCCCAAGATGAGGCTGGTGTAACTGAAGTGAAATGGCTAGCTAGTTAGCGTGCGCTAATAGCGTTTCAAACTTCACTCGCTCTGAGCCTGTGGTTGTTTCCCTTGCTCTGCATGGGTAATGCTGCTTCGAGTGTGGCTGTTGTCGATGTGTTCCTGGTTCGAGCCCAGGTAGGAGCGAGGAGAGGGACGGAAGCTATACTGTTACACTGGCAATACTAAAGTGCCTATAAGAACATCCTATAGTCAAAGATGTATGAAATACAAATGGTATAGAGGGAAATAGTCCTATATAATTCCTATAATAACTACAACCTATAACCTCTTACCTGGGAATATTGAAGACTCATGTTAAAAGAAACCACCCGCTTTCATATGTTCTCGTGTTCTGAGCAAGGAACTTAAACATTAGCTTTCTTACATGGCACATATTGCACTTTTACTTTCTTCTCCAACACTTTGTTTTTGCATTATTTAAACCAAATTGAACATGTTTCATTATTTATGAGACTAAATTGATTTTATTGATGTGTTATATTAAGTTAAAATACGTATTTATTCAGTATTGTTGTAATTGTCATTATTACAAATAAATTAATAAAACATTTGGCTGATTAATCGGTATCAGGTTTTTTGGTCCTCCAATAATCGGTATCGGTGTTGAAAAATCAAAATCGGTCAACCTCTACCCTAAACCAGAGGGTTGCAATTCCATTGAATTGGGGATAGTTTAACCAAAATATGCCACAACCTAGAATTGCGTTGTGTATCCCACAAAAAAGTTGACTGTTATAAGCTAACTTTTTTGATGAATTTAGCAAAATTCCCAGGCTTAACTTCCCATGGAAAATTTCCAGAAATTTACCTGACAGTTTCCGACTCTTTGCAACCTTAGTTATGGCTTTTCAACCTCCTATATTGTGGATTCAGAGCAGTTGAAGTTGGAAGTTTACATACACTTAGGTTGGAGTCATTAGAAATCGTTTTTCAACCACTCCACAAACTTTAGTTTTGGGAAGTTGGTTAGGACATCTACTTTGTGTATGACACAGGTACTTTTTCAAACAATTGTTTACAGACAGATTATTTAACTTATAATTCATTGTATCACAATTCCAGTGGGTCAGAAGTTTACATACACTAAGTTGACAGTGCCTTTTAAACAGCTTGGGAAATTCCAGAAAATTATGCCATGGCTTTAGAAGCTTCTGATAGGCTAATTGACATAATTTGAGTTAATTGGAGGTGTACCTGTGGATGTATTTCAAGGTCTACTGTCAAACTCGGTGCCTCTTTGCTTGACATCATGGGAAAATCACAAGAAATCAGCCAGCACCTCCACAAGTCTGGTTCATCCTTGGGAGCCATTTCCAAACGCCTGAAGGTACCACATTCATCTGTACAAACAATAGTACGCAAGTATAAACACCATAGGACCACGCAGCTGTCATACCGCTCAGGAAGAAGATGCGCTCTGTCTTCTAGAGATGAATGTACTTTGATGCGAAAAGTGCAAATCAATCCTAGAACAGCAGCAAAGGCCCTTTTGAAGATGCTGGAGGAAACGGGTACAAATGTATCTATATCAACAGTAAAACGAGTCCTATATCGACATAACCTGAAAGGCTGCTCAGTAAAGAAGATGCCACTGCTCCAAAACCGCCATAAAAAACCCAGACTACGGTTTGCAACTGCACATGGGGACAAAGATTGTACTTTTTGGAGAAATGTCAGATGAAACAAAAATAGAACTGTTTGGCCATAATGACCATCGTTATGTTTGGAGGATAAAGGGAGATGCTTGCAAGCCGAAGACCACCATCCCAACCGTGAAGCACGGGGGTGGTAGCATCATGTGAGGGTGCTTTGCTGCAGGAGGGACTGGTGCACTTCACAAAATAAATGGCATCATGAGGGAGGAAAATTATGGATATATTGAAGCAACATCTCAAGACATTAGTTAAAGCTTGGTCGCAAATGGGTCTTCCAAATGGACAATGACCCCAAGCATACTTCCAAAGTTGTGGCAAAATGGCTTAAGGAGAACAAATTCAAGGTATTGGAGTGGCCATCACAAAGCCCTGACCTCAATCCTATAGAACATTTGTTGGCAGAACTGAAAAAGTGTGCGCAAGCAAGGAGGCCTTCAAAGCTTGTGGAAGGCTACCTGAAATGTTTGACCCAAGTTAAACAATTTAAAGGCATGCTACCAAATACTAATTGAGTGTATGTAAACTTCTGACCCACTGGGAATGTGATGAAAGAAATAAAAGCTGAAATAAATCATTCTCTCTACTAGTATTCTGACATTTCACAGGAAGTTGTGATCCTAACTGACCTAAGACAGGGAATTTTTATTAGGATTAAATGTCAGGAATTGTGAAACTGAGTTAAAATGTATTTGGCTAAGGTGTATGTAAACTCCCGACTTCAACTGTATCTATCTAATAGAACTCAAAAGGGTTTTCTTTAATAGAATCCTCTCTAATGTCAAACATGTTAAATGTAATTTCCCACAGGGCAGCTCTCTAGGCCCTTTTTTTTTTTTTACACCAATGACCTGCACTGGCGTTAAACAAAGCATGTGTGTCCATGTATGTTGATGATTCATCCGTATAGGCATAAGCAACCACAGTTATTGAAGTTACTGAAACACTTAGAGTTGCAGTCTGTTTTGGAATGGGTGGCCAGTAATAAACTTGTCCTGGACATCTCTAAAACTAAGAGTATTGTATTTGGTACAAATCATTCCATACGTTCTAGTCCTTAGCGTAATCTGGTAATGAAAGGTGTGGCTGTTGAACAAGTTGAGACTAAATGACTTGGTGTTACCTTAGATTGTAAACTGTCACGGTCAAGACATATAGATTCAATGGTTGTAAAGAAGGGGAGAGGTCTGGCTGTAATAAAGAGATGTACAGATTTTTTTTGGACACCCCACTCCAAAAAGCAAGTTCTGCAGGCTCTAGATTTGTCTAATCTTGATTATTGTCCAGTCGTGTGGTTCAGTGCTGCATGGAAATACCTAGTTAAGGTGCAGCTGGCCCAGAACATAGTGGCATGTTTTGCTCTTCATTGTAATCAGAGGGCTGATAGTATTTATATGTATGCCAGTCTCTCTTGGCTAAGAGTTGAGGAGAGACTGACTGCATCGCTTCTTATTTTTATAAGAAACATTCATGTGTTGAAAATCCCAAATGGTTTGCATGGTCAATTTACACACACTTATGCCACTAGGGGGTCTTTTCACAGTCCCCAAATCCAGAACAAATTCAAGAAAGCGTAGTATTATATAGAGCCCTTATTGCATGGAACTTCATTCCATCTCCTATAACTCAAATAAACAGTAAACTTGGTTAAAAAAACAGATACAGCAACACCTCATGGCACGACGCCTCTCCCCTATTTGACCTAGATAGTTTGTGAATGCATTGATATGTAGGTTACGTGTACCTTACATTTTTTTTTTATGCTGTTCTTGTCTATTGATGTTCTGTATTATGTTTTGTTGGGACACCAGGAAGAGTAGCGGTTGCTTTTGCAACAGCTAATGGGGATCCTAATAAAATACCGTTCAATGTCCTGCATTTTGTATTAACCATGGCAGCCAGCATTGTAAATACACAGGTGTGCAGAAAGATAATCAGCCTCTAGAGTCTGTGGATATTTTCCTCCTAATGTATTTTTCATGTCAGCCAGGCCCATCTTTTCAAAGAAACACCACTTATTTCAATCTCTAGCTGAGTAAACATGATATTCACTGCTATAAACCTGTCTCCAATATAATCGCATAGTTTACACAGACCCAACGCGGACCTTTGACACACACATCTCAGTGTGAAAAGACGTCCAATGGTTTGTTTTTTCAATGAACTCAATCTATTCACAACACTGGTGGTAACCAGATGATCCCAATAATTTAGGTAGCCGAGTAAATGATGCCCCCCTCTGGTCAGCTTTTGGCATGTTCTATTGCGAGTTGTTTGGGACTCTATTGCGAGTTGTTTTCCGCGTTTACTAATCAAAGATATTTTACTTATTAAGTCAAATATGAAATGATCTGCAATACACTGGTCTTTTACAATGGTGGAATCAATGTCAAATTAGAGGCTTTTTATTGTATTAAAACGTGTCTCAATCCAACGTGCCTAGCTAGCTCTGCCCACTGGGGCGTGGCTTACGGAGCACACTGAAATAAGTGCTCTTAACTCGATCCATTGGAATAAGGCGATACCTCACCAGTGAGCACGATCTTCTAGCTAATGTTAGTCCTCCCTGACCAATGGACTATTGACTTTGCTTTGTAACGCACAGTGGACTTGACTACTTATTTTATATCATAAAGGGAGTTAAGTATTTCAGAATATATCACATTGAAGTGTGGTGTTTTGAAGCTACATGTTGAAATCAAGAAAAGAGCAGAGGCCATATGGAACTAGAACTGCAATCATATTAAAAACAGCTTATGTTATGTCAAATCAACTAACTAACTAGCAAACCAAATGAGTTTTCCTTCATCTGTAGCTCTGGGAGTCAAAGATTCTGCAGTCCAAAGCAGTGGATGGCTTGGCCCTCATGAAGAACACCAACTCATCAGACTTTGTGCTGCAGCTCCCTCCAAACTATGGACAGACGTTTACAAAACATACATGTAAGTAAGTAGAGGTTTTACAGTCCAAGGGTACTTCTCTATTCTCTCTTTCCTCCAAAAGTGTGCACTTGTTCACTTCCCTTCACTGATTTGAAGGGAAATGACTGGTAAAGGAAATATGGTGGAATTCCCTCACAATGACTCCACCGATCTAATGCTTTTAGAATTGTGGAAAGTAGTGAAGAAGTGTAAACTTCAGGAGAAAGGAGATATTATTGGGACGCACCCAAAGGCTCTACACCGCACCCATTACTATCTATGTCACAAATCATTGAGTTGATCCACCATATAGGGATGCCCAATGTTTGCATATTCTACAGTGCGAGTTAATCAGGTCAATTGAATACAGATCGCTACATTTACTTATTTAATTGAATAGCCTAATCATTCCTCTTCCTTCTTCCATCCCGAGCCTCTGTTGTGATCCCTACAGGCCAACATGTCCAGAGTTTCACAGCGAAGGCAAATTACACGAAACCGTCATACATTTGAATGATAACTTTTTGTTGTTGTGCAGTGCATGTCTGCAAACCGCTGTTTGGGAAAAGAGCTTACTGCTAACCTGTCGAACGTTGATTAAGTAATTTGGTTGGCAGGTGTAGATTTACATGACATTGTAGTCATTTAGCAGAGACTTTTATCCAGAGCGACTTAGAGTTAGTTCATTCAACTCAAGGTATGACAACCACATGTCATAGGAAGTAAAACTTCCGTCAATATATTTAATTTTGGAGCCACACCCTGATTGACATGCCAAGTTGTCAGCTGCTTGATCAGAGCCAGGGCAGCACCAAATATCAGAGCCAGGCTAGCAGCACTGTATGGTTAGAGTCAGCACGATGGTGTGAAAAAGGTAACAGAGACCTCACCACCTTGTTGTTTTGGGGCAACCTTTTACACCTCACTGGGATTGCGTTCCAATAATCTCTCCTTTCTCACAAAGTATGTACTTGTTCATTTCCCTTCATGGATCTGAAAGGAAATCACTGATGTATGGAAACTTCCTCTAGCACAGTGTTTCCCAACTCCGGTCCTCCAGTACCCCCAAGAGTACACATTTCTGTTGTAGCCCCGAACAAACTCTTGATTCAACTTGTTAACTAATCATCAAACCCTGGATGAGAAGAATCAGGTGAGTTTGTCTGGGGCTACAACAAAAATGTGTGCTGTTGGGGGTACTGGAGTGGGGGAAACACTGCTCTAGCACATGCCTACATCAATCCAATGCTTTTAAAAGTGAATGAGTGCACACTTTGGGAAGAAGGAAAGATTATTGGGACACACCCTGAGAGTGACTGGGGAAAAGCAGCAGCAGCCTATTAAACCCCACGTTCTTATGTGATTCTGTACACACCAGGGTTGGTAACAAATTTGTCTAGGAAAGGGCCTTATGTTGTGTCTGGTAACAGGAGGACAGGTCAAGATGACACTATATTAACCATACAAAGGATGGGGATGGTGGGGAACATTTTAATTTAGACCTAGATGTGGGCAGAGCAAAGAAAGGTAAAAAGGAAATCAGTCTTTAGAGCATCCTGTTTGTGGGCAGCTAGGGTTTTTCTTCTCTCCCCTCTCTTTCAATTTGATGTTAAAGGCCCAGTGCAATCAATTCTGTTTTCCTGTGTTTTATATCCTATTGTACAGTAGACTATGAAACGAACACTGTAACAGTGTGATCAGTGTTATTTCCTGATAGTTGCTGGTTTAAAATTCAATCTACACAGGAGCTTTTAATGAGCAGGTTTGCATGGACGGGAGTTTCTGCTTTCCATTGTGACATCACCATGTGGTAAATTGGTTAATTGATCAGTAACACAGATAGTTCTAAACCCCTCTGCCAATAACAGAAATCTTTGGCACTTTTTCATGGAAATCTATTACAGTAATGTACTTAATTGTTATCCAGAAGTGATTTGATATTTGTATAAAAATGGCTGCATTAGGCCTTTAAGTAGCTACCTTTAGCACGTCTCAGTACCTTAACAGTCTTATGTGTTTGGTTATACTGTAGTGACATGAGTCATGATGTCAACAGTCCTCCTATACTGTATGAGTCATGTCAAGCTGAACAGGATCATCTTTTTTCTACACTAACTGTATGATGACCTACTACAGTAACTCCTTTTATGAAATTACAGACAGTGATGTAGTCTAATTGTTAGTGAGTTTTTAGAATGGCATATATCTCTGTGCAACTGATGAGGTTAAAATGTAGAATGTTTTCTTATGCTTGTTAGACAGCCTCTAATTTCCCAGGACTTGAGCCTGAACCCAGGACTCACTGGAAAACAGTGGTAAGTGTAACTGAGAAGTCAACTCAGCGACCCCGTTATTTGTGTGAGAGCAGAGGTCAAGCAGTCTTGTAGCCTACTAACTGTTGCATTTTATTTTATGTCTGCTCTTGTTGCACAAGCAATTTCCCTGTCTATACAACAAATACAGTTGAACGTTCTTTCATTGAGTGGAGTAAACATGTGTAAACTGTCTAATTGTGTTGCAGAACAACAGTGGGACTCTGGCCACCTCTCTTCCTCCACGGATGACCTACCCAGTCCAGATCCCTGCAGGGTTCACAATGCAGACATCCTCTGGTAAGAAGGGGAAAAACATGCATTAGCCCTCCATACACAACCTTGATTAACTTAATTGAATGGTCCAATGCTATTTCATAGAAACATTTACCAAAATCTCTGCATGTTTATGATACATGAAATGTCACGATATAGAAAAAAGAAATAGCTTCATCAGTCTTTTTTTTTTTTTCAACATTTACAATGGGACTTTTGTATCTATTTCTCCCCTCTTTTTCCTCCATAAGGCCAGCTTTACATGGTGAACTTTATAGTGATGGTGTCCCAGGTTCCAGCCGGCCACAGCCCTCTCCCCTCAGCTACAGAAGGGGGTACCTGTAGTGGAGTGGAAAGATCCCAGCCCATCTTCCAAGCAGTCAGCTATGGTGGTCCCTTCTACTGTCCTCAAGACCATGACCACTCCGAAGACAGATCCATTCTCCCCACGACCTGTGGCCCCTCCCACAGCTGTACCTCAGACACCAGAGCAGACCCTGATACGTCCATCCAGGTGATGCCTCCGGTCCAGGTGAACCACCATCTTGATGTTTTTGTAGCACTTTGAAATGTTTTTGAAATATGTTTTACAAATAAAATGTATTATTATTATTCCCCAGCCACCTGATGCGAAGCCTGTGCTACCCAAACCCGTGGTCTAGCCCCCAGTTCAGGAGAACCATCTCCTTCAGCAGCCACAGGTTCCTTTAGCTCAGGCACGCTTTTCTGTGCAGACTCCAGTGTCCTTTTATTTTCGTCCCAACCGCCATCTCACCCCCCAGAGAGCCATTTCGACAGTGGTGATTTCAATCTGGTTGGGATTGACTTCGACAGTCCACAGCAGCTAGACATGAGCCTGTCCTCGTCCCTTTCCTCTGGCTCCGCCCAGATGCCAAGCCTTTAGGTCAAGTATTATATGTTTTTTTTCAACGACTTATGGACAACTCAGCCATATCTTCATCAAATATTCAACAATCTCATGTAATTGAATTACAATTGCAAGGCAGGGTACTGCTATAATTAATAAGACAGAGGCTTTCTCCCAAATGACACCCTATTCCCTATATAGTACACATCCTGACCAGGGACCATAGGGCTCTATTCAAAAGTAGTGCACTTTTATTGAGAATAGGGTGCCATTGGACAACAAGAGACCTGAGCCAAGGTTCAACATACAGCTTACATAATCATGTCTATTTTACCCAGGTCAAGATGTAGATGAGCATTTCTGAAGGGTCATGGTTGCGGGGAGGGTGGATTTCGGGGCCAGTGAGGTGGGGGTGGAGGAGATGGTGAACAGAAGGACAACACACCTGAGCAGGATATGACAACACACCTGGAGGGTCTACCTGTGTATGGTACCAAGGTAAGACAGGAGATAGCAATCCCAAATCCACCCCTAGACCCTATGCACTTTGGAGATCTGAAAGGATTTCATACTGTAGGTACAGTTTAAGCAATATGGTGAAACTTCCACTTACCCTATCAGAGGGCAAGGTGGAGCTTTTGTCATATTGCTAATGTGGGAAGGGAATAAGATGTGGCATATGTGTTGAAGGAATTTTATTCTGATAACATCCACCTATACTCTAATTGGCTTCTGTACTTGAGCAAGGGGCTGTTGGGTGGGGATCAGGCAGAGTGGCTATAATGTAGCCTACTCAGTGGAGGGGTCCCATTCCCCCTCCCCTTATTATTTATTTATATTATCCCCTGATAAGTTATGCGTTCTGTCTCATCATTAAAGTGCAGTCTGGCACTGATGGCGCATTGTCAGCTTCTACAAGATGAAGACCTAACTCACAGAATTACACTAACACCAGTCAAATTCTTTCAGATCTCCACAAACATATCGGGCATCTGGTATCAATTTGTAGTTCATAACACTTCCTGTTCCTCCTTCTCCAGCTGGAGATGACCCTGTTGAAAGACTACAACTTCAACGATGCTCATCTAGCAGACATCATCCACCTGAACAGCAGTTCTGATTTGGAGGAGGAGATGGATGGAGGTGTGTAGCATTGTGTCAACAATGGTTATGCTAGCCAAAGGAAGTGTTTGCCTTGATAGCTAACGGTCGCTGCGTCATTCTCATAGAGGAGCTTGCTGATGCATGCACAAGCTAACGAGTGTGGTTACAGCAAAGATGGTGGATAAATGAAGATGACCCACTCAGGCCATTTACCATTGAAAATGGTCAATTCTGGTCTGAACAGGGTGGCGCTCACTTAGGCAACAATGCATTAGTAGCTGCGTCTGGTCTGCTTAGTTCATCAACTGTATATGAACCAGAAAAGATGAGGGTGTGGGATGTCTCACTTCCTCTTCCGTCTGTGTTCACAGGTGCAATGGGAGAGAATGAGTTTGTAGGTATGATCACTGCGGAGGCTCTGCAGGCCCTACAGGAGGCAGAGGGCAGCAGTAATGATGGCAACTCCAGCTCCATTGGTGATGGTGTCTGGATGGTTGAAATCCCAGTGGAAGAGGTAAGAAACTCATTTCCATTGAGGAAAAGAAGGGCGTCCTGTTCTCTTTGTCTTTCAAAATAAGTATTTGGGTCTGGTTTGCCGGACACAGATCAAGCCTAGTCCGGGACAAACGATGGGGAATCTTCTTGACAAGTCCCCATGCTGATGAAACTGTACAAAAATCAGTAGATATTGCTATTTCATTGTTTGACAGTAATCACCTAACAGTATTTGGGGCCTAGTATGCCTTATTGGCATGAACAAAACCAGAGCGTTTAATGCAAAACCAGAGCGTTTAACCCTAACACAAATTATTGTATTTATGTTGAATACATCATTTAAACATTCACAGTGTAGGTTGGAAAAAGTTTGAACCCCTAGGCTAATGACTTCTCCAAAAGCTAATTGAAGTCAGGAGTCGGCTAAATCCAATCAATGAGATGAGATTAGAGATGATGGTTAGAGCTGCCTTGCCCTATAAAAACACTTACAAAATTTGAGTTTGCTATTCACAAGAAGCATTGCCTGATGTGAACCATGCCTCGAACAAAAGAGATCTCCGAAGACCTAAGAATTGTTGACTTGCATAAAACTGGAAAGGGTTACAAAAGTATCTCTGAAAGCCTTGATGTTCATCAGTCCACGGTAAGACAAATTGTCTATAAATTGAGAAAGTTCAGCATTGTTGCTACTCTCCCTAGGAGTGGCCATCCTGCAAAGATGACTGCAAGAGCACAGTGCAGAATGCTCAATGAGGTTAAGAAGAATCCTAGAGTGTCAGTCTACGATATGTAAAACACTAAACTAGAATGGTGTTCATGAGATGACACCACGGAAGAAGCCACTGCTGTCCAAAAAAACATTGCTGCAAGTATGAAGTTAGCCAAAGTGCACCTGGATGTTCCACAGCGCTACTGACAAAATAGTTTGGAAGAAACACACAATACTATGTGTGGAGAAAAAAAATGTACAGCACACCAACATCAAAACCTCATCCCAACTGTAACGCATCATGGTTTGGGGCTACTTTTCTGCCCCAGGGCCTGGACGGCTTGCTATCATCGATTGGAGAAAAAAAAAAATTCCCAAGTTTAGCCTAACATTCTCCTGCAAAATGTCTTGATATCTGTCCGCCAATTGAAGCTCAACAGAAGTTGGGTGATGCAACAGGACAACGACCCAAAACACCGAAGTAAATCAACAATAGAATGGCTTCAACAGAAGAAAATACGCTTCTGGAGTGGCCCAGTCATAGTCCTGACCTCAACCCGATTGAGATGCTGTGGCATGACCTCAAGAGAGCAGTTCACACCAGACATCATAAGAAAATTGCTGAACTGAAACAGTTTTGTAAAGAATGGTCCAAAATTCCTCCTGACCATTGTGCAGGTCTGATCCTCGACTACAGAAAACGTTTGGTTGAGGTTATTGCTGCCAAAGGAGGGTCAACCTGTTATTAAATCCAAGGGTTCACATACTTTTCCCACCCTGCACTGTGAATGTTTACACGGTGTGTGCAATAAAGACATGAAAACGTATAATTGTTTGAGTTATAGGTTTAAGCGGACTGCTTGTCTATTGTTGTGACTTAGATGAAGATCAAATTGAATGACCAATTTATGTAGAAATCCAAGTATTTTCAAGGGTTCACATACTTTTTCTTGCCACTGTGTGTGTGTTATCGGTAAGTCACTTATTAATCATTACCTCGTCAGTCTCATTCTGAACTTTGCAGACTTCTTGAATCTGCAAGAACCCCAGACTTTTCTGATTATTCAGTACTACACACATGTATTTACTAACCAACTAAATAATAACAGAGAATACACACACGAGAGACATAAGTCCCTAGTGGACTGACTATATATATACCTTTTATTTAACTTGGTGAGTCAGTTAAGAGCAAATTCTTATTTTCAATGACGGTCTAGGAACAGTGGGTTAACTGCCTGTTCAGGGGCAGAACAACAGATTTGTACCTTGTCAGCTCGAGGGTTTGAACTTGCAAACTTACGGTTACTAGTCCAACGCGCTAACCACTAGGCTACCCTGCCGCCCCATGATAGCTTGTTACCGGAGGTGGGGAAAAGAGAGTGAGAAAGGGACATTTATTGTACATTTGGAAACAACGCTCACTGTAACTATATACCTTACTGCCCCTTTGGGTAAGAAACTTTTAAACGGTAGTGTGTGTATATATTAGAGGTCGACCGATTTTATGATTTTTCAACGCTGATACCGATTTTATTGGAGGACCAAAAAAAGCCGATACCGATTAATCAGACTTTTTTTTGTTGTTGTTTTTTTTGTTTGTTGTTGTAATAATGACAATTACAACAATACTGAATGAACACTTATTTAACTTAATATAATACATCAATAAAAATCCATTTAGCCTCAAATAAATAATGAAACCTGTTCAATTTGGTTTTTAAATAATGCAAAAATAAAGTGTTGGAGAAGTAAAAGTGCAATTTGTGCAATGTAAAAAAGCTAACGTTTAAGTTCTTTGCTCAGAACATGAGAACATATGAAAGTTGGTGGTTCCTTTTAACATGAGACTTCAATATTCCAAGGTAAGAGGTTATAGGTTATAGTATTTATAGGACTATTTCTCTCTACCATTTGTATTTCATATACCTTTGACTATTGGATGTTCTTATAGGCACTTTAGTATTGCCAGTGTAACAGTATAGCTTCCGTCCCTCTCCTCGCTCCTACCTGGGCTCGAACCAGGAACACATCGACAACAGCCACACTCGAAGCAGCGTTACCCATCGCTCCACAAAAGCCGCATCCCTTGCAGAGCAAGGGGAATAACTACTCCAAGTCTTAGAGCGAGTGACGTTTGAAACGCTATTAGCACGCACCCCGCTAACTAGCTAGCCATTTCACATCGGTCACACCAGCCATTAGGCTGATAGGCTTGAAGTCATAAACAGCACTGTGCTTGCGAAGAGCTGCTGGCAAAACGCACGAAAGTGCTGTTTGAATGAATGCTTACGAGCCTGCTGCTGCCTACCATCGCTCAGTCAGACTGCTCAATCAAATCATAGACTTAATTATAACATAACACACAGAAATACGAGCCTTTGGTCATTAATATGATCGAATCCAGAAACTATAATTTCAGTGAAAAATCAAATCAAATAATTTATTAATATAGCCCTTCGTACATCAGCTGATATCTCAACGTGCTGTACAGAAACCCAGCCTAAAACCCCAAACAGCAAGCAATGCAGGTGTAGAAGCACGGTGGCTAGGAAAAACTCCCTAGAAAGGCCAAAACCTAGGAAGAAACCTAGAGAGGAACCAGGCTATGTGGGGTGGCCCGTCGTCTTCTGGCTGTGCCAGGTGGAGATTATAACAGAACATGGCCAAGATGTTCATAAATGACCAGCATGGTCGAATATAAGGCAGAACAGTTGAAACTGGAGCAGCAGCATGGCCAGGTGGACTGGGGACAGCAAGGAGTCATCATGTCCGGTAGTCCTGGGGCATGGTCCTAGGGCTCAGGTCCTCTGAGAGAGAGAAAGAAAGAGAGAAGGAGAGAATTAGAGAAAGCACACTTAGATTCACACAGGACACCGAATAGGACAGGAGAAGTACTCCAGATATAACAAACTGACCCTAGCCCCCCGACACAAACTACTGCAGCATAAATACTGGATGCTGAGACAGGAGAGGTCAGGAGACACTGTGGCCCCATCCGAGGACACCCCCGGACAGGGCCAAAAAGGAAGGATATAACCCCACCCACTTTGCCAAAGCACAGCCCCCACACCACCTAGAGGGATATCTTCAACCACCAACTTACCATCCTGAGACAAGGCTGAGTATAGCCCACAATGATCTCTGCCACTGCACAACCCAAGGGGGGGGCGCCAACCCAGACAGGATGACCACATCAGTGAATCAACCCACTCGGGTGACGCACCCCTTCCTGGGACGGCATGAGAGAGCCCCAGTAAGCCGGTGACTCAGCCCCTGTAATAGGGTTAGAGGCAGAGAATCCCAGTGGAAAGAGGGGAACCGGCCAGGCAGAGACAGCAAGGGCGGTTCGTTGCTCCAGAGCCTTTCCGTTCACCTTCTCACTCCTGGGCCAGACTACACTCAATCATATGACCCACTGAAAAGATGAGTCTTCAGTAAAGACTTAAAGGTTGAGACTGATTTTGCGTCTCTGAAATGGGTAGGCAGACCGTTCCAAAAAAATGGAGCTCTATAGGAGAAAGCCCTGCCTCCAGCTGTTTGCTTAGAAATTCTAGGGACAATTAGGAGGCCTGCGTCTTGTGACCGTAGCGTACGTGTAGGTGCGTACGTGTAGGTATGTACGGCAGGACCAAATCAGAGAGATAGGTAGGAGCAAGCCCATGTAATGCTTTGTAGGTTAGTAGTAAAACCTTGAAATCAGCCCTTGCTTTGACAGGAAGCCAGTGTAGAGAGGCTAGCACTGGAGTAATGTGATACATTTTTTTGGTTCTAGTCAGGATTCTAGCAGCCGTATTTAGCACTAACTGAAGTTTATTTAGTGCTTTATCCGGGTAGCCGTAAAGTAGAGCATTGCAGTAACCTAGAAGTGACAAAAGCATGGAACCGTTTGGTATTTTATCTAACGGGTGGCATCCCTATGTCTAAATATTCTTGTTACATTGCACAACCTTCAATGATATGTCATTATTACGTAAAATTCTGGCAAATTAGTTCGCAACGAGCCAGGCAGCCCAAACTGTTGCATATACCCTGACTATGCGTACAATGAGCGCGACACAATTTCACCTGGTTAATATTGCCTGCTAACCTGGATTTCATTTAGCTAAATATGCAGGTTTAAAAATATATACTTCTGTGTATTGATTTTAAGAAATGCATTGGTGTTTATGGGTAGGTACAGTCGTCCAACGATTGTGCTTTTTTCGCAAATGCGCTTTTGTTAAATCATCCCCCAGCGTTGCATCGATTATATGCAATGCAGGACGCTAGATGAACTAGTAATATCATCAACCATGTGTAGTTCTAACTAGTGATTATGATTGATTGATTGTTTTTTATAAGAAGTTTAATGCTAGCTAGCAACTTACCTTGGCTTCTACTGCATTCGCATAACAGGCAGGCTCCTCGTGGAGTGCAATGAGAGGCAGGTTGTTAAAGCTTTGGACAAGTTAACTGTAAGGTTGCAAGATTGGATCCGCTGAGCTGACAAGGTGAAATCTGTCATTCTGCCCTTGAACAAGGCAGTTAACCCACCGTTCCTAGGCCATCATTGAAAATAAGTGTTCTTAACTGACTTTCCTAGTTAAATAAAGATTAAATAAAGGTGTTAAAAAAAGCCAATTGCCATATAAAGTTCAAAGAAGAAAAAGCCTGGAAGGAGAAGAGATGACTAGAAACAATTCGGTTGACCATTTTATGTGTGGATTAATTATCGGAGTAGAGGACATTGTGCATTTCAGGTAAAATACCAACTCAACATTTATATCCCAGAACAAATTAGCTAGCAATTGCAAGCTAGCTAAATTGCCATACATGTTTAATGCTTTTTGACCTGTCCCAAAATTAATATAATTGGTTTAGAGTTTGTTTTGATATTTCAACCTGTTTTGGTGTGGGAGGACAAAATCTATTTGCACACGATGGCGCACGCACTCGTCCGGTTTGGGTATGGTGTTCGGTGCCAATACAATATGTATTGCGATTCAATACTGTGATTTTTTTAAAATTGTGATTTGATGTTCCAAACATATTACTTCAGATTCACCACATTAAGAACCAGTGGAAGTTCTATCTGAAGGATGGGGTGATGTGTTACGGAGGGGAGGACTGTTTTCTCGAAAGCTGTTGAGGAGGCAGAGTGGTTACTGGATTCATATTATGTTCCACTGCAATGCCAATACAGATCCTAAGTAGCATACCAGTGTGAATATCAGAACAGAACCTTGGTCTGTATTTCACTCATGTGGCTACAGCCTTGACTTCGTCTCAAATGTGTCCAACGAGGTGTATAATACAAGTGTCTAAAACAATATTATCATTTTGAAGTTATTGGGAAAACTACACTGCTAAAAAAAATAAAGGGAACACTTAAACAACACAATGTAACTCCAAGTCAATCACACTTCTGTGAAATCAAACTGTCCACTTAGGAAGCAACACAGATTGACAATAAATTTCACCTGCTGTTGTGCAAATGGAATAGAAAACGGGTGGAAATGATAGGCAATTAGCAAGACACCCCCAATAAAGGAGTGGTTCTGCAGATGGTGACCACAGACCACTTCTCAGTTCCTATGCTTCCTGGCTGATGTTTTGGTTACTTTTGAATGCTGGCTGTGCTTTCACTCTAGTGGTAGCATGAGACGGAGACTACAACCCACACAAGTGGCTCAGGTAGTGCAGCTCATCCAGGATGGCACATCAATGCGAGCTGTGGCAAGAAGGTTTGCTGTGTCTGTCAGCGTAGTGTCCAGAGCATGGAGGCGCTACCAGGAGACAGGCCAGTACATCAGGAGACAGGCCAGTATATCAGGAGATGTGGAGGAGGCCGTAGGAGGGCAACAACCCAGCAGCAGGAGCACTACCTCCTCCGCCTTTGTCCAAGGAGGAGCAGGAGGAGCACTGCCAGAGCCCTGCAGCAGGCCAGAAATGTGCATGTGTCTGCTCAAACGGTCAGAAACAGACTCCATGAGGCTGGTATGCGGGCTCGCCAGAGGTAGCCTGCCTGCCATTAGGTACCGAGATGAGATCCTCAGACCCCTTGTGAGACCATATGCTGGTTGGCCCTGGGTTCCTCCTAATACAAGACAATGCTAGACCTCATGTGGCTGGAGTGTGTCAGGCAGTTCCTGCAAGAGGAAGGCATTGATGCTATGGACTGGCCCGCCCGTTCCCCAGACCTGAATCCAATTGAGCACATCTGGGACATCATGTCTCGCTCCATCCACCAACGCCACGTTGCACCACAGACTGTCCAGGAGTTGGCGGATGCTTTAGTCCAGGTCTGGGAGGAGATCCCTCAGCAGACCATCCACCACCTCATCAGGAGCATGCCCAGGCGTTGTAGGGATGTCATACAGGCACGTGGAGGCCACACACACTACTGAGCCTCATTTTGACTTGTTTTAAGGACATTACATCAAAGTTGGATCAGCCTGTAGTGTGGTTTCCCACTTTAATTTTGAGTGTGACTCCAAATCCAGACCTCCATGGGTTGATAAATTTGATTTCCATTGATAATTTTTGTGTGATTTTGTTCAGCACATTCAACTAGGTAAAGAAAAAAGTACTTAAGAATATTTCATTTATTCAGATCTAGGATGTGTTATTTTAGTGTTCCCTTTATTTTTTTGAGCAGTGTAGTTCAGCGAGCTAGAAAAAAAACATTTGGAATCTATACAGACTTCTGTGAAGGAAATGTCTGGATGAGAAGTAATGTGTATGTCCCAAAAGGTAGTGCACTATATGGTGCATAGGGTTCCATTTGGGATGCTCACAATATCTAATTCAACCACCACAGTGCAGTAAGGTCTTTCTGAATTGTTGATTTCATCCTTCATTTAACTATTTAAAATATTTATCTTATTTATGTTATGTAATGCCATTAATGAGCACATTTGCCAAGTAGGCCCAAACAGAGCTTAATCATTTTTAATGATGCTCTGTTTGTTTATGTATCAAATTCATTCATGTTAAGAGATACATCATTTGGTTTTCTGTTCTGAGCAATGTTACAAAACAATGTATACAGTATGCCACAATGTTTGTTTTTTTCTGCCATGGTGGTCTTTTCTGAGTTCTTGGTAGTGACTGAAATGTGAATTCAAATACCTCTTCTGTTTTCACTGCCAATAAAATATAAGCATTCATATGAACCCTGCTGTTATTTTGTCATAAATTAAGAATGTACATACAGAACACAACATCTAAATGGATAAGGACATGTTATGTAGTCAGGGCAAATGGATGCTTTACACCAGGGTTTCCCAACCCTCTCCTCAGGCCCCCCCAGACGTTTCACATTTTAGTTTTAACCCTAAACTGGCACACCAGATTAAATTAGTCGACTAATCAAGCCTTTAACTAATTAAATCCGGTTAGCAAGGAGAGGGTTGGGAAACCCTGGTGTATACGACCATGGTTGTCTCCCAAATGGCACTATATTGTGCACTATTACCAGAGCCTTATGGAATAGGTTGCCATGTGCTCTTTGCAAACAGGTTCATGTGCTCAAATGCATTAGCTTGATTGTGTGCTCAAACAGTCAGAAAATGTAGCTAATGGCAGGAAGTCAATTTCCATTATGTACAGTATTGTATGACTCCCAATAAAGTAAATAATTGGAATTGAGTTAATTCTGGTTAAATACTGTATGTAACAGACTCTTGGGATACTGGAGATGGAGACTTCAACTGGGTACAAAGTCAAGGAAACATCACACAATTAAATATATATAGTTTATTACAAGTTTCAAAGAAACAAAGGGGATAAAGGTTTTATTGGTTAATGTAACAGTTAACTTATCACAATGTTTTCTAAATAGAATATCACACCAAATGTTCAAATTAGAGGTATAAATCACAGCACTCAGGTTAGGTGATGGTGAAGCACAGCACACTTGAGCCACACAAGCTATTAGCTACCAATGAATCAGGCTAAAGGCAAATACAAAATGGTGTTCCCCTTTTAAAATGTACACAAGCAAAAATACAATACAAACAATGCACTTTAATCAACTCACCAATACACTCAACAATACTTTAAAACACTTTGGCAAAAACCAGTGTGGCAGCAGCTACCTCACCTTGATCTGGTTTGTATGCCAAGATAACTCCATGTGCTTCTCTTGTATTTAACTAGGCAAGTCAGTTAGGAACAAATTATTATTTACAATGACCGCCTACTGGGGTGGATTAACTGCCTTGGTCAGAGGCAGAACAACATATTATTTTTTTTACCTTGTCAGCTCAGGGATTTGATCCAGCAATCTTTCGGTTACTGGCCCAACACCCTAACCACTTTCACTTGAGAAATACTACACCAAACATCTTATTTAGAAATAAAGTTGCACAACTAAGTCCTAAGCAAAAAAAACTTTAAAATGTATTAGATTTCTTGATTTATCTTAATACAGACTATTTTGGGGAAGTGTATAAAGGCTGTTGCTACGGCGTCCCAAGAGGGACAAACCGTAATATTGCTGCTTTTTTTTCAAATGTTTCAAGTCTTTTAAGGGAGCAGCTATGTGAAGCACAGACATTCACTTTGCCTAGCTGAGTTCTGCTAGGAGAAAACCGAACCTAGTAGGGATGTTTCGATTCACCGATAGGGTTCCCTGGTTCAACTATTCTTGATAGTTCTGCTTTAAAAGGTCAGTCATTTTTAAATAAATAGTGTAAATCTGTAATTTCATAACAAGGACAAGTTTTATGAGCCGCACTGGTCTGAACAGGAGAAGATCAGCTCTCCTCAGTAAAGTTCAAAACAGTCAAAACTATTCGCTTTTAGAGTGAAATTCAATCCACAGTATCTTATATTAATTGGCTATGTATGTCATAGCTCATTTCTAAAGATACATATTGACATATTACTAGCTCAATTTTTTTTTCATCTGCTATATGATGAAAAGTGACAACAGTGGGGACAAAAATTTAAAATCCCCCCCTAATCTGATAACGTTAGATGCTCAGTCTGCCCAATGGCTATATACAGTTGAAGTCAGAAGTTTACATACACCTTAGCCAAATGCATTTAAACTCAGTTCTTCACAATTCCTGACATTTAATCCTAGTAGAAATTCCCTGTTTTAGGTCAGTTAGGATCACCACTTTATTTTAAGAATGTGAAATGTTAGAATAATAGTAGAGTGATTTATTTCAGCTTTTATTTCTTTCATCACATTCCCAGTGGGTCAGAAGTTTACATACACTCAATTAGTATTTGGTAGCATTGCCTTGAAATTGTTTAACTTGGGTCAAACGTTTCGGATAGCCTTCCACAAGCTTCCCACAATAAGTTGGGTGAATTTTGGCCCATTCCTCATGACAGAGCTGGTGTACCTGAGTCTGGTTTGTAGGCCTCCTTGTTCGCACACTCGTTTTCAGTTCTGCCCACATATTTATGGGATTAAGGTCAGGGCTTTGTGATGGCCACTCCAATACTTTGTTGTCATTAAGACATTTTGCTACAACTTTGGAAGTATGCTTGGGGTTATTGTCATTGGGGTGGCAGGATAGCCTAGTGGTTAGAGTGTTGGACTAGTAACCGGAAGGTACAAGCTGACAAGGTACAAATCTGTCGTTCGTTGGTTTTGGATCAGTGGCTTCTTCTTTGCCGAGCGGCCTTTCAGGTTATGTCGATATTGGACTTGTTTTACTGTGGATATAGATACTTTTGTACCCATTTCCTCCAGCATCTTCACAAGGTCCTTTACTGTTGTTCTGGAATTGATTTGCACTTTTTGCACAAAAGTATGTTCATCTCTAGGAGACAGAACGTGTCTCCTTCCTGAGAGGTATGACGGCTGCGTGGTCCCATGGTGTTTATACTTGCATACTATTGTTTGTACAGATGAACTTGGTACATCCAGGCATTTGGAAATTGCTCCCAAGGATGAACCAGACTTGTGGAGTTCTACGCCTTCAGCGCTTCCTGGGGAACCAGTTTGTGAAAGTTGAGAAGTGCGTGTTTGACCACTCTACAATCTTCCTTCTGGGATACATCATCGATGAAAGCAATGTCCAGATGGATCCTGAAAAAGTGAGAGCGGTGGTGGATTGGCCCCAACCGACATCCAGAGTGCAATTGCAACATTTCCTGCAGTTTGCCAACTTCTACCGCCGCTTCATCTTGGGCTACAGAACCCTGGCGGCTCCCCTCTCTGCACTCACTTCCAAGGTACCATTCACATGGTCCCCAGCTGTTGACAGGGCTTTTGTAGATCTTCGATTCACTACTGCCCCCATCCTCGTCTATCCCGACCCGTCGCCGTCAGTTTTTGGTTGAGGTCAATGCTTCTGACGTTAGAGCGCGATCTTTCCAGGACCAAAAGCTCCATCCTTGTGCCTTCATGTCTCATCGTCTCAATTCCGCTGAGAGAAACTACGACGTAGGTAACCGGGAACTTCTGGCGGTCAAGATGATGCTGGACGAGTGGAGACACTGGCTGGAAGGAGCATAACATCCATTTTTGGTTTGGACCGACCATAAGAATTTGGAATATCTCCGCACAGACAAGCGCCTCAACTCCAGGCAGTCCCGTTGAACCTGGTGAATAACAGAGCCCAACTTCACCATCTACTACCGCCCAGGGTCTAAGAATGTGAAGCCAGATGCTCTAGCTTGCCTGTACAGTTCCACCGCCTTACCCTCTGACTCTGAGACCATCCTACCTATCTCATGCCTTGCGGCTTCAGTTGTCTGGGGTATTGAGACCCTGGTCCATAAGGCACAACGGACCCTGGAGGGTTCCCAGCTAACCAGATATTCAGCCTGGTCCGAGGTCCTGGAATGGGCTCATTCCTCCAGGCTTACCTGTCATCCTGGTTCCCGTCGAACCCTGGCCTTCCTCTGACAATGCTTCTGGTGGCCCACTATGGTTCCTGACGCCTCTGCCTTCATCACCACATGCGCGGTATGTGCACAGAATAAGAATGCGTGGCAAGCTCCGCCGGGCCTCCTTCAGCCACGGCCTGTTCCTCATCGCCCCTGGTCACATATTTCCCTGGATTTTGTCACTGGGCTTCCTCCGTCTGATGGCAACACTTACTTACTGACTTTATTGTCCCCATGGGATAATTTTGTTGCAGTGTCATATACACGTTTAAAGTGGCGTTTTAAATACTAAACAAAATTACAATACAACTTTCATAACGGTTGCATACCAATAAAAAGACTAGCCTGCTGGCCTTACTGAATCGATAGGAACATTAGCCCAAGCTATTTAGGAGGGATATCACACCTGGTACAAATTATAGTCTAGTTCCTGACAGTAGTGGATCAGTTTTCCAAAGCCGCCCATTTCATTCCTCTCCTCAAACTACCCTCTGCCAAAGAGACGGCCCAGCTCATGGTGCAGCATGTCTTCTGGATCCATGGACTTCCTGTGGACATGGTCTCCGACCGGGGTCCTCAGTTCTCGTCCCGGTTCTTGAAGACTTTCTGCACCCTTAATGGGTCGTCGGCCAGTCAGAGCGAACGAAACAAGACCTGGAAACGACACAATGGTGCCTCATCTCGACCAACCCCACTATCTGGAGCCAACAACTGGTCTGGGTGGAGTATGCCGGGGACACTCTTCCTTGCTCAGCCACTGGATTTTCCCCTTTCGAGTGCTCCTTGGGGTATCAGCTCCCGCTCGGAAAAAGAACAGGAAGTCAACATACACTCGGCTCAGATGTTCGTCCGCCGCTGTCGGCGTATCTGGAGAAGAGCTTGGGCGGCTCTTAAGACCAACTCCAGGTATCGTCAACAAGCGGACCGCCGCCGGACTCCAGCTCTCCGCTATCGGCTTGGGCAAAGGGTATGGCTATCAACACGGGACCTGCTCCTCCGGGTGGAGTCCCGCAAACTTTCCCCCCGTTTCATTGGTCCCTTTCCCATCTCTAGAGTCCTTAGTCCCACTGCTATTTGTCATCTGTTACCCCATGCCCTCCGTATACACTCTACATTTCATGTGTCCAGGATTAAGCCCTTTTCTCACAGCCCTTTGTCTTCTGTTTCCAGACTCACCCCACTTCCCCTTGTCATCGATGGCCAACCGGCGTACATGGTGAGACGCCTCCTGAATATTCGACCACGGGACAGTGGTTTCCCATACCTGGTTGACTGGGAGAGTTATGGCCCGGAGGAGAGGTGCTGGGTCCCTGCTAAGGACATCCTGGACCCGGCTCTCATCGCCGACTTTCGCTGCCGGCACCCTGATCAACCAGGTATGCACGCCCAAGTTAGGATGCCAGGTGGCGCCCCTGGGGGTTGGGGGGTACTGTCACACCCTGATCTGTGTCGCCTGTCCTTTGAGCTTGTCTCCACCCCCTCCAGGTGTCACCCATCTTCCCTATTACCCTCCGTGTATTTATACCTGTGTTCTCTGTTTGTCTGTTGCCAGTTCGTCTTGTTTTGTCAAGTAAACCGTGCTCCTGCTTTTTCTAAGTCTCTGTTTTTCTAGTCCTCCCGGTTCGGACCTTTGCCTGCCCTGACCTTGAGCCTGTATGCCACTCTGTACCTCCTGGACTCTGACCTGGTTTATAATATGTTGCCTGTTCATGACATGTCTCTTGCCTGCCCCTTGTTTTCTAATCAATATCAGAGACTCAAACCATCTGCATCTGGGTCTCGTTATACAGAGAAGTCAGTTCAGACAAATCCAGCTCAGCTTCTGAGCTCCATCATTATCAGATATAAATTTAGAATGAAAAATGTGTTCATGCAATCATTTTTAGTGCATTGAATCATTTCAAACTAAAAGTAGTGTTCCTGTATTGGAGCCCATGCATCTGGAGGCGTATCAAAACGAGCTTGTAAGAAGAGATGTTGTCACTTTAATGGGTTACGGAGTTAATGTTTACAGTTAATTAATTGAGCTGTATCTAAAGATTTATTTTAGTTATTTACATATGTACAGGAGTAATTGTATTATAATTCATGTAATGGAGATTGTAGAGAACTATGTACATATTTCTGTTGTATTGGATTATACTATTGACTGCAAGTACCAGCATGCCTTGCGACAGGACGTAAGAAAAAACAAACGAGAACATTCCAGTTATGTACAGTTGAAGTCGGAAGTTTACATACACTTATGTTGGAGTCATTAAAACTCGTTTTTCAACCACTCCACAAATTTCTTGTTAACAAAATATATATTTGGCAAGTTGGTTAGGACATCTACTTTGTGCATGACACAAGTAATTTTTCCGACAATTGTTTTAAGACAAATTATTGAAATTATAATTCACTGTTTCACAATTCCAGTGGGTCAGACATTGACATACACTAAGTTGACTGTGCCAATTGGAGGTGTACTTGTGGAGGTTTTTCAAGGACAACCTTCAAACTCAGTGCCTCTTTGCTTGACATTATGGGAAAATCAAAAATAAATCAGGAACAAGACCTCAGAAAAAAATGTAGACCTCCACAAGTCTGGTTCATCCTTGGGAGCAATTTCCAAATGCCTGAAGGGACCACGTTCATCTGTACAAACAATTGTATGCAAGTATAAACACCATGGGATGCAGCCATCATACCGCTCAGGAAAGAGACACGTTCTGTCTCCTAGAGATGAATCTACTTGGGTGCGAAAAGTGCAAATCAATCCCAGAACAACAGCAAAGGACCTTGTGAAGATGCTGGAGGAAACGGGTACAAAAGTATCTATATCCACAGTAAAACGAGTCCTATATCGACATAACCTGAAAGGCCGCTCAGCAAGGAAGAAGCCACTGCTCCAAATCCGCCATAGAAAATACAGACTACGGTTTTCAACTGCACATGGGGACAAAGAAAGATACATGGAGAAATGTCCTCTAGTTTGATGAAACAACAATAGAACTGTTTGGCCATAATGACCATCATTATGTTTGGAGGAAAAAGGGGGAGGCTGAGGATGGCAGCATCATGTTGTGGGGGTTCTTTGCTGCAGGAGGGACTGGTGCACTTCACAAAATAGATGGCATCCTGAGGTAAGAAAATGATGTGGATATATTGAAGCAACATCTCAAGACATCAATCAGGAAGTTAAAGCTTGGTCGCAAATGGGTTTTCCAAATGGACAATGACCCCAAGCATACTTCCAAAGTTGTGGCAAAAGGGCTTAAGGACAACAAAGTCAAGGTATTGGAGTGGCCATCACAAAGCCCTGACCTCAACCCTATAGAAAATGTGTGGGTAGAACTGAAAAAGCGTGTGTGAGCAAGGAGGCCTACAAACCTGACTCAGTTACACCAGCTCTGTCAGGAGGAAGGGGCCAAAATTCACCCAACTTATTGTGGGAAGGCTACCCGAACCGTTTGACCCAAGTTAAACAATTTAAAGGCAATGCTACCAAATACTAATTGGGTGTACAGTATGTAAACTTCTGACCCACTGGGAATGTGATGAAATAAAAGCTGAAATTAATCACTCTACTATTATTCTGACATTTCACATTCTTAAAATAAAGTGGTGATCCTAACCTATCTAAGACAGGGAATTTTTACGAGGATTAAATGTCAGGATTTGTGAAAAACTGAGTTTAAATGTGGTGTATGTAATCTTCTGACTTCAACTGTACAAGTGATTATCCTGGCTTTCGCTAGCATCATTCTTTTATTGTTTTGTATAATCTAAAGTGGTAACATGTAACGTGAACAAGTGTTATTACTAAAAACAAGCTTTTATCTTACAACTAACGTCCTGAGTCATTCATTTAAAGATGGTTATTCTATATTTTTGAGAGAGATGCAAATCCCTAGATCCTAGTATGCGGGTGCCTTTAGTCAGTAGCCTTGCACGAGCCATGGCTTGTGTGAGCCGGAACAGCTCATAGGCTCCTGCTCCGATCTCCTGGTTCTGTAGCATGAGGCAGCTTGATGTACAAGTTTACCTCTTGGGTATGACACTACAAGCTTGGCACACCTGTATTTGGAGATTCTCCCATTCTTCTCTGCAAATCCTCTCAAGCTATGTCAGGTTGGATGGGGAGTGTTGCTGCACAGCTATTTTCATGTCTCTCCAGAAATGTTCAAGTCCGGGCTCTGGCTGGGCCACTCAAGAACATTCAGATGGCTCAGAGCCACTCCTGTGTTGTCTTGTCTGTGTGGTTAGCTTCGTTGTCCTGTTGGAAGGTGAACCTTCCCCTCAGTCTGAGGTCCTGAGCACTCTGGAGCAGGTTTTCATCAAGGATCTCTCTGTACTTTGCACCGTTCATCTTTGCCTCGATCCTGACTAGTCTCCTAGTCCTTGCCGCTGAAAAACATCCCCACAGCATGATGCTGCCACCACCATGCTTCACCAAAGTGATGGTGCCAGGTTTCCTCCAGACATGACACTTGGCATTCAGGCCAAAGAGTGCAATCTTGGTTTTATCAATCTTGTTTCTCATGGTCTGAGACTCATTAGGTTCCTTTTGGCAAACTCCAAGCAGGCTGTCATGTGCCTTTTACTGAGGAGTGGCTTCCAACTGGCCACCATAAAGGCCTGATTTGGTGGAGTGCTGCAGCGATGGTTGTCCTTCTGGAATGTTCTCCCATCTCCACAGAGGAACTCTGGAGCTCTGTCAGAGTGACCATGGGGTCTTAGGGGACCTTCAATGCTGCAGACATTTTTTGGTACCCTTCCTCAGATCTGTGCCTCAACACAATCCTGTCTTGGAGATCTAAGGACAATTCCTTCATCCTCATG
Organism: Oncorhynchus tshawytscha; assembly: GCF_018296145.1. NCBI lineage: Eukaryota > Metazoa > Chordata > Actinopteri > Salmoniformes > Salmonidae > Oncorhynchus > Oncorhynchus tshawytscha. The sequence goes on from NC_056453.1 coordinate 30,032,594, forward strand.
GCTTGGTTTTTGCTGTGACATTCACTGTCAACTGTGGGACCTTTTAAAGGACAGTTGTGTCCCTTTCCAAAACATATCCAATCAATATAATTTACCACAGGTAGACTCCAATCAACTTGTCGAAACTTCTCAAGGATGATCAATGGAAACAGGATGCACCTGAGCTCAATTTCAAGTCTCATAGCAAAGGGTCTGAATTCTTATGTAAATAAGGTATTTCTGTTTCTGTTTTACAAATTTGCAAAAATGTCTTAACATGTTTTCACTTTGTCATTATGGGGTATTGTGTATAGATTGCTGAGGATTTTTATTTTATTTAATCTATTTCGCAATAAGGCTATAACCTGACAAAATTTGGAAAAGGTCAAGGGGTCTGAATACTTTCCAGTACCAGTCAAAAGTAGGGGTTTTCTTTATTTTCTTTACTATTTTCTACATTGTAGAATAATAGTGAATACCTCAACTATGAAATAACACATATGGAATCATGTAGTGACCAAAAAAGTGTTAAACAAATCAAAATATATTTTATATTTTAGATTCTTCAAAGTAGCCACCCTTTGCCTTGATGACAGCTTGCACAAGCTTGGCATTCTCTCAACCAGCTTCATGAGTTATCACTTGGAATGCATTTCAATTAACAGGTGTGCCTTGTTAAAAGTTAATTTGTGGAATTTCTTTCCTTAATTGCGTTTGAGCCAATCAGTTGTGTTGTGACAATGTAAGGTTGGTACACAGAATATAACCCTAGTTGGTAGACTAGAGTCTATATTATGGCAAGAACAGCTCAAATAAGCAAAGAGAAATGACAGTCCATCATTACTTGAAGACATGAAGGTCAATCAATACGGAACATTTCAAGAACTTTGAAAGTTTCTTCAAGTGCAGTCGCAAAAACCATCAAGCGCTATGATGAAATTTGCTCTCATGAGGACTGCCACAGGAAAGGAAGACCCAGAGTTATCTCTGCTGCAGAGGATAATAAGTTCATTAGAGTTACCAGCCTCAGAAATTACAGCCCAATTAAATGCTTCAGAGTTCAAGTAACAGACATATGTCAACATCAACTGTTCAGAGGAGACTGTGGGAATCAGGCCTTCATGGTCGAATTGCTGAAAAGAAACCACTACTAAAGGACACCAATAAGAAGAAGAGACTTGCTTGGGCCAAGAAACACGAGCAATAGACATTAGACCAGTGGAAATCTGTCCTTTGGTCTGATCAGTCCAAATTTGAGATTTTTAGTTCCAACCGCCGTGTCTTTGTGAGACGCAGAGTAGGTGAAAGGATTATCTCTGCATGTGTGGTTCCCACCGTGAAGCAGTGCGGAGGGGGTGTGATGGTGTGGAGGTGCTTTGCTGCTGACACTGCATAGTTACCACAGCATTCTACCGCGATACGCCATCCCGTCTGGTTTGCGCTTAGTGGGACTATCATTTGTTTTCAACAGGACAAAGATCCAAAACACACCTCCAGGCTGTGTAAGGGCTATTTTACCAAGAAGGAGAGTGATGGAGTGCTGTATCAGATGACTTGACCTCAACCCAATTGAGATGGTTGGGGATAAGTTGGACCACAAAAGGAAAAGTAGCCAACAAGTGCTCAGCAAATATGGGAACTCCAGCAAGACTGTTGGAAAAGCATTCCAGGTGACTACCTCATGAAGCTGGTTAAGAGAATGCCAAGAGCGTGCAAAGCTGTCATCAAGGCAAAGGGTGGCTACTTTGAAGAGAAAAAAAATGGATTACTAAGTGTTATTTCATTGTTTGGATGTCTTCACTATTATTCTACAATGTGGAAAATAGAAAAAATAAAGAAAAACCCTTGAATGAGTAAGTTTGTCCAAACTTTTGACTGGTTCTGTATATATATATATATATATAATTTTTTTTTTTACAGACAATTGTTTTCATTGTCATTCAACCATTGGCTTAAAATGTGATTTTACCCACAGTTCTGATTTACTGAGACTAGTCATGTTGCTCCGCCTCCCTCGCAGAGAAAGCATCTTTGCATCTTGATGTGGTAGGTGTAGAACCTGAAAGAGTGATGTTTTCTGGGGGACGTAGTACTACCCTTAGGCGGTATAGTGTGTGCTTCCAGGTTCTGTGCCCTGTAGAACTCAACTCTGGCAAGGCAAAAACTACAGCGACTCAACAACAAACGAATATCCTTCTGAAACGATCGAGTAAAGATTGTGTAGAGGAAGGGGTTACAGAGGGAGTTGATTGGGTAGAAGAGGACGAGCAGGATCTTGGAGTGGGAGACGGTGATGAGGGGCATGCGGAGAGCTGCCGAGATGCCGAAGAAGGAGATGGGTGCCATGCAGATGAAGTCGGTGAAGATTAGGACGGCCATGCGCTTGGCGATCTTGGAGTCACCGTGGCGGATTGCTAGGTCGGGGTTGTGGATGGACATGTAGATACGTATGTAGCAGCAGCAGATGATGAAAAAGGCAGTGACGTTGAGGAGAAGGAGGGCTACAACATACACCTGGGAGGCTAGGGACTCGATGTCCATGGGCAGGCAGATTGACACCTGAAGGATAAAATATCAAAGTCAATCAATCAGGTAAATGTGTAAAGCCCGTTTTACATCAGCAATTGTCATTAAGTTATATTACAGCAGAAATAAAAAGGCTGTGAATGTTCACCTACGACAGTATATGTTCTGTGTAAAGTGAATGTTTGAATACGGGCCCAGGTTTACAGAAAGCATCACAGATTAAGCCTAGTCCTGGTCTAAAAAGCAAGTTCAATGGAGATTGAAAGTGCTTTATAGTCTAGGACTAGGCTTAATCTGTTTCTGGTAAACCGGCCCTTTGTTAATACATGTCCTAAACTTTAAAAAAAAAAAAATATATATATATATATATATACAGTGGGGCAAAAAAGTATTTAGTCAGCCACCAATTGTGCAAGTTCTCCCACTTAAAAAGATGAGGCCTGTAATTGTCATCATAGGTACCACTTTAACTATGACAGACAAAATGAGAAAAAAAATCCAGAAAATCACATTGTAGTATTTTTAATGAATTTATTTGCAAATTATGGTGGAAAGTAAGTATTTGGTCAATAACAAAAGTTTATCTCAATACTTTGTTGGCAATGACAGAGGTCAAACGTTTTCTGTAAGTCTTCACAAGGTTTTCACACACTGTTGCTGGTATTTTGGCCCATTCCTCCATGCAGATCTCCTCTAGAGCAGTGATGTTTTGGGGCTGTTGCTGGGCAACACGGACTTTCAACTCCCTCCAAAGATTTTCTATGGGGTTGAGATCTGGAGACTGGCTATGCCACTCTAGGACCTTGAAATGAGTCTTACGAAGCCACTCTTTCGTTGCCCAGGCGGTGTGTTTGGGATCATTGTCATGCTGAAAGACCCAGCCACGTTTCATCTTCAATGCCCTTGCTGATGGAAGGAGGTTTTCACTCAAAATCTCACGATACATGGCCCCATTCATTCTTTCCTTTACACGGATCAGTCGTCCTGGTCCCTTTGCAGAAAAACAGCCCCAAAGCATGATGTTTCCACCCCCATGCTTCACAGTAGGTATGGTGTTATTTGGATGCAACTCAGCATTCTTTGTCCTCCAAACACGACAAGTTGAGTTTTTACCAAAAAGTTATATTTTGGTTTCATCTGACCATATGACATTCTCCCAATCTTCTTCTGGATCATCCAAATGCTCTCTAGCAAACTTTAGACGGGCCTGGACATGTACTGGCTTAAGCAGGGGGACACATCTGGCACTGCAGGATTTGAGTCCCTGGCGGCTAAGTGTGTTACTGATGCTAGACTTTGTTACTTTGGTCCCAGCTCTCTGCAGGTCATTCACTAGGTCCCCCCGTGTGGTTCTGGGATTTTTGCTCACCGTTCTTGTGATCATTTTGACCCCACAGGGTGAGATCTTGCGTGGAGTCCCAGACCGAGGGAGATTATCAGTGGTCTTGTATGTCTTCCATTTCCTAATAATTGCTCCCACAGTTGATTTCTTCAAACCAAGCTGCTTACCTATTGCAGATTCAGTCTTCCCAGCCTGGTGCAGGTCTACAATTTTGTTTTCTGGTGTCCTTTGACAGCTCTTTGGTCTTGGCCATAGTGGAGTTTGGAGTGTGACTGTTTGAGGTTGTGGACAGGTGTCTTTTATATTGATAACAAGTTCAAACAGGTGCCATTAATACAGTGGAGGACAGAGGAGCCTTTTAAAGAAGGAGCCTTTAAAGAAGAAGTTACAGGTCTGTGAGAGCCAGAAATCTTGCTTGTTTGTAGGTGACCAAATACTTATTTTCCACCATAATTTGCAAATAAATTCATTAAAAATCCTACAATGTGATTTTCTGGATTTTTTTTCTCATTTTGTCTGTCATAGTTGAAGTGTACCTATGATGAAAATGACAGGCCTCTCATCTTTTTAAGTGGGAGAACTTGCACAATTGGTGGCTGACTAAATACTTTTTTGCCCCACTGTATTTTCAAATTCTGCTGACCTTAGTGTAGCTGCTGACTCCGAGGACAGGAAGCAGAGCGGCCAATAGGGAGAAGGCCCACCCCCCAGCCATCATGGCTACCACATGCCTTAGCCGCAGCCTTTTGTTCTTGTGCATGGCGTTGGTGATGGTGTGCCACCGCTCTAACGTTATAATGGTCAGCGTGTAGACCGACAGCTCACTGGCGAACACCGTCAGGAACCCCGCCACGCCACAGCCCGCACCCGTCTGCCAGAACGTGGCGTGGTTGTAGTATTCCTACAATAAAATACAACTTTATTATTGGATATAGACTAGAACTCCTACAATGCAACTTTATTATTGGATATGGATTAGAACTCCTACAATACAACTTTATTATTGGATATGGATTAGAACTCCTACAATACAACTTTATTATTGGATATGGACTACAACTCCTACAATACAACTTTATTATTGGATATGGACTAGAACTCCTACAATAAAATACAACTTTATTATTGGATGTGGACTAGAACTCCTACAATACAACTTTATTATTGGATAAGAACTAGAACTCCTACAATACAACTTTATTATTGGATATGGACTACAACTCCTACAATACAACTTTATTATTGGATGTGGACTAGAACTCCTACAATACAATACAACTTTATTATTGGATATGAACTAGAACTCCTACAATACAATACAACTTTATTATTGGATGTGGACTAGAACTCCTACAATACAACTTTATTATTGGATATGAACTAGAACTCCTACAATAAAATACAACTTTTATTGGATATGGACTAGAACTCCTACAATAAAATACAACTTTATTATTGGATGTGGACTAGAACTCTACTATTGGATATGGACTAGAACTCCTACAATAAAATACAACTTTATTATTGGATGTGGACTAGAACTCTACTATTGGATATGGACTAGAACTCCTACAATAAAATACAATGTTATTATTGGATGTGGACTAGAACTCCTACAATACAACTTTATTATTGGATATGGACTAGAACTCTACTATTGGATGTGGACTAGAACTCCTACAATACAACTTTATTATTGGATATGGACTAGAACTCTACTATTGGATATGGACTAGAACTCCTACAATACAACTTTATTATTGGATATGGACTAGAACTCCTACAATAAAATACAACTTTATTATTGGATATGGACTAGAACTCCTACAATACAACTTTATTATTGGATATGGACGAGAACTCTACTATTGGATATGGACTAGAACTCCTACAATACAACTTTATTATTTGATATGGACTAGAACTCCTACAATACAACTTTATTATTGGATATGGATTAGAACTCCTACAATACAACTTTATTATTGGATATGGACTACAACTCCTACAATACAACTTTATTATTGGATATGGACTAGAACTCCTACAATAAAATACAACTTAATTATTGGATGTGGACTAGAACTCCTACAATACAACTTTATTATTGGATATGAACTAGAACTCCTACAATACAATACAACTTTATTATTGGATATGGACTACAACTCCTACAATACAACTTTATTATTGGATATGAACTAGAACTCCTACAATACAACTTTATTATTGGATGTGGACTAGAACTCCTACAATACAACTTTATTATTGGATATGAACTAGAACTCCTACAATAAAATACAACTTTTATTGGATATGGACTAGAACTCCTACAATAAAATACAACTTTATTATTGGATGTGGACTAGAACTCCTACAATACAACTTTATTATTGGATATGGACTAGAACTCTATTATTGGATGTGGACTAGAACTCCTACAATACAACTTTATTATTGGATATGGACTAGAACTCTACTATTGGATGTGGACTAGAACTCCTACAATACAACTTTATTATTGGATATGGACTAGAACTCTACTATTGATGTGGACTAGAACTCCTACAATACAACTTTATTATTGGATATGGACTAGAACTCTACTATTGGATATGGACTAGAACTCCTACAATACAACTTTATTATTGGATATGGACTAGAACTCCTACAATACAACTTTATTATTGGATATGGACGAGAACTCTACTATTGGATATGGACTAGAACTCCTACAATACAACTTTATTATTTGATATGGACTAGAACTCCTACAATACAACTTTATTATTGGATATGGACTAGAACTCTACTATTGGATATGGACTAGAACTCCTACAATACAACTTTATTATTGGATATGGACTACAACTCCTACAATACAACTTTATTATTGGATATGGACTAGAACTCCTACAATAAAATACAACTTAATTATTGGATGTGGACTAGAACTCCTACAATACAACTTTATTATTGGATATGGACGAGAACTCTACTATTGGATATGGACTAGAACTCCTACAAACAATACAACTTTATTATTGGATATGGACTAGAACTCCTACAATACAACTTTATTATTGGATGTGGACTAGAACTCCTACAATACAACTTTGTTGTATTGTAGGAAAGAGTCATTACAGAAATATAAACATTGGAAGCCCCCCTGGAGAAGTTTAGGGGTTAAGTTCTGCCTTGCTCAAGGGTTCAATGGTAGGTGGTTGGTAGTAATGTACTCAACTGAAAAGAGCAGCCCTACAGAAGCCAGTTCAGTCCCCACCTTTTCATAGCCCAACTTGAGACTTGAACCAGTGACCTTCTGATATACCTCTCTAAGCCTTTGGGCTATGTACCTTGCGTGAGTGGAAGTCCATGGCTGCAATGAGGAGGAGGTAGACCCCCGTGCAGAGGTCTGCGAAGGCCAGGTTACACATCAGGAACCGAGAGACATTGAGCTTCTGGTGGCTGGTGAGCAGAATGATAAATGTAAAAAATATAATCAATTACTTGAATATAAGTTGCAATTAAAGCATTGTTTTAATTATATTGTTCTTATTCAAGCAACATTTCTTAGTAGACCACACATGGTCAGTTTACGCAAGAGGATAAGAGTTGAGCACATTCATTCCAATTCAATTGGTTTGGAATCTATCCCTGACAAAGATGGTTGGCATTATCAGCACACTTGTCCAGAGACATGCAGGTCTATGACATTGACCACTCTAGTTAATCCTAAAGCTCTTTTCTCTCCCTTTACCTGATGATCAGTACGACCAGCACGGCCATGTTCCCTGCCACAGCGAATACAGTGATGAGCCAGGTGACTGAACGGAGGAAGGAGTATCCCAGCAGATCCTCACAGGGGTTGAAGGCGTCGGACTCTGGGGTGCACTGGAAGGGTCCAGGACACAGGCTCAGCTGCAGGTCTGGGTATTGGAGGTTGATGTCGTACAGGTCTGTCATATTGTCTACCGAGTGGTCCCTGTAGAAAAGGGGAAGGCAACATGGATTTGCTCAACGTTAGGTGTAGGAGGTAGAGACCGCCCCCCAAAAAGAAAATGGGCAATCAAGGGAAAAACATTTCAAAAGCCTGAAACTTCCCCTGATACATGGTGGAAATATTGTCTTACATGATTTCATCATCGTCATCGCACAGCCTTCTGAGGTTCGGAGAGAGTGCAAGGACAACTTTTTCCCTTTGGATGGATAAAGAGAAAAGGTTAGAGTAGACCCTTGAGTGTCAACCTTTTTGTGTACCTGTGATGAGCACCTATGTGTATTTGTATTTATTAAGGATCCGCATTAGCTACTGCCACGTCAGCAGCTACTCTTCCTGTGGGGTCCAGCAACATTAAGGCAGCTATATACAATTTAAAATATTACATGACATTTCCTAACACTTTACCCAATACATTTAGTGTGTTCCCTCAGGCCACTACTCCACTATGTGGCGGAGGAATCAGAATTAGTTGGGTAACATAGATAAATAAGATGTTTTATTCATCTAATATGCTTATGTGAGATACTTGTCATTAGAATGTATCCTTTTGGACTATAGTGTTGGCAGTTGCACTTTTTTCTAAGCAGGGGCTCAGTCATTTGGGGCCCAGAGAGGGGAGAGGTCAGGCTTGTCTTTTACATGTCTCTGGTGCTATGCAGAATATCAGAAAGGGAAGAGGACAGGATGGAACCTTGCCTTCACATGTGAAGGCATCTGTTAAACCATGTGAAGGGATGGCGTGATTAAGGGGGGAACCAATTAATTAAGTCACTCCCCTCAGTGAGCTTGTCCAGGAGTGGGGAGAAGAGGGGGTTTACTTGAGATGGGAGTATATAGAGTTGACAATTGAGTTATGGCTTGGATGAGGTAATGTTTTGGTACTATGAAGTACCAGGAACGAGATTAGAACCTCGTTTTAGAGACCAAACTGAGAGATAATTTATAGTGAATGCAATCTGGCTAAGGGATACTCCTTTCTCAAGTAAAAGGCCCTTCGTGAAAAGTTCCTAAGATCTGTGGTTTTTCATGTACAGTGAGGGAAAAAAGTATTTGATCCCCTGCTGATTTTGTACGTTTGCCCACTGACAAAGAAATGATCAGTCTATAATTTTAATGGTAGGTTTATTTGAACAGTGAGAGACAGAATTACAACTAAAAAATGTTATAAATTAATTTGCATTTTAATGAGAGAAATAAATATTTGACCCCTCTGCAAAACATGACTTAGTACTTGATGGCAAAACCCTTGTTGGCAATCAGAGGTTAGACGTTTCTTGTAGTTGGCCACCAGGTTTGCACACATCTCAGGAGGGATTTTGTCCCACTCCTCTTTGCAGATCTTCTCCAAGTCATTAAGGTTTCGAGGCTGACGTTTGGCAACTTGAACCTTCAGCTCCCTCCACAGATTTTCTATGGGATTAAGGTCTGGAGACTGGCTAGGCCACTCAAGGACCTTCATTTCCTTCATCTTGAGCCACTCCTTTGTTGCCTTGGTCGTGTGTTTTGGGTCATTGTCATGCTGGAATACCCATCCACGACCCATTTTCAATGCCCTGGCTGAGGGAAGGAGGTTCTCACCCAAGATTTGACGGTACATGGCCCCGTCCATCGTCCCTTTGATGCGGTGAAGTTGTCATGTCCCCTTAGCAGAAAAACACCCCCAAAGCATAATGTTTCCACCTCCATGTTTGATGGTGGGGATGGTGTTCTTGGGGTCATAGGCAGCATTGCTCCTCCTCCAAACACGACGAATTGAGTTGATGCCAAAGAGCTCCATTTTGGTCTCATCTGACCACAACACTTTCACCCAGTTGTCCTCTGAATCATTCAGATGTTCATTGGCAAACTTCAGACGGGCATGCATATGTGCTTTCTTGAGCAGCGGGAACTTGAGGGCACCGCATGATTTCAGTCCTTCACTGCGTAGTGTGTTACCAATTGTTTTCTTGGTGACTATGGTCCCAGCTGCCTTGAGATCATTGACAAGCTCCTCCTGTGTAGTTCTGGGCTGATTCCTCACCGTTCTCATGATCATTGCAACTCCACGAGGTGAGATCTTGCATGGAGCCCCAGGCCGAGGGAGATTGACAGTTCTTTTGTGTTTCTTCCATTTGCGAATAATCGCACCAACTGTTGTCACCTTCTCACCAAGCTGCTTGGCGATGGTCTTGTAGCCCATTCCAGCATTGTGTAGGTCTACAATCTTGTCCCTGACATCCTTGGAGAGCTCTTTGGTCTTGGCCATGGTGGAGAGTTTGGAATCTGATTGATTGATTGCTTCTGTGGACAGGTGTCTTTTTATACAGGTAACACGCTGAGATTAGGAGCACTCCCTTTAAGAGTGTGCTCCTAATCTCAGCTCATTACCTGTATAAAAGACACCTGGGAGCCAGAAATCTTTCTGATTGAGTGGGGGTCAAATACTTATTTCCCTCATTAAAATGCAAATCAATTTATAACATTTTTGACATGCATAGACTGAGCATTTCTATGACAGTGGGCAAATGTACAAAGTCAGGTGATCAAATACTTTTTTCCCTCACTGTAAGTTGAGAGGGGTGTATCTTTGCTATAAAAGATCTCAGTTGCCATTATGTTGGGACTCAACAATTCATTATAGATAGTGAGTTGATGAAAGTCAAAGGGCTATTGTAAATCTCATATTATTAAAGATGAAGTTTAAGTATAACTCATTTGGTAATACAGGAAATTGCCACGACAACTATCACATACAGTTGAAATCGGAAGTTTACATACACTTAGGTTGGAGTCATTAAAACTCATTTTTCAACCACTTCATACATTTCTTGTTAACAAACTATAGTTTTGGCAAGTCGGTTAGGACATCTACTTTGTGCATGACACAGGTACTTTTTCCAACAATTGTTAACAGACAGATTATTTCACATATCATTCACTGTATCACAATTTCAGTGGGTCAGAAGTTTACATACACTAAGTTAACTGTGGCTTTAAACAGCTTGGGAAATTCCAGAAAATAATGACATGGCTTTAGAAGCTTCTGACAGGCTAAGTGACATCATTTGAGTCAATTGAAGGTGTACCTGTGGAGGTATTTCAAGGCCTACCTTCAAACTCAGTGCCTCTTTGCTTGACATCATGGGAAAATCAAAAGAAATCAGCCAAGACCCCCCCAAAAAATTGTAGACCTCCACAAGTCTGGTTCATCCTTGGGAGCAATTTCCAAATGCCTGAAGGTACCACATTCATCTGTACAAACAATAGTACGCAAGTATAAACACCATGGGACCATGCAGCCGTCATACCGCTCAGGTAGGAGATGCGTTCTGTCTCCCAGAGATTAACATACTTTGGTGAGAAAAGTGCAAATCAATCCTAGAACAACAGCAAAGGACCTTGTGAAGATGCTGGAGGAAACGGGTACAAAAGTATCTATATCCACAGTAAAACGAGTCCTATATCGACATAACCTGAAAGGCTGATCAGAAAGGAAGAAGCCACTGCTCCAAAACCGCCCCAAAAAAGCCAGACTACGGTATGCAACTGCACATGGGGACCAAGATCGTATTTTTTGGAGAAATGACCGCTGGTCTGATGAAACAAAAATAGAACTGTTTGGCCATAATGACCATCGTTGTTTGGAGGAAAAAGGGGGAGGCTTGCAAGCCGAAGAACACGATCCCAACCGTGAAGCACAGGGGTGGCAGCATCATGTTGTGGGGGTGCTTTGCTGCAGGAGGGACTGGTGCACTTCACAAAATAGATGGCATCACGAGGCAAGAAAATTATGTGGATATATTGAAGCAACATCTCAAGACATCAGTCAGGAAGTTAAAGCTTGGTCGCAAAAGCTTGGTCGCAAATGGGTCTTCCAAATGGACAATGACCCCATGCATACTTCCGAAGTTGTGACAACAAAGTGAAGGTAATGGAGTGGCCATTACAAAGCCCTGACCTCAATCCTATAGAAAATTTGTTGACAGAACTAAAAAAGCGTGTGCGAGCAAGGAGGCCTACAAACCTGACTTACACCAGCTCTGCCAGGAAGAATGGGCCAAAATTCACCCAACTTATTGTGGGAAGCTTGTGGAAGGCTACCCAAAACGTTTTACCCAAGTTAAACTATTTAAAGGCAATGCTACCAAATACTAATTGAGTGTATGTAAACTTCTGACCCACTGGGAATGTGACAAAATAAATAAAAGCTGAAATAAATCATTCTTTCTACTATTATTCTGACATTTCACATTCTTGAAATAAAGTGGAAAATAAAGTGGTGATCCTAACTGACCTAAGACAGGGAATGTTTACTAGGATTAAATGTCAGGAATAGTGAAAAACTGAGTTTAAATGTATTTGGCTAAGGTGTACGTAAACTTCCGACTTCCCTGTAAATACATTACAACATCCATGTGTACGTGTGTGTCTTATCATGTGTACGTGCGTGTCTTATCATGTGTATGTGTGTCTGAGCCTGTGTGTGTCTCTTCAGTCCCTGCTGTTCCATAAGATGTTTAAAAAAAAATCTGATTCTACTGCTTGCATTAGTTACCTGATGTGGAACAGAGTTCCATGTAACCATGGCTCTATGTAGTACTATGCACCTCCCATAGTCTGTTCTTGACTTGGGGATTGTGTAAAGGCCTTTGGTGGCATGTCTTGTGGGGTATGCATGGGTGTCTGAGCTGTGTGCTAGTAGTTTAGACAGACACCTCGGTGCATTCAGCATGTCAACACTTCTTACAATAACTGTGTGGCGAAATCCTGCACGGAGCCTTCACCGTGCGCTGCCACTTTAAGAGTGCATCAGCAGTAAGGAAGGAGGAAATAAAGGCAGCTCGTTCAGCTCTTTGGCGCGACAGTTTGATTGTGTGTGCTGTGCTGCAGAAGTTTTGCTTTCAGCGTGTGTAGTTTATAAAGTATTTAACTCAATCATCGGTGTGATCGCTACAACTGGTAGTGATAAACTCAATCCATCCTCCACTTTGAGCCATGAGAGATTTACATGTTTATTATTCATGCTCGCGCTCCGTGTACATTTAAGGGCAAGCCGTGCTGCCCAGTTCTGAACCAATTGTAATTTTTTCGAGGTCTCTCTTTGTGGCACCTGACCACACGACTGAAGAGTAGTGCAGGTGCGACAAAACTAGGGCCTGTAGGACCTGCCTTGTTGATGGTGTTGTTAAAAAGGCTTTATTATGGACAGACTTCTCCCCATGTTAGCTACTGGTGTATCAACATGTTTTGACCATGACAGTTTACACTCCAAGCAGTTTGGTCACCCCAACTTGCTAAATTTTCACATTATTTATTACAATATTTAGTTGAGGTTTAGGGTTTAGTGAATGATTTGTCCCAAATACAATGCTTTTAGTTTTAGAAATATTTATGGATGTGTACCTACTTGTCTTTGCGTCGCCAGGTGTGAAAGGCACAGCAGTGGCTGGTGTAAGTAATCTCTGCCACCTCCAGCTCTAGGAGGCTTTCTAGAGGAGGTAGAGTCTTCAGGTAGGGGGTAGAACGGGCAATCAGGACCTTTAAATGTTCCAAGCCTCGACGGGGGAGTGTGTCGAGAGCTGTGGAGGAGACGTCACTGGGCAACACACACAAGATACAGGAAACACCCAAGTCAAATGTTGACACATTTTTTCCTACCCATTACAATATAACTTTATTGTCCATAGTTACAGCGAACAATGAAAAACTATCTTCTGCTCTCTTCATTTCTCAACCCCTCCCACACATCACACAGTTGAGAGTAGCACAGGGTAAAGCTGCAGTGCAGCACCCCTGGATGGAGAGCATGTTGTGTGGTTAAAGGCCTTGCTCAAGAGCACAATGGTCGGGGATTATTATTAGGATATGAACCCAGCAGCTCTCCAGTTGCCAGATCAATTTCTCCCTTTTTTTCCAAGCGCCTAGCCCGGGAATCCAGAAGGCGACCTTTCGGCTACAGGCCCAACTCCTTAGCCGCTCGGGCTACCTACCCCCAAGACCTAACCCTAAACTTTCACCGTAACAAATTTTTACACTCTTTTGTTTTTAACAATGTCAAGCAGGGTGCAAACAAACAATACAACATACCATTACAATCTAACAAATACAGAAGGAGACCTGGCTGCCAAATTGTGTATATACACTGAACAAAAATATAAACGCAACATGCAACAATTTCAAAGAGTTACAGTTCATATAAGAAAATCTGTCAATTGAAATAAATTCATTAGGCCCAAATCTATGAATTTCACATGACTGGGAATACAGATATGCATGTTGGTCACAGTGAGCATTTGCCCACTGAATTCGGTTACGACGCAGAACTGCAGTCAGGTCAAGATCCCGGTGAGGATGATGAGCATCCCTGAGATGGTTTCTGATTGTTTGTGCAGACATTCTTTGGTTCTGCAAACCACAGTTTCATCAGCTGTCCGGATGGCTGGTCTCAGACGATCCCCACAGGAGAAGAAGCAGGATGTGGAGGTCCTAGGCTGGCATGGTTACACTTGGTCTGCAGTTGTGAGGCCGGTTGGACGTACTGCCAAACGATGTTAGAGGCGGCTTATGGTAGAGAAATTAACATTCAATTCTCTGGCAACAGCTCTGGCGGACATTCCTGCAGTCAGTATGCCAATTGCACACTCCCTCAACTTGAGACATCTGTGGCACTGTGTTGTGTGCCAAAACTGCACATTTGAGTGGCCTTTTAGTGACCCCATCACAAAGTGCACCTGTGTAATGATCATGCTGTTGAATCAGCTTCTTGATATGCCACACCTGTCAGGTGGATGGATTATCTTGTCAAAGAAGAAATGCTCACTAGCAGGGATGTAAACAAATTTGTGTCAAAGTTTTTTGTGCATATGGAAAATATTCAGGGGTCATTTATTTCAGCTCATGAAACATGGGACCAACACTTTACATGTTGCATTTATATTTGTGTTCAGTACATCTTCAATATTAAAGCTGATCTGTTCAGGAGTTTGAGTGGTTACATTACCCCAGCGCCATCCCTCAGCTGTGTTCCCTTTGTTATCATTCAAATCAAATCAAAGTTTATTTGTCACGTGCGCCGAATACAATCGGTGTAGACCTTACAGTGAAATGCTTACTTACAGGCTCTAACCAATAGTGCAAAAAAAGTTATTAGGTGAACAATAGGTAGGTAAAAAAAAATAAAACAACAGTAAAAAGACAGGCTATATACAGTAGCGAGGCTATAAAAGTAGCGAGGTTACATACAGACAGCGGTTAGTCAGGCTGATTGAGGTAGTATGTACATGTAGATATGGTTAAAGTGACTATGCAAATATGATGAACAGAGTAGCAGTAGCGTAAAAGAGGGGTTTGCGGGTGGTGGGTGGGACACAATGCAGACAGCCCGGTTAGCCAATGTGCGGGAGCACTAGTTGGTCGGCCCAATTGAGGTAGTATGTACATGAATGTATAGTTAAAGTGACTATGCATATATGATAAACAGAGAGTAGCGCAACGTATAAAGAGGGGTTGGGTGGGGCACACAATGCAAATAGTCCGGGTAGCCATTTGATTACCTGTTCAGGCATCTTATGGCTTGGGGGTAAAACTGTTGAGAAGCCTTTTTGTCCTAGACTTGGCACTCCGGTACAGCTTGCCATGCGGTAGTAGAGAGAACAGTCTGTGGCTGGGGTCTTTGACAATTTGTAGGGCATTCCTCTGACACCGCCTGGTGTAGAGGTCCTGGACGGCAAGCAGCTTAGCCCCAGTGATGTACTGGGCCAACGCACTATCCTCTGTAGTGCCTTGCGGTCAGAGGCAGAGCAATTGCCCTACCAGGCAGTGATGCAACCAGTCAGGATGCTCTTGATGTTCCAGCTGTAGAACCTTTTGAGGATCTTAGGACACATGCCAAATATTTTTAGTTTCCTGAGGGGGAATAGGCTTTGTCGTGCCCTTTTCACGACTGTCTTGGTGCGTTTGGACCATTCTAGTTTGTTGTTGATGTGGACACCAAGGAACTTGAAGCCCTCAACCTGCTCCATTACAGCCCCATCGATGAGAATGGGGGTGTGCTCAGTCCTCCTTGTCCTGTAGTCCACAATCATCTCCTTAGTCTTGGTTACGTTGAGGGATAGGTTGTTATTCTGGCATCACCCGGCCAGGTCTCTGACCTCCTCCCTATAGGCTGTCTCGTTGTTGTCGGTGATCAGGCCTACCACTGTTGTGTCGTCTGCAAACTTAATGATGGTGTTGGAGTCGTGCCTGGTCATGCAGTCGTGGGTGAACAGCAAGTACAATAGGGGACTGAGCACGCACCCCTGGGGGGCTCCAGTTTGAGGATCAGCATGGCAGATGTGTTGCTACCTACCCTCACCACCTGGGGGCGACCCGTCAGGAAGTCCAGGATCCAGTTGCAGAGGGAGGTGTTTAGTCCCATCCTTAGCTTAGTGATGAGCTTTGAGGGTACTATGGTGTTGAACGCTGAGCTGTATACAATGAATAGCATTCTCACATAAGTGTTCCTTTTGTCCAGGTGGGAAAGAGTAGTGTGGAGTGCAATAGAAATTGCATCATCTGTGGATCTGTTTGGGCGGTATGCAAATTGGAGTGGGTATAGGGTTTCTGGGATAATGGTGTTGATGTGAGCCATTACCAAAGCACTTCATGGCTACGGACAGGAGTGCTACGGGTCTGTAGTCATTTAGGCAGGTTGCCTTTCTGCTCTTGGGCACAGGGACTATGGGGGTCTGCTTGAAACATGTTGGTATTACAGACTCAATCAGGGACACATTGAAAATGTCAGTGAAGACACCTGCCAGTTGGTCAGCACATGCCCGGAGCACATGTCCTGGTAATCAATCTGGCCCCACAGCCTTGTGTATGTTGACCTGTTTAAAGGTCTTACTCGTCGGCTACGGAGAACGTGATCACACAGTCATCCAGAACAGCTGATGCTCTCATGCAAGCCTCAGTGTTGCTTGCCTCGAAGCGAGCATAGAAGTGATTTAGCTCGTCTGGTAGACTCGTGTCACTAGGCAGCTTGCGGCTGTGCTACCCTTTGTAGTCTGTAATAGTTTGCAAGCCCTGCCACGTAAGACGAGCGTCGGAGCTGGTGTGGTATGATTCAATCTTAGCCCTGTATTGATCCTTTCCCTGTTTGATGGTTCGTCGCATGGCATAGCAGGATTTCTTGTAAGCTTCCGGGTTAGAGTCCCGCACCTTGAAAGAGGCAGCTCTACCCTTTAGCTCAGTGCGAATGTTTCCTGCAATTCATGGTTTCTGGTTAGGGTATGTACGTGCAGTCACTGTGGGGACGATGTCCTCGATGCACTTATTGATAAAGCCAGTGTGTGGAGTACAGGAGATCTAGAATTTTTTCCCTCTGGTTGCACATTTAACATGTTGATAGAAATTTGGTAGAACTGATTTACGTTTCCCTGCATTAAAGTCTCCGGCCACTAGGAGCACCGCCTATGGGTGAGTGGTTTCCTGTTTGCTTATTTCCTTATACAGCTGACTGAGTGAGGGCTTAATGCCAACGTCTGTCTATGGTGGTAAATAAACTGCCACGAAAAGTATAAATGAAAACTCTCTAGGCAAGTAGTTTGGCCTGCAATCACAATATACTCTACTTCAGGGGAGCAAAATCTAGAGTTCCTTAGATTTCGTGCACCAGCTGTTGTTTACAAATATGCACAGACGTCTTACCGGAGTGTGCTGTTCTATCTTGCCGGTGCAGCGTCTATCCCGCTAGCTGAATATCCATGTCATTCTGCCACGACTCCGTGAAACATAGGATATTACAGTTTTTGATGTCCCGTTGGTAGGACATTCGTGATCGTACCCCGTCTTGTTTATTGTCCAATGATTGCACGTTGGCGAGTACTATCAACAGTAACGGAGGCTTTCCCACTCGCCTTTCCTGGGTCCTGACCAGGCATCTGGCTCTTTGTCCTCTGTACCTGTGTCGCTTCCTCTTGCAAATAACGGGGATGTTGGCCCTGTCGGGTGTTTGGAGAGTGTCCTGTGCGTCTTGCTTGTTGAAGAAAAAAATCTGTCTGTCCTGATATCAGAAGCTCTTTTTTGCCGTAAGATATGGTTGCAGAAATATTATGTACAAAATAAGTTACAAATAACGTGTGAAAAAACACATAACAGCACAATTGGTTGGGTGCCCGTAAAACTGCTGCCATTTCTTCCGGTGTAATTTTACAAACTGCAGATTGGCCTTTTCTGGGATCTTTTATTTCATGAAACATGGGAACAACATTTTACATGTTGCGTTTATGTTTTTGTTCAAGTATAGATTACAGCATGCCTTTGTCAACAAGCATCAAACTTGTTTTAACTTTTTAATGAATAATAATTAAAAAACCTCTCCAATCAGGATTAGACCCACCCGTTGTATAACACAGCATAAACCACAAGGTCTCTATGATAACAGGTCTCAGTAGTCACATTTAGTGTCCCATGTAATCTTTACATGTACTGTATAACTAATGTGTATCTATGACATTTCCAGTTATAGATAGGGAAATAGGAAATACTGGGACTCCATAGAGGTCAGTGTGGCAGGAAGAATCCCACCGGGCACCCAAATAAAATAAATTTTTATTTGTCACATGCTTCGTAAACAACAGGTGTGGACTAACAGTTGAAATGCTTACTTACGTGCCCTTCCCAACAAAGCAGAGTGAAAGAAGATAGAAAAAATAACACATAATAATAATAAAAGTAATAATACTGTAGATACACAATGAGTTGGCTATACGATAACTTGGCTATATGCAAAGGGTACCAGTACAAAGGGTACCAGTACAAAGGGTACCAGTACAAATGGTACCAGTGAGTCAAAAAAGGTTTGCTCAAAATGGGTCAATGCAGAAAGTCCAGGTAGGTTATTTGTTTTTAACTATTTAACTAACTATTTAGCAGTCTTATGGCTTGGGGGTAGAAGCTGTTCAGGGTCCTGTTGGTTCCCGACTAGGTGCATCGGTACCGCTTGCTGTGCGGTAGCAGAGAGAACAGTCTATGACTTGGGTGGCTGGAGTCTGACCATTTTTAGGGCCTTCCTCTGACACCTCCTGGTATCGAGGTCCTGAATTGCAGGGAGCTCGGCCCCAGTGATGTACTACAATGTACACACTACCCTCTAGCGCCTTGCAGTTTGATGCCAAGTAGTTGCCATATCAAGCGGTGATACAGCCAGTCAAGATGCTTTCAACGGTGCAGCTTCAAAACTTTCCGTGGATCTGAGGACACATGCCAAATCTTTTCAGCATCTTTAGGGGGAAGAGGCAGTGTCATGCCCTCTTCATGACTGTGTTGGTGTGTGTGGACCATGATAGATCCTTAGTGATGTGGACATTGAGGTATTTGAAGCTCTTGACCCGCTCCACTACAGCCCTGTTGACGTGAATGGGGCCGTGCTCGGCCCTCCGTTTCCTGTAGTCCATGATCAGCTTCTGGTGGAATCACATTGTTTCCACGTCATTTCAAAGAAATTATGTGGAACCAACGTGGGAATAGACGTTGAATTGACATCTGTGCACAGTGGGATGATTATATTATAGGCATGGACTGTATTGAAGGTGAATGTTACCTAAGAGTTCTCTAAGGAAGTATTTACTTACAGCACAGTTGGCCCTGATGCTCCCTCAAAGGCATCTTCATGAATGTTCCTCAGATACCTGTTGTCTTTCAGAATCCTACACGAGAAAACCATCACATGATACACATAGTATTAAATCATGTTTGTCTTTATCACAATGGAAGTTATATACTTGCAATAAATGAGGGGAATATGGGTGTTTTACTTTTGTATTCTGATGTTTGACCCTTTTGATTTCTCTTCTCTAAAACCTAGTAGTTTTTCTAGGGATGCCCGACAGATCCTCAGCTCTACTAACTAAGCTTTGTTTGTTTTTGTGATCACGTTTTTATTATTTTCAATTAGGTACACAAGACAGATTGGACAAGGAAACAAGTGACAAGACCGAACAAGACAAACAGTTCCCATCCCACCCCACAGGATTTCCTCAACCCAAAGTTAGATTACCGTAATTTCCGGACTATAAGCCGCTACTTTATTCCCACACTTTGAACCTCGCGGTTTATACAATGACGCGGCTAATTTATGGATTTTTCCCGCTTTCACAAGATTCATGCCGCCAAAAAACTGAGCACCGTCACATCATTCTGATTACGGTAGTCATTTTGTCACCCTCATCATGGTAAAGACACGGAGAAATGCATATGATGCAGCTTTCAAGTTGAAGGTGATAAATCTGGCTGTTGGAAAAGGAAATAGAGCTGCTGCATGGGAGCTTGGCCTTAATGAGTCGATGATAAGACGTTGGAAACAGCAGCGTGAGGAACTGACTCAGTGCAGAAAGACAACAAAAGCTTTCAGAGGGAAGAAAAGCAGATGGCCAAAGTATTTGCAGCCACTCGACATCAGTGTAAATCGTGCATTTAAGATGGCGCTCCTTGTTCAGTGGGAGGCTTGGATGACAAGTGGGGAGAAATCCTTCACTAAAACGGGCCGCAGGCGAAGAGCATCTTATGGTCAAGTCTGCCAGTGGGTCCTGACAGCGTGGAGCATTGTCAAAAAATCCACTATCATCAATGGGTTTCGAAAGGCTGGACTGCTGCGTGTTGAAGGGCCAGCATGAGCTCAGTGGGGTATTTGCCTCCGGATGAAAGTGACGAGAGCGACAATGAAAACGATCCAACATCGGATGAAGCAATTCTGAGGCTATTCAACTCCGACACCGAAGGAGATGACTTCAGTGGTTTCAGTGCACAGGAGGAGGAAGATAGTGACCAATGACTTTCTTGGTAGGCTACTGTTTTAATTTTTGTTACAAGCCGTGTTTCGTTTAAAGGCTGTGTAAAGTTCATTTGTTTCAATGTACCGGTAGGCACCTGCGGCTTATAGACATTTGCGGCTTATTTATGTACAAAATACATATTTTTTAATAATTCAGTGGGTGCGGTTTATATTCAGGTGCGCTTAATAGTCCAGCAATTACGGTAGTGGTTTACAACAGCAGTGTTTTTACAGAGTCATAAGTTGATGAAAGAGAAAATATGTTTCTTTCACTCACCCCATGCATGCGTCCTACAGATATTTCCATGTTTATAATGTCCATGAATGATAACAGCCACTGCTGTCTGCTTAAAGAATGAGGAGCCTGCCAACGTGAAGCTATCATCTTTTTGGCTGTTGTTAATCCAGCCAGCCAAATACGTTGCTGTTTGACAGAGAGAGTCATGTCCTCATTTGACAATAAAATAGATGGTGAACATTTCTAACCATTATGTCAATGAGACCGGATGAAACACAACCACAGAAATGTAAAACCCCTGGGCACTCACAGACCATATGAAAAAATTGCCAGGAGCCCCCTGAGGGTACAGTGAGCAATTTGGGGATTGTCTGGCTTTCATAGTTTGCATGGTGTGCAGTAAGTTCTATGGGCAAAATTGTAATGTATCATTTGGTGGTTGGGGTTTCTTGAGGAAAATTATATGTTGGACAAAACCCTTTTCCAATTAGTCACAGTACTACACACAGAGAGGTCTTTCTTCCACGATGCATGGGTAGGGTCTGGTTTATGACTAATTTTCAGAGAATGTAATTTAGAGACAATCCCTGGCTTCCAGTGGGTGGGCTGATGACCGAAATCCATAGATTAGGGCCAAATGAATTAATTTCAATTGACCGTTTTCCTTCTATGAACTGTAACTCAGTAAAATCTTCTAAATTGTTGCATGTTGCGTTTCTATTTGTCTTCAGTATATGAATGTTTAGACTGATTGAAAGCGATTCTGGCGAGATCAAGATGTTGCATCCCGCCGCCACAGCGTGGCACAGGGTAAAGTAAACAACATGGCACCCACTCAATGTTGTCTTCCAAGATGTTATTTTACTGGTAATGGACTTTGATTAACCAAGCCTTTGACACATCTCTGAAGTAACAGCAACCAAGGCTCAGCAAAAATCACAAGAGCAGCTCCTGTTTAGATGTTGTGTGAGTGCTTGCACGTGTTTGTGTGTTCAGGCACTTCATTGTAAGAACTGAAACTAAGCAGGAAGCGGAAGAAAAGGTTAATTGTTTGAGAGGAATTACGTACAGTTTATCCAGCTTTGTTCCGTTGAAAGCGTGCGACTTGATTTCCTTGAATCCATTTTTTATAATTTTCCTGAAAGAAACATTTTCACACATTTAATTTCAATTGGTTGTTATCAGCTTGACCGATTTACTATTGCTTACATACAGCAGTAATGGATTGAAAAACATAATTCACAAGTGCTGTCCTAAACCCTGGATTTGATAAATTATCATGGTTACCGCAATCAATTAGATGAGATTTAATTAAATCAGCAGTGAAACAATTCTTACATTAAACACCCAGATGAGATCTTTTTCTCATCACTGATCTGAACACGTGGTGAGACAAAATGAAATCTAAGAAATGTATTCATTTTCTCACAAAAATTGGATATCCTACAGTATGGCTGTTTGGAGTTTGGCTCCAAATAAGTAATAGTATTGGACTCATACTCACATGTACACACTCTCCTCTGTGATCCCTTGAAAGGCATTGGCAGGTATACTGTGGAGCTGCATGTTGTCTCCCAGCTCACTGCACACAGAAGAGAGAAGAGGAGAGCAGAGGATAGGGGAGAAGAGAAGAGGAGAACAGAGGATAGTATAGAAGAGAGCAGAGGATAGGAGAGCAGAGGATAGGAGAGAAGAGAAATAGGAGAAAAGAGGGGAGAGAAAATCAGAGAAGAGGATAGGAGAGAAAATAAGAGAAGAGGATAGAAGAGAAGGGGAGAGAAAATAAGAGAAGAGGATAGGAGAGAAAAGAAGCAGATAGGAGTAAAGAGGAGAAGGTTTAGGTTTAAGGTTTAATTTATTTGCACCAAAGAAAATAAGTGATAAACAACAATACAGATGAAAACAAATTTTAAAAAGATAAACAATGTGCAGGTTGGAAGCCCAAGGGATTACATAAAAACCACACCACAAAAAAACAATACACAATACATAAGTAAAAAAATAAAGCTTTGTTAAAACAGATAACAAAACCCACTAATCATAAATGAACCAATCGGCAATCACAAAAAAATGTATTTTGTATGATGAGTAATTTGTCCTGTCAATATTACAGTGAATGAGCTATTGGTAAATTGGTAAATAAAGCTATAATAAAGAGTTAAGCCTGATGAACCAAACAACTAATCTTTGATGATACCAGCAGATTTCATCACTTTGCAGACTTGTTCCATTTCATTCCCACCAAACGAGATTCAGGCTCCTATTTTTTATTATTATTATTTTTCTATATTTCATTTTTTACCCCTTTTTCTCCCCGATTTCGTGGTATCCAATTGTTAGTAGCTACTATCTTGTCTCATCGCTACAACTCCCGTACGGGCTCGGGAGAGACGAAGGTTGAAAGTCATGCGTCCTCCGATACACAACCCAACCAAGCCAAGCCGCACTGCTTCTTAACACAGCGCGCATCCAACCCGGAAGCCAGCCGCACCAATGTGTCGGAGGAAACACTGTGCATTTTTTTCAACCTTGGCTAGCACGCACTGCGCCCGGCCCGCCACAGGAGTCGCTGGTGCGCGATGAGACAAGGATATCCCTACTGGCCAAACCCTCCCTAACCCAGACAACGCTAGGCCAATTGTGCGTCGCCCCACGGACCTGCCGGTCGCGGCCTGTTACAACAGAGCCTGGTCTCTGGTGGCACAGCTGGCGCTGCAGTACAGCGCCCTTAACCACTGCGCCACCCGGGAGGTCACAATATTTCATATTCTTACCAGTGAATACAATAAAGTTGGACTTTTTAACATTTAAATATCATTTGTTTATCTGGAACCGCTCAGAAAATGTGTCCATGCCTGAGAGGGCTTCATTAATTGGTGAATCAAAATGCTTGTGTGATAAAATCTAATTGCTATCATCAGCAAAGAGAATGGGTAGAAGACACAGCGACAAGGTCATATATATACTGTAGATTAGGAATAACAAAGGTCCAATTATCAAACCCTGCGAAACGCCACAGGATCTCTTGGCCCTTGTAGATGCAAAGCAAATCGTTCTCTATCATGAACTATATAACCAATTATATGTATAATCATGAAAACTGTATTAATGCAGTTTAGAAAGTAATATTTCATGGTCAACCGTGTCAAACGCTCTGGATAAATCTAAAAAGATGCCAAGAGTGTATTCATTGGTTTTAAGGGCTGTAAATATTTTATCTACAAGTTGCAAAAAGCCATATCTGTGGGAGTAGTTTTTACAAAAACAATATTGGTGTTCATATAGAATACAGTGCTGATTTAAATTATACACCCATTTTTCCAGGATTTCAGAAAAACAGTACAGATATCGGGCGATAATTTGTAAATGATCTTGGATCCCCAGATTTATAGTGGGAGATAACTTTGGCAATTTTTTTATCTTTAGAAACAATACCAGCTTGCATAGATTTGGTGAAGATATAAGTCCAGGTGAGTCCAATATCGCTGATGCGCGTGACGAGGGAAGGTTGGTGTGTGTAATGATAGGAGTGCGTGATACAGGGCTGCCTGGCATCCTCAAACATATTCCACATTAAATGCTACTAATCATTCACATCTGTTAATTTCCAGCTACCAATGAGAAGTGGACATTTTAAAAGTGGTCAGAAATGTCAGTTTCAAGCATACCTGCATTAGCCACATTATTACACATTATTAAAGAATTTGTTAAAATATTATCAATAAGGGTGGCAGATGATCTGGTCAGATAGCTGGAGTATAAAGTATTTAAAACGTCAGATGTTAGTGAGTGGTTCTCACTTTTAAATACATTTATGTTGTAATCACCCAATAGAAAACACATTTGTATCTCCATTAATAATCAAATCCAAGGTTGATCCAAAGATATTAATGAAACTACCAATGTCAGAATCGTGTGGCCAATAGATGCATCCAATACCACATTTTATCAACCAAAAAATGAACAGGAGGGAATTTCTATGAAAAGAGATTCAACATCAATATCATCAGATGCAAGTGCGAGGTCAACAGTACAAATAAATGAAAATGTTCATGAACAAAAATGGACACCACTCCCACTCTTGAGGTTCTACAGTGGTGAACAGCATTATAAGGAGACACGTCATGAAGAGAAGAGAAAAGGAGAGGAGAAGAGAGACGAGAAGAGCGGAAAGAAGCAAAGAGAAGAGATACTAAATATCATTCCCTGGCCACAGGATGTCATCACAAAGACCAGGGTCAGTTCCTTTTCAGTGAAAATAATTAGAATAGTAGAGTCACATACAACTGGGGTTGAGTGTATATGATCTTAAAATGGGTATAGCTATATTATCCTTGTATAAGGCCCGAGGAGGTGAGGTATATGGCCTGATATACCATTGCTGTCAGCCAATCAGCATTCAGGGCTTGAACATTAAGAACATACAGCTGGCGGGTTATACACTATCAGTAAGACAGAACAACAGCCTCTGGTAAGACACGGGGCGGGGGCCTATGCATTTATGTAAACAACAGCTGGTGCACGATATCTAAGAAAGTCTCAAAGTTTTTCTCACACTCAATGCTCTGTATTCCGCCATAAGCAAACAGGAAAACGCTCATCCAGAGGCGGCGCTCCTAGTGGCCGGTGACTTCAATGGCAGGGAAATTTAAATCAGTTGTACCGAATTTCCATCAGCATGTTAAATGTGCAACCTGAGGGGGAAAAAATCTAGACACTTTTACTCCACACACTGAGATGCGTACAAAGCTCTCCCTCGCCCTCCATTTGGCAAATCTGACCATAATGCTATCCTCCTGATTACAAGCAAAAATGAAAGCAGGAAGCACCAGTGACTCGGTCTATTAAAAAAGTGGTCAGATGAAGCAGATGCTAAACTACAGGACTGTTTTTCTAGCACAGACGTGCCTTTTCCCATCTAGACAAAAGGAACACCTGTGTGAGAATGCTATTCATTGACTACAGCTCAGCGTTCAACACCATAGTGCCCTCAAAGCTCATCACTAAGCTAAGGACCCTGGGACTAAACACCTCCCTCTGCAACTGGATCCTGGACCCAGGTGGTAAGGGTAGGTAACAACACATCTGCCATGCTGGTCCTCAACACGGGGGCCCCTCAGGGGTGCCTGCTCAGTTCCCTCCTGTACTCCCTGTTCACTCATGACTGCACGGCCAGCCACAACTCAAACACCATCATTACATTTGCTGATGACACAACAGTGGTAGGCCTGATCACTGACAATGATGAGACAGACTATAGGGAGGACATCAGAGACTTGGCCGTGTGATGCAAGGACAACAACCTCTCCCTCAAAGTGATCAAGACAAAGGATATGATTGTGGACCACTGGAAAAGGAGGACCGAGCACGCCCCCATTCTCATCGACGGGACTGTAGTGGAGCAGGTTGAGAGGTTCAAGTTCCTTGGCATCCACATCATGAACAAACTAACATAGTCTAAGCACACCAAGACGGTTGTCAAGAGCGCACAACAAAACCTATTCCCCTTCAGAAGACTGAAAAGATTTGGCATGTGTCCTCAGATCCTTACAGCTGAACCATCGACAGCATCCTGACGGGTTGCATCACTACCTGGTATGGCAACTGCTCGGCCTCGGACCGCAAGGCTCTATAGAGGGTAGTGCTTACGGCCCAGTACATCACCGGGCCAAGCTCCCTGCCATCCAGGACCTCCTATACCAGGCGGTGTCAAATGAAGGCCCTAAAAATGGTCAAAGACTCCAGCCACCATAGTCATAGACTGTTCTCTCTAGTCATAGACTGTTCTCTGCTACCGCACGGCAAGCAATACTGGAGCGTCAAGTCTAGGTCCAAGAGGCTTTTAAACAGCTTCTACCCCCAAGCCATAAGACTCCTGAACAGCTAATCAAATGGCTAAACCAGACTATTTGCACCCCCGATACACTGCTGCTACTCTCTGTTATCATCTATGGATAGCCACTTTAATAACCCTACCTGCATTTACATAATTACCTCAACTACCTCGACACCGGCGCTCCCGCACATTGACACATTAACTCTGTACCGGTACCCCCTGTATATAGCACCCGCTACTGTAATTTACTACTGCTCTTTAATAAATAAAAAAATCATACTTTTTTAAAGGTATTTTCTTAAAACTGCGTTGTTGGTAAGTAAGTATTTCACTGTAATTGTATTCGGCGCATGTGACAAATAAAATTTGATTTGATTTGAACCACACCGTTTATAATATTATTTCATTGAGTTTTAGGTTCTGGATACGTACAGGAAGAAGTACTCCAGTATGACCAGGGAGGAGATGGTGGAGAAGTCTGGAAAGTGTATTATTCCTGTGTTACAGATACTCCTGGAAGAGAGAGAAGAGGGGGAAATAGTTTTTTTTTAAGTGGATGAAATGTGTGTGTTACAAAGCTGTGACAGCATTTCATCAAGTAAACAAAATGCCAAAATGGAATATTGACAAACTGAGTTGTTGTAGCTGGATTTACAGTAGTATGGTAACTAACAATAATATTGCCATAAAAGCTTACAGGTATCTCAGCTTGGGCAGATCAGTGAAGGCCCCCTTCTCTATACTGATCAGATTTCTGATGTTTTGTATCTGTCTAAGGAATAAAAGAAAGCATCACAATAAACATTTATTTAGAAAACTTTAACACTGATTTCCAACATCTCAATCAAGTAACATATTTTTACTCATGATAAGTGCACTTGTGAATCATACGTGTACATTTTTTTGTTACAGTAATATTCTGTCCAAGAATGAAGATTAAGTAAATAAGTAATATTCTGCATGAATTGTTGTGTTCAATCCAGACAAATGGATTTAGAAAAAAGTTCAAAGACCCACAACAAAATCCTCAAATAAACCACAGTCTATTACAGTAACTTAATAGGGTAGAAGACACAAACTAAGAAAATGTAAACACAGTCAAATACAAAACCTTCAATGGAACAAAACGTTATCTCACCAATTAAAACCTTCAGAACTGGGAGAGGAAAATTCTGTAATATGGTGTGTGTGTGTGTGAGACACTTACATCTCAGTCAGGCTGTGGAGAGAGAGGAATGCATGGTTTCTTATGTACCTGGTGCAGTCACTCTGAGATATCTCACTGTAGCAGAAAAAAAGACAGCATAATGTAAATTCACATTCTAAAGGACTATTCTCCTTAATAATAAAATAGAGACAGAATATGCAGAGAGTAAACTGCAAATGGATCGCAAAGTGAAATGAGAAGTATTCTGATAAGGCCAAAAGGGGATAGGATCAGAGAGGCTCTAGTGACATGCCCTTGACAGTTTCCTGTCTTCCTGATGATGCCCTTGCTACATTCCAACCCATCCCCCATCCCAAACCAACCTTCCACACCCTCTCAACCCCTTTCTTCTATTGTTAATTCTACTTTTTTTATAGACCTCAATACGTTTTACCCTTCCAGTCCACCGTACCACCCACTGATATGTAATTAACCAACACTTTTCTTTAGATAGCCTTTTAGATTCCATCTTAAACCAGATAATTAAACCTAGCGACCCACTCTGCTTATTTTCCCTCAGCCCCGTGTGAGTGTATGTGTTTGTGTGTGTGTGTGTACCTCTTCTTAAGTTGTTGCATAACATCTTAATTACTGTTACTTTTGTGAAACGATTAAAAAGCCATTTCATTTCAGAGCATCCTCACACATGGAGGAGAGGCTGGGCCATGATTTCCAGCCAATGTGAGTCATCCATGACAAGACAATACCATCTGAACTCCACCCCAGCAAATTAGCCAGTGTGACCTAGGACTGGATTAAATCAGATTGACATCGGCATATTGGTTGTTTTGGTGGTGTCGGAGGTGGAACTGCGTTCGAGCTGTCATATCCACAAGCGGCTCGTTGCAACCTACTATGATCCGACAAATCCCATGCAGCTGTGTTAGAAATTCATGCAGCTGTGTTACAAGTTCAAACACTCAAATTAGACTGGTAGGCTATAAATCCCACATCCAAATTAACATGAAAACATGCAATGGCCTAACATCAATGGTTTGACATTTGAGAATCATTATTTCTCACATAGATGCAGCCTACACTTTCTAGCATCGTTTTGAACTTCTAACACAGTAGGGATAATAAGAACGTGAGTGGTTTGTGACACAAGAGCAGCAGCTTACCGATATGTCAGTTTTAACCATGGTAACACCTCGAACACCGTCAAAACATCTGTGGTGTTGGCCAAAGCTGGTTAACACTGGTTAACACTCGATCTGATTGAATCTATGCCCTAGTGTTGATTTTTGAGTGTAACATTTCTAGAGTTGCAAAGTCTTGATTCAGGAGTTGATTTAACACTGCATCAGATAACATTGTCCCACTCAAGTGTAAATGTGGAACAATGTGCATAACACTGAAACATGAATGGGGTCAGTCAGGACAGAAACATTTATTGTGTCACCACAAACTTGAAGACATGAGTTACACAGGGGTCATGTATGCTATTTGTTAGGAGGAGGAGATTGAAGTGACAGAGACGTCACATCATAATGGAAACAAAAGACAAAGCCTCCATCGATGCACTACTGCTTGGATTTAAAAAATGATCATAACATGATGAGAACCAGACCTGGCCCACTTCTGGACCGCAATTCCAAGTGGTAACTGGGCTACATAGTAAATGGTAACCTTGCAGATGTAGTGGATACATGTGGTGTCTGGACTGTCCTTAACTTTCTGACCTCATAAGCATGGGGTGAACCTCTCTTGGATCAGTGTATTATGATACTGTTAGCTAGCTATAACACACAATATTTGGTTCAATGCTTAACTGATTAATGGTGTTAAGAATTAACAAAAATTCAGGAGAGAGGACCACACTTGAATGTAACACTTAGCTAGTTGCCAATTTAACAAGCACCAGCTGCTAACCATTGACAATCAGCCTCCACTACTGTTGGCAACACTTAACAAGGTGCCTTGAACGTAGCACCTCAAACAAGCTCTAGCTGCTACTAACTGATAACCAGTCTCCACCTGTTCTCACTCTTCTTAATCACCGATACCACCCTGTTTAAACCTGACCAAACAGTCATTCCTCCTCTTCGTTTTGTGTTGCATGCTCTCTGTGCTGCATTTCAAGACACTGAGTTACCAGCCTCCAAATCATTGCCACCTTCTATCTCATATTACTTACATTCCTTCAAGGATCTCCTTAGGGGATTGCCATCCTTACAGAAGCCCAACTACCACGGCCTGACGGTGATGTCTACCTGAAACTCCTGGCCAAAACCTACAGAGTAAATCCCTAAGGATCCTTCATCTGCAGTCCATGGCTTCATCCGGTCTAATTCTCATTCCCCTCCTGAATCCTTATTCTTACATCCATTCCATTTCTGCAATAAATATTCTAAACCCATTTCAATTGCTGGTCCTTAAACTCATATAAAGAGATAATGATAGCTAAGGGGGCTGCAATAAACCTCAACCAAAATCTCAATCGGACGCTAATTGAGTTATCAGTAAGAAGACAGCTGCATCCTGATCAGATCAGGGGAAGCTTGTTCCCCTGGCCATAGGAGTTGGCAAGTCAGCACAAACAGATCTGGAACCAGGCTACAGTAAGCCATTCCCCCTGATGGAATACCATAACATGGGTCTTGCCAATTGAGTGGTGAGGGGTCCTTGACTCAAAGGCCATCTGGGGTAAAGCTGTCAGCCCAGATGAGGGATTAACCCAGCTATACATGCAATGCATTAGTTAGATGGGATCTGGATGTACAGTTGTGGCCAAAAGTTTGAGAATGACCAAATATTAATTTCCACAAAGTTTGCTGCTTCAGTGTCTTTAGGAATTTTTGTCAGATGTTAATATGGAATACTGAAGTATAATTACAAGCATTTCAAGTGTCAAAGGCTTTTATTGACAATTACATGAAGTTGATGCAAAGATTCAATATTTGTAGTGTTGACCCTTCTTTTTCAAGACCTCTGCAATCTGCCCTGGCATGCTGTCAATTAACTTCTGGGCCACATCCTGACTGATGGCAGCCCATTCTTGCATAATCAATGCTTGGAGTTTGTCAGAATTTGTGGGTTTTTGTTTGTCCACCCGCCTCTTGAGGATTGACCACAAATTCTCAATGGGATTAAGGTCTGGGGAGTTTCCTGGCCATGGACCCAAAATATCAATGTTTTGTTCCCCGAGCCACTTAGTTATCATTTTTGCCTTATAGCAAGGTGCTCTATCATGCTGGAAAATACATAGTTTTTCACCCCCAAAAAATTGTAGACCTCCACAATTCTGGTTCATCCTTGGGAGCAATTTCCAAATGCCTGAAGGTACCGCGTTCATCTGTACAAACAATAGTACGCAAGTATAACCACCATGGGACCTCGCAGCCGTCATACCGCTCAGGAAGGAAATGCGTTCTGTCTCCTAGAGATGAACCTACTTTGGTTTGAAAAGTGTAAATCAATCCCAGAACAACAGCAAAGGGCCTTGTGAAGATGCTGGAGGAAGCAGGTACAAAAGTATCTATATCCACAGTAAAACAAGTCCTATATCGACATAACCTGAAAGGCTGAGCCACTGCTCCAAAACCGCCATAAAAAAAGCCAGACTACAGTTTGCAACTGCACATGAGGACAAAGATCGTACTTTTTGGAGAAATGTCCTCTGGTCTGATGAAACAAAAATAGAACTGTTTGGCCATAATGACCATTGATATGTTTGGAGGAAAAAGGGGGAGGCTTGCAAGCCGAAGAACACCATCCCAACTGTGTTGTGGGGGTACTTTGCTGCAGGTGGGACTGGTGCATTTCACAAAATAGATGGCATCATGAGGGAGGAAATGATGTGGATATATTGAAGCAACATCTCAAGACATCAGTCAGGAAGTTAAAGCTTGGTCGCAAATGGGTCTTCCAAATGGACAATGACACCAAGCATACTTCCAAAGTTGTGGCAAAATGGCTTATGGACAGCAAATTCAAGGTAATGGAGTGGCCATCACAAAGCCCTGTCCTCAATCCCATAGAAAATTTGTGGGCAGAACTGAAAAAGCATGTGCGAGCAAGGAGGCCTACAAACCTGACTCAGTTACACCATCTCTGTCAGGAGGGATGGGCCAAAATTCACCCAACTTTTTGTGGGAAGCTTGTGGAAGGCTACCCGAAACGTTTGACCCAAGTTAAACTATTTAAAGACAATGCTACCAAATACTAATTTAGTGTATGTAAACTTCTGACCCACTGGGAATGTGATGAAAGAAATAAAAGCTGAAATAAACCATTCTCTCTACTATTCTTCTGACATTTCACATTGTTAAAATAATGTGGTGATCCTAACTGGCCTAAAACAGGGAATTTTTACTCGGATTAAATGTCAGGAATTGTGAAAAGTTTAAATGTATTTGGCTAAGCTGTAGACTTCCGACTTCAACTGCAGCTTAACATGAGTTGACAAGTACTGAGTGTTCTTTGTGGTGAGGATACTTGGGATTCAGCCTCACCTGGCCTCAACCTCTTGGTTGACAGCAAACTGACCTTCCTGCCACACCATGAGGTCAGAAAGAGTGACAGAGATCAGCCAAAGTGAGTTACTGTGTATTTTACAATAACTACTTGCAGCAAGCTGACCATAAATTAAAGTAAAATAAGCATGAACTAGGCTGGGCGATATGGCCAGAATATCATATCACAATATTTTTCAAGTTTTTGATGGTATTTGATGTTTTGGAATAATTAAAGTTCTAAATATGCTTTATGAGTAGTTCATGACCCTAGAGTGGCAACACATAAATTATAAGTGATTTCAATGGGAATTCTACATTCTGATTGTTTTATACTGTTCAAATCCAACTTCAACCCCAAAAATGTTTCAGCAATTTCAAAAATATTCTGCATTTCCTGCACTCATGTTACAATTTCTGCACTTTGTCACGTAGGGCTGCATGATATGAACCAACAATCTAGGCCTAATTATTTGGTGAACTGTTGGAATCGTAGAAATAGAATGATTTTTCAAATTCTACATTTGGATAGCAGGCAGCACTTTAAATACATAGTTTTTTTTGGGAACTCAGTCTGGGTCTCAACTTTTGCAAGGTAGAATTGTCGAATACACAAGGTGCAATATCGAAATGTGGTTGTGCACCAACAGTTTTTCTCTTGTTATGTCAGTCACTAATAGTCACTCGATTATCCCACGTCAGCTAAAATGTTTTAGATTGGTAAATTAGTGTAGCATCCAGCTATCTAAATTTACAGTAATCAAGGTCAGATTATTTCCCTACAAAACCATCAACTCCCTACTAAACCATCAACTCCTTACTACATCATCAACTCCCTATTACACCATCAACTCCCTATTACACCATCAACTCCCTATTACACCATCAACTCCCTACTAAACCATCAACTCCCAACTAAACCATCAACTCCCTACTAAACCATCAACTCCCTACTAAACCATCAACTCCCTACTAAACCATCAACTCCCTATTACACCATCAACTCCCTATTACACTATTAAACCATCAACTCCCTACTAAACCATCAACTCCCTACTAAATCATCAACTCCCTATTATACCATCAACTCCCTATTACACCATCAACTCCCTATTACACCATCAACTCCCTATTACACCATCAACTCCCTATTACACTATTAAACCATCAACTCCCTACTAAACCATCAACTCCCTACTAAACCATCAACTCCCTATTACACCATCAACTCCCTATTACACCATCAACTCCCTACTAAACCATCAACTCCCTATTACACCATCAACTCCCTATTACACTATTAAACCATCAACTCCCTACTAAACCATCAACTCCCTACTAAACCATCAACTCCCTATTACACCATCAACTCCCTATTACACCATCAACTCCCTACTAAACCATCAACTCCCTATTACACCATCAACTCCCTATTACACCATCAACTCCCTACTAAACCATCAACTCCCTATTACACCATCAACTCCCTATTACACTATTAAACCATCAACTCCCTACTAAACCAAACTCCCTATTACACCATCAACTCCCTATTACACCATCAACTCCCTATTACACCATCAACTCCCTATTACACCATCAACTCCCTATTACACCAT
This sequence comes from Oncorhynchus tshawytscha, assembly GCF_018296145.1. Lineage (NCBI taxonomy): Eukaryota > Metazoa > Chordata > Actinopteri > Salmoniformes > Salmonidae > Oncorhynchus > Oncorhynchus tshawytscha. Next base: position 30,066,588 of record NC_056453.1, read on the forward strand.
CAACTCCATATTACACCATCAACTCCATATTACACCATCAACTCCCTACTAAACCATCAACTCCATATTACACCATCAACTCCCTACTAAACCATCAACTCCCTACTAAACCATCAACTCCCTATTACACCACCGACTCCCTACTAAACCATCGACTCCCTACTAAACCATCGACTCCCTACTAAACCATCAACTCCCTATTACACCACCGACTCCCTACTAAACCACCGACTCCCTACTAAACCATCGACTCCCTACTAAACCATCGACTCCCTACTAAACCATCAACTCCCTATTACACCATCAACTCCCTATTACACTATTAAACCATCAACTCCCTACTAAACCAAACTCCCTATTACACCATCAACTCCCTATTACACCATCAACTCCCTATTACACCATCAACTCCCTATTACACCATCAACTCCCTATTACACCATCAAGTCCATATTACACCATCAACTCCATATTACACCATCAACTCCCTACTAAACCATCAACTCCCTACTAAACCATCAACTCCCTATTACACCACCGACTCCCTACTAAACCATCGACTCCCTACTAAACCATCGACTCCCTACTAAACCATCAACTCCCTATTAAACCATCAACTCCCTACTAAACCATCGACTCCCAATTACACCATCAACTCCATATTACACCATCAACTCCCTACTAAACCATCAACTCCCTACTAAACCATCAACTCCCTATTACACTATTAAACCATCAACTCCCTATTACACCATCAACTCCCTATTACACCATCAACTCCCTATTACACCATCAACTCCCTATTACACCACCGACTCCCTATTACACCACCGACTCCCTACTAAACCACCGACTCCCTACTAAACCACCGACTCCCTACTAAACCATCGACTCCCTACTAAACCATCGACTCCCTACTAAACCATCGACTCCCTACTAAACCATCGACTCCCTACTAAACCATCGACTCCCTACTAAACCATCGACTCCCTACTACACCAGCAACTCCCAACTAAACAATAAGCACCCACTTTTCCCATCTGGTTCCACCCACCTTGTGTAAGAAAGATGGCGTAGTAAAACATGTTTGCGGCTTTTGTTCAGTGTGCTAACACAGTCTTGTGTCTCACAAGAAACCAGGGTTTGATACCCAATCAGTCACATTGAGACTTTATTATGTGTCTATGAGACTGAAAAACAAAAGTGATTAATGAAATTCATAATGAAAACTGTGATGCTATTTCTATCCACACAATGCCTAATTGTCACGCCCTGACCGTAGAGAGCCTTTTTATGTCTCTATTTGGTTTGGTCAGGGTGTGATTTGAGTGGACATTCTATGTTCAGATTTCTATGTTTTTTTTTTGTTGTTGTTTTTTGCCCGGGTATGGTTCTCAATCAGGGACAGCTGCCTATCATTGTCTCTGATTGGGAATCATACTTAGGCAGCCTTTTTCCCTTTTGTTATTGTGGGAAGTTATCTTTGTTAGTGGCACTATAGCCCTTGTAAGCATCACGGTCGTTTCTTGGTTTCTTGTTTTGTTGGCGACATTTAAATAAATAAAAGCAAATGTACGCTCACAACGCTGCGCTTTGGTCCACTTCTTCAGACGATCGTGACACTTATATTCAGACCAAGACCCTCTATGCTGTTCACTGTGTGTGTTTGTATGCACAAATAGTATCTTTGGGCTGCATTGTGTGCGTCCCAAGTGGCGCTCTATTCCCTAACTATGACCGATGAAGTCTACGTTATCTAACTACACTGAACATAAATATAAATGCAACATGCAACAATTTCAAAGATTTTACTGAGATTCAGTTCATATAAGGAAACCAGTCAATTCAAATAAAGGAATTAGGCCCTAACCTATGGATTTCACATGACTGGGAATACAGATATGCATCTGTTGGTCACAGATACCTTAAAGGTAGGGGCTTGAATCAGAAAACCAGTCAGTATCTGGTATGACCACCATTTGCCTTATGTGGCGCGACACATCTTCTTCGCATAGAGTTGATCAGGCTGTTGATTGTGGCCTGTGAAATGTTGTCCCACTCCACTTCAATGGCTGTGCGAAGTTGCGGGAACTGGAACAAGCTGTTGTACACGTCGATCCAGAGCATCCCAAACATACTCAATGAGTGACATGTCTGGTGTGAATGCAGGCCATGGAAGAACTGGGAAAGTATCAGCTTCCTGGAATTGTGCACAGATCCTTGCGACATGAGGCCGTGTATTATCATGCTGAAACATGAGGTGATGGCGGCGAATGAATGGCATGACAATAGGCCTCAGGATGTCATCACGGTATCTCTGTGCATTCAAATTGCCTTTTATAAAACGCATTTGTGTTCATTATCCGTAGCTTATTCCTGCACATTACGGAGGTAAAGAAGCCGGATGTGATGGTCCTGGGCTGGCGTGGTTACACGTGATCTGAGGTTGTGAGGCCGGTTGGACTTACTGCCAAATTCTATAAAACAACGTTGGAGGTGGCTTATGGTAGAGAAATTAACATTCAATTCTCTGGCCACAGCTATGGTGGACATTCCTGCAGTCAGCATACCAACTGCACACTCCCTCAAAACTTGAGACATCTGTTTAATTGTGTTGTGTGACAAAACATTTTAGAGTGGCCTTTTATAGTCCCCAGCTCAAGGTACAGCTGTGTAATGATCATGTTGTTTAATCAGTTTCTTGATATGCCACACCTGTCATGAAACATGGGACCAACACTTTACGTTGCGCTTATATTTTTGTTCAGTATAGATAAAGCAGACACATTTTATATGGAGATAGTGTGGTGCCTTATCTTTGAAACTTTATGCAGTATCAGATTATTTTAAACAGCAACCCCCACTATCTACAGTTTTTTTGTCTTCAGAAATAGACCGTGGAAGAACATCAGCCATGAGTAGACCTAAGTATAGCCTTGCACGAGCCTTGGCTCATAGTTTCAAGTTTTATTAGTCGTATGTGGGGATAAACATGGTATACGCCGCCCAATGAAATGCTTACTTGCAGGTTCCTTATCGACAATACACCAACAATAAGAAATAATACAAGATAAGAATACTCATAGGAGCAGGATACTATTTCCTGTTTCTGTAGCATGAGGCAGCTTGATGTACAAGTAATCCCTCAGAACAGGTTGCTAGTCTATCACAGGGCCTTACCCCCACTCCATCTCCTAAATGCTGAGTGTCAAGCAGAGACGCATCGGGTCCCATTTTCAGTCTTTGTTATGACTCGGCCGGGGAACAAACTCACAACCTTCCGGCTGTCATAACTCTCCTGTGACGATCTGAAGGATCAGGTTACAGGGGGGTGCGTGTGCTCTCTCTCAGAGGGGGAGAGCGGGAAGTAGACTGTTTTATGGTCGGTCATAAAATGCCCCTATGCTCTGTAGTGTTCGAGATTGGAATGTAAACTGTGGAACACAGAGACACCCTTGGACATCAAACGTTTGAACAATTAAACAATGTTTCTATTTTGAATGAGAATGATCCATGGACACTTAAAGGACAGTCATGTCGAGTGTGTTTCATTTGGTGATCTCATGAAGGACAGGAAACATACATAACTGTATCTCTGTCAGGTTTACATCTAAATATTGTGAAACGTATGTGATTAAACATTAAACTATTTGTGAAAAGATGTAATGTGATGTTAACCTTCTAAATGAGAGTATGGATTTTCATAAAGTTGTAACTAGTCAGTGGCCACACCCCCGTGAGCCCAGACATCACATTAGGTGTCATAGAACCACCGCTTCTTCCACAGAGTATAAAACCTAGTTCCTATGAAATGTACATTAGACCAGAAAATATGGAGCAACCCTAAATGTTGAAATGGTTAGGAACTACAACGCTATAGACCACGCAAACCACGGTGTAAGCTAAGGTCGCAAATGGTTGAATTTACAAGACCAAAACGTGCTGGGTGACGCTGGACGCTGGTGTGTGAAGCAGTTTAAACTACAACTCTACCAAAGGACAAGACCAGAGGACGTGGAGATCATTCCCATGTTGAAATGGTGAAGAAATCTAGAAAAGTAAGAATAATTATTCAGACTGCAGCTGTTTAAATACTTTAGTCTGGTAAACGCATCCTATTCTAATAAGATTTCCGAATGGTTCTCTGAAGTATCCATTATAACAACTACGACAGACTGTGACTTCCGGGGAACGCAACCAGAGACTTTTCTGTCGACTCTCTCCAGCTGTGGTCGCCGGTCCATCTGAGAGAGACAGCAAGACATACACTCGAAAATATGTCAATTGCCATTTTTTTCAAATAAGCGGTCGTTCATGTAAAGTATTAGCACTTTCTATGAGTGTAGTTATCAGCTATGAGTTTCCCGCTATTGAGCGGTCCCTACCCCATTTCCTTTATCTACCAAGCCATCATAACGGTTTCGTCCTCTAGGGACTTTCTTTGTATCATGTATGAACTAATTGTGTGTGTTTTCATGTATTTCTGTGATTTGATTATTTAGCTAGTAAATAAATAAATAAGCCAATTTGTATATCACTGATTCATAATTTATGCTAGGGTTCGTGCAGATATCCAAGGGTTTGCGATGTTCAGTAATGAGAACTGATGAGGTACAATGCATTAATAAGCGACTGTTTTGATAACATATTAAAATATCTGAAGAGGTGATTCGGGAAATAGAGACTATATAAACTTTTTCCCGTGGTGCCCCGACTTCCTAGTTAAGTAAAGTTTACATGATTAGTTTAATCACGTAATAATAATTGTACATAGAGAATTGATTTGATAAAATAAGTCTTCACATTTAATGGTAGTCACAGACAAAACACAGCGGACACCCTAACCATAAGGCCAGTGAGTTGGTTCATCAACCACGCTTATCATTATTTCACAAATAGTAACCAACAATTTGTTCATATGAATTGACATGCTTTTGATCTCCTAAATAGTGGGTGAAAGGTAATACATCATAAATACATGTAGGTCAAACTACTTCCTCTAAAAGGATGTGTGTATGTAGGCAACTCATCTGTAGTGTCTTAGCTCTTATTACTTATTTATATAATAAGAAAGACTCCGAATACAAGGAAATGAACTGCAGCCTCACATTTCCTAAAATTAGTTTGTACCAGAATAACAGAACAACACTGTGCATGATCAAGGGTGCTCCATTCTTAAAGGGGACATCAGTAATTAACAGAACATAACATCATCCAAAGATACCCATCCAAAGTGGACATCTCCTTTCCTCTTCTTAAAGCCCCCAGACAGTCTTTCACTGCATGTCTATTGAATCACAGTGTGTGTTTATTTAATTTAAATAACTCCAAACATATTTTTTATATTTCCCTGAGCCTCCTTTTGCCATTGAAATGCTCAGTCTGACAGTGTGGGTGTGTTGATAAAAATGCTAATATTTAAATACACAGCCCTGGTGGATAAAATCATCTCTAGACTCTAGAGCCTACTCGTTTCCAAAAGTCATTGGTCAGACTAATTAGGTCTGATTGTGATGTCATGCTTTGGGCCAAAAACACCATCCCTCCTGAACAGGCTGAAATTCCAGGGCGCCTCCTCACACAAAACACCACCTCTTACACTAAAAGGCCATTATCTGAGTGTTACTTTGACCTCATAATGTGGAAATATTATAAAAATGACGACTGTACTGCCACTTTAACATCCATTTAGATAAATGTTTCATACAATATAATGTTAGATTATCACACCTTTCATAAAAGCTACCAGCAGTAGGTCTTCCACAAAACAAATACGTTTATAACTGGGCACTAGTCAAGTTTTAAAAATCCTCATGAAGCTTTGCAGATCTATGACATTGAAAAGGTAAACCCAGACTTAAACTGAAAATGTGTAATAGGGCTAAAGGAAAACTGACAATGCTATATGTCACAGGTGAAAAGGGCGTAATAAATACATTTAATTGAAACTTACATTCTGGACACGTTGATCAGTCCTCTGAAGGCATTGCTTGGAACTTCATTCAACTGCAGATGAGTTAGTCTTCTAAAGATTACACACAAGGAAAAACTTGTTTTAAAAACATGTAGTCTAAGGTAATGCTGGCTGCTGGCAACCAGATCACAGAACATTTCTTATTATTCTGGATGTAAATCTGTGACAGTCCATTTAGTTTGATATGTTATGTTTCGTATGGTATGTATTCATTTGTATACCCATTTTGTATTATATGTTTTACATTACAAAGCAGAGAATTAATTTGCAAAGCGGACAATATGTTACAAATTTGTAAGACATGTGATATGTTATGAATTCTAGGTGGCTAACATTTGCTAGCTGGCTAAAATGAGCTAGACAAAGGGTTAGGGTTAAGTTTAGGAGTTACGTTAAAAGTTTAAGGTTATAGTTAGGGTTAGGGGAAGGGTTACCTAAAAGGGTTAAGGTTAGGGCTCGGGGGAAAGTTTAGCTAACATGCTAAGTAGTTGAAAAGCAGCTAAAAATTAGTAAGTAGTTCAAAAGTAGATAATAAGCTAAAATACAAAAGTTGTCTGTAATGAGATTTAAACTCGCAACCTATGGGTTGCTAGATGTTCGTGTTAGACATACATTTTTGCCTTATGTAAGCATCTGTACTATATAACCATACCAAATATAACATATCATACCAATTCGATTGGATTTACATTTACTATGTTATGTCTAGTCTATGACCCCAGGCTGAGTATTAGTCTACTATGGTGGCCTGAATTTTAATAAACTGAAGTGAAGAGGGTAAAACACAATCAGTAGCTAGGCACTGTACTACAGACAGTACTGTCCTGATAAAAGGCCATCATTGTATCTACTGTAAATTGGATTGTGTTTCCTAATTGACTGGTTGAATTCAAAGGTTAAATAAATAAACATAATAAATAATCAAATAATAAATAATCAACGACAAAAGTGTCCGGCAAATTTAAAAAAAACATGGGTAGATATTGACGCTCTAATGTAATATATGCACAATCCCTCCACCAAAACGGAATGACATTTTAGGGTACTTACAAGTTTCGAATAAACGATGGAGTGGCTTGGGACCTCAGTTGCGTTTCCCTCGTGCAACTGAGTTTATCTCTCGTGTCTTTGTAACATGTATCGCTCTTCAATGAACATGTGCAAATCGACGGACAAGTGAAAGTCCAGCAGGAGCGCAAATTCAGAACACCCGACAGCGCGAGAAGAACCCACACCGTCCGCCTTGCTGGTGCCATCCTGTAGGCTACCTGGGCATTGATCAACCGCTTCCCCTTTCTCCCCAATCGTCACGTTCTAAAGAGAACTCAAATAAAACCGACCTCAGATAGACGAACCTAGGTAGCCAACATAACAAAGCAAATTGAAGCGGAGGAGAAGAGAGAACCATTATCATTTCCACCTGCCCTGCGCTAATGCAAAGTCCTGTATTTTCCTGGGGTGCGTCACTCAGTAAGTCAGCATTCAACAAGGTTACAGCTAGAGCCCAGCCCTGACAGGATCACAACATAACCGCTCTACTCTCTCCACATTAAAAAGACAAATTATACAAGACAAAAATGCTGGGTTAAAAACAACTCAATTTGGGTAAATGTTTGGTTATTTGGGTTATTTTGACCCAGCTAGTTCACAAACAACAGATTGTTTTCCTTAAATTGGGTTGTTGATGCTGGGTTATTGAGCTATGATCCACTGGGTCAGAGCAGAAGACTGGAGGCGTGCCTTAGTAGGGGCGTGGCTTTTAGATCATATTTTTTCGGGTCACTTTTGAGAGTAAATGTAATTCCGGTTAATCTGTTCTGTTGCATTGTCAATGCATGTTATGGTTGAGCACTGACACTTTTGTAGTTTAAATAGGGCTTACAAAATAGTATGAGTTCCTTAAGAGCCTATGCACATCCCAATGTAGGGATAGTTACTATTTTTTTATAATATTTAAATATACATTTTATATTAAAATATGTCATTTCAAAAATATTGAATGAAAATTGAAATTTGCAGAGTACACACTTAAAATGATGAACATGAGTGACATTTACTCTCATGGGTGGCCAAAAAAGAGCTGAAAGTCAGGCCCCTACTGAGCCACGCCTCCAGTCTTCTGATCTGACCCAGTGGATCATGGCTCAATAACCCAAGTAAGTGACCCAACTGGCTCGGTCAAAAATAACCAAACGTGTGTTCTGTCCACTATTTACCCAGCACTGGGTTGTTTTTAAAGCAGTATTTTTTTTGTGTAGGCAGCAATGTCGGTTAGGCTGCACGTCACTCAGTTTATGTTGTAATAGCCTGGTTAAATGCCATTTAGTGGTTCCTATAGGCCACTGCTTTGTGCAGTTTTGAGTTGTTTCCTTAGCTACTACTTTGTAATACACATTAAGTTAGTTAATTTATTCTTCAAAAGTATGCATTGTAAGCCTATTCGACATGGTGTATCCCCCCAATCCCAATTCATGGCACTGGCCTACAATAAATAAAAGAATGTGAACATGAATGTCATTTTACGAAGGGTACAGGAAACCTTGGAGAGGCAGCTGTGCGGCTATATAACCCTCACTGGTGAATGGATTTAGCCTTCAGTCCTGTCAAGCAGTGGACTTCTTCCTTAATTGGTCATCTCTGGTCACCTCCTCTGCTTCTCTGCAATAGTGAGTGGATTGTTGAGCATTGACTATCCAGACCTAGCATGTTTTAAGCATTTCATTGTACTGTGTACACCATGTGTATCCTGTGCATATGCCAAATACACTTGACTTGATATGGAGTGGCGGGAAGAGACACATGCGATCATACATTTAGTAAAAAAAATATTATTCTTAATTTACACTGATAATTAAGAGAGCAGTTTTATTGTGCAATACAACAGTTTATGGTTTGGAACAGATGTGCAAGCCAGATATATAAATGACAAAACAAAGATTTAATAAGGCAAACATTCACAGGTTAAACCAAGCTTAAGGGCACTTGTTATATAAATAATAGTATATATAAATAACATTTATATTATCTTATTTATCTTCACACACATTACCATATTAACTTAAACAATCACTTTTTTTTACAGAAGGATAAATAAGGAAGTAATGAGAAATAGAAATGAGAGAATAAACAGAATGAGCTGCAGGAAAGAGGGATGGTCCCATCGTGAGCATCTTTAGTGGCTTGTGAAAGTCCTTTGGCATTTTTCCTATTTTGCCGTACAACCTGTAATTAAAATTGATTTTTTTGGGGGTTTGTATCCTTTGATTTACATAACATGCCTACCACTTTGAAGATGCAATATATATTTTTTGTGTGAAATAAACAAGAAATAAGACAAAAAACTGAGCATGCATAACTATTCACATCTCCAAAGTCAATACTTTAGAGCCACCCTTTGCAGCAATTACAGCTGCAAGTCTCTTGGGGTATGTCTCTATAAGCTTAGCACATCTAGCCACCGGGATTTTTGCCCATTCTTCAAGGCAAAACTGCTCCAGCTCCTTCAAGTTGGATGGGTTCCGCTGGTGTACAGCAATATTTAAGTCATACCACAGATTCTCAATTGGATTGAGGTCTGGGCTTTGACTAGGCCATTCCAAGACATTTAAATGTTTCCCCTTCAACCACTCAAGTTTTGCTTTGACCCTAAGCAGTATGCTTAGGGTCATTGTCCTGCTGGAATGTGAACCTCCATCCCAGTCTCAAATCTCTGGAAGACTGAAACAGGTTTCCCTCAAGAATTTCCCAGTATTTAGCACCATCCATAATTCCTTCTATTTTGAACAGTTTCCCAGTTCCTGCTGATGAAAAACATCCCCACAGCATGATGCTGCCACCACCATGCTTCACTGTAGCGATGGTGTTCTCGGGGTGATGAGAGGTGTTGGGTTTGCGCCAGACATAGCGTTTTTCTTGATGGCCAAAAAGCTCAAATTTAGTCTCATCTGACCAGAGTACCTTCTTCCATATGTTTGGGGAGTCTCCCACATGCCTTTTAGCGAACACCAAACATGTTTGCTTATTTTTTTCTTTAAGCAATGGCTTTTTTTCTGGCCACTCTTCCATAAAGCCCAGCTCTGTGGAGTGTACGGCTTAAAGTGGTCCTATGGACAGATACTCCAATCTCCGCTATGGAGCTTTGCAGCTCCTTCAGGGTTATCTTTGGTCTCTTTGTTGCCTCTCTGATTAATGCCCTCCTTGCCTGGTCCGAGAGTTTTGGTGGGCGGCCCTCTCTTGGCAGGTTTGTTGTGGTGCCATTCCATTTTTTGATAATGAATGGAATTGTGCTCTGTGGATTGATAAAAGTTTAAAATATTTTTTTTATAACCCAGAAGCTTACAAGAAATTCTGCTATGCCCTGCGACGAACCATCAAACAGGCAAAGCATCAATACAGGGCTAAGGCTGAATCATACTACACCTGCTCTGACGCTCATCTTATGTGGCAGCGCTTCTAAACTATTACAGACTACAAAGGGACAGCCACGAGCTGCCCAGTGACACGAGTCTACCAGACGAGCTAAATCACGTCTATGCTCGCTTTGAGAAAAGCAACACTGAGGCATGCGTGAGAGCATCAGCTGTTCCGGACGACTGTGTGATCACGCTCTCCGTAGCCGAGGTGAGTAAGACCTTTAAACAGGTCAACATACACAAGGCTGAGGGGCCAGACGGATTACCAGGACGTGTGCTCCGGGCATGTGCTGACCAACTGGCAGGTGTCTTCACTGACATTTTCAACATGTCCCTGATTGAGTCTGTAATACCAACATGTTTCAAGCAGACCACCATAGTCCCTGTGCACAAGAACACAAAGGCAACCTGCCTAAATGACTACAGACCTGTAGCAGTCACGTCCGTAGCCATGAAGTGCTTTGAAAGGCTGGTAATGGCTCACAACCCACACCATTATCCCAGAAACCCTAGACCCACTCCAATTTGCATACCGCCCAAACAGATCCGCAGATGATGCAATCTCTATTGCACTCCACACCGTCCTTTCCCACCTGGACAAAAGGAACACTTATGTGAGAATGCTATTCATTGACTACAGCTCAGCATTCAACACCATAGTGCCCTCAAAGCTCATCACTAAGCTAAGGTTCCTGGGACTAAACACCTCCCTCTTCAACTGGATCCTGGACTTCCTGACGGGCGCCCCCAGGTGGTAAGGGTAGGTAGCAACACATCTGCCACACTGATCCACAACACTGGAGCCCCCCAGGGGTGCGTGCTCAGTCCCCTCTTGTACTCCCTGTTCACCCACAACTGCATGGCCAGGCACGACTCCAACACCATCATTAAATTTGCAGATGATACAACAGTGGTAGGCCTGATCACCGACAACAACGAGACAGCCTATAGGGAGGAGGTCAGAGACCTGGGCGGGTGGTGCCAGAGTAACAACCTATCCCTCAATGTAACCAAGACTAAGGATATTATTGTGGACTACAGGAAAAGGAGGACAGAGTACGCCCCCATCCTCATTGACGGGGCTTTGGTGGAGCAGGTTGAGAGCTTAAAGTTCCTTCGTGTCCACATCAACAACAAACTAGAATGGTACAAACACACCAAGATAGTTGTGAAGAGGGCATGGCAAAGTCTAATCCTCCTCAGGAAACTAAAAGATCCTCAAAAGATACTACAGCTGCAACATCGAGAGCATCCTAACTGGTTGCATCACTGCCTGGTACGGCAATTGCTTTGCCTCCGACAGCAAGGCACTACAGAGTGTAGTGCGTACGGCCCAGTACATCACTGGGGCAAAGCTGCCTGCCATCCAGGACCTCTACACCAGGCGGTGTCAGAGGAAGGCCCTAAAAATTGTCAAAGATCCCAGCCACCCCTGTCATAGACTGTTCTCTCTACTACCGCATGGCAAGCGGTAGCTGAGTGCCAAGTCTAGGACAAAAACGCTTCTCAACAGTTTTTACCCCCAAGCCATAAGAGTCCTGAACAGGTAATCAAATGGCTACCCAGACGATTAGCATTGTGTGCCACCCCCAACCCCTCTTTTACGTTGCTGCTACTCTCTGTTTATCATATATGCACAGTCACTTTAACTACACATACATGCTATCTGCATTGTGTCCTGCCACCCACCATCCGCCAACCCCTCTTTACGCTAGTGCTACTCTCTGTTCATCATATATGCATAGTTACTTTAACCATATCTACATGTACATACTACCTCAATCCACCTGACTAACCGGTGTCTGTATGTAGCCTCACTACTTTTATAGCCTCCCTACTGTTTTTCAGTCTTTTTACTGTTATTTTTATTGTTCACCTAATACCATTTTTTGCACTATTGGTTAGAGCCTGTAAGTAAGCGCACGTGACAAATAAACTTTGATTTGATTTGATCTGTACTCCTCCACAACTTTGTCCCTGACCTGTAAGGAGAGCTCCTTGGTCTTCATGGTGCTGCTTGCTTGGTGGTGCCCCTTGCTTAGTGGTGTTGCAGACTCTGAGGCCTTTCAGAACAGGTGTATTTCTACTGAGATCATGTGACAGATCATGTGACACTTAGATTGCAAACAGGTGGACTTTATTTAACTAATTATGTGACTTCTGAAGGTAATTGGTTGCACCAGATCTTATTTAGGGGCTTAACAGCAAAGGCTGTGAATACATATGCATGCACCACTTTCCTGTTTTTTATTTTTTAGAATTTTATGAAACTATTATTTTTTTTTCATTTCACTTCACTAATTTGGACTATTTTGTGTATGTCCATTACATGAAATAAAAATACATTTAAGAGAGGGAGTGGAGAGGGAGGAGAGGGTTGGAGGGAAAGAGAGAGGAATGGAGAGAGAGAGACAGAGAAGAAGGGAGAGAGAGAGGGATGGAGGTGGAGAGGGAGGGGAGGGGAGGGAGGAAAGAGGTGCAGGGAAAGAGAGAAACAGAGAAGAAGGGGGAGAAAGAGAGACGGATGGAGAAAGAGAGAGAGAGAGAGAGAGAGGATCTGAGAGGTGGAGTGGATGAGAGAGAGAGATGGAGAGAGAGAGAGGGATGGAGAAAGAGGGAGAGAGAGATGGAGAGAGAAAGAGATGGAATGACAGAGATAGAGGGAGTTGCAGCCTTCACCTGAGCAGGTTCACCTAGTTCTTCTGAGAGGTTCATCTAAAATTACTGACCAATAATGTATGCCAGTTCTCATTATCCAGTTATAGTGCCTTGAGTCGCTACACACCAAGGTTGTTATTGTAAACTAAAACTAATCATAAGAAAACAATTTAGTGAGCTTAAATCAAATAACTAATCAAACTATTTGAAAAACTAAAACTATACTGAAACTATTATTTTTCACTCTAAAACAAATTGAGATTTACTTCATAATTTAAAGGTAGGCTCAGCGTGTCACGTTCTGACCTTAGTTATTTTGTTATGTCTTTGTTTTAGTATGGTCAGGGAGTGAGTTGGGTGGGTTGTCTATGTTCCTTTTTCTATGTGGTGTTTTTGTGTTTGGCCTGGTATGGTTCTCAATCAGAGGCAGGTGTCGTTTGTTGTCTCTGATTGAAAATCATACTTAGGGAGCTTTTTCCCACTTGTGTGGTGTGGGTGATTGTTTTCTGTTTTGTGTATTCACCGTACAGGACTGTTTCGTTTCGTCCGTTCTTGTTTTTGTGTTCATGATAATAAATTATCAATATGGACACTTACCACGCTGCACATTGGTCCTCCTCTTCTTCCACCACAGACAAGCGTTACACAGCGAGATGACGTTGCCACGAGCATCACTGCAGATATTGGTCACATTTGAGTGGTAAGGCTAATGCAACTGACTGTAGATGAAAGTCAAGGAGTAAAGTAGAGGTAGGTGCATCCAGAAGTAGGACAGAAGTGGTTTTCCAACAGCAAGGCTGGGATCAACATGGCAGTGTTGCCATTGTTTATAAAAGGCTTTCTTTCTAAAGTCGAAATAAACATGTTTCTAACCCCAATTTCCAAATGCCTGGAGGTACCACGTTCATCTGTACAAACAATAGTACGCAAGTATAAACACCATGGGACAACGCAGCCGTCATACCGCTCAGGAAGGAAACGCGTTCTGTCTCCTAGAGATGAACATACTTTGGTGTGAAAAGTGCAAATCAATCCCAGAACAACAGCAAAGGCCCTTGTGAAGATGCTGGAGGAAACAGGTACAAAAGTATCCATATCCACAGTAAAACGAGTCTTATATCGACATAACCTGAAAGGCTGCTCAGCAAGGAAGAAGCCACTGCTCCAAAACCGCCATAAAAAAGTCAGACTACAGTTTGCAACTGCACATGGGGACAAAGATCTTAGTTTTTGGAGAAATGTCCTCTGGTCTGATGAAAAAAGAATAGAACTGTTTGGCCATAATGACCAGCCTTATGTTTGGAGGAAAAGGGGGGTGCTTTGCTGCAGGAGGGAGTGATGCACTTCACAAAATAGATGGCATCATGAGGCAAGAAAATTATGTGGATATATTGAAGCAACATCTCAAGACATCAGTCAGGAAGTTAAAGCTTGGTCGCAAATGGGTCTTCCAAATGGACAATGACCCCAAGCATACTTCCGAAGTTGTGGCAAAATGGCTAAAGAACAACAAAGTCAAGGTATTGGAATGGATATCACAAAGACCTGACCTCAATCCTATTGAAAATTTGTTGGCAGAACTGAAAAAGTGTGTGCGAGCAAGGAGGCCTACAAACCTGTTTCAGTTACACCATCTCTGTCAGGAGGAATGGGACAAAATTCACCCAACTTATTTTGGGAAGCTTGTGGAAGGCTACCCGAAATGTTTGACCCAAGTTAAACTATTTAAAGGCAATGCTACCAAATACTATTTGAGTGTATGTAAACTTCTGACCCACTGGGAATGTGATGAAAGAAATAAAAGCTGAAATAAATATTTTTTTCTACTCATATTCTGACATTTCACTTTCTTAAAATAGTGGTGATCCTAACTAACCTGATACAGGGAATTTTTACTCGGATTAAATGTCAGGAATTGTGAAAAACTGAGTTTAAATGTATTTGGCTAAGGTGTATGTAAACTTCAAACTTCAACTGTACATTTTGAATCTGCGCTAAATCAGCTTGCCAGTACTTTTTAAAGGTCATGTTCATTTTGCACCGTAGAATGAATCTGTATCTCATACAAAGAGAGCTAGAGAGAACATGACTTTAGGAGGAGCTCTCCTGTTGCTGTTCTGCTTGTCCTGTCTAGATTGTTGATTGTGCATTTCCTCCCTCCTCTCCTGCTTACCCAGCTGCTCTCTCTCTCTCTTGTTAGTGTCATTCAGTGTGTGATTGTGATTCTGTTGTTGCAATGCCTCAGTAGACGTCATGACATCCCCAAGCAGACCCAGATCGTTAGCAGCCGTCTTCATTATGTTCCACAGGCCGGGTCTCTGACTGGGGCTCTCTCCCATAAAGACCTGGGTTCAAATACTATTCAAAATCTTCCTCAACACGGGGGCTCCACAAGAGTGCGTGCTCAGCCCCTTCCTGTACACCCTGTTCACCCATGACTGCATGGCCACGCATGTCTCCAACTAAATCATCAAGTTTGCTTACAACACAACAGTGTTAGTCCTGATTACCAATATCGATGAGACAACCCCCAGGGAGGAGGTGGTGCCAGGAAAATAACTTCTCTCTTAATGTCAACAAAGTGAAGGAGCTGATCATGGACTTCAGGAGACAGCAGAGAGAGCACGCCCCATCCACATCAACGGACCGCAGTGGAGAGGGTGAAAAGCTTCAAGTTCCTCGGCGTGCACATCACTGACAACCTAAAATAGTCCACCCACACAGACAGTGTGGTGAAGAAGGTGCAACAGAAACCTCAGGAGGCTGAAGAAATTAGGCTTGGCCCCTAAGACCCTTACGAACTTCTACAGATGTACCATTGGGAGCATCATGTTGGGCTGTATCAACGCCTGGTACGGCAATTGCACCGTCCGCAACAGCAGGGCTCTCCAGAGGGTGGTGCAGTCAGCCCTACAAATAACCAGGGGCACACTGCCTGCCCTGAAGGACATCTACAGCACCCGGTGTCACAGGAAGGCCAAAAAAGATCATCAAGGACCTCAGCCACCCGAGCAATGGTCTGTTCACCCTATTACCATCTACAAGGTGGAGACAGTACAGGTGCATCAAGCTGGGACCGAGAGACTGAAAAACATCTATCTCCAGGCCATCAGACAGTTAAATAGTCACCACTAGCCAGCCCAGTACCCTGCCCTGAACCTTAGTCACTGTTACTAGCCGGCCCAGTACCCTGCTCTTAACCTTAGTCACTGTTACTAACCGGCCCAGTACCCTGCTCTTAACCTTAGTCACTGCTTAACCTTAGTCACTGTTACTAACCGGCCCTGTACCCTGCTCTGAACCTTAGTCACTGTTACTACCCTGCTCTGAACCTTAGTCCGGCCCAGTACCCTGCTCTTAACCTTAGTCACTGTTACTAACCGGCCCAGTACCCTGCTCTTAACCTTAGTCACTGTTACTAGCCGGCCCAGTACCCTGCTCTGAACCTTAGTCACTGTTACTAACCGGCCCAGTACCCTGCTCTGAACCTTAGTCACTGTTACTAGCCGGCCCAGTACCCTGCTCTGAACCTTAGTCACTGTTACTAACCTTAGTCACTGTTACTAACCGGCCCAGTA
Organism: Oncorhynchus tshawytscha; assembly: GCF_018296145.1. Lineage (NCBI taxonomy): Eukaryota > Metazoa > Chordata > Actinopteri > Salmoniformes > Salmonidae > Oncorhynchus > Oncorhynchus tshawytscha. The sequence goes on from NC_056453.1 coordinate 30,083,210, forward strand.
CCCTGCTCTTAACCTTAGTCACCCAGTACCCTGCTCTGAACCTTAGTCACTGTTACTCACTGCCGGCCCAGTACCCTGCTCTGAACCTTAGTCACTGTTACTAACGGCCCAGTACCCTGCTCTTAACCCAGTACCGGCCCCCTGCTCTGAACCTTAGTCACTGTTACTAACCAGTACCCTGCTCTAACCTTAGTCACTGTACCCTGCTCTGAACCTTAGTCACTGTTACTAGCCGGCCCAGTACCCTGCTCTGAACCTTAGTCACTGTTACTAGCCGGCCCAGTACCCTGCTCTGAACCTTAGTCACTGTTACTAACCGGCCCAGTACCCTGCTCTGAACCTTAGTCACTGTTACTAAGCCTGCCCAGTACCCTGCTCTTAACCTTAGTCACTGTTACTAGCCTGCCAGTACCCTGAACCTTAGTCACTGTTACTAACCGGCCCAGTACCTGAACCTTAGTCACTGTTACTAACCGGCCCTGCTCTGAACCTTAGTCACTGTTACTAACCGGCCCAGTACCCTGCTCTGAACCTTAGTCACTGTTACTAAGTCACTGTTACGGCCCAGTACCCTGCTCTGAACCTTAGTCACTGTTACTAACCGGCCCAGTACCCTGCTCTGAACCTAGTAGTCACTGCTCTTAACCTTAGTACTAACCTTAGGCCCAGTACCCTGCTCTTAACCTAGTCAGTCACTGTTACTAACCGGCCCAGTACCCTGCTCTGAACCTTAGTCACTGTTACTAGCCAGTACCCTGCTCTTAACCCAGTACCCTGCTCTGAACCTTAGTCACTGTTACTAACCGGCCCAGTACCCTGCTCTGAACCTTAGTCACTGTTACTAACCGGCCCAGTACCCTGCTCTGAACCTTAGTCACTGTTACTAACCTTAGTCACTGTTACTAGCCGGCCCAGTACCCTGCTCTTAACCTTAGTCACTGTTAGCCTAACCCTGGAACCCAGTACCCTGCAGTACCCTGAACCTTAGTCACTGTTACTAGCCTGGCCCAGTACCCTGCTCTGAACCTTAGTCACTGTTACTAACCGGCCCACTGTTACTAGCCGGCCCAGTACCCTGCTCTGAACCTTAGTCACTGTTACTAACCGGCCCAGTACCCTGCTCTGAACCTTAGTCACTGTTACTAGCCGGCCCAGTACCCTGCTCTGAACCTTAGTCACTGTTGAACCTTAGTCACTGTTACTAACCGGCCCAGTACCCTGCTCTTAACCTTAGTCACCTAGCCTGCCCAGTACCCTGTGCTCTGAACCTTAGTCACTGTTACTAGCCTGCCCAGTACCCTGCTCTGAACCTTAGTTCTTTCTTTTTATTTTTTGGGTTTGTGTGTATTGTTTTGTATTGTTAGGTATACTGCACTGTTGGAGCTAGAAACATAAGCATTTCGTGTGTATGTGACCAATAACATTTGATTTGAATATTTTTTTGTTGTTGATACTGTCATGACGTTGGCCTGGGGATAGGTTTATGACAAGTCATAAATACCTCTTTCCCCCTTTTTCCTCTCTCTACCCTACTGATGTTACATTTGCAAAACCCTTGGTTAACATAGAGATTCTGGGAACATCAGAAGATGGTGGGAAATGAACTATATTCTGGTAATCCGACCATGTCACGCCCTGGCCATAGAGAGGCTTTTTAGTCTCTATTTTGGTTAGGCCAGGGTGTGACTAGGGTGGGCATTCTATGTGATTTTTTCTATGTTTTTGTGCTATGTTTTGTATTTCTGGTTTTGGCCTGGTATGGTTCCCAGTCAGGGGCAGCTGTCAATTGTTGTCTTTGATTGAGAACCATACTTAGGCAGCCTGTTTTCCCACTATGGGTTGTGGGTAGTTATTTTCTGTTTAGTGTGTTTTGCACCTGACGGAGCTGTTTCGGTTGTTTCTTTTGTTCCCTGTTGTATTTAGTGTTCAGTTTATTAAAGTAATGATGAACACTTACCACGCTGCATCTTGGTCCTCACCTTCTTCCACCAACGGTCGTTACAGTCCAATTGAACATATGCGGTGGTACTTAATGAATATGATGTCAGTTCGGTTGTCATCCGAGACATTCTCATCAATGATAAGATGACAAACTCTACAGTGGAAAGTCTACAAATCAGAGTTATCGGATTGACATGGAATTGTTGTTAAATTTAAATGTTTGAATATGAAATTATTGGTGATGGGATTAAATGTGATTTTAGCTTCTAAAATGTGAGATTTGGGTGTTCATAAGATAGGGCTCTGCTCAATCAATGGCCCGCCCCTGTGAAAGGACATGGGCTATAAAACTTTTCAAACATGCCTTCCTCTACCTTCCTATATAAGCCCTTGACAACAATATAACCTCCTGTTCCGAGGACGTGAGGACGACGGTCCGATGTCAGAATGGTTCAGATAATAACTACAGAACGAAGCCAACATCAGCGTGAGCTTTGGTTGCGAATGGTATGAACTTTGAACTCTTTTTCACTACAGAAGTGATACCTCCTAGCCGTTGAGTTAGCAACAGCCGCTGCAAACGAGGGTTAGGAAGGAACAGACAGAGTATCCCGTCTACCACACAAAGACGTTACTACAACGTATTCAATTTACCAGCAGAGACATTCTTCAAAGGACAAAGGACTCGGTTGGGCAACACGGCCTTCCATCTATGACCAACCTACCGAAGCGCAGCTCAGAGTAAATATTTATTGCATTTTCCTTTTCCAAATGGGCGGTAATTTAGAATGCATAAGATACTGTATTTACAATAGCACAGCTTCGCCTTTTGTTCTTCAGTCTTCCCGCTCTTTCACTCAAACCCAGCCCCTTTTCTTTTGTGTAACCAGCTGTCATATCTGTTCCGCCCGCTAGGGACGTCTTCCTTTATGACGTCATTTGTAATCAAGTTATGATTTAATTATGTGTACGTGTAATTCTGTGTGATTAGTTAGGTATTTAGTAAATAAATAATTAAACCCAATTTTGTATTGCTGATTCAAATTGTTAGCCAGGGTTTGTGCAGATGTACCAAGAATGTACAACTTTCAGATGAGGCTGAATTAAGATGATTAATATTGACTGCTATGATGTAAAATATTACTAGGTCTTTATTTTATTTGTTTATTCGGAAGAAAACAGCTCTATAAATATTATTTCGTGGTGCCCTGACTCTCTAGTTAATTACATTTACATGATTAGCTCAATCAGGTAATATTAATTACGGAGAAATTATTTTATAGAATAGCATGTCATATCACTTAACCCGGCATTGCCAAAGACACAACAATACATTTTAAATGATTTCAAGTAGTAATTGAACCCAGGTCTGCTCTCTCATGCCACTCACTCTTTAATGCCACTAAAGTTAGCTTTTTAGGGAGCTTTCTGGCACCTCTCGCTGGATGGCTGTTGACATGTCAGTATCCTGCTGTTTGATAATCAGAGGACACCAGGGGTGTTACATGAGGTGGTTTGTGTGTGTGTGTGTGTGTGCGTGTGTGTTTGGAAGACTGAGATGTGCTCATGTGGAGAGCAGGGAGACCATTTTTAGTGCTTGGTCCTGTGTGGCTCAGTTTTTAGGAGTGTGGCATAAGCAACACCATGGTTGTGGGTTCAATTCATGGAGACTGGGGAGGTGTGTTCAATTGGTGAGACTGCAATCCACCTGTAACTTGCTTATAATACTTACTCAATATCAGGGACAGGAAGATTCAAACACGTACATACTGTGTCAGAGATTGGTAGGAGAGAGGGGTAAGTTGAGCCATATTTTACATTCAGCATTACTACTTCAATGGAAATATAGTATTATTTCTAACAAAGATATCTAAATAATATTTCAGGGTGCTGTGTATCACTGGAAATAATCAGAATGAGCATAGGGTCAGGGTCCGTTGAGCCGCCTTATGGTAAGTGGGTGATGGTGTCTTGTGACAGTGGGTGATAGGGATTGTCGGCAGTGTTGGGGAAGCTACTTTGAAAGGATAGTTTACTAAGTTACCAATTACTTCACACTGAAAGAAGTCAAGCTACACTAAAGCTGCCCCTATGAAAAATATAGTTTACCTTAACTAAAGTTTCTTTGAAAAAGTAGTTAAAACCACAGTGGGGCAAAAAAGTATTTAGTCAGCCACCAATTGTGCAAGTTCTCCCACTTAAAAATATGAGAGAGGCCTGTAATTTTCATCATGATTTTATTTGCAAATTATGGTGGAAAATAAGTATTTGGTCAATAACAAAAGTTTCTCAATACTTTGTTATATACCCTTTGTTGGCAATGACAGAGGTCAAACGATTTCTGTAAGTCTTCACAAAGTTTTCACACACTGTTGCTGGTATTTTTGGCCCATTCCTCCATGCAGATCTCCTCTAGAGCAGTGATGTTTTGGGGCTGTTGCTGGGCAACACGGACTTTCAACTCCCTCCAAAGATTTTCTATGGGGTTGAGATCTGGAGACTGGCTAGGCCACTCCAGGACCTTGAAATGCTTCTTACGAAGCCACTCCTTCCCGGGCGGTGTGTTTGGGATCATTGTCATGCTGAAAGACCCAGCCACGTTTCATCTTCAATGCCCTTACTGATGGAAGGAGGTTTTCACTCAATCTCACGATACATGGCCCCATTCATTTTTCCCTTTACACGGATCAGTCGTCCTGGTCCCTTTGCAGAAAAACAGCCCCAAAGCATGATGTTTCTACCCCCATGCTTCACAGTAGGTATGGTGTTATTTGGATGCAACTCAGCATTCTTTGTCCTCCAAACACGACGGGTTTAGTTTTTACCAAAAAGTTATATTTTGGTTTCATCTGACCATATGACATTCTCCCAATCTTCTTCTGGATCATCCAAATTCTCTCTAGCAAACTTCAGACGGGCCTGGGCATGTACTGTCTTAAGCAGGGGGACACGTCTGGCACTGCAGGATTTGAGTCCCTGGCGGCATAGTGTGTTACTGATGGTAGGCTTTGTTACTTTGGTCCCAGCTCTCTGCAGGTCATTCACTAGGTCCCCCCGTGTGGTTCTGGGATTTTTTCTCACCGTTCTTGTGATCATTTTGACCCCACGGGGTGAGATCTTGCGTGGAGCCCCAGATCGAGGGAGATTATCAGTGGTCTTGTATGTCTTCCATTTACTATATATACACACTACAGTATGCACTGGGACCGTTTCTACTTGTATTTAGCTCATAGGAGTGGACGTCTGCTGCAATAGCCCATCCGTGACAAGGACCGACTAGTTGTTGCTTTCCGAGACACCACTGTTGTACTGCGCTGTTATTTGCCTGTTTGTGACCCGCCTGTTAGCTTGCACGATTTTTGTCATTTTCTTTTGACCTCTCATCATACCACGCTCAAAGTCGCTTAGGGCACTTGTTCTGCCCATTCTAACGTTCAATTGAACAGTAACTGAATGCCTTGATGCCTGTCTGCCAGTTTTATATAGCAAGTTGTATATGGCAAGTCATGAAAACGTGACTCACTGTTTTTAGCAGAGAACCATTTTTGTTGAACGGGTGTATACACTGCTGCTGCCTTGCCACTCACCTATGGAATGCTCTCCCTGACCATCTGAGATCTGCTCCATCAATCAGAACTTTTAAAACAGGCCTTAAAATACATTTCTACAGACTCTTATAGTCCTAATCTGAAAAAACCCTTTAGCGCCTAGCCTACAATGACTATTTCCTTGATTAGAAATGTTTTTATTGTATTAAAAAAATATAGAAAATCGTTTTCTCCTATGTAGAGATTTGAGATAACGCTGCAATGAAAAGTGCTATCCAAATGAAATGTATTATAATTAGTTGTATTATTATATACACAGTCACATACACTACACTGACACGCTCACACAAAACCCACACACATTCACATACACTAAATTTGCACACACACAACACACACATGCATGTCGACACACCACGCACACATACACACACATACTCTTTTACACTCATCATTTGCTGCTGCTACTCTGTTCTATATTTGACTATTATTATCTATCCTGATGCCGAGTCACTTTACCTTGTCTTCATGTACAAATCTACACCAAAAGCCTCGTACCCCTGCACATTGATCTGGTACTGGTACTCTCTGTATACGTCTCCATTCTTGTGTATTTTATTCCTCGTGTTACTATTTTTCTTTTTATAATACGTTTTTAACACTGCATCGTTGGGAAGGGCTCGTTAGCAAGCACTTTGTGGTGAAGTCTACACCCATTGATTTGATTTCACACACACACACACACACACACACTTTAAACCCACTATGCTCTTTTGAGACCCCTTTTTCAAAGTCCTTTAGATCTCTTCCTCTAGCCATTGTAGGCAAAATAATCACCCTAAGCATGATGGGATTTTAAAATGCTTAATTAACTCAGGAACTACACTTGTGTGGAAGAACCTGCATTCAATATACTTTGTGTCCCTCATTTACTAATGTTTCCTTTATTTTGGCAGTTACCTGTATGTTGAATACTCATGCACTTGAGCATTGGTTGTGTGCAAATAAAGAAGGGGACTGAGCATCGTAGACTGGCCTATATAATTTCAGAAGAGGTATCATTCCAGAATGAGGGGTGCTGTAGCAGTGGCAGGTAGCCTAGTGGTTAGAGTGTTGGGTCAGTAACTGAAAGGTTGGTGGATGGAATCCCTGAGCTGACAAGGTAAAAATCTGTCATTCTGCCCCTGAATAAGGCAGTTAACCCACTGTTCCTAAACTGTCATGGTAAAAAATAATTTGTTCTTAACTGATTTTTCCTAGTTAAACGATGGTAAAATGTAGCTCTGCTGGTGTTGCTATTCTGTCTGTCCTGGGCTCAGGAAGAGAGTGGAGGGGTTAAAGAATGACACCACTCATCAGCGTGAGAGGTTCAGATTAACAGCCTTAGACTATGACACACAAACTGGTTGAAATAAAACCTGGTAATTGATCATTATTGATTTAAAAGTCACCAAGGGCCAAGTTTGTGGTTAGAATTCCCACATGGACCATATACACATTTACTTAAAATATATATGAAGTTACCATACAGTATCTAAATGGCATGGTTCGTGTCTGGAGTGTTTCTGCACCTCACTCCCCAAACCATTGAGATCTGCACCACACCTCCCTTTTGCTCCTGTGTTATAGTTCATCCATCAGAACAGCAGGTGTCAGTATACACCCTGTAATGTGACAATTAATCATGAGTTTCTGTTATGCTGTAGCAATTATTACACGTCTCAGAGTAATACTGCTGCAGGTAGCCTAGCAGTTAGAGCATTGGGGCAGTAACCGCAAGGTTGCTTGTTTGATCTACCTCAGCCGACAAGGTGAAAAATCTGTCAATGTGCCCTTGAGCAAGGCACTTAACCTGAATTTGCACCAGGGGTGTTGTACTATGTCTGACGCTGTAAAAGCAACACATTTCACTGCACCTATCTGGTATATGTGACATTACAACGTTTTTTTTTTTAAAGCATCTCATGTCAATGTTATTCATTATGATCTAAAAGACAATACTGGTCCAAGATTAACACTCTGAGACACCATAAATACAGGCCCTGAAAATGGATTCCATAAAGAACAGCCTGACAGATGCTCTGTCTTTGATTCATTATTCATTCTGATGAATCCAGAGCTATGAGAACAATAAATGCTCTGAAAATGGGACATGAGCTTGTTTACCGTTCCCTTTCTGAGGACACTATCTAGCTAATTACAAAATGATGTGAGGAGATTCACATTTCCCCCACAGCTCTGACTAATCAAGACAGGAGTTTTGGTTGTTAAACATAGCTACAGTGACTTTTCCCTCATTTTGTTACATTACAGCCTTATTCTAAAAATGATTAAATATTTTTTTACCCTTAGCAATATACACACAATACCCCATAATGACAAAGAAGAAACTGTTTTCTAGACATTTTTGCAAATTTATTACAAATGAAAACCAGAAACACCTTATTTACATAATTATTCAGAGCCTTTGCTATGAGATTCGAAATTGAGCTCAAGTTTCCATTAGTCATCCATGAGATGTTTCTACAACTTGATTGGAGTCCACCTGTGGTAAATTCAATTGATTGGACATGATATGGAAAGGCACACACCTATCTATATGAGGTCCCACAGTTGACAGTGCATGTCAGAGCAAAAACCAAGCCAGGATTGTGTCAAGGCACATATCGGGGGAAGGGTACTAAAAATGTCTGCAGCATTGAAGGTCCCCAAGAACACAGTGGCCTCCATCATTCTTAAATGGAAGAAGACCATGAGAAACAAGATTTTCTTGTCTGATGAAACCAAGATTGAACTCTTTGGCCTGAATGCCAAGTGTCAGGTCTGGAGGAAACCTGGCAACATCCCTACGGTAAAGTATGGTGGTGGTAGCATCATGCTGTGGGGAGGTGTTCAGCGTCAGGGACTGGGAGACAAATCAGGATGAAGGCAAAGATGAACGGAGCAAAGTCCAGAGAGATCCTTGATGAAAACCTGCTCCAGAGCACTCAGGACCTCAGACTGGGGCAAAGGTTCACCTTCCAACAGGACAACAACCCTAAGCACACAGCCAAGACAACACAAGAGTGGCTTCGGGACAAGTCTCTGAATGTCCTTGAGTGGCCCAGCCAGAGCCAGAATTTGAACCCGATCAAACATCTCTTTAGAGACCTGAAAATAGCTGTGCAGTAACTCTCCCCATCTAACCTGACAGAGCTTGAGAGGATCTGCAGAGAAGAATGGGAGAAACTCCCCACATACAGGTGTGCCAAGCTTATAGCGTCATACCCAAGATGGCTCGAGTGTCACGTTCTGACCTTAGTTCTTTTGTTATGTCTTTGTTTTAGTATGGTCAGGGTGTGAGTTGGGTGGGTTGTCTATGTTTGTTTTTCTATGAGTTGGTATTTCTGTGTTTGGCCTGGTATGGTTCTCAATCAGAGGCAGCTGTCAATCGTTGTCCCTGATTGAGAACCATACTTAGGCCGCCTGTTTTCACCCTTGATTTGTGGGTGATTATTTTTAGTTTCTGTGTTTCCACCAATCGGGACTGTTTCGGTTTTCATTTTGTTTCTCTTGTTCTTTTGTATTCTGTGTTCATTCTCATTAAATTACATTATGGATACATACCACGCTGCATTTTGGTCCTTCGATCCTTCCTACTACTCCTCCTCGGAAGAGGAAGAAGAAGACTGTTACATCGAGGCTGTAATCAAAGGTGCCAAAGGTGCTTCAACAAATTTCTGATTAATGGGTCTGAATAATTATGCAAATGTAATATTTGTTTTATTTTTGGATTTTTTTAAAATTGCAAACATTTCTGAAAACCTGTTTTTGCTTTGTCATTATGGGTTATTGTGTGTAGATTAATGAGGTGGAAATTTTTTTTTTCATACATTTTAGAATAAGGCTGTAACAACAAAATGTGGAAAAAATCAAGGGGTCTGAATACTTCCCGAAGACACTATATGTCTGAATGTAGTTTTCCTGCGTTTGAAACAAAAACGTGTTTATAAGCAAAATATATCCGTTTTTCCCCTGAAGTCCATGATTTTATAGTATGGTTTGTTTTGTCTTAGGGGACTTGGTAACCACAGGCAGCTTAAGAGTTTTTATGATCATTCATATAGACACATTGAACATTGAGTTGTGTATTTGACACAGCAGTTGACATGGTACTGATAGTCTACAATGTGGTGAGTATCTATGGATGGACAATCCAAGTGCAGTTGATGTCCTTGCATGTCACCCATGTCCACATGAGAAAAGTGACATAGTGTCGTGTGGTGTCTGTACTGAGGACGAGGAAATGAAAGATAAAATACTTGTGTATTACGTTAGGAGTGGGGTGTCATTTCAGATTTGAGGGTGACTCTGAATGGATGAGAGACCCAACAGTATGTTTTAATTGAGTAATCAACAGGAATCAAATCAATACTTGTGGGGACCAACTGGGGACATTTTGCCAGTCCCCACAAGGAAAAAGTCTATTTTGAAGGGGATTAAGGTTAGAATTAGTGTTAGGGTTAGAATTAGGGTTAGAGATAGAATTAGGGTTAGGGTTATGGTAAGGGTTAAGTTTTAGAGTGAGGTTTTGGGGTTAGGGAAAATAGGACTTTGAATGGGAATCAAATGTGTGTCCCCACAAGGTTAGTAAAACAAATCTGTGTGTGTATGTGTGAGTGAGTGCGAGTCTTGAGATGTTGTCTTGGGAGGTAGTTGTTCAAAAGGAAGGAGTACATGTTTTTGCAGTGTGGATGCCTGGGAGAATACAAATACTTTGACTTTAAAAGCCCAATGTCACTCTCTTCTCTCTCCTCTGTCTCTCTGTCTGCGTCCTTCTGACACAGACTCTCTCTGTCAGTCCTTGTTAACGAAGTGCCAATTGACAGAGGCCGTCTCCCAAATGGCCCATAGGACTTTGGTCTAAAGTAAGGCTCTATGTAGGGAATAGGGTGACATTTGGGACTCAACCAGGCTCTTTCAATGAATTGTGTGTGTGTGTGTGTGTGTGTGTGTGTGTGTGTGTGTGTGTGTGTGTGTGTGTGTCAAAGTGGATTTACACTGAATGGGTATTCAGGCTGACTGACCACCTCTTATCCTACAATCAATAACATCATCACGGGACTCCATCACTATCACAGGACTGTGGGGTTTGTCCTGCATCAGGCCCAGCTAGCACATTTGGTTCCAGAATGTTGCAGAAAGGTTATATGCAAAATTACCACAGGGCAACCACACTAACCAGGCTTCAAGAAACATGGTTCTTAAAAAGTCAAGCCATAAATGGTAAAAAATAAAGTACAAATATAAATCATAATGAATAAGGTTTTGAAGTGTCTGTCCTGTATCTAGGAGATATAAGAAAGCTCAGGAAATATTTTGGGACACATTAAAAAACTACCTCCTTACTACAATTCATGTGTATGGGTTACCTTCAGACAAGTCCCGTGACACTTGTGGGGGTCATGGCAAAACGTGAGAGTCTACCCTTTTCACAGAGTGGTCATATTAGTTTATAGGCCAGACCAGACACTAGAGACATTTTAGTTTTTTGCCCACGCAAAAAAAAACATCTCTAGCTTAAACTGATGGATTTTGATAGGGTGCGTCAATAGACTCCTAATGTATTCATAAGCTACTATTTCATCCCGCCACAAGAATATAAAATCTAGGGTTGCCAACCAAGCTGGCTGGTCGTTTGTTCGATTGGCACCGTTGCCAGCCAAACCCACTGGTCGTCGGTCCAATTGGCAGGTTGGTTGTTATGCAGGGCATGCTCTGCTGGTGCTGACAGTGATAGCGTTGTCTGTGGTAGGCTACACTTGTAGTCGACTGCTGGACAATGTTGGGGAGTAGTGAACTACATGTAGTTCAGCTAGTAATTTAACTACATTTTTCATTAGTGTTTTTAATAGGTAATTACTTGTTTTTTTGACATGTAGTTGTGTAGCTAACTACTGGAAATACACAACTTTCTTTGCAAAAATATGGGTGAAATAATCAATAATTTCCTTTCTTTTTCAGAATCCGACCTGCCTAATTCTCATTGAAACATAGTTGTCATTTAATAGACTAAATTATACATTCTGTTGACATATGATCCCAAAGTATTTTTGGATGTAGTGAAGTATTTTGTGATGTAGTGAACTACTTTTTTCCAAGGTAACTTTAGTTAAGTAAACTATATTTGAATAGGGTGTTTTAGTGTTGCTAGTGTTGTTTTACACACACACACACACACACAGACACACACAGACACACACACACACACACACACACACACACACACACACGTTCTGATTGGCCAGTGAGGGACCAAGTTTCGACACAAGCAAACTTGTTTATTAATTAAAACCCCGCCCTTTCGCACCAACACCAGCAAGTGCACCGATAATTGTGAGTCAATGTGTAGGGTTACAAGGCAATTTAGGTAAATATGTACATATGGGTAAGGATAAAGGGACTAGACAACAGTATAGATAATAAACAGTAGCAGCAGCGTATGTGATGAGTCAAAAGTGCTAGTGGAAAAAGGGTCAATACAGATAGTTAAATAGTTAACCAATAGCTACCCGAATGAACTAGTCAGCAGTCTTATGGCTTGAGGGTAGAAGTTGTTCAGGGTCCTGTTGGTTCCAGACTTGTTGCAGATTTGTGTGGTAGCAGAGAGAACAGACTATGACTTGGGTGGCTGGAGTCTGTAACAACTTTTAGGGCCTTCCTCTGACACCGCCTGGTATTGCTGTCCTGGATGGCAGGGAGTACCGCCCCAATTATATATTGGGCCGTATGCACTACCCTCTGTAGTGCATTGTTATCGGATGCCAAACAGTTGCCATATCAAGCGATGATGCAGCCTGCCAATATGCTCACAATGGTGCAGCTGTATAACATGTTTAGGACCTGAGGGCCCATGCTGCATCTTTTCAGCCTCCTGAAGGGGAAGAGGCATTTTCATGCCTTCTTCACAACTATGTTGGTGTGTGTGGACCATGATGATTCCTTATGATTCCTTGTCCCGGTGGGAGAGGGCAGTGTGGAGTGCAATAGAGATTGTGTCATCTGTGTGATCTGTTTGGTCAGTATGCAAATTGGAGTGGGTCATGTTAGCCATGACTAGCCTTTCAAAGCATTTCATGGCTACAGATGTGAGTGCTACAAGGCAATAGTAATTTTGACAGGTTACCTTGCCATTCTTTGGCACAGGAACTATAGTGATCTCCTTGAAACATGTAGGTATTACAGGCTGGGTCAAGGATAGCTGGAAAATGTTAGTGAAGACACTTGCCAGCTGGTCAGTGCATGCTCTGAGTAAGCGTTCTGGTGATACATCTGGCCCTGCGGCCTTGTGAATGGAAACCTGTTTAAAGGTCTTACTCACATTGGCTCTGGAGATCGAGATCACACAGTCATCTGGAACTGCTGGTGTTCTCATGCGTGGTTGAGTGTTGCTTTTCTCGAAGCAAGCATAGAAGGGATTTAGCTCGTCCGGTAGGCTCGAGTCGCTGGGCAGGTAGAGGCTGGGTTCCCTTCGTAATCCGTGATAGTTTGCTTGTAAGCAGTAATCAGGACAATATAGTTATGCCCAGATTTGCCAAATGAAGGGTGAGGGAAAGCTTTGTATGCATTTCTGTGTGTGGAGTAAAGGCGATTTAGAGTTTTTTCACCTGTAGTTGCACAGGTGAAATGCAGGCTGCATTCTGTCCAATATCAATATTTTGACCCAGCCAGTTGGGTTGCGTGAATAACCCAACAATTACCGGACACTAGCAGCGCTACATCTGGATGTGTATTTTCTTGTTTGCTTATGGTCCTATACAGCTCAGGTCCTATACAGTCCTATACGATCATTTATGAACATTTGAACATCTTGGCCATGTTCTGTTATAATCTCCACCCGGCACAGCCAGAAGAGGACTGGCCACCCCACATAGCCTGGTTCCTCTCTAGGTTTCTTCCTAGGTTTTGGCCTTTCTAGGGAGTTTTTCCTAGCCACCGTGCTTCTACACCTGCATTGCTTGCTGTTTGGGGTTTTAGGCTGGGTTTCTGTACAGCACTTTGAGATATCAGCTGATGTACGAAGGGCTATATAAATAAATTTGATTTGATTTGATTTATACAGCTCAGGTTCTGTAAATAACCTTTCTCCATAAAGGCTCTATAAAGAAACCATTAAAAAGGCCCAGGGTTGTAACCATAGCGGAACTCTTTTTTTTGGTGCTATATACTGTAGACTTTTTTTATGGTTCTTTATAGAACCTTAGGAAAGGGTTCTTTAAATCACCATACAGGTTCCATTTAGAACTTTATGAACATGGTTCTTTATAGAATAGCATGGTTCTTTACTTTATGAACATGGTTTATGAGCATACCTTCAAAAAAAGATTCCATAGAGCATCAAAAAGGGTTCTACTATGGTTACAAGCCAAAGAACCCTTATTTGGCACTAAATAGCATTTGTTTTTAGTGTGTACATGACTGGGTTCAGATTCAGAGCAGCGTGCTGTAGGTAAGCCTGATCCCAGATCAGTTTGGGCTGTCTGGCCAACTGTCTTGTCAACTTGCCAAGACAGCCCAAATAGATATGGGACCAGCTACAGTAAGGTCATTCATCCACGATATCTTCTCCTCTCCTAATGAAGCTGAAAAGGAGAAGCATGTGGGGGAGGGAGGAGAAGTGGAGGACCACAGGGAGTAGGGTCATTAATCCACTTATTTGGAAGACCACTGAAACGGAACGCCAATCGTATTCCTCTCATCAGGATAGATAATTGTCCAGAACCTAGTGACCGACAACAATAAGCACTGTCTGACTGCACCACATAGGCAGAGAGAGACCAACGGCACTTAAAGGAGCACTTCACCACTTTTAACCTCATATTCATTATCTCTGGAACCATAACAGTGTTTACAGGTGTTAATTAAAAAAAATATATAACAGGGTTTAACAGTGCTAAGACCTGCCTAAACACAATCAATGTACTCTATTATTTCTTTATGGTGGTCTTTATTTAGGTTGATAACAACACAGTAGATGTGTCACTGGATGGTGATACCTCAGTTCTAATGGAAGGTTAGAGAAGCCTGGCAGTGCTAAAGGTGCTGTAAATTGTGCCACCATGTCAGTGCCTCTGTGACTCCTTCTCAAGTCTTGATCATGACCTCCTCACCAGGGGAACTGCCATCCATTGATAGATGCCCATGTTGGCCTCATCTCATTTGGACGGTGTGTATGAGTGTGTTTGTGTGCTTGAATGTGTGCTTGTGTGGTGTGTGTGTGTGTAAGCTTGCATGAGTGTGTGTGTGTATGGGTGTGCTTGTGCAGTGTGTGTGTGTGGTTGTACTGTGTGTGTGTGTGTGTGTGTGTGTGTGTGTGTGTGTGTGTGTGTGTGTGTGTGTGTGTGTGTGTGTGTGTGTGTGTGTGTGTGTGTGTGTGTGTGTGTGTGTGTATATATATATATGCTTGCATGAATGTGGTGGGTGTGTTAACAAAGGTAGGCCTGCAAATATACTTAATGACTGGAAATTAACACTAGGCAGGCTGTCCTCACTCTCCTCTCAGATAGGGAAAGGGGGAGAGAAAACAGAGACAGTAAAAGGGAGGGAGAAAATAGGGACAAGGAAATAGAGGAAGAAAATAGAGATAAGGAAAGGGAGGGTGAAAGTAGAGACAGGGAAAGGGAGAGAGAGAGATACAGAGAGAGGGTGATAAAGAGAGAGCGAGAGAGAGGTGAAGGACAGATCAGTAGCGGCAATTACATCGAATAGAAGAATTCAATTTGGGTCGAGGTTTATCATGTGGGTGGGCCACATGACAGCCGTTGTGCCTGTCAGAGATTGGGAGTGGGGGGAGTTAATCATACACTCACACACAAACACACACACTTCCTGTTTCTTAGCGTTCAGTGTTCTGAGACAGGCAGTGTACAAGAAAGAGGTCAGGAGTGAAGTGGTGGAAGCATTGCCTGAGTCCCAGATCTGTTTGTCCTGTGTTGCTAACACAGATGTTATCATGTCAGCACAAACATACACGGGATTTAGGGTCCTACTCTCTATGGCCATGGTCACAGGAGTTTCATCTGTCTGTTGAGGTCAGACCTGGCTTCAAATTGTATTTGTTTTCTTTCAAATCCTTAAGCTGCTCTTGATTGAGCTTGCCTAGTGCAATGAAGCCAATGTATGAGTCTCAAATTGAGAGCTTGAGACTATAAGATTATATCTGCAAAAAGATGATTCTGAGATAATAGGTTTTAAAGTTCCAAAGCCACAATGGTTTGAATGGTCTACACAATGTAAGGTTGTATTCGGTGCATGTGACAAATAAAATGTCATTTGATTTGATTTGGTGACAGAAACTTTTATTTTGTATACTTTGAATTTAACAACATGAATTGGAGGTATTTAGAGAACTACATAGGTAGAGAACATTGAACTTAGGCTTTTTCAATGACTACATTTGAACAAAAATGTGATAGAACCTTATAGTCCCAAGCTCTCGAAATGTGCAAACCCCACCCATCCAGCATCCCAAATATTTTAGAGGAAACAAATTCTCCGCCCTATGGCAAAATGTGTAGAATTGCAACAAACTTGTGTTTAAACTGCAACCTTTTCTCTACACTCAATTGGAAAATGTTAGAATTGCACTAAATTAACTGAAACGAAAAAAATGTAAGTAAGCTGAGACCCCGACTGAGCAACTGTGGCAAACCTCATGATGATTTCAGATCTTTTGTGGCCCCCACCCCCATCAAAGTTGCCCATCCTTGCTCTACAACATCCATAGAATACAACCCTACCTCACACAGGAAGCGGCGCAGGTTCTAATCCAGGCACTTGACATCTCCAGTCTGGACAACTGCAACTCGATGTTGGCTGGGCTCTCCTCTTGTGCAATCAAACCCCTGCAACTTATCCAGAACGCCAAAGCCCGCCTGGTGTTCAACCATCCCAAGTTCTCCCATATCACCCCTCTCCTCCGCACACTCCACTGACTTCCAGTTGAAGCTCGTGTCCACTTCAAGACCATGGTACATGCCTACAGAGCAGCAAGAGGAACTGCCCCTCCCTACCTCCAGACTATGCTTAAACCCTACACCCCAACCTAAGTACTTCGTTCTGCCACCTCTGGTCTCTTGGCCCTCTCACCCCTGCGGGAGGGCAGCTCTTGCTCAGCCAAGTCAAAGCGTTTCTCTGTCCTGGCACCTCAGTGCTGCAACCAACTTCCCCCTAAATCTAGGACAGAAGAGTTCCTGCCCATCTTCCAAAAACATATGAAAACCTACCTCATCAAAGAGTATCTTAAATCCTCCCACAGCACCCCCCTTGCACCCTCTCCTAAAAGTATCACTGGATGGTGATACCTCAGGTCTAATGGAAGGTTAGAGAAGCCTGGCAGTGCTAAAGGTGCTGTAAATTGTGCCACCATGTCAGTGCCTCTGTGACTCCTTCTCAAGCCTTGATCATTACCTCCTCACCAGGGGAACTGCCATCCATTGATAGATGCCCATGTTGGCCTCATCTCTATCGAGCTGCGTGTGTGTGTGTGTGTGTGTGTGTGTGTGTGCGTGTGTGTGCGTGTGTGTATGTGTGTTAATGGATGTGTTGGTGTGGTGTGGTGGATGTGTTAATAAAGGCAACCAGAGAGAGAGAGAGATGCACGAAGGACGGATCAGTAGCGGCGATTACATTGAATAGAATAATTCAATTTGGGCCGAGGTTTATCACACTGGTGGAGCAGCTGTTATGCCTGTCAGAGATTGGGAGTGGGGAGCATTAATCATACACACACTCACTCACGCAAGCATGCATGCACACACGTACACTCTAAAAAATGCTGGGTTAAAAACAACACATTTTGGTTTATTTGTTAACCCAGTGCTGGGTAAATATTGGACAGAACACAAACTGGATTATTTTAACCCAGCCAGTTGGGTTGCATGAATAACCCAGCAAGTTTTAGATTTGTTTAGATTTCATTAGGATCCCCATTAGCCAACGCCAATGGCAACAGCTAGTTTTACTGGGGTCCTACACGTAATGAAAAATACATTACAGACAAAAGGCTTACACACATTTAAAAACATGAACATGTAGTGTTTATTTGTGTTTGCATCTATGAGTTACACATACAGTACATGTCAGTACATATGCACAGAAATGAGGTCACATAGAGAGAATTGTTGTGCCGTGAGGTGTTGCATTATTATTTGTGGGATTACTGCCCTGTTGGGATTACTACCCTGTTGGGATTACTGCCCTGATGGGATTACTGCCCTGTTGGGATTACTGCCCTGTAGGGATTACTGCCCTGTTGGGATTACTGTCCTGTTGGGATTACTGCCCTGTAGGGATTACTGCCCTGTTGGGATTACTGCCATTTAGGGATTACCCAGACATGGGTAAATTTAACCATCAGTTATTTTTTACTCTCATGCTGTGTTGACCAAACAGCGAGATCTTTTATTATGTAATCTTTCTAATATTTTCAGGAGGTGGCACAGACAGAGATGGCGCAGACAGAGATGGTAGCCTCACTTCCAGTCCTTAGGAAACTGTGCAGTATTTTTTTTTTTTTTAATGTATTATTTCTTACATTGTTAGCCCAGAAAATGTTAAGTGTTATTACATACAGTCGGGAAGAACTATTGGATATAAGAGCAATGTCAATTTACCAACATTACAACCAGGAATACGACTTTCCCGAAGCGGATCCTTTGTTCGGACCACCACCCAGGACATTGGATCTAATCCCGGAGGCTGACCCAAAACAACGTTGCCACAGGAGAGATAGACGGAGCGGTCTCCTGGTCAGACTTTGAAGGCGTGCACATCACCCACAGCTTCCGAGTATATTACCCGCCAATGTCCAGTCTCTAGACAACAAGGTGGATGAAATTAGGGCAAGGGTTGTCTTCCAGAGAGACATCAGATATTCTAACATTCTCTGTTTCACAGAAACATGGCTCTCTCGGGATATGTTGCCGGAGTCGGTACAGCCACTGGGTTTCTTCATGCGTCGCGCCGACAGAAACAAACATCTCTCTGGTAAGAAGAAATGCGGGGGTGTATGATTAATGACTCATGGTGTAATCCTAACAACATACAGGAACTCAAGTCCTTCTGTTCACCTGACCTAGAATTCCTTACAATCAAATGCCAACCACATTATCTCCCAAGATAATTATTTTCGATTATAGTCACAGCCGTGTATATCTCCCCCAAGCAGATACCTCGACGGCCCTCAAGGAACTTCACTGGACTCTATGTAAACTGGAAACCATATACCCTGATGCTGCATTTATTGTAGCTGGGGATTTTAACAAAGCTAATTTGAGAACAAGGCTACCTAAATTCTGCAGTACCCGCGCAGGCAATACACTGGACCACGGCTACTCTAACTTCCGTGATGCATACAATGACCTCCCCCTCCCTCCCTTCGGCAAATCCGACCATGACTCTATTTTTCTCCTACCGTCCTACAGGCAGAAACTCAAACAGGATGTACTCATGACTAGAACCATTCAATGCTGGTCTGACCAATCGGAATCCACGCTTCAAGATTGTTTTCATCACGCGGATTGGGACATGGTCCGGGAAGCCTCAGAGAACAACATCGATTTATATGCTTACTCGGTGAGTGAGTTTATAAGGAAGTGCATTGGAGATGTTGTACCCACTGTGACTATTAAAAACTACCCTAACCAGAAACCGTGGACAGGTGACGGCATTCGCACAAAACTGAAAGCGAGAACCACCGCATTCAACCATGGAAATATGTCTGGGAATATGGCAGAATATAAACAGTGTAGTTATTCCCTCCGCAAGGCAATCAATCAAGTGCAATGTCGATATAGGGACAAAGTGGAGTTGCAATTCAATGGCTCAGACACAAGACATATGTGACAGGCAATTACAGACTACAAAAAGAAAACCAGCCACGTCATTGACTCCAAAGTCTTGCTTACAGACAAACTAAACACCTTCTTTTCCCGCTTTGAGGATAATATAGTGCCACCAACGCGGCGCGCTACCAAGGACTGCGGGCCCCCCCTCTTCTTCTCTGTGGCCAACGTAAGACATTTAAATGTGTTAACCCTCACAAGGCTGGTGGCCCAGACGGCATCCCTAGCTGTGTCCTCAGAGCATGCGCATACCAGCTGGCTGGTGTGTTTACGGACATATTCAATTGCTCCCTATCCCAGTCTGCTGTCCCCATATGCTTCATTGTTTGGGTACAGGAACAATGGTACCCAAACAATGAAGTGTCCTCAGAGCATAAATTGATTATGCTCTGAGGACACAGCAAGATGGCAAAGATAACTAAACTTTATGACTGTATCACTCACTTCTGTCATCTTGAAGTGCTTTGAGAGACTAGTCAAGGATCATATCACCTCCACCTTACCTGGCACCCTAGACCCACTTCAGTTTGTATACCGCCCCAACAGGTCTGTGGATCACATCATGATATCCTAAAAATCGGATTTACGTAGGCTTTTAGGGAACTCAATGTTCGACCTTAACATGCATAACTATACATGTTATAAATCAAATTTTATTTGTCACATGTTTTGTAGACAAAAGGTGTAGACTAACAGTGAAATGCTTACTTACGGGTCCTTTTCCAACAATGCAGCATTAAAGAGCGACTGCCTTTAAAATTCAACAAATCCCTTTGAAAACAGCCTATGTGGCATCGATATGAGTCAGAAACAGTTATTCTAGTGTCCCAATTGACTACAAAGTGTACATTTTGGTCAAAATGTCAGTTTTGTCTGAAACAGACTTAAGAACATCCGTGCATCACAACGGTTAAATGAAGGTTGGGTTTTGAATTCACTATGTCCATTTGCCCACTAACATGAGGTGAAGAGCTGTGGTGATCGATTTCTATCCAATAGCATAGACAGTGAGTCAGACCTACCCAGCAACTCTGACACATTGCAAATGGTTTTACTTGAGAAATACTGCACCAAACACCTTATTTAGATGTAAAATTACACAACTAAAATATCCTCTGTAAAAATGTCAAAATTAACGAAAATATCCTGAGGTTAAAAAATTAGATTGACATTCTCTAAAGCACAGACTCTGAAATATAATTTGGCTTCATGTGTGCAACTCTATTCAGCAGAAGCGTTACATTTTTCAACATGTAATCACAAAATCTCCTCTGGTGGCCTCTTTAACCTTGACACTAGGTGAACTAAATGTTCTAAATCTGTTCCTGCCGGGAAGGTCGCATACTAATGATAATAAGATCCCTTAGCAACTGTTAATTTCTATTTATTTATTTGAAATGTTGCAAGATAAAATCTCTCGATCTTGTTTTCAAGGGTGTTCAAATGAAAATATATATTTTTGATTGTAAATCCATTAAAAACAGCATGATGTTCTGGTCATAGAACCTATTTCTAAGAATCTGAAATATTTTGAAAAATAATGACTGAACACCGGGTAAGTTATTTCTGGGTATTTTCAGCTGTTCTATGTGGATTATGTGTAATTATTCAATGTCTAGTTTATGCACCTTTTTGATATACCTGTTTTATCGTGGGGAAATGCAAGAAAATACAGAAAGACTCGACTTATTCACCACCAACAGAGGTGAGCATTTACCTAGCTATTTGTTTACCACTATATCACTGACATTTCTGCTGTCTGTCAATGTTCCCTCTCTTCCCCATCCCACTCCTTTGCCTCCCTCTGTTATTCACTACCATGTTAAATCTCCTTTCCGCTTCAACTGTCACCATGAACAGCAGAACTGTGGTTGAGGTTGTTTGATTATACAGTATTGTAAGTAGTAGGAAACATATAAAGAAACTAGATTCTCTCTTCAGGCCAGATGTTGTGGATGAAAACCCAAATGTTGCAGACACGCACACGCACTCGTTAAATAATGTCATTAACTTTGATGTGATTCCATTGTCACGAACCGGCTCGAAGCCCGTAACATAAAGGGAGACAATGTGGAGATAAAGAATAACAAAATATATTTATTAACTGAAGTAAATTAAATACAATTAACAATGGTGTGTGTGTGTTTAGTCAGTAGTGTAAGTGAGTGGTTGCGTGTATACATGTGATAATGAAGGGTGTGGAATGGTGCCAACACAAAGAAACAACACAAACACCACAAAAACTCCACAAAAACACCACATCCAAAATCTGTCTGTGTCTGCATGGAGAAAGTCTCCCCAATGGGGAAGAGGTGTATTTATCCTAGGACACACCCGAGCCCAGGTGTGTCCCATTTCGCTGACGACCCTCCTGGCTCCGCCCACCGACATCCTATTAAGGAAAACAAACAAACAAACAAAGAGAAAGAATTCGGCAGACAGAGTGGAAGGGTCGTCACACTATGAAATGAGATCTCTTTGTTTCCTCCTGCTGAGAATCTCTAGCAGCATAATTATACCAAAACATCCACACACACACACTCTTCATTATTAATGATAAAAAATGTAGTGACATCAGTAGATGTACACTATATGACCAAAAGTACGTGGACACTTGCACGTCGAACATCTCGTTCCAAAATCATTGGCATTAATATGGAGTTGGGCCCCCCTTCGCTGCTATAACAGCCTCCACTCTTCTGGGATGGCTTTCCACTAGATGTTGGAACATTGCTGCGGGGACTTGCTTCCACTCAGCCACAAGAGCATTTGTGAGGTTACGCACTGATTTTAAGCGATTAGGCCAGGCTCGCAGTTGGTGTTCCAATTCATCCAAAGGTGTTCGATGAGGTTGAGGTCAGGGCTCTGTGCAGGCCAGTCAAGTTCTTCCACACCGATCTCGAAAAACCATTTCTGCATTGACCTCGCTTTGTGCACTGGGGCATTGTCATGCTGAAACAGGGAAGGGCCTTCCCTAAACTATTGCGACAAAGTTGAAAGCACAGAATCGTCTAGAATGTCATTGTATGCAGTAGCGTTAAGATTTCCCTTCACTGGAACATTTGGCCTAGCCCAAACAATGAAAAACAGCCCCAGACCATTGTCTCTTCTCCACCAAACCTTACAGTTGGCATTATGCATTCGGGCAGGTAGTGTCCTGGCATCTGCCAAACCCAGATTTGTGTCTGCGGATGGTGAAGTGTGATCCATCACTCCAGATAACATGTTTCCACTGCTCCAGAGTCCAATGTCTCCGAGCTTTACACCACTCCAGCCGATGCTCAGGCTAGTGTGCGGCTGCTCGGCCACCGAAACCCATTTCATGAAGCTCCCGACAAACAGTTCTTGTGCTGACGTTGCTTCCAGAGACAGTTTGGAACTCGGTAGTGAGTGTTGCAACCAAGGACAGACGATTTTTACACTCTACGCGCTTCAGCACATGGCAGTCCCGTTCTGTGAGCTTGTGTGGCCTACCACTTCATGGCTAAGCAATTGATGCTCCTAGAAGCTTCCACTTCACAATAACAGCACTTACAGTTGATCGGGGCAGACGTCACTGAGCTCTTCAGTAAGGCCATTCTACTGCCAATGTTTGTCTAGGACAATTGGAGCATGGCTGTGTGATCGATTATATACACCTGTTAGCAACGGGTGTGGCTGAAATATCAGAAACCACTAATTTTAAGGGGTATCCATATACTTTTGTATATATAGTGTATGTTTATCAATCTAACACACTGTATGGCGGAAGTTTTGATGATACTATTGTACTATTATACAATAACAAAGAGAGGAACCTGTCGGGAGGAAGTGGGCAGAGACAGGATGTGATCGGAAGCAGGAGCAGAATCATAGCCACTAGCTCTGACAGCTGAGGCCTGAATCAGTCTGATAAATGACAGGGCTAGACAGGGTCTCCATGACATCCGGCAATCAATGTTCCCCTGACCCCTTTAAACATCAGGAGTAAACGCACACACACGCACGCACGCACACACACACACACACACACACACACACACACACACACACACACACACACACACACACACACACACACACACACACACACACACACATTCTTCTCCACATTTGTCCTCCTGAGAGGATCGATAGCACCACTACCAGACTGGCCTGTGGACAGGGACAGCAGTCATAGTCATTAGTTTTCTTGTCTTTAATAATCAGGTCCAACAGATCAATACGGTAATAGGTGTCGGTCATGCTGTCATGGTGATGTTGATGGCGAGCACACAATCTGGGGTGTGAGTGTGACACATTTCAGAGCATCAACTCTTTTTATTTCTCTCTCTCTCTCTCAATAGATATATACTGCATATATATCTTCTCTTCTCTCTCTCTCTCTCTCTCTCTATATATATAGATATACAGTGGGGAGAACAACTATTTGATACACTGACGATTTTGCAGGTTTTCCTACTTACAAAGCATGTAGAGGTCTGTAATTTTTATCATTGCTACATATATATATATATATATATATATATATATATATATATATATATATATATATATATATATATATATATATATATACAGTTGAAGTCGGAAGTTTACATACACCTTAGCCAAATATATTTAAACTCAGTTTTCCACAATTCCTGACATTTAATCCTGGTAAAAATTCCCTGTTTAGGTCAGTTAGGATCAGAAGTTTACATTAAAAAATAATTAAATCTCGTTTTTCAACCACTCCACAAATTTCTTGTTAACAAACTATAGGTTTGGCAAGTCGGTTAGGACATCTACTTTGTGCATTACAAAGTAATATTTCCAACAATTGTTTACAGACAGATTCTTTCACTTGTTTCACAATTCCAGTGGGTCAGAAGCTTACATACACTAAGCTGACTGTGCCTTTAAACAGCTTGGACAATTCTAGAAAATTGTCATGGCTTTAGAAGCTTCTGATAGGCTAATTGACATCATTCGAGTCAATTCGAGGTGTACCTGTGGATGTATTTCAAGGCCTACCTTCCAACTCAGTGCCTCTTCGCTTGACAACATGGGAAAATTAAAAGAAATCAGGACCAAGACATCAGAAAAAAATGTAGACCTCCATAAGTCTGGTTCATCCTTGGGAGCAATTTACAAACGCCTGAAGGTACCAAGTTCATCTGTACAAACAATAGCACGCAAGTAGAAACACCATGGGACCACACAGCTGTCATACCGCTCAGGAAGGAGACTATTTAATCCATTTTAGAATAAGGCTGTAACCTACCAAAATGTGGAAAAAGGCAAGGGTCTGAATACTGTGTGTATGTATATATTATTTTTTGGTATTTGTTTCTCTGCAATACTACTAGCCACCTTGCATTTTTATGAAGTTGGCTTTAGCTAGCACAGATAAGATCCAAATATTCCAACCTCTTAAAACTCGCTACCAAAAAGCCATTTCAGGCCATCAATTAAGTTACAATAGCTAGCTTGTCTAACTATCTTAGCTGACATGCCTTCTGGCAAGGTTGGTATCAGTGGCAGTCAGTGCCGTTTTTCATGCGCATGGCCTTATTTCTGTTACAGCATATTAGATAATTCTTATTCATATTCCATTCACCCAGCTCAATGTTACAGCAATGGGTTTAGGCTACTACATGATACTTGAGTTTTCCCTTTACTTATCATGAGGTTGCTACAACCTAGCCTATGAATTAAAGGAGATGATTGTGGACTACAGGAAAAGAGGACTGAGCACGCCCCCATGCTCATCGACGGCGCTGTAGTGGCGCAGGTTGAGAGCTTCATGTTCCTTGATGTCCACATTACCAAAAAACTAACATGGTCCAAGCACACCAAGACAGTCGTGAAGCGGGCACGACAAAAATGATTCCCCCTCGGGAGATTGAAAAGATTTTGCATGGGTCCTCAGGTCCTCAAAAGGTTCTACAGCTGCACCATCGAGAGCATCCTGACTGGTTGCATCACTGCCTGGTATGGCAACTGCTCGGCCTCTGACCACAAGGCACTACAGATGGTAGTGTGTACGGCCCAGTACATCACTGGGGCCAAGCTTCCTGCCATCCAGGACCTCTATACCAGGCGGTGTCAGAGGAAGGCCCTAAAAATTGTCAAACTACAGCCACCCTAGTCATAGACTGTTTTTTCTGCTACCACATAGCAAGCGGAACCGGAGAGCCAAGTCTAGGTCCAAGAGGCTTCTAAACAGCTTCTAACCCTCAAGCCATAAGACTCCTGAATAGCTAATCAAATGGCCACCCAGACTATTTGCATTGCCCCCCCCCATCCTCTTTTACACCGCTGTGTTGTTCATCTATGCATAGTCACTTTAATAACTCTACCTACATGTACATATTAACTCAACTAACCTGTGTCCCTGCACATTGAATCTGTACCGGTACCCCTCTGTACATAGTCTCGCTATTGTTATTTTAATGCTGCTCTTTAATTACTTGTTACTTGTATTTCTTTCTCTCTATTTCTTGCTCCTACCTATCTCTCTGATTTGGTCCTGCCGTACATACCTACACGTACGCTACGGTCACAAGACGCAGGCCTCCTAATTGTCCCTAGAATTTCTAAGCAAACAGCTGGAGGCAGGGCTTTCTCCTATAGAGCTCCATTTTTATGGAACGGTCTACCTACCCATGTCAGAGACGCAAACTCGGTCTCAACCTTTAAGTCTTTACTGAAGACTCATCTCTTCAGTGGGTCATATGATTGAGTGTAGTCTGGCCCAGGAGTGGGAAGGTGAACGGAAAGGCTCTGGAGCAACGAACCGCCCTTGCTGTCTCTGCCTGGCCGGTTCCCCTCTTTCCACTGGGATTCTCTGCCTCTAACCCTATTACAGGGGCTGGGTCACTGGCTTACTGGGGCTCTCTCATGCCGTCCCTGGAGGGGGTGCGTCACCTGAGTGGGTTGATTCACTGTTGTGGTCATCCTGTCTGGGTTGGCGCCCCCTGGGTTGTGCCGTGGCGGAGATCTTTGTGGGCTATACTCAGCCTTGTCTCAGGATGGTAAGTTGGTGGTTGAAGATATCCCTCTAGTGGTGTGGGGGCTGTGCTTTGGCAAAGTGGGTGGGGTTATATCCTTCCTGTTTGGCCCTGTCCGGGGTGACCTCGGATGGGGCCACAGTGTCTCCTGACCCCTCCTGTCTCAGCCTCCAGTATTTATGCTGCAGTAGTTTATGTGTTGGGGGCTGGGGTCAGTTTGTTATATCTGGAGTACTTATCCTGTCCTATTCGGTGTCCTGTGTGAATCTAAGTGTGCGTTCTCTAATTCTCTCCTTCTCTCTTTCTTTCTCTCTCTCGGAGGACCTGAGCCCTAGGACCTGAGCTCCAGGACTACCTGACATGATGACTCCTTGCTGTCCCCAGTCCACCTGGCCATGCTGCTGTTCCAGTTTCAACTGACCTGAGCCCTAGGACCATGCCCCAGGACTACCTGACATGATGACTCCTTGCTGTCCCCAGTCCACCTGGCCATGCTGCTGCTCCAGTTTCAACTTCCACCTGACTGTGCTGCTGCTCCAGTTTCAACTGTTCTGCCTTATTATTATTCGACCATGCTGGTCATTTATGAACATTTGAACATCTTGGCCATGTTCTGTTATAATCTCCACCCGGCACAGCCAGAAGAGGACTGGCCACCCCACATAGCCTGGTTCCTCTCTAGGTTTCTTCCTAGGTTTTGGCCTTTCTAGGGAGTTTTTCCTAGCCACCGTGCTTCTACACCTGCATTGCTTGCTGTTTGGGGTTTTAGGCTGGGTTTCTGTACAGCACTTTGAGATATCAGCTGATGTACGAAGGGCTATATAAATAAATTTGATTTGATTTCTTATTCATATATATTTTAAACTGCATTGTTGGTTAGGAGCATGTAAGTAAGCATTTCATTGTATTTGGCACGTGACAATTTTATTTTATTTGAAATACAGTTAACATTCATAGCAGCCATGTTGTATTCCTTCTCTTATCTATGCGCTCTCCTCCTTTCATCTCTTCCCTTCACTTGTGGACTTCAATGCACAACACATCAGCCCTTGTGACCAGGCAAAGAAACCTTTCCAAGCCAAACCACTGCACACAGCCTACATCGTTGTCACCATATTAGCTAAAGTAACATCATACTCAGCATAGCTACTAGAGTTAGAAAACCTGCTACAATCATGCAGTAACATTGCAGTGTACAGTCAGTAAGCAGTTACACCGGCGAGCCCCGGTGACAATAAATTAGTAATACCAAAATCTTACCTTGACTTGAAAGAGTTCCAATGTTGTTGGATAGACATAGCCAGCTAGTTAACATAGCATCCCTCTGTTTGAGCAGGGTGTTTCAGTAGGCTAAACTAGCTAGCTGCATTTGCTAGCTAAGTAAGTGAGATAAAAAATGATCTCTTGCTTCTCCTTCATTTTGGAAGATATTAATTTGTTCAAAACTGTTCAACAATTGCCGTTCTCTTTGAGTCAACTACACACCACATATTATACACTGCAGTGCTAGCTAGCTGTAGCTTATGCTTTCAGTACTAGATTAATTCTCTGATCCTTTGATTAGGTGGACAACATGTCAGTTCATGTTGCAAGAATTCTGATAGGCTGGAGGACGTCCTCCGGAAGTTGTCATAATTACTGTGTAAGTCTATGGAAGGGGGTGAGAACAATGAGCCTCCTAGGGTTTTGTATTGAAGTCACTGGACCCAGAGGAGGATGGAAGCTGGCTGTCCTCCGGGTACACCATGGCGCTACCCTACAGAGTGCTGTTGAAGCTACTGTAAACCTTCTTTGCAAGATAGTGTGTTTTAATCAATTATTTGATGTGATTATATTTAATATAGTTTTATCTAAAAAGTTAAACTTTTTAAATGTTTAAAATGTTAATTTTTATGAAATTCACTGAGGATGCTCTTCCCCTTCCTCCTCTGAGGAGCCTCCACTGGTTGGTAAACTTTTAGAAAAGCAAGCAATAGATACATGTTCTGAATAAGACTCACATTCTTTCAAATTTTTACCCAGATTTAAGCAGAGATGCAGAGAAGCATATTTGGTTTCTTTAAAAAACAGCTCAAGGTGTATGCTTAAATACATGTTTTTTTTTACATAGAATTAACCATCGTGATTATCGCTCTACATTGTAGGAAAAAGCTGTTTCGGCTGTTTGAAAATGCTAAATTCTCCAACTTCCAGATGGGGTGCCAAGTCCCCCTCCGGACCATCAAGTCATCCTTATAGTTGCTTCTGACAGTCTGGTCTATTTTCTGTCCTGCTGTCATTCTTGGACAGTGATGTAAAAATGATGAGTCATCATATGAAATAGTCAGATGGCCATTCATATTGCAAATTGTTGGCAGCCATGCTGTCAATGTGATAACTACCAGTGCATGAATTAATTAGACTTCAGTGCATGAATTATGAATTAGGTGCTGTGATTTGGATTAGAAAATGTACAAACATAAATGATGCCCGGGTATAGATTGCTCATTCAGCTAGTTGACTCTCTTTGTAAGATTCAAAGGGTTCTCTTATGGGGACAGCCCCCTTTAAGGTTGTCGATAGCACTTTAACAGTGTAGACTTTTCCTGTGTCAATTCACCTTCCTCCCTGTTCATCATCCTACCCTGAACAGTATTGGTTTTGTTAGCCCTGTTGTTCACGATCCTACCCTGAACAGTAGTGGTCTTATTAGCCCTGTTGTTCATGAGCCTACCCTGAACAGTAGTGGTCTTATTAGCCTTGTTGTTCATGAGCCTACCCTGAACAGTAGTGGTCTTGTTAGCCCTGTTGTTCATGAGCCTACCCTGAACACTAGTGGTCTTGTTAGCCCTGTTGTTCATGAGCCTACCCTGAACAGTAGTGGTCTTGTTAGCCCTGTTGTTCATGAGCCTACCCTGAACACTAGTGGTCTTGTTAGCCCTGTTGTTCATGAGCCTACCCTGTACAGTAGTGGTCTTGTTAGCCCTGTTCATGAAAGTGTGTGTGTGTGTCTCAAAGTCTTGAAACTAGTGTTCCATTTTATGTGTATGTGTGCATGTTTGACCTATGCGTGTGCATGCAGAGCGCCACAGAGTGCCTGGATGTGTGTGAATGAAGCTCCCAGCTGTTTATCATCACTCTGTGAGAAGTGTGTGATGATCCAAATGAGCAGGAGAAAAACACCACACACTCTGGCGGAGGTTGCTTCTCTCCGTCTTCTCCTGCTGTATGTGTGTGATTGTGTGCCTGTGTTAGTGTGCGTCTCCCTCTGTCTTCTCAGTTCTCACCTCCCCTCTCATATAGGTCTCATATATTTAAATAAAATACTAGGCCCAACAAGATTCATCCTACATTATTTGGAAGCAGTGCTTTCTTTTAATCATGCCAGTTGAGACCAGTGATGTGTATAATCATGTGCAGATGTACATATATAATTATAGATAAACATATGAATGTCTATGGTTGACACAAACATACACCAGAGTAAATGAAGCGTTTCTTATGAAAACACTATCCAAACTTATTTATGAAAGCGATTATTATTTTTATTTGATTTATTTATTATTTTTTTGCAAAACGCTATATATCCGCCTCACTCTCAGAGAAATAAGTATTACTGCTAGGAATTACAGTCAAATGTAACAAATAACTACATAAAAAAAAAAGAATTGTACAAATGTGAAAATAAAATAAAAACAGTAATATAAGATCTCTATGTAAAACATTTAGACATTTTAGTCATTTAGCATATGCCCTTATCAAATGTGACTTACAGTTAGTGCATTCATCTTAAGATAGCTAGGTGAGAACCACATATCAGTCAAATTAACAGTGTATGAACTTTCCATTCCAGCTAAACAATGAAAATATAGCGTTTTGCAAAGAAAATTAATACACAACTAAAATCTATGAATTAAAAAAAAATCTGAAAACAGTAATATTTTACACACAAATTAAGTTCCTGTCAGGCATATGTGTATAGGTGGCAGGGAAGTCAGGCGCAGGAGAGTCAAACGGAGTGTAAAATGGAGTCTTTTAATAATGTCCAAGTAACATGCAGGAAAAGAACATAAACAAATATGGGTACGAAGACCCGTCGCGCACCTATACAACAAATAACACTACACTGACAATAAACAATCTCTGACAAAGACATGAGGGGAAACAGAGGGTTAAATACACAACAGGTAATGAATGGGATTGAAAACAGGTGTGTGGGAAGACAAGACAAAACCAATGGAAAATGAAAAATGGATCCATGATGGCTAGAAGACCGGTGACGTCGAACGCCGAGCACCGCCCGAACAAGGAGAGGCAACGACTTCGGCAGAAGTCGTGACAGTTCCCCATAACCAATCATTATGTAAAAAAAAATTGGATATAACATTTTGGAAATAAACTCTTGAAATAGGATAGCACATATCATTAAAATGTACGTATGCTGATAATCAGTGATTGACAGGTTAATCACTATTTACATTAAGGCAGCTCAAGCTGATCCTGTGGAATGATTAGTGAGAGTAGCCTAAAGGGCAACACACACACACACACACACACACACACACACACACACACACACACACACACACACACACACACACACACACACACACACACACACACACACACACACACACACACACACACACACACACACACACACACAAATCTGAGTGATTATTTGCTATCTGCCTCAACACATATTTGTTCCAATATCTATGGTAGCATACTACCTAAAAATTAATTATGTGATATGGTAGGGTAGATATTGAACAGGGGAAGGCCTCTTTCCATGAGTGAGGAAGAAGTGGAGAATGATAAAATGGAAATGCTTATAAATCCCTCCAATTAGTCAAGCATCAGGGATCTGGCGGACAGGCTTTACAATACTTTAAAGAGCAATGATTCTCTCTCTGTGTTCATAGGCTTTGCTGTGCATTCTGCAGTATAATCACCATGGGCCTCCCTCAACGAATTAAAGAGCAAATTATCAATGGATCTGATTTCTGATTACGTTCAGTAAGAGGATCAGGGCCTGTGTGTGTGCACGTGTGTTTGTCTTTCAGTGTGTGAGGGACAGAGAACGGTAGCGATGGACGAGAAAGAGACTTGATTTTTATTAACAAAATACCTTTATTGGCACCAATAATGACATAATTAAAAGCACAAACTTCATTTCAATTCAAACAACCAATAAAGTTCAAAACAAGCTCCCCTCCTAGTCCACTGTACAACATGCTCCAGTGTCAGCTGAGCCCACGCCAGCCCCAGCAGCACAGCTCTGGGGTCCGTACACCCCACCCCCTGAATCTCATGTTCTCCGGTCTTCCACATTGACATTTTTGCCTGCTCCAACAGGTAATTTACTGTGCAGTCCCTTCACCTGTTGGCTAGGCTATACCTAGGCCCTCCAATACATAGATCAGTAGAGGCTCCTCAGAGGAGGAAGGGGAGGACCATCTTCAGTGAAATTTCATAAAAATAGTGAAACATTAAAGGTTAGACTGACGAGTTTCAGAAGAAAGTGCTTTGTTTCTGGCCATTTTGAGCCTGTAATCAAACCCACAAATGCTGATGCTCCAGATACTCAACTAGTCTAAAGAAGGCCAGTTTTATTGCTTCTTTAATCAGACAGTTTTCAGCTGTGCTAACATAAATGCAAAAGGGTTTTCAAATGATCACAATTAGCCTTTTAAAATGATAAACTTGGATTAGCTAACACAACATGCCAGTGGAACACAGGAATGATGGTTGCTGATAATGGGCCTCTGTACGCCTATGTAGATATTCCATTAAAAATCAGCCGTTTCCAGCTACAATAGTCATTTACAACATTAACAATGTCTACACTGCATTTCTGATCAATTTGATGTAATTTCAATGGACAAAACATGTACTTTTCTTTCAATAACAAAGACATTTCTAAGTGACCCCAAACTTTTGAACGGTAGCGTACATGGTAATTATGACCACTTCTGGAGGACGTCCACCAACCAATCAGAGCTTTTGCTGTAGGATCTGACATGTTGTCCATCCAATCATAAAATTAGGATCAGAGAATGAACCTATTGTGTTGTATTGGGATTATGGGGGTTCTAATCTATGTGTTTAGAAGATTGGTGACATTGTTGGATAGATATTAAGAGTGAAAAGTGATGAGCATTTAAAAAAAAGTTTTCTTCAATTTAAATGTTTTTTTTTTTCAAATTACAGGAGACTGAGGTATGTATTATAAATTGTCTTCTTGGTTTTAGAACTTTATTTGTGTCCAGTTAGTGCAATTTATTTAAACTTGCGTTGCTAACTTCAGTAGTTAGCTAACAGCGCGAATGTGAAGTTTTCTGCGCCAGAATGGTAGAATGGCCACACTGCCGAAAATGTTGTGGACGTTTTGTTGTAGAACCCCTTTCATTCTCTGGGGTACACGGAAAGGGTGAACATTTAAAAGCGAGGTTCGACCTCTGCTTGATATCAGTTTCATGAAGAAGGATGAAAAGGTGGGGGCGGTCAATACCACCTGGGATCAAAAGCAGAGCTGGTTAACAGGGAGCCTTTCATCAAGCCGCCTGTATTGCTGGCCTTGCCTGCGTTCTTGTGCATGCAAGAATGTGCTTTTAGCGGACCCTACGAGATGGGAAGTTCCGCCGACAAGGGCAACTACAAGGAGCTTGCTGAGGTAATTGCACATTACGATGCTTTACTTGCTGAATATATCGAACTTTCGACTGTCTTTTTCTGGGATGTCGAAAAACAATTCCAAATGATTTGATAGCTTCCATCGCATCATCCATTAAAAGATTAAAGAGAGAGTTTGACGCGTGCGTTCAAGTAGGCTTTCCATTTTCCTCCGGTATTTATTTAGCAAAGATGATAACACATAATCACTCCGGACAGACACAAGCAAAAACTGTTGCAGCAGCCTAGGCTACACCCAAACATTAGAAATCTGACAAGCTGTATGGAATGAAAACAAGACTATTTTTTTCAGTCTGATCAACTATAGGCTACTAATAAGAGCAGCTGCATACAGCCTATGCACCCTGCCCAGCTGGTCAGGGTAAACTAATTGGTAACGTTATGTAAATACTCCATTGGTGTCAGGAGAACATGTGAATGTGATCAAATTGAGTTTATATTCAAAATTGGACTGGCTAGGCTGCCTATACGTTTTTAATCCATAATGATTAACTGTAATTAATGAATCAACAAAAGTAATGACGGATGTGATGCAAACCTGCATAAAGCAAGCTCAGCCCTGTGAGTTCTATTGTCTATCACTTGTTGTCTATGTGTCTGGCTAGAGGAAATCCCCCTCCTAATCTAGTATAAATATAATTTATATGAACAAATAAGGTTGCTGCAGTTTGACAGAGTTTTCATTCCCCCCAGGGCCAGCAGTTTTTTTCAGGATTTAAAATAAATCATGTGACCTGATTAGGAAAAACTTGTCCCATCATAGCCCATATAAAACCTTTTTTAAAACTAATGAATCACTGTCATACCTTATAGGGTCCAGAGTTTTCCTAGTTAGGTTAACATATAAGGAAAAACTCCAGGCTCCAGGGGGTAAAAATTGCCCCACGACTCTGGAACCTATGGTGCCCCCAGTCTGCTTGCAGTTGTCAGTTATCATCAGGTACAGTTGAAGTCGGAAGTTTACATACACTTAGGTTGGAGTCATTAAAACGTTTTTCAACTACTCCACAAATTTCTTGTTAACAAACTATAGTTTTGGCAAGTTGGTTAGGACATCTACTTTGTGCATGACACAAGTAATTTTCCCAACAATTGTTTAGACAGATTATTTCACTTATAATTCACTGTATCACAATTCCAGTGGGTCAGATGTTTACATACACTAAGCTGACTGGGCCTTTAAACAGCTTGGAAAATTCCAGAAAATTATAATGGATTTAGAAGCTTCTGATAGGCTAATTGACATCATTTGAGTCAATTGGAAGTGTACCTGTGGATGCATTTCAGGGCCTGCCTTCAAATTCAGTGCCTGTTTGCTTGACATCATGGGAAAATCAAAATAAATCAGCCAAGACCTCATAAAAAAAAATGGTAGACCTCCAAGTCTGGTTCATCCTTGGGAGCAATTTCCAAATGCCTGAAGGTACCACGTTCATCTATACAAAACAATAGTACGCAAGGATAAACACCATGGGACCACGCAGCCTTCATACCGCTCAGGAAGGAGACGCGTTCTGTCTCATAGAGATGAATGTACTTTGGTGCGAAAAGTGCAATGTTGGAGGAAACGGGTACAAAAGTATCTATATCCACAGTAAAACGAGTCTTATATTGACATAACCTGAAAGGCCGCTCAGCAAGGAAGGAGCCACTGCTCCAAGACCGCCATAAAAAAGCCAGACTACAGTTTGCAACTGCACATGGGGACAAAGATTGTACATTTTGTATACTCTGGTCTGATGAAACAAAAATAGAACTGTTTGGCAATAATGACCATTGTTATGTTTGGAGGGAAAAGGGGGATGCTTGCAAGCTGAAGATCACCATCCCAACCGTGAAGCACGGGGGTGGCAGCATCATGTTGTGGGGGTGCTTTGCTGCAGGAGGGCGGGTGCACTTCACAAAATGGATGGCATCATGAGGATGGAAAATTGTGGATATATTGAAGCAACATCTCAAGACAGGAAGTTAAAGCTTGGTCGCAAATGGGTCTTCCAAATGGACAATGACTCCAAGCAAACTTCCAAAGTTGTGGCAAAATGGCTTAAGGATAACAAAGTCAAGGTATTGGAGTGGCCATCACAAAGCCCTGACCTCAATCCTGTAGAAAATGTGGCAGAACTGAAAAAGCTTGTGCGAGCAAGGAGGCCTACAAACCTGACTGTTACACCAGCTCTGTCAGGAGGAATGGGCCAAAATTCACCCAACTTATTGTGGGAAGCTTGTGGAAGGCTACCTGAAATGTTTGACCCAAGTTAAACAATTTAAAGGCAATGCTACCAAATACTAATTGAGTGTTTGTACATTTCTGACCCACTGGGAATGTGATGAAAGAAATAAAAGCTTAAATAAATCCCCGCCTGCTATTATTCTGACATTTCACATTCTTAAAATAAAGTGGTGATCCTAACTGACCCAAGACAGGGAATTTTTACTAGGATTAAAAGTCAGGAATTGTGAAAAACTGAGTTTAAATGTATTTGGCTAAGGTGTATGTAGACTTCCGACTTCAACTGTATGTGAATGATCAGGGCTTTATTCAGGAATGTTTTTTGGGCTGCTTTGATGTGTCAAGTGGGTGAGATTCGCAGTCTGTTTGACTTCGTGAATTTTGAGATGTCTGAGTTTAACTTCATAGAAACTCGTTGTCCAAACCTACGATGGCACAGCAGTAATGGAATGTGTCTGCTATTTGTATTTACAGCTAAGTTCCCTCCTGTTCCTTGATTGTGACGACTACTCCACTCCACCTACCTTGGTTAACTTTCTCCTGACCTGAACTGAAGCCACTTCTCAACCACTGGCACATTGAATGTTTCCCTTTCAAGCACTGAGTATCCCTATACATTCTCTCATTCCTGTATGTGGAGTCAGACACATACAGTCACATTATTACTCATCAATGATTTTACTCCTTGCTTGGACTAACTATTTCTTAGCTCTTTTTTTGTCTGACTGTGTAGTGTGTTGTGGTATTGTTTTGTCTTTCCAGTCAAATCCTGTCCTGCACTGGTCAAGCCTCTGAACACATCAATTCATGCCTCATACCATTCAGTCACTGCTGTGGTCCCTTTCCCACACGGTGTAAGTAGCCCTCTCATTCCCATTCCCCATAATTTTGTATTCTAAATGTCTTTATGAAATGCTTAGGTTAAAATAATTAGTCTATTTTTGAAAGACACTTTGTCGCCTCTGTGCGTTACGTGCCTATACCGTGGGTCTCCCATCCTCAATTTTTAAGTCACCAACCTCCACTGGTATAGATGCAGATTCAGACCCAACATTAGGCCTGTACACCACCCACCCAGGACAGAAAACAACCCTACCAGCATGGAGAAGAATTTTTTTTTTTTTTTTAAACAGATACTGATATTTCCTCCTCCCCAAAGAACAAACAGCAACTTCTACCAGCTCAGTTTCTACCAGCCCAAATGTCCAATTTTAAGGTTAAGTTCAGGCATGAACTCGAAATGGTTAAGGTAATGGTTAGGGAAAAGCTTAAAACATTGAACATTGGGTGAATGTTTGAGTTTTTTCCCCTAGTACTAGACAGCTGATTCAAATAATCAAAGCTGGATGATTAGTTGATTATTTGTATCTGCTGTGTAGTGCTAGGGCAAGAAACTAAATGTGCAGGAAATGCTAACTTAAAACAAAACCATCCCCACTGACAATGCCTTAGCAAAACCGAAACCTACTTGAAGGTAACAGCGCTCACTCTTGACATCCTCAGACATGAATGGATGTTGAATACTGTCTTTTATCACAACTGAGCTGGTAGAAAAAACAACATTAATTTAGAGTAACACTTGTCTCAACCAGCCAGTTGACAAGGTGCTCCTGTTTCATAAACACAACCACTGCTTTATTAATTTACGAAGCAGTTGAAAGATTTTTAGTCAACCTGGAGAAAATCCTCCACCCTCACATTTGGCTCAGGCATACACCTTAAACCGTGGCGGAGAGACAGGGACAGCTTCTCCATGTGAGATCCCATACCCACTCCCACCAAACAAATACCACCCAAGCAACTAACTCACCGTACAACATAGACTATGTAACCACTCAAATAAAGCACTTACCCTAAATCCAGCAGGTGACAAAGAAATAAGAAAGAAATTACCAAAAAAAGGGACCGCAAACCATCTCACCACCCACAGCACCCTCACAGAAGAGATTTATTTTTACTCATACGAAGCTGTTAATTTTAGTCTATTCAAACAGACCCCATTTCAAAGGAAACAAGCACTGTGCCTTTAAACAGCTTGGAAAATGCCATAATATTGTCATGGCTTTAGAAGCTTCTGATAGACTCGAATGATGTCAATTAGCCTATTGGAGGTGTGGATGTATTTCAAGGCCTACCTTCAAACTTTTGATTTTCTCATGATGTCAAGCAAAAGAAATCGAAAAGTGCAAATCAATCCCAGAACAACAGCAAAGGACCTTGTGAAGATGCTGGAGGAAGCGGGTACAAAAGTATCTATATCCACAGTAAAACGAGTCCTATATCAACATAACCTGAAAGGCCGCTCAGCAAGGAAGAAGCCACTGCTCCAAAACCGCCATAAAAGCCAGACTATTGTTTGCAACTGCACATGGGGACAAAGATTGTACTCTTTGGAGAAATGTCCTCTGGTCTAATGAAACAAAAATAGAACTGTTTGGCCATCATGTTGTGGGGGTGCTTTGCTGTAGGAGGTACTGGTGTGCTTCACAAAATAGATGGCACCATGAGGATGGAAAATTATGTGGATATATTGAAGCAACATCTCAAGACATCAGTCAGGATGTTAAAGCTTGGTCGCAAATGGGTCTTCCATATGGACAATGACCCCAAACATACTTCCATGGTTGTGGCAAAATAGCTTAAGGACAACAACGTCAAGGTATTGGAGTGGCCATCACAAAGCCCTGACCTCAATCCCATAGAAAATGTGTGGGCAGAACTGAAAAAGTGTGTGTGAGCAAGGAGGCCTACAAACCTGACTGTTACACCATCTCTTTCAGGAGGAATGGGCCAAAATTCACCCAACTTATTGTGGGAAGCTTGTGGAAGGCTACCTGAAATGTTTGACCCAAGTTAAACAATTTAAAAGCAATGCTGCCAAATATTAATTTCATGTATGTAAACTTCTGACCCACTGGGAATGTGATTAAAGAAATAAAAGCTGAAATAAACCATTCTCTCTACTATTATTCTGACATTTCACATTCTTAAAATGTGATGATGCTAGCTGACCTAAGGTGTATATAAACTTCAGACTGTAACAAGATGGAGGATAGTGTTTTGTTGATTCTGAGATCTGAATGTATATGTTTCTTGTGTTTTTTATGGAAAGATTTCTTAACATTCTTAGAACAATTTGAGAACTACTTTAAATAGAACCATAAGGAAACCTGTAGGAAACGTAATGCTGAAGTACTGAAATTCCCACTAAAGAAAGTAGTTTTTAACGTTCTCTGATCTTTTGAAAACATTCACAATGTCAAACCAGTTGGAGATTGTTCCTAGAACATTACCAAAGTGAAATAAAATGTTACCATGTTTGAACATTTAGGAAACATTCTGTTAAAGTAATGAAATGGCAAGTTTTTTTTGTAAAGTTTCTTGAATGTGCAAAATATAAATAAAAGCCAAGCAACTATCCTGCACCATTCAAAGAAAGTTGTGGGAAGGTTGTATGCATGATAACCAAAGGACAACCACACTCTCACCAAACTTTAAGAAACATATGGTTCTCAGAACGTTATATGCTTGTTGGGTAGTTAGGAATTCCCCTCACCTGGTTGATTATACTGTATCTTAATTGAACACACATTGAAAGGAAAAAAAGAAAAAACAGCAGACACACAGCCCTCCAGGACTTGAGTATAACACCACATCATTGCATGGCTTCACCACCAAGACCCCCTGTACAATTGGGTTCTGGACTTCCTGATGGACCAGCCCCCAGGTGGTGAAGGTAGGAAACAACATCTCCACTCCACTGATCCTCAACACTGGGGCCCCACAAGGGTGCATGCTCATTCCCCTCCTATACCCCCTGTTCACCCATGACTATGTGACCATGCACGCCTCCAGGCTTGATTACCAACAATGACGAGACAGCCTACAGGGGGGAAATGAGGGCACTCGGAGTGTGGTGTCAGGAAAACAACCTCCCACTCAACGTCAACATAACAAAGGAGATGATTGTGGACTTTAGGAAACAGCAGAGGGAGCACCCACCTAACCACATCGATGGGACAGCAGTGGAGAAGGTAAACCCTCACAAACTTTTACAGATGCACAATTGAGAGCCTCCTGTTGGGCTGTTTCACTGCTTAGTACGGCAACTGCACCCCCCTCAACCGCAAGGCTCTCCAGAGGGTGTTGCGGTCTGCACAACGCATCACCGGAGGCAAACTACCTGCCCTCCAGGATACCTACACCACCTGATGTCACTAGAAGGCCAAAAAGATCAAGGACAACAACCACCCAAATGACTGCCTGTTCACCCCGTTACCATCCAGAAGGCGAGGTCAGTACAAGTGCATCAAAGCTGGGACCAAGAGACTGAAAAACAGCTTCTATCTCAAGGCCATCAGAATGATAAACAGCCATCACTAACACAGAGAGGCTGCTGCCCTCATACAGACTTGAAATCATTGGCAACTTTAATAAATGGATCACTAGTCATTTTAATAATGCCACTCTAATAATGATGTTTACATAATTACTCTTTACTTACTCTTCTCATATGTATATACTGTATTTTATGCCATCTATTGCATCTTGCCTATGCCACTCTGTCATTACCCATCCATATATATATATATATGTATATACTCTTATTCCATTCCTTTACTTAGATTTGTGTGTATTTAAATAGTTGTGCGGAATTGTTAGACTACATGTTAGATATTCTGCACTGTCGGGATTAGAAACACAAGCATTTCTCTGCATTCCAAAAAAGATCTGCTAACCATGTGTATGTGACCAATACAATTTGATTTGATTGATCTGACCATAGTCATTGAGATTGTGTCTTTGCTTTGAGGTAACCCTGCAAATATGGTCAGAATGACCACCAGGTGTCAGTAGGGCTCTGCTAAAACTTCTCCATAATTTTCCAATCTCTCAGATTTAATGAATAGGACTATTGGGAAACCTGAATGACAAGCACATTCACAAGGATCTCCACAAATGCAAAAACATACACCTCCCAAACCTCCCCCTATCTAGGATATGTGTTCATTGATCATTTTTAGATGTAATTAATAATGTAAACCCTCATTAAACAAGCAGTCAGAAGGTTGAAAAGCAACAAATAAAACTAGAATTACCCGTTGTTCCCAGTTGACAAGTATCAGTGGTAGATATTGCAGAACAGGAAGGCCAGCCACCCAGACAGACAGATGGACAGTCATATGGGTGCAAAGCTTAGAGTCTGCCTGTCTGTGTGTGTCTGTGCTAGTACAATCGAGTTGATGACAGGTTTTTTAAAGGTAGAAACAATTGCCTACCCTCTCAGTCCTCGGTTGCCATGACAACAAGCTAGGCTCTGGAACACAGGGGTAAGTTAGTCCCAGGAGTGGTCTGGTCCCAAAGAGGCGGGACGTAGATGGGACCAGACAAGCCACACACACACACACACACATAGTTATCATCTAGAATCAGTTGACTATTTTAGAGACAGAGCGGACCGGAAGGCACAGCTCTGTTCTGAGAGGCCCATTGGGAGTATTCCTTTGAAGGATTTTAAAGATAGAAAGGAGGTTTATCTGCGAGTCAAAAAAAACTATCACAAAGTCTGCGTCTCTAATTCTATAGGGCTGGTCAAAAGTAGTGCACTTTGTAGGGAATATGGTGCCATTTGAAGGATGATTTTGGGACGTAGGGAAACTTGTCCAGGGTTTTAATTACTTGGTGCGTGGTGGTTGATACTGTTTCTGGAAAGATCTTTATTTATTTAAACCTCTGGCTCACTCTATCCTTCTCTCTGTATCATCTCTCCAAGCTATACCAGCCAGCCAACCCCTCTCTCTCTTTTCGTCTGTCTGTCTGTCTGTCTCCCAGTGCTGCTCTACAAATAAATCATTCTCTTTGATATGGGTGAACTTGGATTACCTACACCCAGAGTGGGTCCAGGTATACCCATGATGCACCACTGCCTGCCAAGGCACCCCCTGGCTCTGCATCAGACACCTGTGTGATGCGCTGGAGACACAACAGGAAGGAAGGAAGGATGTTTAGCACAACTTCCAGGGGACACCTCAAGGATTGTTGGGAATTTTACATATTTAGATGTTCGTTTCCTTACATTGAAAGCATATGCCTGAACTTAACCCTCACCTTAAAATTCAGAGTTAATGTCTAAACTGAACCTTAAACACTTTGAAACTTGACATTTGGAACAGCTTTGAAATTTGAAGTTTGAGAAACATGGATGAACGTCTAATTCTGAGGTGAGAGCTGGTAGGATTTTCTACCAACCGACGTAAATGTACTCCAACACATTCAACCATTCACTTCTTTTATCCTTTCATCCATTTCTATCCTTTACATCCCTTTCCTTTAGCAAACCACTGAGGATGTATTATTAATGTCATGGAGGCATTAGCGACCATAATGAATTTAGTGTGATTCTTCAAGCCATATTAGTCTCTTGCCCTGGTCCCTTTTACCACACGAAGGTGCAGCTGTCTTACACACACTCCTGCGGCGAGACTGGGTGCTTCAGCCGGGTGGCTGGGCCATCAGACAAAGGTGTGTTTGTGCGTGTGTGTGTAATGCGTATATCTTGCTCATTCAGTAGCAAATTGTGCTGCTGTTCTCCTGAATAATAGAAAATAATGACAACCATCCCCCTCCATGTTTCCCGAGGTGAACGGTAGGCAAGTTAATGACATTGGGTCTCTCCATCCTCGCTTGGCTGGATCCCCGCTGGTAATTACTGGCTTGATTGTTACGGAATCGCCAGCTAGCGCTCAGCACACACACACACACACACACACACACACAAACACCACTACCCCTCCACCCCCTACAAGATGAACAGCCCAGCCAAATTATCTTTAGTATGCCTGGGCCCTGACATTAACTAACCTGAATTGAGTAATTACAATTTAGCTTTCAACCGATAGGCGCAGTCTGGGTTTTAATTTGCCATGCCTTAAATCTGCCGTGCAGTTTCTCTTTCTTTATTAAAGGTCCATTTAGCTGTGGCTTAGCTAGAGGGGGAAGGGGTTTAGCTAGAGGGGGAAGGGGTTTAGCTAGAGGGGGAAGGGGTTTAGCTAGAGGGGGAAGGGGTTTAGCTAGAGGGGAAGGGGGAAGGGGGGGGTTTAGCTAGAGGGGGAAGGGGTTTAGCTAGAGGGGGAAGGGGTTTAGCTAGAGGGGGAAGGGGTTTAGCTAGAGGGGGAAGGGGTTTAGCTAGAGGGGGAAGGGGTTTAGCTAGAGGGGGAAGGGTCTTGGCTAGAGGGGAAGGGTCTTGGCTAGAGG
Organism: Oncorhynchus tshawytscha; assembly: GCF_018296145.1. NCBI lineage: Eukaryota > Metazoa > Chordata > Actinopteri > Salmoniformes > Salmonidae > Oncorhynchus > Oncorhynchus tshawytscha. The sequence goes on from NC_056453.1 coordinate 30,125,715, forward strand.
GGGAAGGGTCTTGGCTAGAGGGGGAAGGGTCTTGGCTAGAGAGGGGGAAGGGTCTTGGCTAGAGGGGGAAGGGTCTTGGCTAGAGGGGAAAGGGGTTTGGCTAGAGGGGAAAGGGGTTTGGCTAGAGGGGAAAGGGGTTTGGCTAGAGGGGAAAGGGGTTTGGCTAGAGGGGGAAGGGTCTTGGCTAGAGGGGGAAGGGTCTTGGCTAGAGGGGGAAGGGTCTGCAGGTAGGCAAGTGCACAGCAAGTGTTATCATGCAGTGTGTGTGTCCTGCATGGGAGTGTGCAGGTATGTGTGCACACAGACATGTCTTTAGGCCTGAATACAGACCATTTACAGGCAATTGACAGGTGTATTATAATAAGTATAATGTATCTGACAGGAAACTTATGGATTTTACAGACAACATATGTCCTCCATATTTCTGTATTTTCCCCCATATTGTTCTTCACTCCTTCTGTTTACTCCTGCTCTCCCCTTAAGTAGAATTTATTCCATTTACTTTGTCTTGACGGCATCAAGCTTATATTGTATGTCATGAAGTCATCATTTATCATCTATATTCCTGTCTTTTCAGTGTGTTAAACATTTACATAGAACTTCCTCATTCTCTTCTCCTAGCATCTGTTCGTGAAGCCAGTACATCACACAGACACTCCACACGCCTTCTCTTAGACTCCGCACTGCCTCAGCCATTTCCATCATCCTATTACCAAAACGTTACAATGTCTGAGCTGGCTCTTTTAAGACACAGTAGGGTCACCGGTAGGGGGAAGAACTTGAGTTACAGGTTGCTGCATACGGGACTTATTGTGACACCTACGTTCAACCTTTAATCACCCACTCAAAAGACAGCGAGAAGTTTCTGGAACACCCAATGTGTTGTCATCATCTATGATTTCAACCATCTGAAAGCACAACCAAGTACAAATGGGAATACAATGTCAGATATTTAGTATTTAAACAACAACTTAATGTTTTATCACCGTGCTTCATCTAATAGCGCAACCAAATAACCAGGATTGCAGTTGAGATTACATTAAAAGTACATAGTGCAAGGGATCAACGCTTTTTGAGATTCTGTGCAGATTATAATAGCACTTGTGAAGATCTCCACAGACCTGCGACCTTAGCATGCTATCTTGAACATGCAGACTTTCTATGATTACATTAGAAGATATTTACAGTTACAGTAACTTCAAAATGTGGCAATGTACTTTGTGTTATTTTAAAGTTGAATGAATACTGTTCCATTTAGGATTTTCTTTAGGCTATTTACTGTTTGCAAAATTATATTGAATTGTGTTTGGTTTTTGACACAACCAAATATCAACATTTGAAGGAGATGTATCTTTTGAGCCACTGACTTAGTCTGGCTTTAATTCCAGTTTGTCTACAAATTAATCATTTCTATGTTGGATTCATGTCTCCTTCTCAACCAAAAATCTAAGTTAAAAAATAGGACTAAATCAAACTGTATTTAAAATGCATTTCAAGTTTTGATTTGATATGTTGGATTTACTTCTCCACCTCAACCGAAAATCTAAGTTAAAGAATAGGACTAAATCAAATAAAACTTCAAAATAATATTGAATTAGTCTTTTACATCTTGGTTCTAATTGTCAGTTGGATATGCTCTCTGCAAGTTTTGTATATCTTCCCTATCATATGAACATCCTTATCTGACACAAATACGATTCCCTCAAGATTACTCTGATGTCCAAAAGATTTCAAATACACATTTTGTAATATGTAACTTTTAAATGTCATATTTTGGAAAGTATTTACATTAGTCAGTCCAAAATTGCTTTTAATTCTACCACATTCTGAAGTCATTTTTGTCCCCCCCCAGTTTTATAATTGGAATGTAATACAAAACGAGGCTACGGTGTGCTTTAGGACCATGCAGACGCCTCTGAGCGGTCGGGTAGGCTGTTTGGAGTGTTTATCCGACTGGATTAAAACTAATTATAATAATTATGCCCCACCCCAACTTCTAAAACCAAAGTTGCGCCCCTGATTGGTATTACCGAAAATAAATACAAAAACTTTGGGAGCCAGGCCATTCTGAAGAGGTTTATTCTAAGATTTATTTGAATATTGTTCCATTGAATTAGATCTGCTTTCATAAGGTTGAGTAATGGAATAAAGTTATCTTTATATATTTGTTGTTTATTGTCACTTGAAGTATTTAGTATTTTTTGTGGTCCACTTAAGGATTGATGTAGTTTCCTTTTCTTGTCATTATTGCCATTATTTCATTTTTTCCCACATTCATTTCATATCCTGAGATTTTACAGTATTCTGAAAATATTTTTTAGAAATGGGGGAATTGAGTTTTCAATATTGGTCATGTATACTGTATCAGGAGATTGCGTGCAAATAACTTTAGTTTATATTCATGTTTACTAATACTGATACCTGTTATGTTTGGGTCCTGTCTAATTCTTTCTCCAAGGGGTTCAAGTGCCAGTGCAAACAGGAGGGGGAGAGGTGACATCGCTGTCTTGATAAATGCACTATAAATCAAGTTTGACTTGTTAAGTCCTATTCTTTAACTTACTTTTTTGGTTGAGATGGAGATGTCAATCCAACATATTAGTTATTAACTGGAAGATTGAATTTGAAAACCCTGGGCCTATATGTATTGTCTATTTTTAGTTGAACCGGGTCTAATTTAAACCCATGGCTGTTGATGACTCCTCAAATACTATATATAGGCCTAAATAGTATCATTAATGATATATGATTTATAAAGTATGCTTACATTTCATTGCTCTGTTAAAACTTTCCTTTGGAATTACTTTGATAGAAACAGTGAATATATTTAGTTATTATGCGATCTTTCAATTATCATTCTCATGATAGCACATTGGTAATAGTCAGTGACAAATATAAAAGCTGGGCTTGGTTGAAACTCTGGATGGGAGATCAAATGGATGAGGATAGACATCTCCAGTAGGAGGTGCTGCCCAGGCCATAGTTTATTTTTCTGACAGTGTATATACTGTTGAAGATCTGACATTTTTTCAAAGGTACAAATCCAACATATTTTATATAAGGGTTGTCTATGTTGAAAATTGGTTACCATGATGACAAAATCCTGTGGTTGAAATGTTACCCTCAAAACAACAGTTGACATTAATGACTTTTTTTCAAATCCAATGTATTTTCCACATAGATTCCACGTTACAATACGTTGACAAATGACATTGAAACAATGTTCATTCAACCATTTTGTGCCCAGTGGTTTGTCAACATCCTACCCTCTCCATACTCGTGTAGAGCGGTCACAATGGTCTGTCTAACAGGATGCAGCCTGCCTACCCTTAGCTCTAGCGGGGTATTCATGACACACACACACACACACACACACACACACACACACAAAGTGCTTTTCCTGTTGGACAACGGCACCAATTGTATCACATGACGAACGCGAAAGATACCTTGTCTGTCTCCCCTTGAAATGTCAATGGGTGCATTCCAAATGGCACCCTGCTGCACCCTAATCCCTATATAGTGCACTCATTTTGCCCTAGTGGCCCTAGTCAAAAGTAGTACACTATGTAGGGAATAGGTTGCCATTTGGGATGCAGACAATGTTGAAGAGATCTGAGATTTCCTGAAAAGGGAGAGAAAGAAGTTGAAACAGAGAAACAGAGAATGAGAGAGTTGTCTTACCAATAAGTGCTGATACATATTTTAACAGACATGAAGGACAGTGGCAGTTGTAAATGATAAGGACTGTTTTATATTTCATGACATCTAAAGACAGATCCCAGATCCTTGGGAGAGAGAGAGAGCGAGAGGACAGAGAGAGAGACAGGAAGGTGTAATGTGATGAACTGAATACATATACAGTTATTTCAGGATACAAAGCTGACTCATAATAACGTTAATGATATTCCAAATAGTTTTTCCATTCATAATTATTTCTAAGCTTATCTCTAACTGAAGAGAAAGTGAGAGAAAGACTGGCAGAGAGAAAGAGAGGGAGATAGAGGAGGATGTGAGTGAGACATAACCGACACCTGTCCAAATAGCCACAGGTAATTTATCTTGTCTCATCATCAACTCATCATATTTCTGTGTTCCCTCATTCCTCACACCAGACTGTCTGATGCCTACCTCTAAACCACACACAGGTCCTGTACACTTCATACTCTGCATGGTGTCCATATTAGGACAATCTAAGGAACATGGTGTTGATGAGGAATCACACAAACTCCTTGTGACTCTGTGTCCAATATGGCTGCTGATGAGAAAGCTCTCTCTCACCCCCTATCCCTCATTGCAACAGACAGATGCCAAAAGAAGCCCTGACATGATGGTGCCATTTCTCCCACAGAGCAGATTCAGCCTTATTGGGATAATTGCACCTGCAGGGATGCGTAATAGAATGATCAGCCAGTGTTAGGATGGAGAGACACAGGTGTGAGCGGGCCAATTTAGAACGATTATACACCTGCACAAAACCTGCAAAAGCTGTTGGAACATCTGGTGGAAGAATTTCAGCAGGGGCAAAACTACCAGAACATTCAGATTGAAGTTATTTGTAGGATAGCAAGGCTCATGGTCTTCCACAAGCAGTGTCAAGGTTTTATGGGAAAGATTGAACAAACACCCTGTTGTAGTATTCAACGCTGTGGTAAGAGTTTGGTAGAGGTTACAGATTCTTTGATACAGTTGATACGGTGGATAGCAGAGCTCATGGTCTAACACAAGCAATGTCAAGGTTTTATGGGAAATATACACAATACAGGGAGTACAGGAAGCAGAGTACAGGAAGCAGAGTGATTCATACATACACTAACAAATAATAGAGGATTTCTCCCATATTATATTGAACATTGAAAGGTCAGAGGTTGTTAGAGGTTCTGAATTCTTTGATATACAGTTGCTGCTGAATCTAAGGAGCAAGGAGTGTCAAGGTTTCATCAGGAAGAGTGTACAGTAGAGGGACTGGTCAGAGTGAACCTATATCAGTTGCTGTATAAAACGTTTCACTCATTCTCTGCAAATACAGAGCATTTCTCGCTCATCATTAACATTTCCTCGTGCAATCTCTGAGAGTTTATTTAATGTGTTCCTTCTGAAATACAATTGTTTGGTCTCAGGTACTCTTGGCTGAAATCAGTATTTCACTCATATTTCAGTATTTGTGCATGTAATCATTTACATGGAAATGCTCTTTATCCATTACAATTGTATTCTGTTTAAAATTGTATCACTTATCTTTCCAGCTTGAGAGAACATGTTAGCCATTCTGTATATATATCCCAAATAATACTGTGTGTGTGTGCACGTGTGTGTGTGCTTGCATCAGGGTTGGTCTCAATTTGAATTGAAGGCAGTCAATTAAAGAAGTGATAAGAATTTGAAAACTCAAAATTGAAAAATTTATGACATATCTTCTACTTTTCAGTTAATTGAGAAGTCATTCAAAATGGACGTCCCTTTTTCAATAACTGAATTTGATTTTCTGTTTACTTTCTGAATTGACTGCCTTCAATTCAAATTGAGCCTAACCGTTAATAATTAGGTGTGTTTGTGTGTCTCACAAGTCTGAACCATGCTACTGACTTCTGATTCAAACTTGCAACCTTTGGAGTCAGAGGCAGATGCTTACAGAGGAATCAGAGACATGCTTACAGAGGAATCAGAGACATGCTTACAGAGGAATCAGAGACATGCTTACAGAGGAATCAGAGGCAGATGCTTACAGAGGAATCAGAGACATGCTTACAGAGGAATCAGAGACATGCTTATAGAGGAATCAGAGACGTGCTTATAGAGGTATCAGAGACGTGCTTATAGAGGAATCAGAGGCAGATGCTTACAGAGGAATCAGAGACATGCTTACAGAGGAATCAGAGACATGCTTATAGAGGAATCAGAGACGTGCTTATAGAGGTATCAGAGACGTGCTTATAGAGGTATCAGAGACATGCTTACAGAGGAATCAGAGACATGCTTATAGAGGTATCAGAGACGTGCTTATAGAGGTATCAGAGACATGCTTACAGAGGAATCAGAGACGTGCTTATAGAGGTATCAGAGACGTGCTTATAGAGGTATCAGAGACATGCTTACAGAGGTATCAGAGACATGCTTACAGAGGAATCAGAGACATGCTTACAGAGGAATCAGAGACATGCTTACAGAGGAATCAGAGACGTGCTTACAGAGGAATCAGAGACATGCTTACAGAGGAATCAGAGACGTGCTTATAGAGGAATCAGAGACGTGCTTATAGAGGTATCAGAGACGTGCTTATAGAGGTATCAGAGACATGCTTATAGAGGTATCAGAGACATGCTTATAGAGGAATCAGAGACATGCTTACAGAGGAATCAGAGACATGCTTACAGAGGAATCAGAGGCAGATGCTTACAGAGGAATCAGAGACATGCTTACAGAGGAATCAGAGACATGCTTATAGAGGAATCAGAGACGTGCTTATAGAGGTATCAGAGACGTGCTTATAGAGGAATCAGAGACATGCTTACAGAGGAATCAGAGACATGCTTACAGAGGAATCAGAGACATGCTTACAGAGGAATCAGAGACATGCTTATAGAGGAATCAGAGACGTGCTTATAGAGGAATCAGAGACGTGCTTATAGAGGTATCAGAGACATGCTTATAGAGGTATCAGAGACATGCTTATAGAGGTATCAGAGACATGCTTATAGAGGTATCAGAGACATGCTTACAGAGGAATCAGAGACATGCTTATAGAGGTATCAGAGACATGCTTACAGAGGAATCAGAGACATGCTTATAGAGGTATCAGAGACATGCTTACAGAGGAATCAGAGACATGCTTATAGAGGAATCAGAGACATGCTTATAGAGGAATCAGAGACATGCTTACAGAGGAATCAGAGACATGCTTATAGAGGTATCAGAGGCAGATGCTTACAGAGGAATCAGAGACGTGCTTATAGAGGAATCAGAGACGTGCTTACAGAGGAATCGGAGACGTGCTTACAGAGGAATCGGAGACGTGCTTACAGAGGAATCAGAGACGTGCTTATAGAGGAATCAGAGACGTGCTTATAGAGGAATCAGAGACGTGCCTATAGAGGAATCAGAGACGTGCTTATAGAGGAATCAGAGACGTGCTTATAGAGGAATCAGAGACGTGCTTACAGAGGAATCAGAGACGTGCTTACAGAGGAATCAGAGACGTGCTTACAGAGGAATCAGAGACGTGCTTATAGAGGAATCAGAGACGTGCTTATAGAGGAATCAGAGACGTGCTTACAGAGGAATCAGAGACGTGCTTACAGAGGAATCAGAGACGTGCTTACAGAGGAATCAGAGACGTGCTTACAGAGGAATCAGAGACGTGCTTACAGAGGAATCAGAGACGTGCTTACAGAGGAATCAGAGACGTGCTTATAGAGGTATCAGAGACGTGCTTATAGAGGTATCAGAGACGTGCTTATAGAGGAATCAGAGACGTGCTTATAGAGGAATCAGAGACGTGCTTATAGAGGTATCAGAGACGTGCTTATAGAGGTATCAGAGACGTGCTTATAGAGGTATCAGAGACGTGCTTATAGAGGTATCAGAGACGTGCTTATAGAGGTATCAGAGACGTGCTTATAGAGGTATCAGAGACGTGCTTATAGAGGTATCAGAGACGTGCTTATAGAGGTATCAGAGACGTGCTTATAGAGGTATCAGAGACGTGCTTATAGAGGTATCAGAGACGTGCTTATAGAGGAATCAGAGACGTGCTTATAGAGGAATCAGAGACGTGCTTATAGAGGAATCAGAGACGTGCTTATAGAGGAATCAGAGACGTGCTTATAGAGGAATCAGAGACATGCTTATAGAGGAATCAGAGACATGCTTATAGAGGATTCAGACACACACACACACACTGGTGAGGCCAAGTTGTTGAGGGTATGGGCTAGATCCATGGGAGTCACAAGGCTATTTGTGCTACTGGTGTTTAGCTATATGGTGCGTGTGTACAGCTGACTTCTCAACTGTCTCAATGTCAGCACTAAAAGTATCTTTCTATTGAATTGAATTTGCATAGCCTATATACTATCAAGATTCCTCCATTTTAAAAGTAACTGGGCAATTCCACGATAACAGGGTGATTATTTACGTTAAAATGTAATGTATGTCAACCAACAACCAATGATTGACTAGTAATGCAGATGTAACCTTTAGTAACAGAATGACAGCACAAACAGTCATTCTCTTCCCAAATGTTGCATCTGCACTGTTCAAGTTAATGTATTTTGTACAATTTTTTGTGGAAATTGTTAAAAGTGGTCCTTGTGCATAGAACACATAGGGTTGTACTGTATGATTTGTTTAACTTTCAAATTATTTTTATTTTTTTGTTTAACATACATTTTAAAATGGAAACTGGGTCTCAGCATCACTGGGTTACCTGGGAATTGCCCACCTCGGACGAAGATAAGCAGTCAGTTACAGTTACATTATACAGTGCTGCGTTAAAACCAATGTGGTGGCCTGTGGGTCTGTCGGGCCACAGAGTCCTTGTAAAACATGAAACCAATCTAAAGGTGAGGTTTGATTTGGTCACAACTCATAAATCTACTACTCCAGGAGGACAGGACACCTCAGCAGCTACCAGGACAAACTCATTACTACACGCACGCACGCACGCACGCACGCACGCACACACAGTATATTACTGACTGGGTCACATTGGAAAACAGACGTTTATGCAGACATGGCTGCCTAGCTTCTCTGGCTTTCCAGAATGTACCAAAGCAGCATGCTCCTCAGCGGATAAAGTGTGTGTTTGTGTTCTGTCAGGTCCTAATTTAGACCCATATATTTAGGACCTTAGCGTCTGAGGGAGTGCCTGTCGACACAAGATTGATCTGATCCAGTCAGTGTGTGTGTCTGTGTATGTGTGTGCGTGTGTGTGTCTGTATGTGTGCATGAATGGGTACGCACAGTTTGTTTGTGTAGTTATGTAAATGTCTGTTTGTGTGTGTGTGCGCGTGTGTCAGTCTGTGCACAGGCATGTGTAGGAGTTTGTGTGTTCCAGGGTCTTTTTAGGACCATTGGGATTTTCTCCGACCCTTACCATCTGGTGGACGCAGTCAATACGTCCCTAAGCTACGTGTAGGACTTGCTGTGTGTGTGCGTGTGTTTGTGTGTCTATGCGTGCTTGTGTGTGTGTGTGTCTATGCGTGCTTGTGTGTGTGTGTGTCTATGCGTGCTTGTGTGTGTGTGTGTGTGTGTCTATGCGTGCTTGTGTGTGTCTATGCATGCTTGTGTGTGTCTATGCGTGCTTGTGTATGTCTATGCGTCCCTGTGTGTGTCTATGCGTGCTTGTGTGTGCATGTGTCTATGCATGCTTGTGTGTGTCTATGCGTGCTTGTGTGTGTGTGTGTCTATGCGTGCTTGTGTGTGCGTGTGTGTGTGTGTCTATGCATGCTTGTGTGTGTGTGTGTCTATGCGTGCTTGTGTGTGTGTGTCTATGCGTGCTTGTGTGTGTGTGTGTCTATGCGTGCTTGTGTGTGTCTATGCGTGCTTGTGTGTGTCTATGCGTGCTTGTGTGTGTGTGTGTCTATGCGTGCTTGTGTGTGTGTGTGTCTATGCGTGCTTGTGTGTGTCTATGCGTGCTTGTGTGTGTCTATGCGTGCTTGTGTGTGTCTATGCGTGCTTGTGTGTGTGTGTGTCTATGCGTGCTTGTGTGTGTCTATGCGTGCTTGTGTGTGTCTATGCGTGCTTGTGTGTGTCTATGCGTGCTTGTGTGTGTCTATGCGTGCTGTGTGTGTGTGTGTCTATGCGTGCTTGTGTGTGTGTGTGTCTATGCGTGCTTGTGTGTGTGTGTGTCTATGTGTGCTTGTGTGTGCATGTGTCTATGCGTGCCCGTGTGTGCGTGTGTGTGTGTGTCTATGCGTGCTTGTGTGTGTGTGTGTGTGTGTCTATGCGTGCTTGTGTGTGTCTATGCATGCTTGTGTGTCTATGCGTGCTTGTGTGTGTCTATGCGTGCTTGTGTGTGTCTATGCGTGCTTGTGTGTGCATGTGTCTATGCATGCTTGTGTGTGTCTATGCGTGCTTGTGTGTGTGTGTGTCTATGCGTGCTTGTGTGTGCGTGTGTGTGTGTGTCTATGCATGCTTGTGTGTGTGTGTGTCTATGCGTGCTTGTGTGTGTGTGTGTCTATGCGTGCTTGTGTGTGTGTGTGTCTATGCGTGCTTGTGTGTGTCTATGCGTGCTTGTGTGTGTCTATGCGTGCTTGTGTGTGTGTGTGTCTATGCGTGCTTGTGTGTGTGTGTGTCTATGCGTGCTTGTGTGTGTCTATGCGTGCTTTTGTGTGTCTATGCGTGCTTGTGTGTGTCTATGCGTGCTTGTGTGTGTGTGTGTCTATGCGTGCTTGTGTGTGTCTATGCGTGCTTGTGTGTGTCTATGCGTGCTTGTGTGTGTCTATGCGTGCTTGTGTGTGTCTATGCGTGCTTGTGTGTGTGTGTGTCTATGCGTGCTTGTGTGTGTTGTCTGTGTGTCTATGCGTGCTTGTGTGTGTGTGTGTCTATGCGTGCTTGTGTGTGTCTATGCGTGCTTGTGTGTGTCTATGCGTGCTTGTGTGTGTGTGTGTGTGTCTATGCGTGCTTGTGTGTGTGTGTGTCTATGCGTGCTTGTGTGTGTGTGTGTCTATGCGTGCTTGTGTGTGTGTGTGTCTATGCGTGCTTGTGTGTGTCTATGCGTGCTTGTGTGTGTCTATGCGTGCTTGTGTGTGTGTGTGTGTGTCTATGCGTGCTTGTGTGTGTGTGTGTGTGTCTATGCGTGCTTGTGTGTGTCTATGCATGCTTGTGTGTGTGTGTGTGTGTGTGTGTCTATGCGTGCTTGTGTGTGTGTGTGTGTGTGTGTGTGTGTGTCTATGCGTGCTTGTGTGTGTGTGTGTGTGTGTGTGTGTCTATGCGTGCTTGTGTGTGTGTGTGTGTGTCTATGCGTGCTTGTGTGTGTGTGTGTGTGTCTATGCGTGCTTGTGTGTGTGTGTGTGTGTGTGTCTATGCATGCTTGTGTGTGTGTGTGTGTGTGTGTCTATGCGTGCTTGTGTGTGTGTGTGTGTGTCTATGCGTGCTTGTGTGTGTGTGTGTCTATGCGTGCTTGTGTGTGTGTGTGTGTGTCTATGCGTGCTTGTGTGTGTCTATGCGTGCTTGTGTGTGTGTGTGTCTATGCGTGCTTGTGTGTGTCTATGCGTGCTTGTGTGTGTCTATGCGTGCTTGTGTGTGTGTGTGTCTATGCATGCTTGTGTGTGTCTATGCGTGCTTGTGTGTGTGTGTGTCTATGCGTGCTTGTGTGTGTGTGTGTCTATGCGTGCTTGTGTGTGTGTGTCTATGCGTGCTTGTGTGTGTCTATGCGTGCTTGTGTGTGTGTGTGTCTATGCGTGCTTGTGTGTGTCTATGCGTGCTTGTGTGTGTGTGTGTCTATGCGTGCTTGTGTGTGTGTGTGTCTATGCGTGCTTGTGTGTGTGTGTGTCTATGCGTGCTTGTGTGTGTCTATGCGTGCTTGTGTGTGTGTGTGTCTATGCGTGCTTGTGTGTGTCTATGCGTGCTTGTGTGTGTCTATGCGTGCTTGTGTGTGTGTGTGTCTATGCGTGCTTGTGTGTGTGTGTGTGTGTCTATGCGTGCTTGTGTGTGTCTATGCGTGCTTGTGTGTGTCTATGCGTGCTTGTGTGTGTCTATGCGTGCTTGTGTGTGTCTATGCGTGCTTGTGTGTGTGTGTGTCTATGCGTGCTTGTGTGTGTGTGTGTGTGTCTATGCGTGCTTGTGTGTGTCTATGCGTGCTTTTGTGTGTCTATGCGTGCTTTTGTGTGTCTATGCGTGCTTTTGTGTGTCTATGCGTGCTTGTGTGTGTGTGTGTGTCTATGCGTGCTTGTGTGTGTCTATGCATGCTTTTGTGTGTCTATGCGTGCTTGTGTGTGTCTATGCATGCTTTTGTGTGTCTATGCATGCTTTTGTGTGTCTATGCATGCTTTTGTGCGTCTATGCATGCTTGTGTGTGTTTATATGTGTGTGTGTGTGTGTGTGTGTGTGTGTGTGTGTGTGTGTGTAGGACATGCTTGCTTTTCCCCCCCAGTTGACTCTAAAAGGTCACATACTGACCCATCAGGCATGAAAAAACCATCAGCACACAGCACAACCTGTACATCTAACAGAATGCCAATAACATGGCAGCCATTTTGAGCGGTTATCTTGGTTCACTGGTCATTGCCATGCGTTCAAAGCTCACAAAGGTCTTCAATGTTTCATCTGAATTTTTCTGACCTTGGATTGACTGCCTGGACCTTGAAATGACAGTAAATGTTACGACTGTAGTAGTTCTTGTAATGTCATTGCTGTTGACAATGTCTCTCTATCCGTTCAATGCATTTTTTTTAGCAAAAGTTGGGTAAATGTTTTTGCAAATGAAAAAAGGTGTGTAAATGGTGTCTTAGGAGAGGGCAGCCTGCCGTCAACTGCAGAGGTAGACCAAGTAGTTTTCTATACTTGAAGGTGAGAGTTATGGGTATAAAGCATGGCAGCATGCCCCCCAGTAGTGTTATATATAGCCAGCTGCTGTTTGTGTGTGTGTGTGAATGTGTGTGTGTATGTGAGACCAGAACACTGTGCTAATTAATAACCAGTGGTTTTCTCTGGAGATGCATTTGAATATTCATAGAAAACTTGATCATTGAGACAACTGCTGCTAGTGACAGAGACAGATACCCGAACAATAATGGCTGAAACGGAGAGAATGGAATGGCATTAAACACATGGGAACTATGTGTTTGAAATATTTGATACCATTCTACTGATTCCGCTCCAGCCATTACCAGGAGCCCGTCCTCCCCAATTAAGGTGCCACCAACCTCCTGTGAAATACACAACGAGTAACAATAACGTGGCTATATACACAGGGTACCAGTACCGGGGTCGATGTGCAAGGGTACAAGGTAATTGAGGTAGATATGTACATATAACTAGAAATAAAATGACAGATAATGAACAGTAGCAGCAGTGTATGTGATGAGTCAAAAATGTTAGTCAAAAAGGGTCAATGCAGAAAGTCCTGGTAGTTATTGGTTAATTATTTAACTAACTGTTTAGCAGTCTTATGGCTTGGGGGTAGAAGCTGTTCAGGGTCGTATCGGGACTTTTCATTTGTATTCAATGTGATTTGAAAGCACTTCGAATTGTCCTCTAATACCTGATAAAATGAATGAACGAGCAATGAGGGGAGGAGGATAAGAGGGGAAGAGGAGGTGAATCAGTGATGGAATGCTAGAATATGCTGTCTTCCCGGGACTGTGGCTGTTGGAGCTGCTGCACATCTGGAGCTTCTCCATGTACCTTGGGGGAAGAACTTAATAGAACCCCTCCCTGCCTCAACCCCATCACAACTCCCCCTCCCCTCCCCTTCCTGCTTCAACCCCATCAGAGCCCCACTTCCCCTCCCCTCTCTGCCTCAACCCCATCAGAGCCCCACTTCCCCTCCCCTCCCTGCCTCAACCCCATCACAACTCCCCCTCCTCTCCCCTTCCTGCTTCAACCCCATCAGAGCCCCACTTCCCCTCCCCTCTCTGCCTCAAACGCATCAGAGACCACCTCCCCTCCCCTTCCTGCCTCATCCCCTTCACAGCTCCACCTCTCTCCCCTCCCCTTCCTGCATCAACCCCATCAGAGCCCCACCTCCCCTCCCCTCCCCTCCCCTCCCCTCCCCTCCCCTCCCCTCCCCTCCCCGCCACAACCCCATCAGAGACCACCTCCCCTCCCCTTCCTGCCTCGACCCCATCAGAGCCCCACTTCCCCTCCCCTTCCTGCCTCAACCCCATCAGAGCCCCACTTCCCCTCCCCTTCCTGCCTCAACCCCATCAGAGCACCACTTCCCCTCCCCTTCCTGCCTCAACCCCATCAGAGCCCCACTTCCCCTCCCCTTCCTGCCTCAACCCCATCAGAGACCACCACCCCTCCCCTTCCTGCCTCAACCATATCAGAGCCCCAGCTCCCTTCCTCTCCCTGCCTCAACCCATCACAGCCACAGCTCCCTTCCTCTCCATGCCTCAACCCCATCACAGCCCCAGCTCCCTTCTTCTCCATGCCTCAACCCCATCACAGCCCCAGCTCCCTTCTTCTCCCCGCCTCAACCCCATCACGGCCCCAGCTCCCTTCCTCTCCCTGCCTAAACCCCATCACGGCCCCAGCTCCCTTCCTCTCCCTGCCTCAACCCCATTACGGCCCCAGCTCCCTTCCTCTCCTCTCCCTGCCTCAACCCCATCACTGCCCCAGCTCCCTTCCTCTCGCTGCCTCAACCCCATCACAGCCCCAGCTCCCTTCCTCTCTCTGCCTCAACCTCATCACAGCCCCAGCTCCCTTCCTCTCCCTTCCTCAACCCCATCAGAGCCCCACTTCCCCTCCCCTTCCTGCCTCAACCCCATCAGAGACCACCACCCCTCCCCTTCCTGCCTCAACCATATCAGAGCCCCAGCTCCCTTCCTCTCCCTGCCTCAACCCATCACAGCCACAGCTCCCTTCCTCTCCATGCCTCAACCCCATCACAGCCCCAGCTCCCTTCTTCTCCATGCCTCAACCCCATCACAGCCCCAGCTCCCTTCTTCTCCCCGCCTCAACCCCATCACGGCCCCAGATCCCTTCCTCTCCCTGCCTAAACCCCATCACGGCCCCAGCTCCCTTCCTCTCCTCTCCCTGCCTCAACCCCATTACAGCCCCAGCTCCCTCCCTCTCCTCTCCCTGCCTCAACCCCATTACAGCCCCAGCTCCCTTCCTCTCCTCTCCCTGCCTCAACCCCATTACAGCCCCAGCTCCCTTCCTCTCCTCTCCCTGCCTCAACCCCATTACAGCCCCAGCTCCCTTCCTCTCCTCTCCCTGCCTCAACCCCATTACAGCCCCAGCTCCCTTCCTCTCCTCTCCCTGCCTCAACCCCATTACAGCCCCAGCTCCCTTCCTCTCCTCTCCCTTCCTCAACCCCATCACAGCCCCAGTTCCCTTCCTCTCTCTGCCTCAACCCCATCACAGCTCCACCTCCATTCCTCTCTCTGCCTCAACCCCATCACATCCCCAGCTCCCTTCCTCTCCCTTCCTCAACCCCATCACAGCCCCAGTTCCCTTCCTCTCTCTGCCTCAACCCCTTCACATCCCCAGCTCCCTTCCTCTCCCTTCCTCAACCCCATCAGAGCCCCACTTCCCCTCCCCTTCCTGCCTCAACCCCATCAGAGCCCCACTTCCCCTCCCCTTCCTGCCTCAACCCCATCAGAGCACCACTTCCCCTCCCCTTCCTGCCTCAACCCCATCAGAGCCCCACTTCCCCTCCCCTTCCTGCCTCAACCCCATCAGAGACCACCACCCCTCCCCTACCTGCCTCAACCATATCAGAGCCCCAGCTCCCTTCCTCTCCCTGCCTCAACCCATCACAGCCACAGCTCCCTTCCTCTCCATGCCTCAACCCCATCACAGCCCCAGCTCCCTTCTTCTCCATGCCTCAACCCCATCACAGCCCCAGCTCCCTTCTTCTCCCCGCCTCAACCCCATCACGGCCCCAGCTCCCTTCCTCTCCCTGCCTAAACCCCATCACGGCCCCAGCTCCCTTCCTCTCCCTGCCTCAACCCCATTACGGCCCCAGCTCCCTTCCTCTCCTCTCCCTGCCTCAACCCCATCACTGCCCCAGCTCCCTTCCTCTCGCTGCCTCAACCCCATCACAGCCCCAGCTCCCTTCCTCTCTCTGCCTCAACCTCATCACAGCCCCAGCTCCCTTCCTCTCCCTTCCTCAACCCCATCAGAGCCCCACTTCCCCTCCCCTTCCTGCCTCAACCCCATCAGAGACCACCACCCCTCCCCTTCCTGCCTCAACCATATCAGAGCCCCAGCTCCCTTCCTCTCCCTGCCTCAACCCATCACAGCCACAGCTCCCTTCCTCTCCATGCCTCAACCCCATCACAGCCCCAGCTCCCTTCTTCTCCATGCCTCAACCCCATCACAGCCCCAGCTCCCTTCTTCTCCCCGCCTCAACCCCATCACGGCCCCTGATCCCTTCCTCTCCCTGCCTAAACCCCATCACGGCCCCAGCTCCCTTCCTCTCCTCTCCCTGCCTCAACCCCATTACAGCCCCAGCTCCCTTCCTCTCCTCTCCCTGCCTCAACCCCATTACAGCCCCAGCTCCCTTCCTCTCCTCTCCCTGCCTCAACCCCATTACAGCCCCAGCTCCCTTCCTCTCCTCTCCCTGCCTCAACCCCATTACAGCCCCAGCTCCCTTCCTCTCCTCTCCCTGCCTCAACCCCATTACAGCCCCAGCTCCCTTCCTCTCCTCTCCCTGCCTCAACCCCATTACAGCCCCAGCTCCCTTCCTCTCCTCTCCCTGCCTCAACCCCATTACAGCCCCAGCTCCCTTCCTCTCCTCTCCCTGCCTCAACCCCATTACAGCCCCAGCTCCCTTCCTCTCCTCTCCCTGCCTCAACCCCATTACAGCCCCAGCTCCCTTCCTCTCCTCTCCCTTCCTCAACCCCATCACAGCCCCAGTTCCCTTCCTCTCTCTGCCTCAACCCCATCACAGCTCCACCTCCATTCCTCTCTCTGCCTCAACCCCATCACATCCCCAGCTCCCTTCCTCTCCCTTCCTCAACCCCATCACAGCCCCAGTTCCCTTCCTCTCTCTGCCTCAACCCCATCACAGCGCCAGCTCCCCTCCTCTCCCTTCCTCAACCCCATCACAGCCCCAGCTCCCCTCCTCTCCCTGCCTCAACCCCATCACAGCCCCAGCTCCCTTCATCTCTCTGCCTCAACCCCATCACAGCCATACAGCACATAAAGAGAGAGAGGATAGAGAGAGAGAAAGAAAGAGATGTGCACAGCTAAGCAGCTGTTCGCTCCAGAGCCCTCAAAGGGATACTTTCTGAAGCATCCATTTTTTATGTACGATCGCTTACTGTGACAGATACACATGTGTACAGGCTACAGTACAGCCACAGTAGTGGCACGATGAGCTCACAATGAGAGAGAGAGAGAGGAAGAGGGAGAGGGAGCTTGGAACATTATCAGGAAGGAGGGAACAGTGTATCATGATGCAACAATATCTAATTACTGCACAAGATGAGTCTTCAGCATGTAGACCACCTGACGTGGAGTTTAAAGCATTGCTGGGACATACAGAATTGACTCCTGTTGCCTGGATATTAAAATCCTGAGTTTCAATCATTCACTATCTACTTTTGCAATTTGATGGAAAGATGTTGTTGTGTGAGCTGTTTTTTGTGTATGATTGCGTTGCCTTCATAGTCATACATTGAATAACAACATCCCTTCCTTCCTTACACCACAGACAGGCAAACAAAACAACCAGTAGTTCTCCTGTTACACTATTTATATTTCAGTGAGAGATTTGATGTTACGGCTTCTTCCTCCTTCAGAGATCCGGGTCCTTACAGCTTGTCTTGTGAGGTGGACTAGAAAGGTTTGTGGAGAAGCAAGAACAGAAGACTGATCCTGTAGCCTGGAAGATAAGGAAGCATAAGGAGCACAACACGCCTCACGTGTACAGTTGCCGATGTGGAAAGACAACTGGGACCTTTTGGGAGGCAGAGGAGAGGAGAGAAAGGGAGGCAGAGGAGAGGAGAGAAAAGGAGGAGAGGGGAGGGTTGGAGAGAGGAGATGAGAAAAGAGAAGAGAGGAGGGTTGAAGAGAGGAGAAGAGGGGAGGGTTGGAGAGAGGAGAAGAGAGGAGATTAGAAGAGAGGAGGGTTGGAGAGATGAGAAGAGAGGAGGGTTGGAGAGAGGAGATGAGAAGAGAGGAGAGGACGTCTCATTTGGATGCACTTAATTAGCCAGGCTGATTGATTTGATGACGGTGGCAGGGTGGGCTGGGAGCCTGGGACAGAGTGGAGGGGAGCAGCAGGGCCAAACTCACTGGACTGTGAAGGAGGCTAACGTTCCGGTCGATATTTACACTTTAATAACAACATTAAAGGAAGGCTCAGTGAAGAAGACTCTCGTTCTGTCTGTCTATTGTTCTCTCATTCTTTCTCTGTCTCAATCTCTCTCTTTTTCTGTTTCTTCCATTCTCTCTCTCTCTCTCTCTGTCCCTCTTTCTTTCTTCCTTTTATTTTATTTTTAATTTTACATTTTTGGGGGGTTTACAGGCCAGAGTGGACACCACATGTCAACAATTACGTCCTGTTGTTCAGTTGGAGTCTGTCCAGTAGTGCCATGATCTGCTTAAATATCACTGGTCACCGAGGCTACTTATAAAAACGTTGTGCAGCACTTGACTGGACTTTTGTTTATTATATCTTATTTTAAGCCAAATTAAGGCCAGTATTCTATCCATAGCACAACACGCTAGACAGCCGACACTGCAGTTTTTAAAGGTAATTTCTAATTGAGTTGACGTATACAGCGTTTTACTGTGAATGCAATCTCAGCGAATGCGGGAGCATAGCGTTTAAAAGCTGCATTGTGTACAACTCACGATTGGACTGAATCCCAGCCCAACAAATTTCAGATAGGCTGAAGATGTATTTTCATGCAAATTCATGTTTTGTGTCAAAGCTATTACTACGGCTTACTACAGATTGTATAGTAATGTGGTTGACGACTAATTTTCACAAGCTTGCGTACTAACGAATATGCACTGCTTCTGTGACTACACACATGCTAATTGTCAACCTGAATGCGTATTGATGAACTGAAATACATTATCTATCAGTATAATTAGAATTGCCTGCTTTATCTGACCATTTGCTAACAGAATTTTCATTTGGTGATGTCTCACTTTAGCCAGGATTCTACAGTCACTCTGTGATTGCATGCTAATTGTCAACCTTATACTAATTGGCAACCAAATTAATCAATGTGTATTGATCAAATGAAATACATTCTTTATCATTAAAATGAGCTTTTTCTGTTTTCGTTTACATTTGCTAACAGACTTCTCAAAGCTTTCGCTCATACTGCATTCCCAGAATGAACATTGACCACTCCGTAATCCTCACCATACAATTCTGTCATCTGAATTCAAACCAAGCGCCTCCCCAGAGGATTAGTTGTACCAGTGTGGTATATGTTCATGGCAGCTTCATCATGACAGTACGGGATACAGAGCAGAGCCTGGGGGAAACCCATCATTTACCTGAGGAAACATTCAATTGTTTTCTTTACATCAATCACACACACATGCATGAAAGCAAGAAGGCGTACACGCATTCACTCACTCTCTCACACACACGCACACAGTAGTATTTGGGATTATTTCCCCAATCAGTCATCAATCAGAAGACACACCTCCTGTTTCCAATACCCAATCACATTCCCTTTCCCTTGGTTTAAAAACCCATTCAGTTGTTTTCTCTTGAGCTCAATCTCTCTGTCTCTCTCTCCATCTCTATTTGTATGCAGAGATTTTGGTTTTTGCAACTACATTTCTCTTTGTCCATTATCCTGTGAGTATTGTTTTGTTATGGTGTTTGACTGTTTGTTTGATGGTGGGAAAGGGGGTACCAAGACAAGTTGCCCATGGGCATACACTATCCGTAGGTAAACTTTGTCTAAATACACTAGTTAGAACTGCTAGCTGTTGTTGAAGCAGGTAGACTAGCTTAGGGGTGCTTATGATTTCTTTCCTTGGGTCCAGCTCAGCCCCTTTTCCCGCTCTCCTTTACCATGTGTTTAAAAATATCCCCCCCCCCCTAGACTGCCGGGCCAAAGGGATTCGTCACACACACACACATTACCATTGAGTCCTTTACATCAATCATACCATGCTTCCTAATTTCCTGTGCCTGTACTTCACTTACTAGATAACTGTGTTGGTGGTTTATGTATGCAAACTAGATTACGTATCGATTATTTATGTTAACAGCTCCATGCCCTTCATGCTCCCACGACCACATGGAACACTAGTAGACTTTTGGTATCGGCAATGAATCTCTTCATAAATCCTGTGTGGGTCAGAGCGATGCCAAAGACATGGGTTCAATTCCCGCAAGGATCATGCACATGCTAAAGAGAAATGCACTCACTGTACTGTGTCTTTAGATAAGAGCATGTGCAAACTGGCATACATAATTCTAGCATTACTCTTGGCATTCCCCATAGATCTATTCCTAAAGTATTGACATGGCTACAGTATCTAGTGGCATCTGACCACAGAGCAAAACTGTAGCTGTTTTCCTGAACATATGCCTGCATTGTGTAGTCTGTAAGTCAACCCATTACTCTAGTGTGTGGTAATATGCAATACAAGCGTCCTGATGATTGTGATGTATGATAGATAATGTTCCATTTCCTGCCAGAGGTTCCAGTTGCAACAGTTCCAAGAGGGGCTCCAGTAGTGTAGACATATGGCATCACAAGTAGGCTATTATCAATCTGGCTCAGACAATACACCTTATCTTGCTACCTAGTGAGACACAACTCTCTTTAAAGGGCCAAGAGATAAAGATACATTTTATTTCCTAACACTGACCAACTCTCACTGTGCTCAAGCTTGACATAAGTACATAAAAAATGTGGAAGCTTATCAGTGCGCGTCACATTTATGCAACCCTTTGTACTGGTATAGTCCTGCAGAGAAGGCTTAGATCGGCAGGAATGTCAGTTGGGGTCTTTACTTTCACAACTATGTTATAAATGTAGCAGAGATGTCCCCTGCTTTGCTGTGCTGTAATCTTGTCAGCCATTTGACAACAAGACCCTATGGCCACCTTAGACTACAGTAATCTCTGTTAATTAAAAGGAGCGATCTAAAATTCAAACAATAAAGCAAATTAATGGCTGTATCACATCTGCTCCTGCCACACCCCATAGTGACCATACGGTGTCTGCTTGACCTGCTTGACCTGCAGCCATTCCCCAGTACTCTTTCTCTCTCTCTCCCCCTCCCTTTCTGATTGTGTGGTTGGAAACAGGTGTGCTGGAGTCGGAGCAGATCCCTACCAGCTGCAACTCATTCCATTATCAAGACCTCTACAAACTCAGTCCTGCCACTTCCACTCTGCCAAATCGTAATCTCTGCTTCTAGCCATAATTATTCAAGATCCTGTTAGCCTGCTGTACCGGGTTTCCCTGCCTGACGCTGTTTATCCTCTCACTGCAGTTTTTCCACTCTGGCTCCTGTCTCCTGTTCCACACCTCATCACCCTGCTACCTTGTTCTGGACCCACCACTCCCTTGGATTCCGATCCAGACCTGTTTCCTCTGTCCAAACCCAGCTCACTCCAACCTCAGCCTCCACTTCTGGTTTCTTACAACTCATCTGAGCTTCGCTGCATCTGCACTTCATCTCTCCCTGTGTGCAAAAAATCTTGTTTCATTCATCCCTGTTTCCTGGTCTGAGTCTGCTCTTGGGTTCTGCTGCTCTGCCTGACAGTGACCCAGATGGCCCCTTTCGCAATGTTGAGCATATTGTCACTGTCTGATAACCTGTTTGGGGTAGGGGGCAGCATTTTCACTTTTGGATAAATAGTGTGCCCAAACTGAACTGCCTCCTACTCTGTCCCAGATCCTAATATATGCATATTATTAGTATTGGATAGAAAACACTGAAGTTTCTAAAACTGTTTGAATCATGTCTGAGTATAACAGAATTTATTTGGCAGACGAAACCCCGAGGACAAACCATTCAGATTTTTTTTTTTTTAAGTCACTGTCTTTTCAAGTTTTTTTTCGTGGGGAATGCAGAATTCTAATTGACTTTCCTGCAGTTCCTACCACTTCCACTGGATGTCACCAGTTTGTAGAACTTGGTTAAGGTTTTTCCTTTGTGTAATGTAGAAGTACCATTGCTCAGAACGAACGTCACTTCATGTGAACCTTTCGATAGAGGTGTGTAACCAGAAAAGTAGCGTCAGTTTGTTTTGCTGCTGTATTGAACACCGATCATCCCGTCTTCAATTTGATTTATATACATGTTTAGAAATACCTAAAGTAGTTTGAAATGTTTTGGCAAAGTTTACAGGTAACTTTTGAGATGTTTTGTTGCGTAAGTTGTAAGTGTTATTTTTTTTTGGATCAAACTCTCCAAATAAATGGAAATTTTGGATATTTATCGACAGAATCATATGGAGTCCAGAGCACAGCTGGGAGCTGGGCGGGTCTATAACAGGCAGCAACAGTGATGAAACCTTGGCAAACATTTTGTTACAATGTCCACAATCTAAGCTAGATGCCCTCAATCTCACACATTATCAAGGAACCCACCAGGTACAACCCTAAATCTGTAAACATGGGCACCCTCATAGATATTACCCTGACCAACTTGCCTTCGAAATACACCTCTGCTGTTTTCAATCAGGATCTCAGCTATCACTGTCTCATTGCCTGCATCCTCTATGGGTCCGCGGTCAAACGACCACCTCTCATCGTCAAACGCACCCTAAAACACTTCTGCGAGCAGGCCTTTCTAATCAACCTGGCCCGGGTGTCCTGGAAGGATATTGACGACATCCCATCAGTCGAGGATGCCTGGTCGTTCTTTAAAAGTAATTTCATCACCAGCTTAAATAAGCACACCCCTTTCAAAAAGTGTAGAACTAAGAACAGATATAGACCTTGCTTTACTCCAGACCTGACTGCCCTCGACCAGCACAAAAACATCCTGTGGCCGACTGAACTAGCATTGAATAGTCCCCGTGATATGCAACTTTTCAAGGGAGTCAGGAAGCAATATACACGCTAGAGGTCGACCGCTTAATCGGAATGGCTGATTAATTAGGGCCGTTTTCTTAACAATCGTTCTTTTTGGGTGCCGATTTGCCATTTTTTTTATTTTTTTATACCTTTTATCAAGTCAGTTAACACGTTCTTAAATTCAATGACGGCCTAGGAACGGTGGGTTAACTGTCTCATTCGGGCAGAACGACAGATTTTCACCTTGTCAGCTCGGGGGATCCAATCTTGCAACCTTACAGTTAACTAGTCCAACGCAATAACGACCTGCCTCTCTCTCGTTGCACTCCACAAGGAGACTGACTGCCTGTTACGCGAATGCAGTAAGCCAAGGTAAGTTGCTAGCTAGTTAAACTCATCTTAAATCAATCATAATCACTAGTTAACTACACATGGTTGATATTACTAGATATTATCTAGTGTGTCCTGCGTTGCATATAATCTGACTAAGCATACAAGTATCTAAGTATCTGACTGAGCGGTGGTGGGCAGAAGCAGGCACGTAAACATTCATTCAAACAGCACTTTCGTGCGTTTTCCCAGCAGCTCTTAGTTGTGCGTCAAGCATTGCGCTGTTTATGACTTCAAGCCTATCAACTCCCGAGATGAGGCTGGTGTAACTGAAGTGAAATGGCTAGCTAGTTAGCGTGCGCTAATAGTGTTTCAAACTTCACTGGCTCTGAGCCTTGGTGGTTGTTTCCCTTGCTCTGCATGGGTAACGCTGCTTCGATGGTGGCTGTTGTCGTTGTGTTGCTAGTTCGAGCCCAGGGAGGAGCGAGTAGCGGGACAGAAGCTATACTGTTACACTGGCAATACTAAAGTGCCTATAAGAACATCCAATAGTCCAAGGTTAATGCAATACAAATGGTATAGAGGGAAATAGTCCTATAACTACAACCTAAAACTTCTTACCTGGGAATATTGAAGACTCATGTTAAAAGGAACCACCAACTTTCATATGTCCTCATGTTCTGAGCAAGGAACTGAAACGTTAGCTTTCTTACGTACTTTCTTCTCCAACACTTTGTTTTTGCATTATTTAAACCAAATTGAACATGTTTCATTATTTACTTGAGGCTAAATTGATTTTATTGATGTACAGTGCCTTGCGAAAGTATTCGGCCCCCTTGAACTTTGCGACCTTTTGCCACATTTCAGGCTTCAAACATAAAGATATAAAACTGTATTTTTTTGTGAAGAATCAACAACAAGTGGGACACAATCAGGAAGTGGAACAACATTTTTTGGATATTTCAAACTTTTTTAACAAATCAAAAACTGAAAAATTGGGCGTGCAAAATTATTCAGCCCCCTTAAGTTAATACTTTGTAGCGCCACCTTTTGCTGCGATTACAGCTGTAAGTCGCTTGGGGTATGTCTCTATCAGTTTTGCACATCGAGAGACTGACATTTTTTCCCATTCCTCCTTGCAAAACAGCTCGAGCTCAGTGAGGTTGGATGGAGAGCATTTGTGAACAGCAGTTTTCAGTTCTTTCCACAGATTATCGATTGGATTCAGGTCTGGACTTTGACTTGGCCATTCTAACACCTGGATATGTTTATTTTTGAACCATTCCATTGTAGATTTTGCTTTATGTTTTGGATCATTGTCTTGTTGGAAGACAAATCTCCGTCCCAGTCTCAGGTCTTTTGCAGACTCCATCAGGTTTTCTTCCAGAATGGTCCTGTATTTGGCTCCATCCATCTTCCCATCAATTTTAACCATATTCCCTGTCCCTGCTGAAGAAAAGCAGGCCCAAACCATGATGCTGCCACCACCATGTTTGACAGTGGGGATGGTGTGTTCAGGGTGATGAGCTGGGTTGCTTTTACGCCAAACATAACGTTTTGCATTGTTGCCAAAAAGTTCAATTTTGGTTTCATCTGACCAGAGCACCTTCTTCCACAGGTTTGGTGTGTCTCCCAGGTGGCTTGTGGCAAACTTTAAACGACACTTTTTATGGATATCTTTAAGAAATGGCTTTCTTCTTGCCACTCTTCCATAAAGGCCAGATTTGTGCAATATACGACTGATTGTTGTCCTATGGACAGAGTCTCCCACCTCAGCTGTAGATCTCTGCAGTTCATCCAGAGTGATCATGGGCCTCTTGGCTACATCTCTGATCAGTCTTCTCCTTGTATGAGCTGAAAGTTTAGAGGGACGGCCAGGTCTTTGTAGATTTGCAGTGGTCTGATACTCCTTCCATTTCAATATTATCGCTTGCACAGTGCTCCTTGGGATGTTTAAAGCTTGGGAAATCTTTTTGTATCCAAATCCGGCTTTAAACCTCTTCACAACAGTATCTCGGACCTGCCTGGTGTGTTCCTTGTTCTTCATGATGCTCTCTGCGCTTTTAACGGACCTCTGAGACTATCACAGTGCAGGTGCATTTATATGGAGACTTGATTACACACAGGTGGATTGTATTTATCATCATTAGTCATTTAGGTCAACATTGGATCATTCAGAGATCCTCACTGAACTTCTGGAGAGAGTTTGCTGCACTGAAAGTAAAGGGGCTGAATAATTTTGCACGCCCAATTTTTCAGTTTTTGATTTGTTAAAAAAGTTTGAAATATCCAATAAATGTCGTTCCACTTCATGATTGTGTCCCACTTGTTGTTGATTCTTCACAAAAAAATACAGTTTTATATCTTTATGTTTGAAGCCTGAAATGTGGCAAAAGGTCGCAAAGTTCAAGGGGGCCGAATACTTTCGCAAGGCACTGTATTATATTAAGTTAAAACAAGTGTTCATTTAGTATTATTGTCATTATTACAAATATTTTTTTTTTAAATCAGACGATTTTAATCGGTATCAACTTTTTTGGTCCTGCAATAATCGGTATCGGTGTTGAAAAATCCTAATCAGTCGACCTCTAATACACTCAGTCTGTCAGGAAAGCAAAGGCTAGCTTTTTCAAACAAATTTGCATCCTGTAGCCCTAACTCAAAAGTTTTGGGACACTAAAGTCCATGGAGAATAAGAGCACCACCTCCCAGCTGCCCACTGCATTGAGGCTAGGTAACACTGTCACCACTGATAAATCCACGATAATCGAGAATTTCAATAAACCTTTCTCCTCTCCTGGCCATGCTTTCCTTCTGGTTACCCCAACACGGGCCAACAGCTCTGCACCCCCCGCAGGTACTTTCCCAAGCCTCCCCATTTCTCCTTCACCAAATCCAGATAGCAGATGTTCTGAAAAAGCTGCAAAACCTGGACCCGTACAAATCAGCTGGGCTAGACAATCAAAATCAAATCAAATCAAATCAAATTTTATTTGTCACATACACATGGTTAGCAGATGTTAATGCGAGTGTAGCGAAATTTTAAGCTTGTGCTTCTAGTTCCGACAATGCAGTAATAACGAGCAAGTAATCTAACTAACAATTCCAAAAAAAACTACTGTCATACACAGTGTAAGGGGATAAAGAATATGTACATAAGGATATATGAATGAGTGATGGTACAGAGCAGCATAGGCAAGATACAGTAGATGATATCGAGTACAGTATATACATATGAGATAAGTATGTAAACCAAGTGGCATAGTTAAAGTGGCTAGTGATACATGTATTACATAAGGATGCAGTCGATGATATAGAGTACAGTATCAACGTATGCATATGAGATGAACAATGTAGGGTAAGTAACATTATATAAGGTAGCATTGTTTAAAGTGGCTAGTGATATATTTACATCATTTCCCATCAATTCCCATGATTAAAGTGGCTGGAGTAGAGTCAGTGTCATTGACAGTGTCATTGACAGTCTCCTTGCTGTCCCCAGTCCACCTGGCCATGCTGCTGTTCCAGTTTCAACTGACCTGAGCCCTAGGACCATGCCCCAGGACTACCTGACATG
This sequence comes from Oncorhynchus tshawytscha, assembly GCF_018296145.1. Taxonomy (NCBI): domain Eukaryota; kingdom Metazoa; phylum Chordata; class Actinopteri; order Salmoniformes; family Salmonidae; genus Oncorhynchus; species Oncorhynchus tshawytscha. The sequence goes on from NC_056453.1 coordinate 30,152,247, forward strand.
ATGACTCCTTGCTGTCCCCAGTCCACCTGGCCATGCTGCTGCTCCAGTTTCAACTTCCACCTGACTGTGCTGCTGCTCCAGTTTCAACTGTTCTGCCTTATTATTATTCGACCATGCTGGTCATTTATGAACATTTGAACATCTTGGCCATGTTCTGTTATAATCTCCACCCGGCACAGCCAGAAGAGGACTGGCCACCCCACATAGCCTGGTTCCTCTCTAGGTTTCTTCCTAGGTTTTGGCCTTTCTAGGGAGTTTTTCCTAGCCACCGTGCTTCTACACCTGCATTGCTTGCTGTTTGGGGTTTTAGGCTGGGTTTCTGTACAGCACTTTGAGATATCAGCTGATGTACGAAGGGCTATATAAATAAATTTGATTTGATTTGATTTGATTTGTTGGCAGTAGCCACTCAATGTTAGTGGTGGCTGTTTAACAGTCTGATGGCCTTGAGATAGAAGCTGTTTTTCAGTCTCTCGGTCCCAGCTTTGATGCACCTGTACTGACCTCGCCTTCTGGATGGCAGCGGGGTGAACAGGCAGTGGCTCGGGTGGTTGATGTCCTTGATGATCTTTATGGCCTTCCTGTAGCATCGGGTGGTGTAGGTGTCCTGGAGGGCAGGTAGTTTGCCCCGGTGATGCGTTGTGCAGACCTCACTACCCTCTGGAGAGCCTTACGGTTGAGGGCGGTGCAGTTGCCATACCAGGCGGTGATACAGCCCGCCAGGATGCTCTCGATTGTGCATCTGTAGAAGTTTGTGAGTGCTTTTGGTGACAAGCCGAATTTCTTCAGCCTCCTGAGGTTGAAGAGGCGCTGCTGCGCCTTCCTCACGATGCTGTCTGTGTGAGTGGACCAATTCAGTTTGTCTGTGATGTGTATGCCGAGGAACTTAAAACTTGCTACCCTCTCCACTACTGTTCCATCGATGTGGATGGGGGGTGTTCCCTCTGCTGTTTCCTGAAGTCCACAATCATCTCCTTAGTTTTGTTGACGTTGAGTGTGAGGTTATTTTCCTGACACCACACTCCGCGGGCCCTCACCTCCTCCCTGTAGGCCGTCTCGTCGTTGTTGGTAATCAAGCCTACCACTGTTGTGTCGTCCGCAAACTTGATGATTGAGTTGAGGCGTGCATGGCCACGCAGTCGTGGGTGAATAGGGAGTACAGGAGAGGGCTCAGAACGCACCCTTGTGGGGCCCCAGTGTTGAGGATCAGCGGGGAGGAGATGTTGTTGCCTACCCTCACCACCTGGGGGCGGCCCGTCAGGAAGTCCAGTACCCAGTTGCACAGGGCGGGGTCGAGACCCAGGGTCTCGAGCTTGATGACGAGCTTGGAGGGTACTATGGTGTTGAATGCCGAGCTGTAGTCGATGAACAGCATTCTCACATAGGTATTCCTCTTGTCCAGATGGGTTAGGGCAGTGTGCAGTGTGGTTGAGATTGCATCGTCTGTGGACCTATTTGGGCGGTAAGCAAATTGGAGTGGGTCAAGGGTGTCAGGTAGGGTGGAGGTGATATGGTCCTTGACTAGTCTCTCAAAGCACTTCATGATGACGGATGTGAGTGCTACGGGGCGGTAGTCGTTTAGCTCAGTTACCTTAGCTTTCTTGGGAACAGGAACAATGGTGGCCCTCTTGAAGCATGTGGGAACAGCAGACTGGTATAGGGATTGATTGAATATGTCCATAAACACACCGGCCAGCTGGGCTGCGCATGCTCTGAGGGCGCGGCTGGGGATGCCGTCTGGGCCTGCAGCCTTGCGAGGGTTAACACGTTTAAATGTCTTACTCACTTCGGCTGCAGTGAAGGAGAGACCGCATGTTTCCGTTGCAGGCCGTGTCAGTGGCACTGTATTGTCCTCAAAGCGGGCAAAAAGTGTTTTAGTCTGCCTGGGAGCAAGACATCCTGGTCCGTGACTGGGCTGGGTTTCTTCCTGTAGTCCGTGATTGACTGTAGACCCTGCCACATACCTCTTGTGTCTGAGCCATTGAATTGAGATTCTACTTTGTCTCTGTACTGGCGCTTAGCTTGTTTGATAGCCTTGCGGAGGGAATAGCTGCACTGTTTGTATTCAGTCATGTTACCAGACACCTTGCCCTGATTAAAAGCAGTGGTTCGTGCCTTCAGTTTCACACGAATGCTGCCATCAATCCACGGTTTCTGGTTAGGGAATGTTTTAATCGTTGCTATGGGAACGACATCTTCAACGCACGTTCTAATGAACTCGCACACCGAATCAGCGTATTCGTCAATATTGTTATCTGACGCAATACGAAACATCTCCCAGTCCACGTGATGGAAGCAGTCTTGGAGTGTGGAGTCAGCTTGGTCGGACCAGCGTTGGACAGACCTCAGCGTGGGAGCTTCTTGTTTTAGTTTCTGTCTGTAGGCAGGGATCAACAAAATGGAGTCGTGGTCAGCTTTTCCGAAAGGGGGGCGGGGCAGGGCCTTATATGCGTCGCGGAAGTTAGAGTAACAATGATCCAGGGTCTTTCCACCCCTGGTTGCGCAATCGATATGCTGATAAAATTTAGGGAGTCTTGTTTTCAGATTAGCCTTGTTAAAATCCCCAGCTACAATGAATGCAGCCTCCGGATAAATCGTTTCCAGTTTGCAGAGAGTTAAATAAAGTTCGTTCAGAGCCATCGATGTGTCTGCTTGGGGGGGGATATATACGGCTGTGATTATAATCGAAGAGAATTCTCTTGGTAGATAATGCGGTCTACATTTGATTGTGAGGAATTCTAAATCAGGTGAACAGAAGGATTTGAGTTCCTGTATGTTTCTTTCATCACACCATGTCACGTTGGCCATAAGACATACGCCCCCGCCCGTCTTCTTACCAGAAAGATGTTTGTTTCTGTCGGCGCGATGCGTGGAGAAACCCGCTGGCTGCACCGCTTCGGATTGCGTCTCTCCAGTTAGCCATGTTTCCGTGAAGCAGAGAACGTTACAGTCTCTGATGTCCCTCTGGAATGCTACCCTTGCTCGGATTTCATCAACCTTGTTGTCAAGAGACTGGACATTGGCAAGAAGAATGCTAGGGAGTGGTGCACGATGTGCCCGTCTCCGGAGTCTGACCAGAAGACCGCTTCGATCTGGACCCTCTCTTTCTAAAATTATCCGCCGCCATTGTTGCAACCCCTATTTCCAGTCTGTTCAACCTCTTTCGTATCGTCCGAGATCCCTAAAGATTGGAAAGCTGCTGCAGCCATCCCCCTCTTCATAGGGGGTGACACTAGACCCAAACTGTTAAAGACCTATATCCACCCGGCCCTGCCTTACTAAAGTCTTTGAAAGCCAAGTTAATAAACAGATCACTGACCATTTACAATCCCACCGTACCTTCTCCGTTGTGCAATCCGGTTTCCGAGCTGGTCACGGGTGCACCTCAGCCACGCTCAAGGTACTAAACTATATCATAACCGCCATCGATAAAAGACAGTACTGTGCAGCCGTCTTCATTGACCTGGCCAAGGCTTTCGACTCTGTCAATCACCTTGGTTTCTCAAATGACTACCTCGCCTGGTTCACCAACTACTTCTCAGACAGAGTTCAGTGTGTCAAATCAGAGGGCCTGTTGTCCGGACCTCTGGCAGTCTATATGGGGGTACCACAGGGTTCAATTCTCGGGCCGACTCTTTTCTCTGTATATATCTTTAATGTCGCTCTTGCTGCGGGTGATTCCCTGTTTCACCTTGCAGACAACACCATTCTGTATACAGCTGGCCCTTCTTTCGACACTGTTAACAAGCCTACAAATGAGCTTCAATGCCATACAACACTCCTTCCGTGGCCTCTAACTGCTCTTTAACGCTAATAAAACTAAATGCATGTTTTTCAACCGTTCGCGGCCCACCCCCGCCCGCTGAACTAGCATCAATACTCTGGACGGTGCTGACTTAGAATATGTGGACAACTACAAAGACCTAGGTGTCTGGCTAGACTGTAAACTCTAATTCCAGACTTATATTAAACATCTCCAATCCAAAATTAAATCTAGAATAGGCTTCCTATTTTGCAACAAAGCCTCCTTCACTCAAGCCACCAAACATACCCTCGTAAAACTGACAATCCTATCAATCCTTTGGAGATTTCATTTACAAAATAGCCTCCAACACTACTCAACAAACTGGACGCAGTCTACCACAGTGCCATCCATGTTGTCACCAAAGCCCCATATACCACCCACCACTGCGACCTGTATGCTCTCGTCGGCTTGCCCTCACTACATATTCGTCGCCAGACCCACTGGCTCCAGGTCATCTAAGTCTTTGCTAGGTTAAGCTCCGCCTTATCTCAGATCACTGGTCATGATAACAACACGCTCCAGCAGGTACAGTTGAAGTCAGAAGTTTACATACGCTTAGTTTGGAGTCATTAACTCGTTTTTCAACCACTCCACATATTTCTTGTTAACAAATTTATAGTTTTGGCAAGTCGGTTTAGGACATCTATCAATTTTTCCAACAATTGTTTACAGACAGATTATTTCACTTATAATTCACTGTACAATTTGTGGATCAGAAGTTCACATAGCCTAAGTTGACTGTGATGTTAAACAGCTTGGAAAATTTCAGAAAAAGATGTCATGGCTTTAGAAGCTTCTGATAGGCTAATTGACATCATTTGAGTCAATTGGAGGTGTACCTGTGGATGTATTTCAAGGGCTACCTTCAAACTCAGTGCCTCTTTGCTTGACATCATGGGTAAATCAAAATAAATCAGCCAGGGCCTGAATAAAACAATTCTAGACCTCCAAGTCTGTTTCATCCTTGGGACCAATTTCCAAAGGCCTGAAGGTACCACGTTCATCTGTACAAACAATAGTACGCAATTATAAACACCATGGGACCACACAGCCATCATACCGCTCAGGAAGAATACGCGTTCAGTCTCCTAGAGATTAACGTACTTTGGTGCGAAAAGTGCAAATCAATCCCAGAACAAAAGCAAAGGACCTTGTGAAGGTGCTGGAAGAAATGGATACAAAGGTATCTATATCCAACCGCAAAAACGAGTCCTATATCGACATAACCTCAAAGGCCACTCAGCAAGGAAGAAGCCACCGCTCCAAAACCACCATACAAAAGCCAGACTACGGTTTGCAACACATTGGGACAAAGATCAAACTTTTTGGAGAAATGTCCTCTGGTCTGATGAAACAAAAATAGAAATGTTTGGCCATAATGACCATCGTTATGTTTGGAGGAAAAAGGGGGATGCTTGCAAGCTGAAGAACACCATCCCTACCGGGAAGCACGGGTGTAGCAGCATCATGTTGTGGGGGTGCTTTGCTGCAGGAGGGACTGGTGCACTTCACAAAATTGATGGCACCATGAGGATCGAAAATTATGTTGATATATTGAAGCTACATCTCAAGACATCAGTCAGGAAGTTAAAGTGTGGTCTCAAATGGGTCTTCCAAATGGACAATGACCCATAGCATACTTCAAAAGTTATGGCAAAATGGCTTAAGGACAACAAAGTCAAGGTATTGGAGTAGCCATCACAAAGCCCTGACCTCAATCCTATAGAACATTTGTTGGCAGAACTGAAAAAGTGTGTGTGAGCAAGGAGGCCTACAAACCTGATTTCAGTTATTCCAGCTCTGTCAAGAGGAATGGGCCAAAATTCACAATTCATTATTGTGGGAAGCTTGTGAAAGGCTACCCGAAACGCTTGACCCAAGTTAAACATTTTTAATGTAATGCTACCAAATACTAATTGAGTGTATGTAAACGTCTGACCCACTGGGAATGTGATGAAAGAAATAAAAGCTGAAATCATTCTCTCTACTATTATTATTACATTTCACATTCTTAAAGTGGTGATCCTAACTGACCTAAGACAGGGATGTTTTACTAGGATTAAATGTCAGGAATTTTGAAACTGATTTTAAATGTTTTTGGCTACGGTGTATGTAAACTTCCGACTTCAACTGTATATCTCACTGGTCATCTCACAAGACAACACCTCTTTGGCCACCTTTCCTTCTAGTTCTCTGCTGCCAATGACTGGAACTAATTTCAAAAACTTAACTTTAAACATCAGCTATCTGAGCAGCTAAACGATTGCTGCAGCTGTACATAGCCCATTCAATCTACCTTCCTCATCCCCATATTGTTTTTATTTACATTTCTGCTCATTCGCACATCAGTATTTATACTTGCACATCTATCACTCCAGTGTTAATTTCTAGCCTACCTGGTGAAATAAAAAATGTAATAAAAATCAGACCGCAACGATGTGAGACTTTGATTATCTTGTTGTAAAGCTGTGAGTCTCAAGGGAAGAGAAGCATCATGCTGTTCAGAGGCCAGGTACTGTAGAGCTCAGAGTAGACCAAGCCATTTGTCACAGTCTGCTAATGTGTTTACCATGGAAGACACCACTTCCCCCTTTAGCTCCCCTGGGGAGTAGCAGCCTAGCCTTGGTCTGGCCCTGCAGTCTGACTTACTCCCACTTGGTCTCCAAGCTGCCTCTCTTATTCCTACATGGTCCCCCTCAGGGGCAGATTGGCCATCTGACAATTCTGTCAACTGCCAGATGGGCTGGACATTTTTTGTTGTTGGGTGGGCTGACATACACAAAAACATGTTTTTTTATATAAAAATAAAACCATGAAAAAGGTATCATGGCTGGTGTTAAGATGTTTTGTCATTTTTTCCCCCCGCAATTTCGCGATTGTTATACCAATCTATAATGAGCCTTTGGCTGATCAGTCGGCAATGGCCGGCCCCCATGCCAAGATAAGCTGGCCCGGTTTTCTGATAGACTGAGATGAGGTCACACAAACTCATTCAAAGGGATCGGGCGTCACTGTTTAAGCCAGGTAGGCAAGTTGAGAACAAGTTCTCATTTACAACTGCGACCTGGCCAAGATAAAGCAAAGCAGTTGGACAATACAACAACACAGAGCTACACATGGAATAAACAAAACATACAGTCGAAGCAAGTCTATATACAGTGTGTGAAAATGAGGTAAGAAAAGGGAGTTATGGCAATAAATAGGCCATGGTGGCGTAAATAAGAATTTGTTCTTAACTGACTTGCCTAGTCAAATAAATAAATGTAAATACATAAAAGTAAAATGCAGCATTAGCAAAGAGACCAGATCCGACTCTGTCATCAGTTAGACAGCCAAGATCAAGGGTAGTAAAAAACAAAGTGTGCCTATAAATGTAGAAAGAGGATATTCTACATTGTCACCTCACTCAAAACATCCTATTACTTTGGGAGGCTAAAACCATGATTTGGTTAAACAGTAAAGTGCATTATCCTCATGATTTATGTAATGAAAGTGTCTGCCCTGTGCCCTTTCTGGGGCCTGTTGCTCTGATAAGCGAGCCACTTTGCTGTCCTCACATGTGCTCGAGAGAAATGCATTCTGATCATATAACATTTCAAATGCGGGAAAACACATCTCTTTGTTATGTGTCAGCACTACTGCCTGAATCAGGTTGTGTGTATGGCTAGTGGGGGAGTGACGTCCCCAGTGATGTGGGCTGGTGTGGATAAAATTCAGGGCCATATTCTTGTCCCAGTCGGCCCCTGATGTAAGTTGAAAACATTGTTAAAAGCCCTGTTTGTGTGTTTGTGTAACCAGTTGCACAGGCTTTTGTAGTTACGTTTCCTAAATAATAATTCCTGATTGAATGAACTTATGAGACACGCTGAGAAAACGCATCATTTTAAGTTGGCTGAAACTTTTGCCTAAGTTTTCTCTAGTGAAGTTTGGGCCATATAAAGATGTTTGGTTCAGGTAACACTTTGACCGAAATGTAAGTCAACTAAAAAAGACTGGAATCAGTGACATTAAGGTCTTTGTCTCTCCTTTTCTCCCTCTTTCGATCTCCATCTCTTTATCTTCATCTCGCTCTCGTGTTCTTTCTTTCTTTCTCTCTCTCTCTTTTTATTTCTCTCGCTCTCTGTTAAGCGTGATATACCAAACCTTATGCAGATTGTAAACAACCTCAGGGCCTCCCTCCTACTTGAGCCTAACATTCTTCTCCTGCCAATCACTTATAATTGGATAAGCAACAGAAAAACATGGACAATTTATTAATAATTTCAAATAAAAATAAGACCCTATGGGATATCAAAGTAAACAGGCACACACAAACACAACGAGACAATATGTGTGTGGTTGCTATTAGATAGTCAACAGACAATGTGCTCTTTCTAACTTCCTTTACCAGGCCACCGACTGTAATGCACCCATCTGTCACTGGTAACTTTTCCATATGCAGCAGCAGTGTCAGACTCCCTCAGACACCCCTCAGCCAGCCATATTTATTAAGCAACATCCTACCCTCCCATACGCTTCAATACTCTTCCACCTCTATTTTAAGAGTCAAGGTGTTTCCATGACAACTCAGAGGTGAGGTGTGGGCATCACGGGTATGTTGCTGGTGTTTATTTTAAGGTCTAGCCACAAAGTCTGGATTTTGAAACAAGAAAATATGAGAGGAATCGGAAACAACAACCAATCATCCTTGTCAAACTGAAAAACTCGCTCTCTGAAAACATTAAACTGATTGAAACAATGATGGATAAATGACAGTTGTGGAATGTGTGTGAAAAGGTCAAATTAGGGGGTATATCTGTCCTGTTTCACACATGTACAAGTGTGTAACCTGCGAAATAATGTTTTTTTTTGCAGACACCCTCGTCCGAGTTAGGGTTGGCCGGGGTTCTTAACTGACTTGCCTGGTTAAATAAAGGTTAAATAAAAAATATAAAATGGGGACACAACCAGGGATCAGCCATTATGGACAGTAACCCTGGACTCAAGGACAGATTGACAGAGACTTCACCTAGTCAGCTTCAACTAGCAACCTTTGGTTGCTGGCCCAACGCTCTAACAGCTAGGCTATCTGCCGTGTCTGTGTGTGTGTGTGTGTGTGTGGACATGTTTAACTATACTTGTGGCGACCAGAACTCCTCATGGCCTAGACTGAATCCCTAGCCGCGTCCTCAAAGCTTGTGGCAGACCAGGTGGTTTGATCTTGACGTTTACACAGATCAGACACAGACAGATTCAAGGGTGTTAATTTAAAGCAATAAAGGAAAAGAAAAGAAACAGGGCTCTCTTCCAGGTTACCGCCTCCTGGGCTCTGAGGAATGCTGTCTCCTCTAGGGTAGAACACCGAGCCCCTTGGCTCTAGTAGACTGTGAGGACATCTATCCGGTAACAACCTCTCACTATCTCCAACCCTCCTGTGTGCTGCCCTCCTGGCAGCTTTATGGGCCCCGTATGGTTAGAGAGCAATCAGCACCTTGATTACTCACCAACCTCAAAACGCCACAATTATTCCTGGCCGTACCTGTCGAAACCTGGCACGTCCAGCAGAGGGAGCCTGCGCCGCGTGATGTAGACTCCGTCTGTCACCAGGCCTCATTGAGTCTCCCCCTGGTGTCTTGTCTTCCCCCCTCCCCTTCGCCTTGTCGGGGAGGGGGCGGTCGTCAGTGCGATGTGCGTCTCCCTTCTCGTTGAAGGGACAAAACCACCTGGTGACTCGATCGTTCGTGTCCTTTCCGCTGGCCATCGAGACCAGGGGAGCATGGTCTGTGACCAGGGTGAAGTGGGTGCCCAACGGGTAATACTTAAGACTGTTGAGCGCCTACTTCACCGCTAGACACCCTTTCTCGACAATCAAGTACATATTTTCTCTGGGTATAAAGTTCCGGCTCATGTACATGATGGGCTGTTACGTGGATGCTACTCCATGGAGACCGAACAGGAGGACCCGGTATTGGTATAAGCCGTCCGGTGTCGAATCTTCTCCTGGGAGGAGGCTGCCAAGGGTACCTGCCAATATTCCTTGGTCAGGTCCAGGGTGCTGATGTACCGGGCCTTTCCCAACCGGTTGATGAGCTCATCCACCCTCGGCATGGGGTAGGCGTCAAACAAACTGATGTTGTTCACCCCCGAAATTCATTGCAGAACGCAGACTATCATCCGTTTAGGCACCAACGCGATGGGGCTGCACCATGCGCTGTGGGACTCCTCAACGACTCCCATCCTCAGCATAGCCTCCACGTCCTGCTTCACAGCCTTCCTTCGCGCCTCAGGGATCAATGAGCTGCCAGAGCACTTGTTTCTAGGCCTGTCTTAGGTCCTCATTGCTCGGGACCACCACTGGTTTTGTCGACATCCCGGGTTTTGACCACACCACAGCAAAGGCTGTACTCACGTGCCACCTCTTCAATAGGTTCACTTGATAAATCTGAGGTTTTCGTCTCCCCAACTGCCGTACACGGTAATTTACGGGTCCCAGCTTCTCTGTCACCTCGTATGGCACGTGCCATGTTGCCAGGAACTTACATTCTGTTGTAGGGGGTTAAAATTAACACCGTTTTACCCACATGGAACTCTCTGGGCTGGGTACCCCGATTGTAGACCTTGGCTTGGGAATACTGGGGCTTCTTCATATGTTCCCTTACCACTGGCCATATGGCTGTCATCCGCTCCCTCATCATCTCTATGTGTTCCACCACGCATCGTAATGGGGCTGGCTGGGCTTTCCACACCTCCTTGATGAGATCAAGTAGGTTGTGTGGTCTCTTCCCGTAGAGCAGTTCAAAAAGAGAGGCCTGGGGCACTTCTCGGTTTGAGAACATTAGGGGAAGTAGTAACTGGTCCCAGTTATTCCTGTCCCCCTCGATGACCTTCCGCAGCATTTGTTTGAGCAACTTATTGAACCGTTCGACGTGCCAATCCGTCTGGGGATGAAAGACAGAGGTCCAGATCGGCTTTATCTGTAGGAGAGCACACAAATCTTTCATTAGTCTGGACATGAACTCGATACCTTGGTCGGACAGGATCTCATTTGGGATGCCCACCCGGCTGAAGAGGTGGAATAGCTCCCGGGCGATTCCATTGGAGATGGCCGCCTATGTGGAATGGCCTCGGGATATTGGGTTAATCTACTATTACAAGGATATAACAGTGTCCTCTGGCCATTTTTACCAGGGGCCCCACTATGTCCACGGTGATGCGTTCAAATGGCACTCCAATGATCGGTAGGGGAACCAGCGGGTTACGGAAGGGTGCTTTTGGGGCGGTGATTTGACACTCCTGTGAGCAGCGGCAATAGTCTTCCATGGCGATCCATTCCTGAGACTTCTCCATTCCCACATGTGCCCCCAACAAATGGGTGTAGGCCAGCTAAAGAACGGTTTCAAAGTATCGACGGGGCAGCAACAGCACCTCTTGAAGTTCCCCCTGTTCGTGCGACACCTGATACAACAGGTCATTTTTTTTATTTGGAAATGGGGGTATCGCCAGTCCCTCATCCCTAGAAGAAGCTGGCCATCCACCGCTATCACTTGGGCCTCAGTGGCTTTCAAGTTCCTCCCACTGGGTGGTCCTGAACAGATGTCTCGGCAGGCTCCTCCTCTCATTGTTCACCAGCTGAGGTTGGTTCCGGCGCTCCCTCGAACCCTGACTCTGGGTCCGTAGACATGGGATTGGCAACCGCTTGTGTCCGGGCTGCGCAGCCGAAGGTCCGTCCCGCTTTCGCCGATCGCCGGCTGGTACTCTTTTTCCCAGGTGGTTTGCTGTGGGCCCAACAGGCGGTGACATATCTTGCATCTCCAGGGCCTGTCATGCCAAATAATGTCCCCCGACCAAATAGTGTCCACCTCTCCGTCACAATGGGATTCGATAAACTATTAGCATCCATTGCTATATCAATGGTGTGATGACCTAATAATTAGAATTTTGGAGATCATTACAGCCTAAATGACAATATTTTCATCATCGCTATGCAAACAAAGCTTGTTTAGCTAATAAAATGAAAACATAATTTAAAGCTACTTTTGGGTACCTTGTTAACATTACAACATGAAATCAATGTCTTAAACGTTGCTACATTTTGAAAATGGCAAAGTAAACATGTAATCTGCTTGAACACCTAGTGAAACTGCTGTGAAGAGTGGCAATATTTAAGATTTTAGTACATAAACTTAGTTTTTAGTACAGTTGTGTCATGAATTTCTTTTCACATATTTTTTTGTACACTCACATGACAATTCAGACTAAAATACTGAATTCTGTTGTGTGGAATATAGAGGAGATGGTTGCTGTGTGGGTGGGAGGTTCTGCCTGTTACTTGTTCTCAACAGGCAGCCAGTGTCAGAAGGGGGACTTGAAGAGGAAGACTGCAAAGTCCAGGCACTACTGCTCTCTTTGTTTGCAGTGGTAGCGTTTTTAGCAGATATTGACAACAACAGTAACTGTAGATGATGGAATGAAAAGTTGGAGGGTGTTAGTAATGGAGGACATCAGCTGCATCCATGTCTGGGTGTTGGGCAGAACTCTTAGCTCCTGGAGAACAGGAGGCCGTCACGCTTGCGTCCCACCTGGCCAAAAAACAGGGAAAATGCAGCGCGGCAAATTCAAATAAATGTAAATAAAAATCAAACTTTCATTAAATCACACATAAGCAGGCCCAAACCATGATCAGATATTCAATTAAAGCTACACTCGTTGTGAATCCAGCCAACGTGTCAGATTTTAAAAAGGCTTTTCGGCAAAAGCACAAGAAGCTATTATCTGATGATAGCACAACAGTCAACAAAGAGGGTAGCATATTCCAACCCTGCAGGCGCTACACAAAACGTAGAAATAAAATATAAAACATGCCTTACCTTTGACAAGCTTATTTTGTTGGCACTCCAATATGTCCCATAAACATCACAATTGGTCCTTTTGTTCGATTTAATTCTGTCGATATATATCCAAAATGTCAATTTATTTGGCGCGTTTGATCCAGAAGAAAACCGCTTCCAAAATGCGCAACGTCACTACAAAAAAATTCAAAAGTTGCCTAGAAACTTTGCCAAAATATTTCAAACTACTTTTGTAATACAACTTTAGGTATTTATAAACGTTAATAATCGATCAAATTAAAGACGGGTCTATCTGTGTTCAATACAGGAAGACAACAAACCAAGCTACTTTTCAAGTCTTGCACAACTCTCAACAGTGTTATGCAGTTCCTAGTTAGCCATACTTCTTCATTGCACAAATGAATAACCTCAACCAAATTTCAAAGACTGGTGACATCCAGTAGAAGCGGTACGAACTGAAAACAAGTTCCTAAGAAATATCGTTTGCCAATGAGACCTCAGTGATCAGACGGAGAACAAAAAATAAATACAGTGCCTTGCGAAATTATTCGGCCCCCTTTGAACTTTGCGACCTTTTGCCACATTTCAGGCTTCAAACATAAAGATATAGAACTGTATTTTTTTGTGAAGAATCAACAACAAGTGGGACACAATCATGAAGTGGAACGACATTTATTGGATATTTCAAACTTTTTTAACAAATCAAAAACTGAAAAATTGGGCGTGCAAAATTATTCAGCCCCCTTAAGTTAATACTTTGTAGTGCCACCTTTTGCTGCGATTACAGCTGTAAGTCGCTTGGGGTATGTCTCTATCAGTTTTGCACATCGAGAGACAGACATTTTTTCCCATTCCTCCTTGCAAAACAGCTCGAGCTCAGTGAGGTTGGATGGAGAGCATTTGTGAACAGCAGTTTTCAGTTCTTTCCACAGATTCTCGATTGGATTCAGGTCTGGACTTTGACTTGGCCATTCTAACACCTGGATATGTTTATTTTTGAACCATTCCATTGTAGATTGTGCTTTATGTTTTGGATCATTGTCTTGTTGGAAGACAAATCTCCGTCCCAGTCTCAGGTCTTTTGCAGACTCCATCAGGTGGTGGGGATGGTGTGTTCAGGGTGATGAGCTGTGTTGCTTTTACGCCAAACATAACGTTTTGCATTGTTGCCAAAAAGTTCAATTTTGGTTTCATCTGACCAGAGCACCTTCTTCCACATGTTTGGTGTGTCTCCCAGGTGGCTTGTGGCAAACTTTAAACGACACTTTTTATGGATATCTTTAAGAAATGGCTTTCTTCTTGCCACTCTTCCATAAAGGCCAGATTTGTGCAATATACGACTGATTATTGTCCTATGGACAGAGTCTCCCACCTCAGCTGTAGATCTCTGCAGTTCATCCAGAGTGATCATGGGCCTCTTGGCTGCATCTCTGATCAGTCTTCTCCTTGTATGAGCTGAAAGTTTAGAGGGACTGCCAGGTCTTGGTAGATTTGCAGTGGTCTGATACTCCTTCCATTTCAATATTATCGCTTGCATAGTGCTCCTTGGGATGTTTAAAGCTTGGGAAATCTTTTTGTATCCAAATCCGGCTTTAAACTTCTTCACAACAGTATCTCGGACCTGCCTGGTGTGTTCCTTGTTCTTCATGATGCTCTCTGCGCTTTTAACGGACCTCTGAGACTATCACAGTGCAGGTGCATTTATACGGAGACTTGATTACACACAGGTGGATTGTATTTATCATCATTAGTCATTTAGGTCAACATTGGATCATTCAGAGATCCTCACTGAACTTCTGGAGAGAGTTTCCTGCACTGAAAGTAAAGGGACTGAATAATTTTGCATGCCCAATTTTTCAGTTTTTGATTTGTTAAAAAAGTTTGAAATATCCAATAAATGTCGTTCCACTTCATGATTGTGTCCCAAAAAATACAGTTTTATATCTTTATGTTTGAAGCCTGAAATGTGGCAAAAGGTCGCAAAGTTCAAGGGGGCCGAATACTTTCGCAAGGCACTGTAATTCTGAACGGTTAGTCCTCTGGGTTTTGCCTGCTACATAAGTTCTGTTCTACTCACAGACATGATTCAAAGAGTTTTAGAAACTTCAGAGTGTTTTCTATCCACATCTATTAATAATATGCATGTCTTATATTCTTGGCATGAGTAGCAGGAAGTTGAAATTGGGCACGCTATTTATCCAAAAGTGAAAATGTCGTGAGGTAGTGCCCATGAGAAGCGATCCATGACCACTTTGTCAAGAACAGGGAGGGTGGCTACGTCGGTTAAGAGCCATGCCTGGTCTCGGGGGAAGCTTCGGCCACGAACCTCCAGTCGTAGACCAGTTGGGCCCGACAGGCCAGGCTCTACCCGTAGTGGCTGAGTACCTCCCTCTTGAGACCGTTGTTGTTAATTGCCTGTTCAGTTTTGAGTTAATAATATGCCCTTTAGACGTCTCCGGACAGGAACGGGGCCAGCAGACTCGCATACTTCACCTTCCCGTAGTGCTGTCTGTTCGAACATGCAGAGGTAGGTCTCAATGCCCTCATTCTCCACGACTTGTGGCAACCAGGGGGTTTGATCTGATAATTACACAGATCAGACACGGACAGTTTCAATCTCTCCCTATCCCAGTCTACTGTCCCCACTTGCTTCACGATGACCACCAATATTCCTGCACCCAAGAAAGCGAAGTTAACTGAAATAAATGACTATCGCAACGTAGCACTCACTTCTGTCATCATGAAGTTCTTAGAGGCTAGTTAATGATCATATCACCTCCACCTTAACCCAACACCCTAGACCCACTACAATTTGCATAACACCCTAATCTTTCCTTTTTATTGGCCAGTCTGAGAAATAGATTTTTCTTTGCATCTCTGCCTAGAAGGCCAACATCCCGCAGTCGCCGCTTCACTGTTGACTTTGAGACGGGTGTTTTGTGAGTACTATTTAATGAAGCTGACAGTTGAGGACATGTGAGGCATCTGTTTCTCAAACTAGACACTAATGTACTTGTCGTCTTGCTCAGTTGTGCACCTGGGCTTCCCACTCTTCTTTCTATTCTGGTTATAGCCAGTTTGCGCTGTTCTGTGAAGGGAGTAGTACACAGCGTTGTATGAGATCTTCAGTCTCTTGGCAATTTCTTGGATGGAATAGCCTTCATTTCTCCGAACAAATAATAGACTGACGAGTCTCAGAAGAAAGTTAGCCATTTTGTGCCTGTAATACAACCCACAAATACTGATGCTCCAGAAGAAGGCCAGCAGGATAACAGTTTTCAGGTGTGCTAACATAATTGCAAAAGGGTTTTCTAATGATTAATTAGCCTTTTAAAAAGATAAACTTGGATTAGCTAACAAATCGTGGAATTGGAACACAGGAGTGATGGTTGCTGATAATGGGCCTCTGCACGCCTATGTAGATATTCCATAAAAAATCAACCGTTTCCAGCTACAATAGTAATTTACAACATTAACAATGTCTACACTGTATTTCTGATCAATTTTATGTTATTTTAATGGACAAAAAATGTGCTTTTCTTTCAAAAACAAGGACATTTCTAAGTGACCCCCAACTTTTGAACTGTAGTGTACATATACTTGAAATCACTGGCCACTTGAATAATGGAACACTAGTCACTTTATTAATTTTTACATTTGCATTACTCATCTCATATGTACAGTATATACTGTATTCTATTCTACTGTATCTTAATCTATGCCACTCTGACATTGCTCGTTTAAATATTTATATATTCTAATTCCATACCTTTACTTTAGATTGTGTGTATTGTGAGATATTACTGCACTGTTGGAGCTAGAATCACAAGCATTTTGCTACACCCACAATAACATCTGCTAAACACGTGTATGTGACAAATAACATTTGATTTATTTATAATCCAGACTCTGACATTGTTTATTCTAATATTTATATATTTCTTAATACCTTTCTTTTTTTGTGGGGGGGGGTTGCTTGCTTGCATTGTTTTGTAATGTTTGGTCTTCCTTCGCTGTTGGAGCTAGGAACATAAGCATTTCGCTACGATAACATCTGCAAAATATCTGTATACAATGTATGCGACAAATGAAATTATGTTTGCCATCTGAGCAAGAATATCAGCCATTTTGTAATCTCTTACAGTGCATTCGGAAAGTGTTCAGACCGCTTGACTTTTTCCACATTTTGTTACGATATAGTCTTATTCTAAATATAATTAAATTGTTTTTTTCCTTCATCAATCTACAGCCCATGATGGCAAAACAAAAACAGGTTTTTAGCAATTTTGGCAAATGTGTATATATAACATTTTTAAAAATGAAATATGACATGACAATCAGACCCATTACTCAGTACATTCTTGAAGCACCTTTGGCAACTATTACAGCTTTGAGTCTTCTTCGGTACGAAGCTAAAAGCTTGGCGCACCTTCATTTGGGGAGTTTCTCCCATTCCTGTCATGCCTGCTTCCGCTCTCCCTTTCTGGCGCTTGAGGGCACCAGGCTGCCCTTCATTACACACACCTGTCACCATCATTATGTGCATCAGTGCTCATTGGACTCACCTGGACTCCATGTTGTTGATTGCCCCCTTTATATCTGTTTGTTCCTCAGTTTGTTCCCCGTGTCAGCATTATTGTCATCATATCGTTTTGCTCCCCCCGTCCAGACGCTGTTCTTGTTTTGTTTGATGTCCGTTTTACATTATGTTCACTTCCTGTACTTGCTTCTCGTCTCCAGCGTGGGTCCTTACAGAATGCTGACACCACTATTTGAAGCTGTCAGGGAGTTCATTTTTTGGTTTTGGGGATGACGTCCGGGCACCGCCGCCGATAGAACCTGGGGTGCCTCAGCTGCCTCGTCGGGCTTCCACGCCTTAGCTGGCTTGAGAGGTTTCCTTGCCAAGGTTGGATCGGCAGGCTCTCATCCCACATCATGCCTCAGCTGGCTCATTGGGCTCCGATGCCTCAGCCGGCCCGTCGGGTTCCCGCTCCTCAGCCGGATCGTTGGGCTCTCATATCTCAGCTGGATTGTTGGGCTCCCATGCCTCAGCCAGATAGTCCAGCGCCCATGCCTCGGCCGGCCCGTCAGGCTCGCCCAGGTGAGATGCTGGGTGGGGGTACTGTCACGCCTTCTCCCGCTCTGCATTTCAATACGCACACCTGTCACCATCATTATGCGCATCAGCACTCATTGGACTCCTTCACATTGTTGATTGCCCCCTCTATATCTGTTTGTTCCTCAGTTTTGTTCCCCGTGTCAGCATTATTGTCGTCATGTTGTTTTGTTCCCCCCCATCCAGACGCTGTTCTTGTTTTGTTTGATGTCCATTTTCCGTTAAATGTTCACTTCCTGTAGTTGCTTCTCATCTCCAGTGTCGGTCTTTACAATGTGTTTCTGCAAATCATCTCAAGCTCTCTCTGGTTGAATAGGGAGCGTTTCTGCACATCTATTTTCAGGTCTCTCCAGAGATGTTCGATCGGGTTCAAGTCCGGGCTCTGGCTGGGCTACTCAAGGACATTCAGAGACTTGTCCCGATAATTCCTTTGACATCATGGCTTGGTTTTTGTTCTGACATGCAATGTCAACCGTGGGACCTTATATACACAGGTGGACTCCAAACAAGTTGTAAACACATCTCAAGTATAATCAATGGAAACAGGATGCACCTGAGCTCAATTTCGAGTTTCATAGCAAAGGGTCTGAATACTTACATCCATAAGGTTTTCTGTTAAACATTTTTTATACATTTGCAAACATTTCTAAAAAACTGTTTTTCCTTTGTCATAATGGGGTATCCATTTTAGAGTAAAGCTGTAATGTAACAAAATGTGGAAAAAGGGAAGAGGTCTGAACACTTTCTGAATGCCCTGTAACTGGTATCGTAGCATCTGTCAACAGGCTGTGGGATGCCACGTGCGTGTTTAGTCCCCTCCTGTACTCTCTGTTCACCCAATGATTGTTCGGCCGCGAACGACTCCAATACCATCATTAAGTTTGCAGACGACTCGATTGTGGTGGGCCTGATCACCGAATACGATGAGACAGTCTACAGCGAGGAGGTCAGAGACCTGGCTGTATGGTGCCAGGACAACAACCTCTCCCTCAACATCAGCAAGACAAAGAAGCTGATCGTCGACTACAAGAAACCGAGCATACCCCCATCCACATCGACGGAGCTGTTGTGGAAAAGGTCAAGAGATTCCTCTGTGTCCACATCACTAAGGATCTGTGTATGGTCCACATACATCAACGCAGTCGTGAAGATGGCATGACAACGCCTCTTCTCCTTCAGGAAACTGAAAAGATGTGGCATGGGCCCTCATCCTCAAAAAACTGTAAAGATGCACCATTGAGAGCATCTTGACTGGCTGCATCCCCGCTTGGTATGGCAACTGTTTGGCATTCGACCACTAGATGCTACAGACGGTAGTACGTATGGCCCTGGGGCTGAGCTCCCTGCCATCCAGGAGCTCTATACCAGAAGCTGTCAGAACAGCCCTAAAAATTGTCAAGAACTCCAGCCACCCAAGTCATAGACTCTTCTCTCTGCTACCGCACAGCAAGCGGTACCAATGCACCTAGTCCGGAACCAACAGGACCCTGAACAGCTTATACCCCAAGCAATAAGATTGCTAAATGATTAGTTAAATAGCCAATAGCTACAGAAAGAAAAAAAAGTATTCACACCCTATGACCTTTCCACATTTTGTGGTGTTAAAGCCTGAATTTTAAGTTCATACAATTTCAAACATTTTGTCACTGGTCTACACACACAATACCCCATAATGTCAAAGTGCAATTAAGTTAAATTAAAAGCTGAGTCTAAGTATTGAACCCCTTTGTTATGTCAAGCCTAAACAAGTTCAGAAGTAAAAATGTGCTTAACAAGTCATGTAATAAGTTGTGTGGACTCATTCTGTGTGAAATAATAGTGTTTAGTGTTTTAGTTTAGAATGACTACCTCTTATCTGTAATGTCCCTTAGTCGAGCAGTAAATTCCAAACACAGATTCAACCACAATTGGTAGATGGGTCAAAATAAAAAAAGAACACATTGAATATCCCTTTAAGCATGGTGAAGTTATTAATTACACTTTGGTGTATCAATACATTTCACAATGAGGCCAATGGTGACTTTAAACAGTTAGAGTTAAATCGCTGTGAAAGGAGAAAACTGAGGATGGATCAACAACATTGTAGTTACTCCACAACACTGTTCCTCCACAGACTGTGCAGAATACAATATTCCAAAACATCCATCCTTTTTGCAACAATGCTCTAAAGTAATACTGCATAAAAAAATGTGGCAAAGCAATTACAAAGTATTATTTTGGGGGCAGATCCAATACAACACATTACTGAGTACCACTGTCCATATTTTCAAGCATAGTGGTGGTTGCATCATGTTACGGATATGCTTTTTAATCGTTAAGGACTGGGGAGTTTATCAGAATTTAAAAAAAAATATATATATATATAAATAAACAGAATGGAGCTTAGCATAGACTAAATCCTAAAGGAAAACCTAGTTCGGTCTGCTTTCCACAAGATTAACTCACCATTCACCAGGACAATAACCTGAAACACAAGAATAATGACTTAAATCTACTAGAAAATCTGTGGCAAGACCTGAAAATGCTTATCTAGCAATGATCAACAACCAATTTGACAGAGCTAGAAAAAGTATGTTTTCCCTGTCATTTGGACAAATCACAATTTCGCATCTTTTGAATTTCGAAGGGATTTTGGCCCATCCTTTCACATCATTATAAGGCTGTGTCGAGACAATGACTTATCAGTGACCCAAGTCCAGCTCAGCTAATCCCAACCATTGTGACGCAGAGTTGTCATATTGTTTCAGAAAATGTTCATTATACCAGGGGCGTTGGTAGACGTAATGTAAGTAACCTTATTTATGTCCCTATAACTGTCCTAAATGCCTCTGCTGATCCTACAGCTATTGTATGCATTAATCATGTGCCTATGAACCATATTTATACTGTTAGCACTGAGATTGTGTGTCCTAGGAGGAAGTCCACCGTGTGCAGCTCACCCTGCTCTAATATAAATAACATGAGCATATCTACTTCTGCTAAGCTTCCTTGTAAAGCAATGAAAACAAGTAAGCATCCCAGAAAGTGCTCAAAATATTTTTAAGTAGGCAAGTCAGTTAAGAATTAATTCTTATTTACGATGACGGCCTACCAAAAGGTAAAAGGCCTCCTGCAGGGACGGGGGTCTGGGATTATTTATTTTTTTGCCCACGTTAACATATGTAGCTTAAGAAACAATGCTAATGAAATCAATCATTTGCTAGTAACAGATGACATTCATATTCTGACTACACTATCGTTCAAAAGTTTGGGGTCACTGAGAAATGTCCTTGTTTTTGAAAGAAAATCCATTTTTTTGTCCATTAAAATAACATCAAATTGATTAGAAATACAGTGTAGACATTGTTAATGTTGTAATTTACTATTGTAGCTGGAATATCTACATAAGCATACAATATAATGGAATATCTACATAAGCATACAGAGGCCCATTATCAGCAACCATCACTCCTGTGTTAGCTAATCCAAGTTTATCATTAGAAAACCTTTTTGCAATTGTTAGCACAGCTGAAAACTGTTGTCATGATTTAAAGAACCAATAAAACTGACCTTCTTTAGACTAGTTGAGTATCTGGAGCATCAGCATTTGTGGGTTCAATTACAGGCTCAAAATGGCCAAAAACAGAACTTTCTTCTGAAACTCATCAGTCTATTAAGAATTGAAGAATATTCCATATGAGAAATTGCCAAGAAACTGAAGATCTCATACAACGCTGTGTACTATTTCCTTTCAAAGAACAGTGCAAACTGGCTCTAACCAGAAGAGGAGTGAGACAAGAGCAAGAGGTGCACAACTGAGCAAGACGACAAGTACATTAGATTGTCTAGTTTGAGAAACAGATGCCTCACAAGTCCTCAACTGGCAGCTTCATTACATAGTAAAGTGAAGAGGCGACAACAGGATGCTGGCCTTCTGGGCAAAGTTGCATAGGAAAATCCATATCTCAGACTGGCCAATAATAGATTAAGATGGGCAAAAGAACACAGACACTGGACCATCTGACACAACTACACAACATTTTAGCTCTGTGTTTCCAGAATATATATTTTTTTGTAACACCTCCAAACTTTTCATTATGACGTTTTAAGTCAGTTCCATCCACTACAGCTCTTAAATTGCGCTAGACAGTGACTCATTTTTGAGGTGGGACTGAAATGGCACCCTATTCCCTTAATATTGCACTCTTTTTTTTCCAGTGCCTTGGAACTGGGCTTCAGTCAAAAGCAGTGCACTATGTGGGGAATAGGTTGCCACTTCAGACGCACGCAAGACTGAGTCAACAGCAAATGCCATTGAAGAGCTATAGTGGGTGGACGTGACTTTAAAAAACATAATTGAAGAGTTTTGAGGTATTATTAAAAAATGAGTCAATATCTAGTGCCATTTAAAATGTGGATCTTCCAAGGGCGCGGCCTAGATGGCTATTTGTATTCGTCGAGGCTGGCTATTCTAGTGTTAGGAGCTTACATGGTTTGAGGTGACTTTCAGACTTTAATTTCAGAATTTAATTCTGACATGATGTGTCTGAGAGGAATGTAGAAAGAACAATGTTTTCCTGTCCTTTCGCTTGAACATAATGTTAGTATGTCCCAATTTGTCCCAATTTACCACATTCCCTATATAGTGCAGTACTTTTCACACAGCCCTGGTCAAAAGTACTGCACTATACAAGGAATAGGGTGCCATTTGGGACTGAACCTTAGTATATAACCCATGTACTGGTCCGAGGAACTATTTATCCATCAGATAGATTATTTGTGTGTGTGTGACTGTCAGTGTGTCAGTGTTAGCAGCAGCATCCTCTGACCCTGTGTGATCCCTTAGAGAAGCCCATCAGGAGAAGAGACAACACTGTATTGATTGTCAGCTTCACACTCATCAACAGGAGAAGCAGTGAAAGGGGAGCGAGAGAGAGAGACAGGAAGAGAGAGAGACAGGAAGCGAGAGAGAAAGAAAGAGAGAGAGAGAGCACTTATTCCACTGTCTAGAGAAATGGTAATGCATGTTAATATATGTTAATTGATGCAAATACAGGTTGCTTCACAACCTCACTCACAACGGAACTCTGCACCTGTGTGTGAATCATCTTTCATTGTCTTTTTAGTGCAATAAGCTTTGTGGTTTCTTTCTTTAACACAAGAGGTCAGATGGTAATGCTCCGGATGAATCTACAAATGAAAAATTAAATTAACTTCAAGTCCTCTTTTTGCCCTGTTGATGTTAAGCTGTGTATCTGTTGTGTTGGTGTATCTTTTTTATATATATCTTTTTTTTAAAATATAGTTAACCTTTCTAGCGCAGGGGTTCCACTAGTTGAACACCTCGACAACATTCCACTGAAAAGGCAGCGAGCGGAATTCAAATATACATTTTTGAAATATGTAACTTTCACACATTAACAAGTCCAATACAGTAAATGAAAGATAAACATCTTGTTAATCTACCCTTCGTGTCCGATTTCAAAAATGCTTTCCAGCTAAAGCACAACATATGATTATGTTAGATCACCGCCAAGTCGAAAAGACACACAGCCATTTTTCCAGCCAAAGATAGGAGTCACAAAAAGCAGAAATATAGATAAAATGAATCACTAACCTTTGATGATCTTCATCAGATGACACTCACATTGTTCAATAATGTGCATATTTATATCCAAAAATCTCAGTTTACATTGACGCCTTACATGCAGTAATGTTTTGATTCCAAAACATCTGGTGATTTTGCAGAAATACTCATAATAAACATTGATAAAAGATACTAGGGTTATTCACAGAATTAAAGATAGACTTCTCCTTAATGCAACCGCTGTGTCAGATTTTTTAAAAACTTTACGGAAAAAGCATAATCTGAGAACGGCGCTCAGAACCCAAAACAGCCAGAGTAATAGCCGCCATTTTGGAATCAACAAAGTTAGAAACAACACCATAAATATTCACTTACCTTTGATGATCTTCATCAGAAGGCACTCCCAGGAATCCCAGTTCGACAATAAA
Source organism: Oncorhynchus tshawytscha (assembly GCF_018296145.1). Taxonomy (NCBI): domain Eukaryota; kingdom Metazoa; phylum Chordata; class Actinopteri; order Salmoniformes; family Salmonidae; genus Oncorhynchus; species Oncorhynchus tshawytscha. The sequence continues at coordinate 30,175,990 of NC_056453.1, forward strand.
TTACTGATTTGTTCCATGAAGTTCCATCATTTATCTTTATCTTCATGAGGCGTGAGCATTTCATCCAGACAAAAACTCAAAAAGTTCCATTACAGTCCTTTAGAAACATGTCAAACGTTGTATGGAATCAATCGTTAGGATGTTTTTAACATAAAACATAAAAGATTCAGTGAGAACAGTGTATCGGTTGGCATCCTGGTTCAGAAGGAGGATTCAGTGAAGACAGTGTACACTGTCCTCACTGAATCCTCCTTCTGAAACAGGATGCCTACTGTACACTGTCCTCACTGAATCCTCCTTCTGAAACAGGATGCCTACTGTACACTGTCCTCACTGAATCCTCCTTCTGAAACAGGATGCCTACTGTACACTGTCCTCACTGAACCCTCCTTCTGAAACAGGATGCCTACTGTTCACTGTCCTCACTGAACTCTTCTTCTGAAACGGGATGCCTACTGTACACTGTCCTCACTGAACCCCCTTCTGAAATGGGATGCCTACTGTACACTGTCCTCACTGAACCCTCCTTATGAAACAGAATGCCTACTGTACACTGTCCTCACTGAACCCTCCAGTAGGTATCCTGTTTCAGAAGGAGGGTTCAGTGAGTATGGTGTAGTAGGTGGAGGAAGGAAAGAAGGAGTGCAGATACAGTTAGCCATCCACTTCTTTTACAGAAGAAAGAAAGAGGGACCCGTTTCAGAGGATGACCCAGGAGGAGGATTCTGCAATGTATAGTTGCAGGATATTAAAGGGTTAGAGAGATTTTGGCAATTAAAGAGCTCATGTAGACTTCAACGGTAATCAGCAAAAGAGGAACACAGATAATGTACAGTAGACCCCCACTTCTTTTGCAGACAGAAATAAGCTGTCCCTTGTTTCCCTGATCAGTAGTCTTTGGTGGCAGATATACATGTATACTGAACAAAAATATAAACGCAACATGCAACAATTTGAAGATTTTCCTGAGATACAGTTTATATAAGGAAATAAGTCAATTGAAATAAGTTACTTAAGCCCTAATTTATGGATTTCACATGACTGGGCAGGGGCACAGCCATGGGTGGGCCTGGGAGGGCATAGGCCCACCCACTTGGGAGCCAGGCCCAGCCAATCAGAATGAGTTTTGCCCCACTAAAGGGCTTTATTACAGACAGAAATACTCCTCAGATTTAAGGGTGGCTGGTCTCAGATGATCCCACAGGGGAAGAAGCAGGATGTGGAAGTTCAGTGAGGACAGTGTACATGTGGTCTGTGGTTTTTAGTCCGGTTGGATGTACTGCCAAATTCTCTAAAATGACTTTGGAGGGGGCTTATGGTAGAGAAATTAACATTCAACTCTCTGGCAACAGCTCTGGTAGACATATCTGCAGTCAGTTTGCCAATTGCATGCTCCCTCAACTTGAGACATGTGTCGTTGTGTTGTATGACAAAACTGCACATTTTAGAGTGGCCTTTTATTGTCCCCAGCACAAGGTGCAACTGTGTAATGATCATGTGTTTTAATCAGCTTCTTTATATGCCACACCTGTCAGAATTATTAGATTTAGATTATTTCTCTGTCTGACTCATCATAATGGGACTGTGTCCCAAATGTCCCCCTCTTCCTTAAATATTATATTATGGGCCCTGATCAAAAGTATTGTACTATTAAGGGAACAATGTACCATTTGGAACGCAGACTGTGTTTCAGAGCTGTGTGTATTAGGTAGTTGTTGGGGAATTGTTAGATGTTATTGCACTGCACACTCATCTTCTGCACGTCTATCACTCCAGTGTTTAATTGCGAAATTGTAATTATTTCACCACTATGGCCTCTTTATTGCCTTTACCTCCCTTATCCTACCTCATTTGCACACACTGTATATAGACTTTTTTACATTGTATTATTGACTGTATGTTTCTTTATTCCATGTGTAACTCTGTGTTGCTGTTTGTGTCGCACAGCTTTGCTTTGTCTTGGTAGGCTAGTTGAGAAAAAACTGTCAGAACTAGAAGCACAAGCATTTCGCTAGACTCGCATTAACATCTGCCAACCATGTGTATGTGACCAATAACATTTGATTTGATTTTGAGCTCATTCTCATTCAAGTAATATGAGAGGCTGTATCAGTGCCAAAGATATACGTAAACTGATTCCACTTTCAGTACCAGTTCCCTGTCTAACACCTTCTCCAATTTAGTCTCTTGTTTGCATGCCAACACCCAGAGTGTATGTGTGTGTGTGTGTGTGTCTAATTGTGTCTAATTGTGTGTGCGCATGTTTGAGCATGTACTGTATATGTGTGCGTGCAGATGCGTTCCATGCCTGCATCTGTGCACATGTGTGTGCCTGTCTGTGTGTGTGTGCCTGTCTGTGTGTGTAAACAACGTGCATTATAATGTGAGCTTGTTAGCCATCTTTCCTCTTCTCTGAGGCATGTGTCCCTATCTATCCCAGGACTTACTCATGCCCCGTGTCTGAAATTACCCCATATTCCCCACTTCTGACCAGAACTCTATGGGCCCTGGGCAAAACTAGTCCAATTTCTAGGGAATAGGGTTGCCATTTGAGATGCAGCCTTTATGGGCTACAAAGTGCAAGTGAGGATCATCCATTTGTAAGGACCCCCAATCCCAGTAGGTGACTGATAGGCCAACAGGGAGGCTAAGGCACGACGTACCACACTTGTTAACACCATATACTTACATATAGTTTTTTAATATATATCATTTTGATAAACATGGTTGGCCACTCAAGCCTTATAAATACACTACAAGCTGCCCATTATAACAGAAAAGTGGTGCCCAGAACCATTCCAGTTAAATGCTGATATTGTTTTCCTCTTTATTGGACAAAATGAGAAAAAAAGAAGCCTGCTCATTGCTCTTGATAGGTAAAGCTTATTAGCTTAAAAAAAAAGAAAAAAGCTCTGATGAAGGCCTTGAGGCCGATACGTAAAGCGTATTAAAGAGCAGTGAAAGATAGCTCAGATGTGCGAGTGCCTTTTGAATTCCTCTATATTGCACAAAATATTGTTTCACATGTAGCTCAAGGCAGCACTAGAATTTGTTGACTAACTTATTCCTTGCTACCCATTCCGAAATGAACTGCAGCTCTTTGTTTAGTGTTGCAGTCATTTCAGTCGCTGTAGTAGCTGACATGTATAGTGTTGAGTCGTCCGCAGCCAGTGGCTAGTTGTTAGTAAAGATTGAAAAAAGCAAGGGGCCTAAACAGCTACCCTGGGGAATTCCTGTTTCTACCTGTTGAGAGAAAGCCTTCCCAGAATAGTGGAGGCATTTATAGCAGCAAAGGGGGGACCATATTAATTCCTATGATTTTGGAATGAGATTTTCGACGAGCAAGTGTATACATAATTTTAGCAATGTATCAATGTGTATCACATCCATTGTTCTGAATGAATAGGATTTGAATTTCGGCTGGGGCATGACTACATTGTTGTATGTAAACATCATACCATTGTTCTGAGTGGCCGGCGCATTGCAACATGTTGCATGTAAACATCACACCCCAATTTTCTAATGTGAGCAGGGGTCCTAGTGCCTTTCTGCAGAAATGTTGTGTAAGTTGTTGGTGGGGTGACAGAGACTATTGTGTTGATTAAGGGGCTATTTCCCATGGGAGTTCCTTCCAATCTTCTCAGCAGATCCTCTCAAACTCTGTCAGGTTGGATGGGGAGCGTTGCTGCACAGCTATTTTCAGGTCTCTCCAGAGATGTTCGATTGGGTTCAAGTCCGGGCTCTGGCTGGGCTACTCAAGGACATCCAGAGACCTGTGTGCTTAGGGTCATTGTACTTTTGGAAGGTGAAACTTCGCCCGCCTGAGTTCCTGAGTGCCCTGGAGCAGGTTTTCACTAAGGATCTCTCTGTACTTTGCTCCATTCTTCTTTGCCTCAATCCTGACTCGTCTCCCAGTCCCTGCCGCTGAATCGCATCCCCACAGCATGATGCTGCCACCACCATGCTTCACCATAGGGACGGTGCCCAGTTTCCTCCAGACGTGACGGTTGGCATTCAGGCCAAAGAATTCATTCTTCATCAGACCAGAGAATCTTGTTTCTCATGATCTGAGAGTCTTTAGGTGCCTTTTGGCAAAGTCCAAGCGGGCTGTCATGTGTCTTTTACTGAGGAGTGGCTTTCGTCTGGCCACTCTATCATAAAGGCCTGATTGGTGAAGTGCTGCAGAGATGGTTGTCCTTCTGAAAGGTTCTCCCATCTCCACAGAGGAACTCTAGAGCTCTGTCAGAGTGACCATCGGCTTCTTGGTCACCTCCCTGACCAAAGCCCCTCTCCCCCGGTTGCACAGTTTGGCCAGGCGGCCAGCTCTAAGAAGAGTCTTGGTGGTTCCAAACTTCTTCCATTTAAGAATGATGGGTGCCACTGTGTTCTTTGGGACCTTCAATTCTGCAGAAATGTTTTGATACCCTTCCCCATATCTGTACCTTGACACAGTCCTGTCTCGGAGCTCTACGGACAATTCTTTCGACCTCGTTGCTTGGTTTTTGCTCTGACATGCACTGTCAGCTGTGGGACCTTGCATAGACAAGTGTTTTTTCCCCCAAATTATGTCCAATCAATTGAATTTACCACAGGTGGACTACAATAAAGTTGGAGAAACATCTCAAGGATGATCAATGGAAACAGGATGCACCTGAGCCCAATTTCGAGTCTCATAGCAGAGGGTCTGAAAACGTATGTAAATAGGGTATTTCTGTTTTTATTATTAATACATTTGCAATTTTTTTTTTTTTTTGCTTTGTCATTATGAGGTGTTGTGTGTAGATTGATGAGGATTTTTTCTCTATTTAATCCATTTTAGAATAAGGCTGTAACGTAACAAAATGTGGAAAATGTCTAGGGTTCTGAATGCTTTCTGCACTGGTGTGAAGTCACACCTAGGTGTGATTTTCAAATCTTAGGCAGAAGTCCCGCCTCCCTCATGAATCAACTAGGTGTGAAAAATACTTTGTCTACTTTTGTTGCATGGACTTTGTGTATAATAGTGTTTAACATCATTTTTGAAGCACTACCTCATCTCTTTACAACACACATAAACATTTCTGTAAGGCCTCTCAGTCGAGAAGTGAATTTCAAATACAGATTCAACTACAAAGACCAGGAAGGTTTTCCAATGCATCGCAAAGACTGACACGGGTGTGATCGTTCTACAGTGGTCACAGTGATCCCTGAAGCTTACGATCACACCCGTGTGATTAGAACGCTTATTTAGAACGGCCAGTTTCGAATGATGCAACAATCAGCATTTGAGCTGGCCACACTTTTTTTCAGAAACTATTTACACAAACAGTCCTTACAAAGTTATGTCCAGAATGTAAGCAGTTTATTTTTGGATGCAATGTTCAGATATTCACAGAAGTAAATATAGCATAACACAATCATCCTAACTGGAAAAATGTAGGCTACATTTGTCCTAGCGCTAACTGAGGAAAGATTGACACAACACAAGCTCATATTTCATATTTTCTAACTCTCAGATGACATAAACTACAATATGAATTAGCAAATATAAATTACTATGTATAATTAATCACATCACGGGTGAACTCACAGTTGATCAAAATAACTGAGTAAAACACTTTCTAGAAATCAAAAGTAATCCAACGATGACTAGTTTCAGCCGCAGACATGCTTTTTTCTCTCTCACAGAAACCAAAGATAAGAGAAGACAAGATGAGTTTGGTCTGTTTATAGTATGCATGTTCAAGGGGTGTGTCATCTACCATCTTTCACATCTCACCATTCAGTTCCTGAAGTTATCAAAAAAAATGAGTGAACCCTTACTTACTTCATTTTGTTATAGAATCTTTGGTCCGATTACGTAAAACCCAGAATGCATTGTATGTCAACAAACATGGCTCCACACACATAGCTGGAATTAGCTTAGCTCATCATAATCAGTACAACCTTCAAACAAGTATTTTACATGCACACTATTTGCCCATTACACTATATGCAAGAATTGGAATGCATGATTTATCACTGGTAATTGAAAAACATGAGAATACAGTAAATATATCAATAATTACCAAACAAAACATTTTCTGATATTGATTTATTGATACAAATGGCACGTGCAGGAAGTAACCTCTCACTTCCACTCTGAGCCATTCAGTGTCATTGTTTATATATGTAGCTAGTGAGCTAAGCTGTAGCATTAGCAATGTCTTTCAAAAGGAGACAACTCACAAATGCGGACATTCTGGAGATTTTAAAAATTCTGACAATGAGTCTGAAAGTCAGGAATCAGATTCTGACAGTGAGGAGCTGCCCCCCAGCCATTGAGAACCCTGAATCTGAGGACCCCTTGACTGTCAAAGTCCCAGTTCCCTTTGAAGATGCTGGTGGTGATGGAGGCAGACTGACAATGGATGAAGTACAGGAGTTCTGTGGTATCTGGAAGGCCGCCAGCCATTTCACCCCTCCTGGCCTTGGTGTTTGCTTTGATGAGTCCCAGTCTGGAGTGCAACGCCCCTTGCCATTTCCATCTGAGGCAGAGTGCTTCAAGTTCTTTCTGACAGAGAGCTGGTGGAAGACATAGCAGAGACCAATCTCTATGCCTTGGAGCTACAGGAGAAGAGAGAGCCAGGAGTGGGGGGGACAACCACAATTTGTGAAATGTATACCTTCCTGGTGACAGTCCTTCTCATGGGGATAGTAAAGAGGAACTCCCTAAGAGAATGCTGGAGCACAGATTTTATGTTTGCAACTCCCTTCTTTGCCCCGTTATACAAAATAAGAAATGTCAACAGCTGGCAGTAAAGTGGCATGACAAACGAGACATCCATGTCCTCTCCACTGTCCATACAGCAACCATGTCGGCCACAGGGAAGGTGGACCACCTGATGGGAGAGAGAAAAATCAAACCAGACTGCGGGCTTGACTATAACCTCATAATGGGGGCAGTGGATAAACTGACATGATAAACAGCTTTTTGGAATGCACTCAGAAAACGACCAAGTGGTATCAGAAGATATTTTTTAATTTCTCCAGGGTAGCTTCAAAATACAACAAGCCAATAATTCTCTGACGCAATTAGCGTTGTTTTACAGAGCTAATAGAAGAATGTAGCTAGCTACATAAGCACGATTGAATATAACACCATAAAGGTTATGAAATTAGTAACGTTACCTCGCGTGTCTGCTGTTATAAGGAATATACACGAATATATTATGCTCCATACACACAGTGACCTACAGTAGAACACGACATACAGAAACTATTATAACGTTATAAGGCACTTACTTTGATAGAAATGCAGTCTGGGTTTGTACATGGGTGTCTGTAGTAATGCCTCTAGCACTGAGACGCTGTGCCTTAGAGAGCTGCGCCACTTTGGAGTCATGTGGGGGGTTTGTATCATTTGATTTACACAAACTTCCTACCACTTATAGCCCATAGAAATCCATTGAATAGTACATTCATAAATGAGGAAAAAATACAGTTTCGAAGTGTTTGTCCTATATTTAGTAGACTGTTTTCTTATTGTTGGCCCAAACTACCTCCATACTTCCATTTGTTTGTCTGCATTACCTTCAGACAAGTCCGGTGCCACTTGTGGGGGTCTTGTGGAGGCCGTAGAGCAAAATAGAGAACACCATTGTGTTTGTGAGAGTCTCCCCTTACCTTAGAGTGGTAATAGTTTGTAGGCCAAACCGTTCGGACGTTATAGATGTTTTTGTGAGAAGACTGATTTTCTGGATGTCTCATGATCTGACAAGCACCACTGTATCTTGGCCACCGTCCACTGCAGATGCTGAACATTGACAGGAGGAATGCGTTGGATTAAGACTCAACCCATGCTAAAAAAACATATCTCTAGTGGAAATTTACAGATTTTGATGGGTATTTTTTATTATTAGGTTAGAGTTCAATTCACGTAACTGGGTTTACCTTAAAATGAGGGACAGATGTAAATGAATCACCAATCATGAAAGAAATAATAATCTTCAGAAATGACTTTGTCAAATCAACCAAATAACTACAGTGGCTTGTAAAAGTATTCATCCCCCTTGGCATTTTTCCTATTTTGTTGCCTTACAACCTGGAATTTATTTTGGGAGGGTTTGTATCATCTGATTTACACAAAATTCCTACCACTTTGAAAATGCAAAATATTTTTATTGTGAAACAAACAATAAATAAGACGAAAAAACTGAACTTGAGCTTGCATAACTATTCACCCCTCCAAATTCAATACTTTGTAGAGCCACCTTTTGCAGCAATTACAGTTGCAAGTCTCTTGGGGTATGTCTCTATAAGCTTGGCACATCTAGCCACTGGGAGTTTGCCTTTCTTCAAGATAAAATGCTTCAGCTCCTTCAAGTTGGATGGGTTCTGCTGGTGTACAGCAATCTTTAACCTCACTAGGGTAGGGGGCACTATTTTCACCTCCGGATGAAAAGCGTGCCCAAAGTAAACTGCCTGTTACTCATGCCCAGAAGCTAGGATATGCATATAATTGGTAGATTTGGATAGAAAACACTCTAAAGTTTCCAAAAATGTCTGAGTATAACCGAACTGATATGGCAGGTGAAAACCTGATCCATCCAGGAAGTGGTATTTTTTAATGTTTGTATTTTTCCATTGACTGCCATTACATTACTTAGGACTCAGATTGCACTTCATATGGCTTCCACTAGATGTCAACAGCCTTTAGAAATTGTTTCAGGCTTGTATTCTGAAAAATGAGAGAGTAAGCCACTCTAAGTGAGTGGATAGTGGAATGTCCCCAGACCTGTTTACTGCGCACGACCGAGAGCACGCCTTTCTTGTTTTTTTTTTTTGTTGTTTTTTTTAACCCAACGTTGATCTGTACTTCTCCACAACTTTGTCCCTGACCTGTTTGGAGAGCTTCTTGGTCTTCACAGTGTCGCTTGATTGGTGCTGCCCCTTGCTTAGTGGTGTTGCAGACTCTGGGGCCTTTCAGAACAGGTGTACTGAGATCATGTGACAGAGCATGTGGCACTTAGATTCCACCTGTGTGCACTTTCTTTATTTAATTGTGTGACTTCAGAAGATAATTAGTTGCACCAGATCTAGGGGCTTCATAGCAAAGGGGGTGAATACATATGCATGCAGCCCTTTTCTGTTTTTTAAATTTATTTTTATTTTTTAAATAAGTTATTTTTTCATTTCACTTCACCAATTTGCACTACTTTGTGTATGTCCATTACATGAAATCCAAATTAAAATCCATTTAAATTACAGGTTGTAACACAAACAAATTGGAAAAACACCAAAGGGGGTGAATACTTTTGCAATGCACTGTAGGGCTTTACATTACAATTATGATGAAAACATGGAGAAATGTTAAGTTTAAGTGAGTTAAAATCTTACTAGAATTCACAAAGGGTGCAGAGAGTGACATACTGAGACTTTTGAGCCAGTCTTAATCCATGTGAAAAAGCTTTTTTTAAATCAGATAACTTCCTACAATTATACACATTTTGACATCGGGCCATTATATTTGTTTGCAGTTGTATAGCTAATCTCATGCTATTATACACATTTTGACATCGGGCCATTATATTTGTTTGCAGTTGTATAGCTAATCTCATGCTATTATACACATTTTGACATCGGGCCATTATATTTGTTTGCAGTTGTATAGCTAATCTCATGCTATTATACACATTTTGACATCGGGCCATTATATTTGTTTGCAGTTGTATAGCTAATCTCATGCTATTATACACATTTTGAAATGAGGCTAAGATAATTGTGTCACGACATCCGCCGAAGTTGGCTCCCCTGCCTGTTCGGGCGGTGCTCGGCGGTCGTCGTCACCGTCCTACTAGCCACCACCGATCCCTTTTTCATTTGTCTGTTTGTTTTGTCTTATTAGTTTCACCTGTGTTTCTGTTGTTTGGCTTAATGAGCTTCCCTATATTTAGTAGATAGACCCGCCCTTGTTTTGTGCGGGATTGTCTTTATGTTACGTGTGTGCATTTAAGGTAGAGGTGGATTTATTTTCAAAACTTGGCACCCTGTGTTTTTTGGGTTGTCACGTTGTATGTCCGCGCCCTGTATTGTTGGGCTTATCCTTTTGTGTGCCGAAGTAAAGAGCACTTTTCCCCAGTGGAATTCTCTGCGTCTGATTCCTTCACCCACCTAGTCCCGCGTGACAAATTGTGCATTGTAAAGCTAATTTCCTTTTTCTATGGTTGACATGCCACTAGGGACTCTCCCATTACATGACGGAGGGATGGAGGGATAGATGGAAGGAAGGATTTGGTTGTGGAGGGATGCATTTCTATTATTTCTCTCTGTCTAGGTGGACATTTTATTTAGTTTTTATTTAACCTTTATTTAACTAGGCAAGTCAGTTAAGAACAAATTCTTATTTTCAATGATGGCCTACCATGCCACTAGGTTCTGTCACGCCCTGACCATAGAGAGCCTTTTTATTCTCTATTTTGGTTAGGTCGGGTGTGACTAGGGTGGGTAATCTAGGTTATTTTATTTCTATGTTGGATTGGTATGGTTCCCAATCAGAGGCAGCTGTTTAGCGTTGTCTGTGATTGTGGATCATATTTAGGCAGCCATTCCCCAACTGTTTTTTTGTGGGATCTCGTTTTTATTTAGTGCAAGTAGCACCTCTGATGTTACGGTTCGTTGTTTGTTTCTTTTTTGTTTGGAAGTTTTGCCTAAATAAATATGTGAAACTTCATTCACGCTGAGCCTTGGTCCGTCTCTCCACACAACCGTGACAGGTTCCCTGTATGTGGGATGGATGAATGGAGAAATGGAGATATGGAGGGAAGCAGGGATGGAAGGATGTATTTCTGTATTGGCCCAGGTGGCAGGGTCCGTCATTAATGATGCCCTGCTGGCCTGGGGCCAGTAAAAACATGTGTTGGACTGGTGGATGTCGTCAGTCACTGGCCTGACCGGGCCATTAACTTCTCTGTGCATTTTCATTGTTCCAGTTTGACATTTATCTGCTCTGTTGCAGTCTGCCATTGAAAACCATTGAAGACTACACTCTGAAAAGTCATGCTATTTGTATTTGAGCAATATGATTGGCCTTTCATACAACCACGCTCCTCTGGAGTCACAACTTCTCCTACAGTACATGAGTTAATGTGTTCACACGGCAGCTTTCCTGAATATAAACAAGGGCTCATCAATCCACTTGCTGAGCATATTTATTTTTGGGATATTGATTTACAAAAGTAAACTATCAATAGTAAATATACTAACAATATGCTGGCTACGGTTGATAGTCTACATAAAGAAAGCTACAAAAAGACACCTAGCATTCGTCTTGGCTAGCTAAATCAATATTTATTTGAATATTCAGCGTCCTATTTTGAGATGTAAAACAAAAGTCTCCAAATGACATACTGTACTTTAGAAACAAAAGTCTCCAAATGACATACTGCACTTTAGAAACAAAAGGGAATGCAATGAATACAATGCAATTCTAAAGAATAGAGTAATGACTTACTGTACGAGATTATACTTCACCGCTTTTAAAAACCTGTTGACGGGATAGGGTTCCCTTTTGGGAACGAACCCTCCCACGTTCAGCTGGAACGGTGGCGCACGGAATGCAAAAATATTCTTAGAAATATTTAACCTCCACACATTAACAAGTCCAATAGCTCAAATGAAAGATAAACACCTTGTTCATCTAGCCAGCAAGTCAGATTTCTCAAATGTTTTACGGCGAAAACATAGCACATATTTATGTCAAACCACCACCAAAGACACAGCTCATTTGAATAGCCAAAAAATGCAATCAACAACCGCAGGATTAAAATAAAAATAATTCACTAACCTTTTGAAAGTCTTCATCAGATGACAGTAATAGGACATGTTTTTTTCAATAATATGCAATTTATATCCATAAATCTCTGTTTACAATGACGCCATGTTCAAAAAATGCTACTCAAATGTCCTGAGAAATGATGATAGCCCTGGCAGATAACGTCAGATAACAAGCAATACACATCATAAACTTTGACTAAATATACATGTTCTACATATAGTTAGAAAGATACACTTCTTCTTAATGCAACCGCTGTGTTACATTTATTTTTAACGTTACAGAATTCGTTCACTAGGCTATAATATGAGACGGCGCTCAGAAATTAGCATTATGTCTCCTCTATCTCGGAGTCCACAGAAACCCATAATTAACACATAAATATTCCCTTACCTTTGATGTTCTTCGATCAGAAGACGTGGAAGGAGTTATACTTACCAAAAACTGCATTTGGTTTTCAAGTCTGTGTCTTTAGGTTATCAAACACAACAAATTCCGGTTGAAATGCAGCCAAAATTCTAGTGGATGCGCATCTAAACTTCAAAATTACATATTATATGTCGACTAAACTGGTCAAACTAAGTGCAGAATCAAACTTTAGCATGTTCTAAATGTGCAAAACAATCCTTAGCTTGAACAGACAAACCTACATCGTTTGGTCAATCCTGGAAGAAAGAGAGCTCTGGACCCGACGCGCGCATGAAAGTACATGTATTTTTGCGTGACCCGGAGGTGTCAGCCCGCCAAAACTCGAGGGAGCGCGCAATTCTCACAATGAGAGGCCCCACTGAAAGGGGACATTGCGCTGAAGAGATAGGAACTGTTCCCAGATCCGTAGCTGGTTGGGAAGGGTGGGGGCGATGACGTCAAAGTTGGCCCAACTTTCATGATGGCAAGAGAGAGTTTGGGAGAATGGCTGCCCTGAGAGTTCTGCTTTACATACAGTCATAATTTGAACGGTTTTAGAAGCTTTAGAGTGTTTTCTGTTCAATAATAATTATTATATGCATATATTAGCAATTTTTGACAGATTTGTTTTCTGTTTACTATGGGTACGCAATTCCTCCAAAGGGGGCAGTAGTCAGCCTTATCTTTAACAGGATATAATATATAATAACCAAATGTAGCCTATTACTAGCTGAATACAGAGAGAAAGCATGCCAACCTATAGGCCCTGCATGACCCCAATGCGTTTTAATTACACCATTTCCGGGCCAGTAGAAATTCTGTTCAGGCTGGTTGATGTTTGGCCAACTGGAACGGCCAGGCCCTCTGTAATGATGAATTATGAATGGGGACATGTTATGGTGAAATAACTAGTCCCACATTGAGGGATGGAGGGATGGAGGGATAGAGGGAGGTCCTTCGTTTAGCTTCTAATACATAAGTGAACTGACAGAGGGCTAAAAGAGTGAGGCCATAGAACATATAAAAGTAATGCAGAAGGTAGAAAAAAAGAATTGAAAACTTAGACCTCGAAGGAGAGGAAAGGAAAGGGGCAGAGAAAATCACTTCATGAATTAACAATCCCTGTTCGTTGGTAATGGATCCCAAGGTCTCATTGCTATTTCTGACAGAGGCAGCCATGCATTCACTGTGCTTATTAGGGACAGGAATGGAGAGACAACGCAGTCTCTTTGATTAATACCCCTGCACTCGGTTGAAGAGGGGTGAATGTGTGTGTCTGTTTGTGTGTGCCTGTGTGTGTGTGTGTGTGTGTGTGTGTGTGTGTGTGTGTGTGTGTGTGTGTGTGTGTGTGTGTGTGTGTGTGTGTGCGTGTGCGTGTGTGTGTGCACGGGGGGGGGCAAAACAAAGATGCTCAGAGAAGAACACAGAGATTATCCAGGAGAGGATAGAAAACACAACATGCTTCTTAACTGAGGTCATCCCAAATGGCACCTTATTTCCTACATAGTGCACTACTTTTGACCAGAACCTTATAGGCCTTGATCAAAAGTCCACTTTATAAGGAATATATGGTGCCATTTGGGACACAAGCTCTGACTTTGCAGAGAGAAATTTTGCAACCAGACCGATTAGGAGAGAGAGCGCACCCGGCCTCACCCTACTATAATCTTAAGTCAAATGTCTACTGTTTGCTGATGATCTGGTGCTTCTGTCCCCGGCTAAGGAGGGCCAAAAGCAGCACCTAGACCTTTGACACAGATTCTGTCAGACCTGGTCCCTGGCAGTAAATCTCAGTAAGACAAAAATAATGGTGTTCCAAAAAATGTCCAGTTGCCAGGACCACAAATACATATTCCATCTAGACTCCGTTGCCATAGAGTCCACAAAAAACTATACATACCTCGACCTAAACATCAGTGCCACAGGTAACTTCCACAAAGTTGTGAACGATCTGAGAAACAAGGCAAGAAGGGTCTTCTATGCCATCAAAAGGAACATCAAATTCGACATACCAATTAGGATGTGCCTAAAAATACTTGAATCAGTTATAGAACCTATTGACCTTTATGGTTGTGAGGTCTGGGGTCCGCTCACCAACCAATAATTTACAAAATGGGACAAACACCAAATTCAGACTCTGCATGCAGAATTCTGCAAAAATATCGTCTGTGTACAACGTAAAACATCAAATAATGCATTCAGAGCAGAATTAGGCCAAAACCTGCACATTATTTAAATCCAGAAAAGTGCCGATTCCCAAACCAGTGAAAAACAAAAACCTTTGTAAACACAACCCATATTTGTGTTTACTTATTTCCCCTATTTTACTTGAACTATTTGCAGATAATATGAAATTTGAAATGTCTTTATTATTTTGGAACTTTTGTGAGTGTAATGTTTGCTGTCCATTTTTTGTTTATTATCTACTTCATTTGCTTTGGCGACGTAAACACATGTTTCCTGTGCCAATAAAGCCCTTACAATGACATTTAATTTAGAGAAAGAGAGAACAGAAGGGAAGAGTATTTTGATATTTGAGTCTTAGAGAAAGTCAATGTCTCGGCTGTCAGAAAACTTTGAAAGTGTGAAGCACTTATCACGCGTGACATAAGTACTGGTTAGTTAATAATCATAAGCATTGTCGCCTTAATTTATACATTCTGTTGTTCCTATTCACACAATCTCACTTGACTTCCGTGACTTAAACGTCTTTGTCCCCTTAGGAACATAGGATGTCCACCATGGCACCATGTAGCCAAGTGCAGCAAGGAAAGACCTAGTTACACACAGTTACCCTACCAGACATGCCACCAGGGTCTTTTCACAGTTCCAAAATCCAGAATGAATTCAAGAAACCTTACAGTATTATATAGAGCCCAGGAAGATTAGCTGCTGCTTTTGCAACAGCTAATGGGGATCCTAATAAAATACAAAATACCACCTCGCTCTCTTCTGGGCAAGGGCTTTTGCCTCTAGCCAGGAGATCCCCTCTTTGCTCAGCGTGGCGCATCTCTAATCGTTTTTTTTTTGGCCTTCCCTGCTTAGTTTTTCCTTGTGGGTTGTAGTCCAGTGCTTGTCTTGTTCTGGTTGATGTCTGTTTCCTGAGTGTGTGTCCAATCCATCTCCATTTCCTTCTCCTGATTACACTGCTGATGGCCTTCTATTTTGTTTCGGCCACTCAGAGCATCAGAATTCACACTAAACTCTTACTTTGTGACATCACATTCTATTCACTTTGACTCCGCTCTGAAGGGCTCTAGAGTGGTGGGAGGACGGGAACGGCTCACTCAATCCCATGCCCTGGTTTCACAGGATCACGTCCAGGCAGACTTGCTCACATTGATTTTAGACTAAAACACCGCAGTGACTTTTTTATGCAATAGAAGACTAAAACAGATTAGATTAAAACACACACACACACACTCACACTAGATTAAAACACACACACACACACACACACACTCACACTAGATTAAAACACACATACACACACTCACACTAGATTAAAACACATACTTGCAATATCAAGAGAGAGAGAGACACACTGACTGACGGACTGACGGACTGACTGACTGACTGAGGGAACTGTCTGAAAGATTGCTGCTCTCTCTGTTGTCTCCGCACCAACCCACCTTCAAACTAGCTCACACTCTGACTAGCTCCCATTCTGACACACAGCTCCCACCCTCCTCTCCTCTTCTCAGTACTTTTTAGGATGAGGAGGATGGTGCGACCTGAGTGGAGGAGCCCTGTGGATTAGGTAACCATAGTAACACGGACAGAGATGTCAGAGCCTGCTCTCCAACCCATCCCACTGACATGATGAGGTAGAGTAGAGGTCTAACAACACGTCCCTACAGTGCAAAAGGTCAATGTTGACATTATTTAATGGAATATTATTATTTTATCATCATTTGAATTGTCAATCAATATTCCTCAGTTAATACACTTCACAGTTCCCATCAATTACAATTCAAAACCAATCTTTCTCTCTGTTTGAATCTAGATTTAAACAGCACAAATCAATATGTATGATCAGTCAATAAAAATGACATTAGAAGATTTAGGGGCGTAATTTCAGTGACAAGCTACGATTATCAGTAATCATATTACACCAGATAGATTGGCATAGTATTGATCTCAACCAAGGCAAAGCCTGACATTCTGGAGAATGTCTGGAGAATACTTGAAAGTCACCCAATAAGCCACACCATCTAAAGCTAATAAACGTGTATGAAATCCACGGAAATTAACTGTAATATAAACAAAATTATTTAATCTAAAAGATAATGAACTCCTTAAGTGCTAACTATAATTAGCAAATGTCATATAAATGTCAAATCACAGAGAGTTTGTGTGCTCGGTGTGTGTGTGTGTATGTGTGTGTGTGTGCGCTTGTTTGCCTGCCTATGTGTAATATACATTATGTGTGTGGTGTGTGGGAGAGAGAGAATAAATCCAAGCACTCGATATCATAGCAATAATTATAGTAAGAAGAATGATTATTATTGCAGAACATGAGTGCACTGTATAAGGACGCATGCCCAGATAAAACTATGCAGGCTTCCTAGTCAGGTGTATTTGGGGCATCTGTGTACCATCCTCCCTGTCTCCTCTCCTCTCCGTGTCCCTTCCTGACTCTGTCCTATCCTCTCTCTGTGTCCCCTCCTGTCTGTGTCCCCTCCTGTCTGTGTCCCCACCTCTCTGTGTCCTCTCCTCTCTGTGCCCTCTTTTCCTTTCTCTGTCCCCTCCTCTGTGTCCTCTCTTCCTCTCTCTGTGTCCTCTGTTATTTCCTCTCTGTCCTCTCCTCTCTGTGTCCTCTCCTCTCTGTGTCCTCCTCTCTGTGTCCATCTTCTCTGTGTCCCCTCCTTTCTGTGTCCTCTACTATTTATCTGTCTCATCTCCTCTGTGTCCACTCCTCTCTGTGTCCCCATCTCTTTGTGTCCTCTCCTCTGTGTCCACTCCTCTCTGTGTCCTCTCCTCTCTGTGTCCACTCCTCTCTGTGTCCACTCCTCTCTGTGTCCACTCCTCTCTGTGTCCACTCCTTTCTGTGTCCACTCCTCTCTGTGTCCACTCCTCTCTGTGTCCACTCCTCTCTGTGTCCTCTCCTCTCTGTATCCACACCTCTGTGTCCCCTCTGTGTCCTCTACTATCGGTCTATTCTCCTCGCTGTGTCCTCTCCTCGCTGTGTCCTCTCTTCCTCTCTCTGTCCCCTCTGTGTCCCGTCCTCTGTGTCCTCTCTTCCTCTCTCTGTCCTGTCTTCTACTCTGTATCCCCTCCCCTCTGTGTCCCCTCCTCTCTGTGTCCTCACCTCTCTGTGTCCTCTATTCCCCTGTGTCCTCTACTATCGGTCTATTCTCCTCACTGTGTCCTCTCCTCGCTGTGTCCTCTCTTCCTCTCTCTGTCCCCTCTGTCCCGTCCTCTGTGTCCTCTCCTCGCTGTGTCCTCTCTTCCTCTCTCTGTCCCCTCTGTGTCCCGTCCTCTGTGTCCTCTCTGTCCTCTCTTCTACTCTGTATCCCCTCCCCTCTGTGTCCACTCCTCTCTGTGTCCACTCCTCTCTGTGCCCACTCCTCTCTGTTCCCACTCCTCTCTGTGTCCACTCCTCTGTGTCCTCTACTATCTGTCTCATCCCCTCTGTGTCCTCAACTATCTGTCTACTTCCTCACTGTGTCCTCTCCTCCTCTCTCTGTCCTCTCTTACTCTCTGTGTCCCCTCCTCTCTGTGTCCCCTCCTCTCTCTGTCCTCTACTATCTGTCTACTGTCCTCTCCTTGTCCTTTCCTCTCCGTGTCCATTCCTCTCCGTGTCCATTCCTCTCCGTGTCCCTTCCTCTCCGTGTCCCTTCGTCTCCGTGTTCCCTCGTCTCCGTGTCTTCTCATCTCGGTGTCCTCTCCAGTGGAGTAGGATAGGAAAGGAGCAGTATAAACTGCGGTAAACCTACCAAACCGCAGCCAGACAACTTTTCCATCCATTCTAAACCTCTTTTCACTCCCACTGCAGAAATCACCCTCTGCATAAATAATGCATTTATTTCTACTTATTTATTTATTACGACTGTTGGCATCTTTACAGATATAGACTTTTTATGCATTTCTCGTTTTCTGTCTCTATCTCTATTGCTCCCTCTCTGTCTGACTCTCTTTCTCTTTCATTCCTTGTCTCTCTCTCTCTCTCTCTCTCTCTCTCTCTCTCTCTCTCTGACTCTATTTCTCTTTCATTCCTTCTCTCTCTCTCTCTCTCTCTCTCCCTCTCTCTCTCTTTCTCTCTCCTCTCTCCTGCCAGCGAGTTTGCGGTT
This sequence comes from Oncorhynchus tshawytscha, assembly GCF_018296145.1. NCBI lineage: Eukaryota > Metazoa > Chordata > Actinopteri > Salmoniformes > Salmonidae > Oncorhynchus > Oncorhynchus tshawytscha. The sequence continues at coordinate 30,194,482 of NC_056453.1, forward strand.
TATCTGGTTGACTTGAGAGATCAAGTTCCGTTCTTTCTGCTGAATATACCCGGTTTCCTGTTTCTTTACCAACCTCCTCTTCATCATTGTCTTGAATGATAAACATGACATTTTGCCTATGTTCCATTAGCATGTATGTTCCATCCACCGTATTGTACAATTCTCATTACATAACAATACCGAGAAACCTCATTTGAAATGAGTGTTGCTTTTCTCAATCCTGTTTAATTTACCAAATGATCTCAACACATTGAACTGAAAACAAGTGACCCTTTCAGCTTCAAACTCTCCTACCTCTGTACTGTATGTGCCCTGGTATAAATGTGAGCACTGTATATGGGATAGGGCGCCTTTAGGGATGGAGACCCAGTTAACGGTAACCTCAGTATTGTATATAAGGAAGCAGAATGCGTAACTAATTATACTGATTGTAGCAAAGACTGTGTTTATCGTGCCGTACATAACTGAATGTGAACTCAAATGAAGTCTGTCCATTTTATTTTATTCAGCTGGAAACGCAAGAAAACAGACACCAAGGTTACATCCCAAATGGCTCTCTATTCCCTTTATAGTGCCCTAGTTTTGACAAGGGCCAATGGGGCTCTGCTCAAAAGTAATGCACCATGTAGGGAATAGGGTGCCATTTGGGATGCAGTTTAAACAGACGTAGAGGTTTTACAATTTCATTTAACACACACTGAATGGGCTGACTGTGTACATGTTCTTTTCTGAAAAATGTCTAATACTGCTCTTCACAACAACACGCTGTTATTGTGGCACAATGTCCCCCTACAGTGCAAACAATTAGGACTGTCTAAAGGGCTCCGTGAGCTTGGACTGTTAGGAGCATCAATCCTTTAGTTAAATCATATGAGATGTAATACATGACAAGGGGGAGACGTTGCATTCTAGTCTATAGTATTTGTACTTCCAGGCTTTGTCCAGTGTATTCTATTGGTTTAGGGAAAGTTAAGGGATGCTGCTTTGCATGACAATTTATTTAGAGCTGGCCTCATTCAAATTGTGAGATAACATTCTTAAACCAACACAATGCAATACTGTCTATCTTTATTGTATTTACTAACCATTGTAGGGAAGGTTTCAGGAGATATGTATTTCAATATCAACATTTATTCAAAGTGCAATTTCTTAAACAACTTTATCACAATACACTTTTAAAAAATGGTTTAAAAAGGAGGGAGAAAAGGCAAGGGGGAATAAGGAAAGGGGAATTAGTTTGATTCGATAGTCACCTAATTTATGTAGTTATTTCATGTATTTTCTCATAGCTGGACACTATTTTCATTGTTAAAAATGTAGAATATTGTATGATGTTTGGATAGTGAGTCTGGTAGCCCAAAACATCCCAGGTCTAGCCCATACAGGATGCCTGAGAATGGCTCTGTCTTGCACCCCCTTGTATCCTCAGGGAATGGAATGAGAGAACACAGAATGTGAGAGATATGCCTTGATGCATGAACACCTATTGCAGGGTTAACTATTTTGAATTTTCATTGTTGGACATAAAAGATTGTAAAAACACCTAGAAATCAGTTCCAAGGGAATGTCATCTGTTCACAAGTATTCCTACACATAATAGAAAGACACATGACCGTGGACAAATGTAATCAAGGTTTGCATTGATTATGTTTCAGTCAAATGTTATATCTTTTGGGCTTCTTGCGGTCAAGTTGCAGTCAACAACTGATTTGTAATTATATTCCGGCCCCCGACCATCCTCTCAAGAATATGATCGTCCTGTGGCTGAATCTACAGTAGTTGATGACCTACGGTATGTCCAGTAGTTGTTTTCCCCTGTCAATAGATGTACATACATCTACCCACACGTTACATCACATCCTGTTCCTGTTGGTAAAGAAAGCTTCTTCCTAGAACATTGAATACTCTGAAATGAACATAGAATAATCTCACCTTCTTGTCAAGTTATCTAAAACTCAAACTTGTTGAACTTCTTACACTACCATAAAAACACTAAGACAGCTGAAGCAAGGCACGCAATTTTTATTCAGGAAATTAATTATATATTTTGTAGTTATATCATATAAGGTTGTAGAATAATCTATGTTAATGATATCAGGAAAAAAGGTCATAGTCACATGGATAAGGCCTCCCCGCTGTCAACTATAGTCCTATGTCTCCCCATGTATTCTTGTCACTACAGACTCCCCTCTGTTGACAGTCCTGAGGGATGGGAACAAGGGTATGAGCCCAGCGGTAACCAGGGGTAGGCAGGCAGGGAGTGGGGCTTCTGGCAGGCTGGGACAAGCAGATAGGAGGCAGGGGGAGGCAGAGAGGAGGCAGGGGGGGGCAGGGAGTGGGGCCTCTGGCAGGCTGGGACAAGCAGAGAGGAGGAAGGGAAGGGTCGGGCCTCCAGCAGCCTTCCCCTGTCATGGACCACTCACCTCTCTATGGAGGATAGTGAAAAAGAGAGAGAGAGAGGCTAGAGGGGTGGGGTGGGGGTAGTTGCAGCTTCTACCCCCAAGCCATAAGACTGCGAAATAGTTAGTTAAATAGTTAACCAATAACTACCAGGACTTTCTGCATTGACACTTTTTGACTAACATTTTTGACTCATCACATACACTGCTGCTACTGTTCATTATCTGTCATTTTATTTCTAGTTATATGTACATATCTACCTCAATTACCTTGTACCCTTGCACATCGACCCCGGTACTGGTACCCTGTGTATATAGCCAAGTTATTATTACTCATTCTACATTTATTATTACTTTTATTATTATGTGTTTTACTTTCTATAATTTCTCTATTTTCTTTCTCTCTGCATTGTTGGGAAGGTCCGTAAGTAAGCATTTCACTGTTAGTCTACAGTTGTTGTTTAAGAAGCATTTGATAAATACAATTGGATTTGATCTGACTTGAGAGTGACATTATGATAGTACTTTCCTGGATAACTTTCCTATTAAGGATTCTATTCAGGGGATGAGCCATTGATAAATTGGGAAAATGGGCAAACAAGGATCTGGGATTAAACAGAAAATGTATGAATTAGATGGGGGACATACTGTATTTGACACACTGCTGCATGGTCAGCTCAAACAAGACTGAAGTGCATTTTAGGACTGGTGAGTCAAAAAGGCTCAAACGGAAATGCATACTTTTCCAAGATGTTTTTCTGCTCTGCTTTTAGTGATCTATTTTCCACCTCTTATTCCCATGCATTTTGCAGTGATATGTCATTCTTGGAGCAGATGCATTTTTTTTGCAGGTCAGTGGTTCTGGCTGGGGATAGTTGTGTGCGCCCCAATTGACACCCTATTCAGTACATAGTGCACTACTTTTGACCAGAGGCCAATGAGGCAATTGAATGTCCTTAGTGGAGCCAAATGAAGCAGGGAACTCCTCACTACCACCACCCACGTCACATCAAGGATAGAGGCCTTTCAGCAAATAAAATATGAATGACAAACCATTCAAGCACTTGTAAATGTGTGTGTGTGTTCGTATGTATGTGTGTGCCTGATTGAGTGAGTGAGTGTGTGTTCACATTATGTCATGCCAAATATACAGTGCCTTCAGAAAGTATTCAGACCCCTTGACTTTTTCCAAATTTTGTTAGGTTACAGCCTAATTTAAAAATGTTTTAAATAGTTTTTTTCCCCCGTCAGTAATCTACACACCATAATGAAAAAACAAAACAAGTGTATATTGTTTAGAAAATGTATTAAAAACAAGAAACTGAAATATTACGTATTAAGTATTCAGACCCTTTACTCAGTGCTTTGTTGAAGCACCTTTGGCAGTGATTGCAGCCTCAAGTCTTCTTGGGTATGACGCTACAAGCTTGACACACCTGTATTTTGGGGAGAGACTTGTCCCGAAGCCACTCCTGCATTGTCTTGGCTGTGTGCTTAGGGTTGTTGTCCTGTTGGAAGGTAAACCTTTGCCCCAGTCTGAGGTCCGGACAGCTCTGGAGCAGATTTTTATCAAGGATCTCTCCATTCATCGTTCATCTCCCAGTCCCTGAAAAACATCCCCACAGCATGATGCTGCCACCATCATGCTTCACCGTAGGGATGGTGCCAGGTTTCCTCCAGACATGATGCTGCCACCATCACGCTTCACCGTAGGGATGGTGCCAGGTTTCCTCCAGACATGATGCTGCCACCATCATGCTTCACCGTAGGGAAGGTGCCAGGTTTCCTCCAGACATGACCCTTGGCATTCAGGCTAAAGAATTCAATATTGATTTAATATGACCAAAGAATTTTGTTTCTCATTGTCTGAGAGTCTTTAGGTACCTTTTGGCAAACTCCAAGCAGGCTGTCATGTGCCTTTTACTGAGGAGTGGCTTCCGTCTGGCCACTCTACCATAAACGTCCTGATTGGTGGAGTGCTGCAGAGATAGTTGTCCTTCTGGAAGGTTCTCCCATCTCCAAAGAGGAACTCTAGAGCTCTGTCAGAGTGACCATCGGGTTCTTGGTCACCTCCCTGACCAAGGCCCTTCTCCCCCGATTGCACAGTTTGGCCAGGCAGCCAGCTCAAGGAAGAGTCTTGGTGGTTCCAAACTTCTTCCATTTAAGAATGATGGAGGCCACTGTGTTCTTGGGGACCTTCACTGCTGCAGAAATGTTTTGGTACCCTTCCCCAGATCTGTGCCTCGACACAGTCCTGTCTCGGAGCACTATGGACAATTCCTTGAACTTGGTTTTTGCTCTGACATGCACTGTCAACTGTGGGATGTTATATAGACAGGTGTGTGCCTTTCCAAATCATGTCCAATCAATTGAATTTACCACAGGTGGACTCCAATCAAGTTGTAGAAACATCTCAAGGATGATCAATGGAAACAGGACGCACCTGTGCTCAATTTTGAGTCTCATAGCAGAGAGTCTGAATATATATGTAAATAATGTATTCTGTTTATAATTTTCAATACATTTGCAAACATTTCTAAAAACCTGTTTTTGTTCTGTCATTATGAGGTATTTTGTTTAGAATGCTGAGGATTTTTTTATCAATCATTTTTAGAATAAGGCTGTAACGAAATGTAGAAAATGTCAAGGGGTCTGAATACTTTCCGAAGGTACTTTATACACAATGACTCAGTAATCAGCAATTTGTTCATAACACTCCTAATACCCAGCTAAGCTGCAATAGTTTTTTTGTGTTTTTCAAAGCACAATTTGGATCCTTTAATTTCAAAATGTTAGTGACTATTTAATAAGCAGGCCTAAAACGATGGCTATGTATTGTATTTGTGTTGCTGGTATTGCCATTTTACAATGAATAAGGATCTGCCTACAAATTGGACAGTATTTGTAGCCACCCATGTTCAGTTTGTGAATTCAACTCACTGTTGTAATGGGGGGAAGAGGGAGAGTGAAAAAAGAAGGAAGAGAGAGAAGATGCAATGAAACAGAAGAAAATCCTAGGGGATTATGAATGAGCTTTTAAAGAGCTGTTTTCATATTTAAAGTCCTGCTCTGTGATTCCTACAGCTAACAATGAAGTAAAACAGAGCCTCAATACATGGTTAACGCCATCATGTAGTACTCATGGACTGCCATTCCTTGTCTCCATAGCTACAGATATGAATTTGTTTCCATTTCTCCAGTCCCACCCCGCAGCTTTACAGCAAAACAGGTGGTGGGCATGCAGTATTGCTGAAAAATGTATACCAAACAGACTGTAGCTTTAATAGCTGTATTTACAAGTTGAGTAAGTCTTCTCCACCACATAGATTGTAGGTGGATGACTCGTGTAACCTTTTTAGATATTATTGCTGTATCTTAGATAACGAAGCAACAACCTCATTACGAGGTTTACAGAAACTGTGTCAGTGGACAAGGGACATTATAAATATAAATAAAAACATCAACAAACAAATGAGAAACATATTTTTAATGTGTTGTTATCTGAGGGTTAATTATCTCTCCTACAAAATTATCTTGCAATACAAGATTATAAACTTCCATTACTGTATGAGAATAAATCCTTTCACTAGAAATTACTTGAGGGAAAGTACAAAAAAATACTGGAAGTGGCTTTTTGAAGTGGCAGCAATTTTTGTGGGGCCCCTCCCAAATGGTACCCTATTCCCCTTTTTAGTGCACTACTTTTGACTAGACCCCTATGGGCCCTGGTCAAAAGTAGTAGGCTACTGTATATAGGGAATAGGGTGCCCTTTGTGACACAGCCCTAGCTAGTATCAGTGTTTACCTTATGGATAGTCAAGGGACTTCTTTCAGTCTCCTCCAATGATTGATCAAGGAGTGTTTTTGACAGTTTGATGGAAAATGTGATGGATGTGTGTGTGTGTGTCTTTTTATATGTGTGGGTGTGTAAGTGTGTGCGTGCGTGCAGAGTGTGTGTGTGTGTTTGATGGGTTTGTGATGGATAGTCATCCTGGACTGTACGCTACCGGTCAGGGGGAGAATAAATTGTCCATCCCATCAACACTCACCTTTGATCCCTGCTTGTGGAGATAGCAAGCAGGCCAGCAACCAGAAGAAGAGGACTATGGAGATAACAAGCAGCCAGGCACCAGGGAGAGGATTGTGGTGCCAAGTGCCAAAGCATCAAGTATTTTTGACAAAGCAAGGGAGACTGACATTTCAACTTTTTGAGATGCTTCCTTGTCCACAGACATGCAGTTGACATGTTACTGAGAGCCCAGTTATCACATTGAATTTCTTGGATGGGGTGAGAATGTATGTTTTTGGTTTCCCATTGGTTCTGGAAACAAAGCCATACATTTCCTGACCGGTAAAACTGAAAATGTTTTAACGTTCTCAGAACGTAAGTGAACATTTAGCCTGTTCTGGGAACATCCATTTTTTAGGTTTCAGGGAGTTTGAGAGCATTTTACTACAGTTCCCTGAAAGTTTTCCTGGGAGATTTTATTAACGTTCTGAGAATGGGAATGATAGATTAATTGGAGCTTTTTGAGTAACTCTTAAAACGTTCACTGAATGTTTCAATTAGACTTTTAATAACATTTCTGTCTTAGGTTAACTGTTTTGAACTCTAAGCACAGATAGGACACATGGAAATTAATTAATTCTTTAATCTTGGATTCTTGTAAACACATTTATTTTTTATTGTGGCACAGCTTCAGTCAAATTCAAATGAATGATTTTCTATTTCCTATCCATGGAATTATTCCACTGCACCAAAAGGATAGATAGCATGCCATGCTTGTTTTTTTTACTCATACGAAACTGTTTATTTGAGTCTATCCAACACTCCATTTCAAAGGAAAAAACACTCATTAAGATCAGGTGTGGCCAATTAGTTGGAGCGGCCAACACACCTGATAAACAGAGTTTTGTTGACACTGATGTCGTGACGTTGTATTAGTTAATGTGACGACTGTTGCTGAACGAATTATAAAAGGTTTCTAATTGAGTGATTAACTGAATCAAGCAATTATTAACTCATTAACCTGGGGCACCATGGGAAAATTAGTTTCATTTGAGGTTCTATTTCCCAAATTAACTCAATATCAGAATATCGATTTTACAACAGCCGCTAATTATCAGTTACCTCTACAATCTCGCTCTGAATGTCGCATAATCCGGGAATCTGCACGGACCAGGGTCTCACCAATGAGTTCATACCACACCAATCTTAGTTGAGTATTTATTTACTAGAAAGCTAAAATGATGATAAAAGACATACATACACAAAAACACATTCTAGGCTATTGATTAGAACTAAGTATAAAGAGCCAACACACGATGGCGCGTGTTACCCAATATGGGGCTTTAAAAGAGAGAGAAAAAGAGAAAGTACACGAGAGAAATATACATTTGGGTGAATTTGTCAGCTATGCTTATTCTAACCCTAGCCTTGCCCCAAACTGCTGCTCTTATGGGTCCGAATATAATGATGTAATTACGTGGGGAAGGTCTCTGTGGATTCTCCGCGTGGACCGTTCAGGCTGCTCAATGATGACTTCAGCGATGTCATCTACAAAATAGCTTCCAATACTCTACTCAGCAAACTGGATGCAGTTTATCACAGTACCATCCGTTTTGTTACTAAAGCACCTTATACCACCCACCACTGCGACCTGTTTGCTCTAGTCGGCTGTTCCTCGCTACATATTCGTAACCAGACTCACTGGCTCCAGGTCATCTACAAGTCCATGCTGGGTAAAGCTCCGCCTTATCTCAGTTCACTGGTCACGATGGCAACACCCACCCGTAGCACACGCTCCAGCAGGTGTATCTCACTGATCATCCCTAAAGCCAACACCTCATTTGGCCGCCTTTCCTTCCAGTTCTCTGCTGCCTGTGACTGGAACGAATTGCAAAAATCGCTGAATTTGGAGACTTTTATCTCCCTCACCAACTTTAAACATCTGCTATCTGAGCAGCTAACCGATCGCTGCAGCTGTACATAGTCCATCGGTAAATAGCCCACCCAATTTATCATTCCCATACTGTTTATATTTATTTACTTTTCTGCTCTTTTGCACACCAGTATCTCTACCTGCACATGACCATCTGATCATTTACCACTCCAGTGTTAATCTGCTAAATTGCAATTATTCGCCTACCTCCTCATGCCTTTTGCACACAATGTATATTGTCTCATTTTTTCTACTGTGTTATTGACTTGTTTATTGTTTACTCCATGTGTAACTCTGTGTTGTTGTCTGTTCACACTGCTATGCTTTATCTTGGCCAGGTCGCATTTGTAAATGAGAACTTGTTCCCAACTTGCATACCTGGTTAAATAAAGGTGAAATAAAAATACAATTTAAATGTTTGTTTTGTTAGATAAAATCCTTCTTTATATTTCCAATTGTGACTCCCAGTACCAAAACTCTAAATTCTTCCTTGTTTAGGAAGAAACAAGCCTGAAACCTTGAACAAAGACTGTTGACTGGAATTGCATAGGACCCATAGCTTTCCATTGTAAGAGCATGGGATCTCAAAAAATATATATTCCGGTGGTTTTTCTTTGGATTGTATCCTACCATATCAATTGTGTTATAGTCCCATACATTATATTATCATTTCTACAAACGTCAAAGTGTGTTCTATCCAATGGTACCAATTATATGTATATCCTGGCTTCTGGGCCTGAGTAACAGGCAGTTTACTTTGGGCACGTCAGTCAGGCGGAAATTCTGAAAAAAGGACCCTAGCCCTAACAAGTTTGGTCTGAGAACATGACTTTAAATAGAACCATGGGGAAACCTACAGAAAACCTTATGATGAAATACTGAAATTCCCAGTAAAAAAAGTTGTTTCTTAATATTCTTAATATTCAATTTGAGAACATTAATTTAACCCTTTTGGGATAGGGAGCAGCATTTTTCACTTTTGGATGAATAGCATGCCCAGAGTGAACTGCCTCCTACTCTGTCCCAGATGCTAATATATGCATATTATTATTAGTATTGGTGTCACGTTCTGACCTTAGTTCCTTTGTTATGTCTTTGTTTTAGTATGGTCAGGGCGTGAGTTGGGTGGGTTGTCTATGTTCGTATTTCTATAATTTGGGATTTCTGTGTTCGGCCTAGTATGGTTCTCAATCAGAGGCAGCTGTCAATCATTGTCCCTGATTGAGAACCATATTTAGGTAGCCTGGTTTCACTTTTGAGTTGTGGGTGTTTGTCTTCCGTGTCAGTGCTTTTTGCCACACGGGACTGTTTTGTTAATTCGCGTTTATTGTTTTTTCCAGTGTTCTGTTGTGTTTTGATTAAACATTATGGACACTTACCACGCTGCGCATTGGTCCTCCGATCCTTCTCGCTACTCCTCCTCAGAAGAGGAGGGCGAGATCTCTGGACTCCTGGACATGGGAGGATATTCTGGACGGCAAGGGACCATGGGCACCCCAGGGCAGAGCTAGAGGCAGCGAAAGTCGAGAGGCAGCGTTATGAGGAGGCAGCACGGCAGCGCGGCTGGAAGCCCGAGAGGCAGCCCAAAAATGTATTGGGGGGGTGGAACACGAGGAGTATGGTGAAGTCAGGTAGGAGACCTGCGCCAACTTCCCGTGCTTATCGGAGAGCGAGAGGGACCAGGCAGGCACCGTGTTATGCGGTGGAGCGCACAGTGTCCCCAGTACATGGTGCGGTACATTGCAGCGCCTCGTATCGGACGGGCTAGAGTGGGCATCGAGCCAGGTGCCATGAAGCCGGCTCAGCGCATCTGGTCTCCAGTGCGTCTCCTCGGCCGGTGTACATGGCACCAGCTTTACGCATGGTGTCCCCGGTTCGCCAGCACAGCCCAGTGCGGGCCATTCCACCTCGCCGCACTGGCCTGGCTATGGGGAGCATTCAACCAGGTAAGGTTGGGCAGGCTCGGTGCTCAAGAGCTCCAGTGCGCCATCATGGTCCAATCTATCCGGTGCCACCTCCACGCACCAGCCCTCCGGTGGCAGCCCCCCCGCACCAGGCTGTCTCTCTGTCTCCTCCCTACAGATGCTCCCGCCTGTCCAGCGCTGCCAGAGCCTTCCTCCTGCCCAGTGCAGCCAGAGTCTCCCGCCCGCCAGGGCGTGAGTTGGTGGGTTGTCTATGTTCGTATTTCTATCATTTGGGATAGTTCGGCCTAGTATGGTTCTCAATCAGAGCTGTCAATCGTTGTCCCTGATTGAGAACCATATTTAGGTAGCCTGTTTTCCATTGTGTTTTCTGGGTGGTTATTTTCGGTTTAGTGTTGTGTTACACCTTACAGGACTGTTCGTTGGTTGTTTATTGTTTTGTTTTCAGTGTTCATTAAAATATTTAAAATATGAACACTTACCACACTGCACCTTGGTCCTCCTCTCCTTCCCCAGACGACAAGCGTTACAGTTGGATAGAAAACACTCTGGAGTTTTTAAAACTGTTTGAATGATGTCTGTGAGTATAACAGAACTCATATGGCAGGCGAAAACCTGAGAAAAATCCAACCAGGTAGTGGGAAATCTGAGGTTTGTAGTTTTTCAAAGCTTAGCCTACCGAATACACAGTGTCTATGGGGTCAAGTTGCACTTCCTATGGATGTCAACCGCTTCTACTAGATGTCAACCGTCTTTAGAAACTTGTTTCAGGATTCTGCTATAAAGGAGGGGGGAATGGGAGCTGAATGAGTCATGGGTCTGGCAGAGTATCTCAGGCTCGTGACGTGCGCTCCCGACAGAGTTAGCTCTCGTTCCAGTGCTTTTCTTCAGACATAGGAATTCTCCGGTTGGAACCTTGTTGTGAATTTATGTTAAAAACATCCAAAAGATTGATTCCATACATCGTTTGACTTGTCTCTACGACCTGTAACGGAACTTTTAGAGTTTTTGTCTGGACGAAGTGCTCGCGCCTCATGAAGATGGATTACTGGACTGAAGACGCTAACAACAAGTGGCTATTTGGACATAAATTGTGGACTTTATGGAACTTTATGGAACAAATCAGTCATTTATTGTCGAACTGGGATTCCTGAGAGTGCATTCTGATGAAGATCATCAAAGGTAAGGGAATATTTATAATGTTATTATTAACTTCTGTTGACTCCAACATGGTGGATATTTCTTTGGCTGGATTGGGCTCTGAGTGCCATACTCAGATTATGCTTTTTCCGTAAAGTTTAAAAAAAATCTGACACAGCGGTTGCATTAACTTCTTGCGTCGAGCAATCCCGTATCCGGGAGCGTAATTATAGCCTCAAGCTCATTACCATAACGCAACGTTAACTATTCATGAAAATCGCAAATGAAATGAAAGAAATATATTCACTCACAAGCTTAGCCTTTTGTTAACAACACTGTCATCTCAGATTTTCAAAATATGCTTTTCAACCATAGCTACACAAGCACTTGTGTAAGAGTATTGATAGCTAGCATAGCATTAAGCCTAGCATTCAGCAGGCAACATTTTCACAAAAACAAGAAAAGCATTAAAATAAAATCATTTACCTTTGAAGAACTTCGGATGTTTTCAATGAGGAGACTCTCAGTTAAATAGCAAATGTTCATTTTTTCTAAAAAGATTATTTGTGTAGCAGAAATCGCTCCGTTTTGTTCATCACGTTTGGCTAAGAAAAAAAATCTGAAAATGCAGTCTCTACAACGCCGAACTTTTTACCAAATTAACTCCATAATATTGACAGAAACATGGCAAACGTTGTTTAGAATCAATCCTCAAGGTGCTTTTCACATATCTATTTGATGATAAATCATTCGTGGCAGCTATGTTTCTCCTCGAAGCAAACGAAAAATACACGCAGCTGGAGATTACACAATAATTGCAATGAGGACACCAAGCGGCCACCTGGTAGATGTAGTCTCTTAAGGTCAATCTTCCAATGATTTGCCTACAAATACGTCACAATGCTGTCGACACCTTGGGGAAACGACAGAAAGTCTAAGCTCATTCGTGACCCATACATAGCCATATAAGGAGACATTGGAACACAGCGCATTCAAAATCTGGGGCACTTCCTGTATGAAATTTCATCTTGGTTTTGCCTGTAGCATTAGTTCTGTGGCACTCACAGACTATCTTTGCAGTTTTGGAAACGTCAGTGTTTTCTTTCCAAAGCTGTCAATTATATGCATAGTCGAGCATCTTTTCGTGACAAAATATCTTGTTTAAAACGGGAACGTTTTTTTATCCATAAATTAAGTCAATCTTTAATTCTGTGAATAACACTTGTATCTTTTATCAATCAATGTTTATTATGAGTATTTCTACAAAACCACCGGATGTTTTCGAATCAATACATTACTGCACGTAACACGCCAATGTAAACTGAGATTTTTGGATATAAATATGCACATTATCGAACAAAACATACATGTATTGTGTAACATGATGTCCTATGAGTGTCATCTGATGAAGATCATCAAAGGTTAGTGATTAATTTTATCTATATTTCTGCTTTTTGTGACTCCTATCTTTGGCTGGAAAAATAGCTGTGTGTTTTTTTGACTTGGCTATTACCTAGTAACATAGTCATATGTTGTAACATAGTCATATGTTGTGCTTTTGCTGTAAAGCCTTTTTGAAATCAGACACGATGGGTAGATTAACAAGAAGTTTATCTTTCATTTGCTGTATTGGACTTGTTAATGTGTGAAAGTTACATATTCCTAAAAAATATTTTGAATTTTGCCCTCTGCCTTTTCAGCGGAATGTTGTCGAGAGGTTCCGCTAGCGGAACGCCTGCCCTAGAAAGGTTTTAAATGGACCCATGAGGAAACCTGGTGGAAACATTGTGCTGAAGTGTTGAAATTCCCACAGGAGAACGTTGTTTCTTGACATTCTCGGAACTATTTGAGAACATTCCCAATGTCAAACCAGTTGGAGAGCGTTCCTAGAACATTACCAATATTTTAATCAAATTTAACCATGTTTGAACTTTTGGAAAAAATTCTGTTAAAGTAATAAAATTCCAAGAAAATAACAGCAGATGTTATTGCGGATGTAGCAAAATGGTTGCGTTCCAAGCTCCAACAGTGCAGTAATATCTAACAATATGCAGCAATACACACAAATCTAAAAGTAAAATAATAGAATTAAGAGGTATATAAAAATATTAGTATGAGCAATGTCGGAGTCTGGAGTGTATATATGTGATGGGGTTAATAGGTTCTCAGAACGTTATGTGCTAGCTGGGAGTCAATTGATCGTTTGTTGAGCATCTGTGGATGGACGATACCACAACGTGAAGTATTTTGACAAAGCAAGGCAGACTGACATTTTCACCCTCCCCCCCCACAGTAGACGCAGTGTTAAGACAACCTCCAATTCAGCTAAACCAGCCCATCTTTAAAACCATTTCAGTTTGAAAAAAAGCTATATGCTCAGGTAGCCCAGTGGTTAGAGCATTGGGCCAGTAACTGAAACATTGCTAGTTCAAATCCCTGAGCTTACAAGGTGAATCATCTCTCAATATGCCCCTTAATTAAGCAATGCTTTTAACCCTTGTTGCTGGCTGTGACCCCACTCTCTGAGGGCGTCTCAGGGGGAGTTTGAATATGCAAAAACCACATATCCAATACATGTGTGAAATAAGACACACACTGTAGAAGCATCCACCACAGAAAAAATGACCCATCCCTATAAAAGCTACCTACCTTATTACCCTTAGTGATACAGTTTCTTACCTTAGTGTACAATGTACTGTGGTTGGAATTCTATAAAACTTGTGTATACCTTAGTTGCACAGTAGCAAATAATTTTGGACTGTAGAAAAACGTTTTGCAACGGACACTGTTTACTCCAAACAGAAAATATTTTGAAACAAAAACGAGTTTCTTTTGGACAAAATTGGTTAGGTCATTCCCTGTTTGCTTCTGTTTGGTTCCTAGTGAATACACCCCTGGTATTCACTGAGTATACCAAACATTAGGAACACCTTCCTAATATTGAGTTGCACCTCCACCTTTTGCCTTCAGAACAGCCTTAATTTGTTGGGGCGTGGACTCTACAAGGTGTTGAAAGCGTTCCACAAGGATTTTGACCCATGTTAATTCCAATGCTTCCTACAGTTGGGTCAAGTTGGCTGGATGTCCTCTGGATCCTTCTTGATACACACGTGAAACTGTTGAGCATGAAAAACCCAGCAGCGTTGCAGTTCTTGACATAAACCGGTGAGCCTGGCACCTACCACCATACCCCATTCAAAGGCACTTACATTTGTTGTCTTGCCAATGGCATACATACACAAACCATTCATAAACTGTCTCAAAAGGATCAGTGTCCCGCTAGGGGGACAACTTCCGGTGAAACTGGAAGGCGCGTAATTCAAATAAATTCGAATAGTTATTATAGTGGTTAAACATTTATGTCGGCTGAAAGCTTAAATTCTTGTTAATCTAACTGCACTGTCTGATTTACAGTAGCTATTACAGAAAAAACATGCCATGCGATTGTTTGAGGACTGCGCCCCACATCAAAATATTTTTCCACTAGCACAGGTTTCAGAAATTCACATATAAAGAGTAAATATTCAGTTACTTTTTAAAATTCTTCATCTGATTTGTCATCCAAAGGGTCCCAGCGATAACATGTAGTGTCGTTTTGTTAGATAAAATCCTTTTTTATATTCCAAATAGTCTGTTTAGTTGGCGCCATCGATTTGAGTAATCCACTTGTTCAACTTGCAGAGAAAGGAATCTTAAAATCTACCCCTAAACTTTGTTTCAACAAGTCAAAATACATTTGTAATTACTCCTCAGACACCCTAAAATGTAATCAAACTATAATATTTATTCTGGAAAGATGATCAATAGGAACGATTTTTAGCAGGTGGCAACATAATCATGGCATGCAATGACACGGATTTCCAAGACTGTGTCCGCATACAAAAACTGTTATTTCTTATTTGTTTTTGAAGTTACAAGCCTGAAACCTTGAAAATAGGACCGAGGCAACCAGGGAGGTCTCAGTCAGCTCATCAGGCTCTCACTCCTCAGCCGGTTCATCAGATCTGTGCCTCAGTGGAGGCGACCGGTCCGCTCCTGATCCCCAGGATCGTCCCTGTGGTTGGCGTCCTGGGGCTGGAGCTGAACGTGCTGGGGAGGGGGTACTGTCACGTATGCTCTCACTCCGGGACTCTAGGTTGCCATGCTCCTGCACCTCAGCTGGATCGACAGGTTCCCGCGCTTTAGCAGAGGTGACAGATCCACTCCTGATCCAGCATTTCGCTACACTCGCATAACATCTGCTAACCATGTGTATGTGACAAATAAAATTTTATTTTATTTGATCCCAGGGATCGTCATCTTGGTTGGCATCCTGCGGCACGTCAGGGAGGGGGTACTGTCACGTGTGCTCCCTCTCCGGCCTCTAGGTCACCAGGCTGCTCGTTAATGCAACTGCTGTGTCAGATTTCAAAAAAACTTTACGGAAAAAGCATAATCTGAGTACGGCGCTCAGAGCCCAAACCAGCCAAATGAAATATCCGCCATGTTGCGCAGTCAACATTAGTCAAAAATAGCATTATAAATATTCACTTACCTTTGATCTTCATCAGAATGCACTCCCAGGAATCGCAATAAATGTTTGTTTTGTTTGATAATGTCAATCATTTATATCCAAATAGCTTCTTTTGTTAGGGCGTTTAGTAAACAAATCCAAACGCGTGTTCAGGTCCAGTCAGACGAAAAGTTCAAAAAGTTATATTACAGGTCGAAGAAACTTGTCAAACTAAGTATAGAATCAATCTTTAGGATGTTTTTATCATAAATGTTCAATAATGTTCCAACCGAAGAATTACATTGTAGAAAAGCAATGGAACGAGAGCTACTTCTCATGTGAATTGCGCGTGACTGAGAACGAGGCTGCTGCCAGGCCCCTTAGTCAAACAGCTCTCATCTGGCCCCCCTTCACTGTAGAAGCCTGAAACAACGTTCTAAAGACAGTTGACATCTAGCCTTAGGAAGTGCAAAATAACCCATATCCCACTGTGTATTCGATAGGGGCTGAGTAAAAACTTCAAAGTTCAGATTTCCCACTTCCTGGTTGGATTTTTTCTCAGGTTTTTGCCTGCCATATGAGTTCTGTTATACTCACAGACATCATTCAAACAGTTTTAGAAATGTCAGAGTGTTTTCGATCCAATACTACTAATAATATGCATATATTAGCATCTGGGACTGAGTAGGAGGCAGTTTACTCTGGGCACGCTATTCATCCAAAAGTGAAAATGCTGCCCCCTATGCCAAAGAAGTTAACACAGGTGCAGCGAAATGCTTGTGTTTCTAGCTCCAACAGTGTATTAATACCTAACAATATACACATAATCCAAAATGTATGCTTCCCTCAGTTGTGTCAAGTTGGCTGGATGTCCTTAGGGTGGTGGACCATCCTTGATACATACGGGAAACTGTTGAGAGTGAAAAATCCAGCAGCGTAGCAGTTCTTGACACACTCAAACCAGTGCGCCTGGTACCTACTATCATGCCCGTTCAAAGGCACTTAAATCTTTAGTCTTGCCCATTCACCCTCTGAATGGCACACATACACAAATGTCCCAATTGTATCCAGGCTTAAAAATCCTTCGTTAAACTTTCTCCTCCCCTTCATCTACACTGATTGAAGAGGATTTTATTAACATGTGACATCAATAAGGGATCATAGTTTTTACCTGGTTTCACCTGGTCAGTTTGTCATGGAAAGATCAGGTGTTCTTATTCTTAAGCCTAGGCGTCCTGCTAGCGGGACAACTTCCGGTGAAACTGGAGGTCGCGCAATTAAATAAATAATCATACAAATTATGCATATTTAACATTTAGGTACATATAAGTGTCTTATATCGGTTGAAAGCTTAAATTCTTGTTAATCTAACTGCACTGTCCTATTTACAGTAGCTATTACAACGAAACATGCCATGCAATTGTTTGAGGACGGTGCCTCACATCAAAATGTTTTTCCACCGGCACAGGTTTCATAAATTCGCAAATAGCGATTAAATATTCACTTACTTTTTGAAAATCTTCCTTTGATTTTTAATTAAAAGGGTCCCAAAATCCTTCTTTATATCGTAAAAAGTCTGTTTAGTTGGCGCCATCGATTTGAGTAATCCACTTGTTCAACGTGCAGAGAAGGGATTCCAAAAATCTACCCCTAAACTTTGTTTCAACATGTCAAAATATATTTTTATCTACTCCTCAGATACCCTAAAATGTAATCAAACTATAATATTACTTACGGAAAGAAGTATGTTCAATAGGAAACCAATTTTAGCAGGTGCGTCCTGTCTTCATGGCGCGTGCAAACACACATTTCTAAGACTGTGTCCCTGTACTAAAACGGATATTTCTTATTATTTTTTAGACTGCTGACACCTTGTGGAAATCATAGGAAAGGAGTGTCATGCCCTGATCTTAGAGAGCCGTTTTATTTCTCTATTTGGTTAGGTCAGGGTGTGATGTGGGGTGGGCATTCTATGTTTTGTTTTTCTATGATTTTGTATTTCTATGTTTTGGCCGGGTATGGTTCCCAATCAGGGACAGCTGTCTATCGTTGTCTCTGATCGGGAACCATAATTAGGTAGCCCTTTCCCTCCTTTCTTTGTGGGAAATTAACTTTGTTGGTTGGCACTATTGCCTTAAGCTTCACGGTTGCGTTTGTAGTGTTTATTGGTTTTGTCGGCATCATCCTAAATAAAGAGGGAATATGGACGCTCACCATGCTGCACCTTGGTCCAGTTCATTCAACGGCCGTGACAGAACTTCCCACCCCAAGGGACCAAGCAGCGTGGTAAGGGCGAGCAGCGTTATCTGGAGAAATGGACATGGGAGGAGATACTGGACAGTAAGGGACCCTGGAGGCAGGCTGAGGAGTATCGCCGTCCACGGGAGGAACTGGAGGCAGCAAAAGCAGAGCGGCAGCGTTACGAGGGAACATGGCTAGCAAGGACGCCCGAGAGGCAGCCCCCCAAAAAATGTTTTGGGGGGCACACGGGGAGTTTAGCTGAGTCAGGTTGGAGACCTGAGCCAACTCCCCATGCTTACCGTGGCGAGCATGTGACTGGTCAGGCCCCGTGCTATGGGGTGATGCGCACTGTGTCTCGGTTGAGCATTCACAGGCCGGTGTGCTCGGTGCCATTGTCCCGCATTTGCCGGGTGGAAGTGGGCATCCAGCCAGAATGGGAGGTGCCAGCTCTGCGCTCGAGGCCGCCAGTGCAGCTCCATGGCCCAGTGTAACCGGTGCCTCGGCCAAGGAAGAGGCATCCTGTGTGTCTCCCCAGCCTAGTGAGTCCTGTGCCTGCTCCCAGAGCCAGGCCTCCCTGTGTGTCTCCCCAGCCTGGTGAGTCCTGTGCCTGCGCCAAGCATGTAGCCTCCAGAGACAGCCTCCAGCCCGGAGCCTCCAGAGACGGCCTCCAGCCCGGCGCCTCCAACCCGGATCCCGCAGCAACGAGGGTGCCCAGTCCGGGGCCCGCAGCAACAAAGGAGCACAGTCCGGGGCCCGCAGCAATGAGGGTGCCTATTCCGGGGCCCGCAGCAACGAGGGTGCCCAGTCCGGGGCCCGCAGCAATGAGGGTGCCCAGTCTGGGGTCCGCAGCAACGAGGGTCCCCAGTCCGGGGCGGCGGCGAGGTCCCCCGCACCAGAGGCATCACCAAAGCGGGGTGAGCCAGAGGTGGAGCGGGGTCTGCGTCCCGCACCTGAGCCACCACCGCGGATAGATGCTCACCCAGACCCTCCCCTAAGGGGTTCAGGTTTTGTGGCCCGGAGTCCGCACCTTTGGTTGGGGGGGACACACACCTCAGAGAGCTGTTTTTATTTCTCTATTTGGTTAGGTCAGGGTGTGATGTGGGGTGGGCATTCTATGTTTTGTTTTTCTATGATTTTGTATTTCTATGTTTTGGCCGGGTATGGTTCCCAATCAGTGACAGCTGTCTATCGTTGTCTCTGATTGGCAACCATACTTAGGTAACCCTTTCCCTCCTTTCTTTGTGGGAAGTTAACTTTGCTTGTTGGCACTATTGCCTTAAGCATCACAGTTGCGTTTGTAGTGTTTACTGGTTTTGTCGGCGTCATCCTAAATAAAGAGGGAATATGTACGCTCACAACGCTGCACCTTGGTCAAGTTCATTCAACGGCCGTGACAGGGAGCTAATTTTCAGTATGCCCTTATACGGGCCATTCTAAGAGGATGGTCTCTCCAAAAAAAATCTGTTTGGTTATTCTTTGGATTTTCTTCTACCATATATATTGTGTAATATTCTCCTACATTATTTTTAACATTTCTAAAAACTTCAAAGTGTTTTCTTTTCAATGGTACTAATTATATGCATATCCTAGCTTCAGAGCCTGAGGAACAGGCAGTTTACTTTGGGCACGTCATTCAGGCGAAAATTGAGAATAAAGGAGCATAGCCCTAAGAAGTTTTTAATGTTTTCTACACTCAGTGTATATCTGGAGAGAGACATCATTCCATAAAACAGATTATGTTACAGTCCCTAATGTCTCTCTGAAAGCAGATCTTCTCCCTGAGCTCGTCTACTTTACTTTCTGACTCTCTCCGAATGCTCCAGATACTCAACTAGTCTAAAGAAGGCCAGTTTTATTTCTTCTTTAATCAGCACAACAGTTTCCAGCTGTGCTAACATAAATGCAAAAGGGTTTTCTAATGATCAATTAGCCTTTTAAAATGATAAACTTGGATTAGCTAACACAATGTGCCATTGGAACACAGAGTGATGGTTGCTGATAATGGGCCTCTGTACTCCTACGTAGATATTCCATTAAAAATCTGCCGTTTTCAGCTACAATAGTCATTTACAACATTAAGAATTTCTCCACTGCATTTCTGATCAATTTTATGTTATTTTAAAGGACAAAAACATTTGCTTTTCTTTCAAAAACAAGGACATTTCTAAGTGATCCCAATTTTTGAACGGTAGTGTACATATGAGATGAGTAATGCAAGATATGTAAACATTATTGAATTGGCCAATGATTTCAAGTCTCTATGTAGGCAGAAGCCTCTCTGTGCTAGTGATAGCTATTTAAAAGTCTGATGGCTTTGAGATAGAAGCTGTTTTTCAGTCTCTATGTCCCAGCTTTGATGCACCTGTACTGACCTCGCCTTCCGGATGGTAGTGGGGTGAACAGGCAGTGGCTCGGATGGTTGTTGTCGTTGATGATCTTTTTGGCCTTCCTGTGACATCAGGTTCTGTAGGTGTCCTGGAGGGCAGGTAGTTTGCTTCCAGTGATGCGTTGTGCAGACCCCACCACCCTCTGGAGAGCCTTGCGTTTGTGGGCGGTGCAGTTGCCATACTATAGGCGGTGATACAGCCCAACAGGATGCTCTCAATTGTGCATCTGTAAAGGTTTGTGAGGTTTTAGGCACTGTTGCACCTTCTTCACTACACTGTCTGTGTGGGTGGACCATTTCAGTTTGTCCGTGATGTGTACGCCGATGAACTTAAAACTTTCCCCCTAGGGCTGTGGCAGTCATGACATTTTGTCAGCTGGTTATTGACATGCAAAAGCCTGCCAGCCACACAGTAATTGACCGTTAATTAACATTAACATGTGTAGCATCTCCAGGCCTCCATGCATACAAGACACTGAATATCTACATTTAAACATTTCTAATTAATCAATTTAATATACACCATCACAATTAATCACTTATATACACTACATGACCAAAGGTATGTGGACACCTGCTCGTTGAACATCTCATTCCAAAATCAAGGGCATTAATATGGATTTGGACCCCCTTTGCTGCTATACCAGCTGCCACTCTTCTGGGAAGGCCTCAGTTGTTGGAACATTGCTGTGGGGACAAGCTTCCATTCATCCACAAGGGCAATAGTGAGGTCGGCACTGATGTTGGACGATTAGGCCTGGCTCACAGTCGGCGTTCCGATCCATCCCAAAGGTGTTTGATGGGGTTGAGGTCAGGACTCTGTACAGGCAAGTCAAGTTCTTCCACACCGATATTGACACACCATTTTCTGTATGGACCTCACTTTGTGCACGGGGGCATTGTTATGCTGAAACAGGAAAGGGCCTTCCCCAAACTCTTGCCACAAAGTTGGAAGCACGTATTCATCTAGAATGTCATTGTATGCTGTTTAGTTAAGATTCCCCTCCACTGGAACTAAGGAGCCTAGCTCAAACCATGAAAACAGCACCAGACCATTATTTCTCCACCAAACTTTACAGTTGGCACTATGCAATCGAGCAGGTAGCGTTCTCCTGGCAAACCCAAATTTATTCACCGGACTGCCAGATGGTGAAGCGTGATTCATCACTCCAGAAACGTGTTTCCCTGCTCCAGAGTCCAATGGCGGCGAGCTTTACAACTCTCCAGCTAACGCTTGGCATTGCGCATGGCGATCTTAGGCTCATGTGTGGCTGCTTGGCCATGGAAACCCATTTCATGAAGCTCCTGACGAACAGTTCTTGTGCTGATGTTGCTTCCCATGGCTGTTTGGAAATCGGTGGTGAGTGTTGCAACCAAGGACAGAAGATTTTTCGGTCCCTTTCTGTGAGCTTGTGTGGCCTACCACTTCGTGGCTGAGTAATTGAGTATGTTTCCACTTCACAAAAACAGCACTTACAGTTGACCGGGGCAGCTCTAGCAGTGTAGAAATTTGACGAACTGACTTGTTGGAAAGGTGGCATCCTATGACGGTGCAACGTTGAACGTCAATGTGCTCTTCAGTACAGACCATTCTACTGCCAATGTTTGTCCAATGAGATTGCATGGCTGCATGGTAGATTTTATACACCTGTCAGCAACTGGTGTATGTATTTTAGTAGAACACAAGATGATTTGGCCTATTGTATGCTATCTGGCTATGCACCATGCCATAGGCTGTAGGCTTGTTCATTTAGCAGACAATATATGCTTATATGTCCCTTGACATTATTTTATATTATATTATTTTATATTAAGAACAATATAATTGAACTTACCTGAATAAAATATAACATTTTTCCTATTCCGGAGTGAGTGCCCACATGAAGTGACTATATTGAGCATAAAAGTGATCATTTGAAACAGGTCCTATATGCTAGATTTACAATTATTTGGAAACTATAGTTGTGAATGATACAAACCCTAGAATGACTTAGAAAGCAAAACATATATGGGCTGCATGATGCGACTAATTGATCATTTGAGAAAGTCGCAAAAAAAGCTTGCTGTTCCCTCACCAAGTGATCATATTTTCACCCATCAGACTATTCTCAATTTGATCTTGTCCTTACTAATATGTCAAATTAGTTTAGATTTAGAATGCCCATTATCAAATGGGCAGGAACAGGGGCAGGGGAAATAAGACATGTCATCTGTATGCACTGGAATAGCAAATGGAGGCCACTTATTTCACTCCACACATCAACCACTGTTTGAGGAGCATGCAGCCTCTCCTTGTGCGACAAGTGATTTTCCACACAAACTCTGTATGTCATGGGCTCTCCAACCCTGTTCCTGCAGCTACCCAGTGCTTAGTTTGTGAAATCAAGGGAAATCTGTTCGGGAACATTGATAGTAACATATTTTCACAACAAAACCTATTTCATTAAACTATTGACAGGCCCTCTCTTTTTGCGCTTGAGAAAGTCATGAAGGATGAGGGGATGAGATGAAATGCACAGTGGTGAGATATTCTGTAGCTACATTTAATGTCAGCCTATTACTAGGCTATTCAAAATCAAATACAAAGCCACACTGCACAATCAATGAACCAACAGCATCGCCTAGACCTATACATTCTCTCCCAGACTCATGGATAGAAAGTTTGGGGCATAGCATAAGGTACCCAGTCCATCCAGTATGCATAATAATTCAGTCCACACTCAGAGGCATTACTAGAATCTGTTTAATTTCTTAGTATAAGCCAGACCAATTATGTACCAGACATCTTAAATATGTCTTTCTGCCATGCATAATATGCAGTAGGCTATGTATTGTATAACGGCACAATCAATATTTAAAATCAGGTCTTTTTTCGGGGCTTTGGCTCATATATAGGCCTATACTTATGCATAAACTCTAATAAGCTTATGGGAGTTTTGAATGAATCATCACCTTAGAAAGTGTTGTCCATTTTGTTGTGTTAGGCTTTGAAACAACATCCACAACAACCATGTTTTTCACTCAGTTGCAACGTGTTGTTGAACTTCTTTCTTCAAATTGATAAATCTCTGTGAGGTGAATCTTAAAAGGACATACTGTTTTTATGAAAAT
The DNA here is from genome assembly GCF_018296145.1 of Oncorhynchus tshawytscha. Lineage (NCBI taxonomy): Eukaryota > Metazoa > Chordata > Actinopteri > Salmoniformes > Salmonidae > Oncorhynchus > Oncorhynchus tshawytscha. The sequence goes on from NC_056453.1 coordinate 30,218,115, forward strand.
GTGTTTGATGTGATTTTCAATGTTATTTGCATTGATGTCAGAGTGGTTAGAGGGACAATAGAGCCCTGAGTACCAGGCCATTAGTGACCTGATGTTCGTTAGCGAGTTGGGTACTACCAACTCATGTCCAGAGTGCATAAGCGGAGATTACTGTGACTCGACGGTCACGTAGAATTGTACTGTGGTCATGACTCATGACTGCCGGTGTGGCAGTTATATGGTCTCCGCAACAGCCCTAATCCCCCCTTTTTTTATTATTTTTTTTATTTCACCTTTATTTAACCAGGTAGGCTAGTTGAGAACAAGTTCTCATTTACAACTGCGACCTGGCCAAGATAAAGCATAGCAGTGTGAGCAGACAACACAGAGTTACACATGGAATAAACAAATTAACAAGTCAATAACACAGTAGAAAACAAAGGGGGAGTCTATATACAATGTACAATGTGTGCAAAAGGCATGAGGAGGTAGACGAATAGTTACAATTTTGCAGATTAACACTGGAGTGATATATGATCAGATGGTCATGTACAGGTAGAGATATTGGTGTGCAAAAGAGCAGAAAAGTAAATAAATAAAAACAGTATGGGGATGAGGTAGGTGAAAATGGGTGGGCTATTTACCAATAGACTATGTACAGCTGCAGCGATCGGTTAGCTGCTCAGATAGCTGATGTTTGAAGTTGGTGAGGGAGATAAAAGTCTCCAACTTCAGCGATTTTTGCAATTCGTTCCAGTCACAGGCAGCAGAGTACTGGAACGAAAGGCGGCCAAATGAGGTGTTGGCTTTAGGGATGATCAGTGAGATACACCTGCTGGAGCGCGTGCTACGGATGGGTGTTGCCATCGTGACCAGTGAACTGAGATAAGGCGGAGCTTTACCTAGCATGGACTTGTAGATGACCTGGAGCCAGTGGGTCTGGCGACGAATATGTAGCGAGGGCCAGCCGACTAGAGCATACAAGTCGCAGTGGTGGGTGGTATAAGGTGCTTTAGTGACAAAACGGATGGCACTGTGATATACTGCATCCAGTTTGCTGAGTAGAGTGTTGGAAGCAATTTTGTAGATGACATCGCCGAAGTCGAGGATTGGTAGGATAGTCAGTTTTACTAGGGTAAGCTTGGCGGCGTGAGTGAAGGAGGCTTTGTTGCGGAATAGAAAGCCGACTCTTGATTTGATTTTTGATTGGAGGTGTTTGATATGAGTCTGGAAGGAGAGTTTGCAGTCTAGCCAGACACCTAGGTACTTATAGATGTCCACATATTCAAGGTCGGAACCATCCAGGGTGGTGATGCTAGTCGGGCATGCGGGTGCAGGCAGCGATCGGTTGAAAAGCATGCATTTGGTTTTACTAGCGTTTAAGAGGAGTTGGAGGCCACGGAAGGAGTGTTGTATGGCATTGAAGCTTGTTTGGAGGTTAGATAGCACAGTGTCCAATGACGGGCCGAAAGTATATAGAATGGTGTCGTCTGCGTAGAGGTGGATCAGGGAATCGCCCGCAGCAAGAGCAACATCATTGATATACACAGAGAAAAGAGTCGGCCCGAGAATTGAACCCTGTGGTACCCCCATAGAGACTGCCAGAGGACCGGATAGCATGCCCTCCGATTTGACACACTGAACTCTGTCTGCAAAGTAATTGGTGAACCAGGCAAGGCAGTCATCCGAAAAACCGAGGCTACTGAGTCTGCCGATGAGAATATGGTGATTGACAGAGTCGAAAGCCTTGGCAAGGTCGATGAAGACGGCTGCACAGTACTGTCTTTTATCGATGGCGGTTATGATATCGTTTAGTACCTTGAGTGTTGCTGAGGTGCACCCGTGACCGGCTCGGAAGCCAGATTGCACAGCGGAGAAGGTACGGTGGGATTCGAGATGGTCAGTGACCTGTTTGTTGACTTGGCTTTCGAAGACCTTAGATAGGCAGGGCAGGATGGATATAGCTTCACAAGCTTGATGTTTGGAGTCCCATTTTCTATGCAACAAAACACAACTAGAGATTTTATGCACTAGTATGCAATGCCATGATACATATTTGATGCGGGTATTTACTTTGCAACATGTATTGTCATTGCCTAGAACAAAATGTAATTGTATGAGCTACGCATATGTGTACCAGAGTATTTGTACCCCTCTACTAGATAACTAGATGGGGCAGTCCAGTCCCAGATAGGCAGTCCGTTCTACATGCCTTCTTGACTTCGATACAATGTGTCATCATGCATTTGTGTATACAGACTGGTAACTGTCATAGCTATCTTGCTAGTCAACTTATGCACGATGGCACTTATTGAAGCCTGGAATCTCAAAGGGACTTCACTTTCACCACTGGTCATCTAGCTAGCCGTTAGTCAGCAGGGTTGTATCGGTTTCCATTGGACTAAAGCTTGCTTGGCTGACTAGTTAGGTAGCTAACACTAGCTAGCTAACAAAGGCTGATTATCATATAGCAGCCTATGCTGACTAGCATTACTAGCATTCTAAAGTTAGCTAGCTAGTTAATGTCGATACACCATAGTTTTGGGTCTGCAAAATCAGATTGTACTTTTTGGAGAAATGTCCTCTGGTCTGATGAAACAAAAATATAACTGTTTGTCCATAATGACCACCGTTATGTTTGGAGGAAAAAGGGAGACGCTTGCAAGCCGAAGACCACCATCCCAGCTGTGAAGCACAGGCGTAGCAGCAACATGTTGTGAGGGTGCTTTGCTGTAGGAGGGACTGGTGCACTTCACAAAATAAATGGCATCATGAGGGAGGAAAATTATGTGGATATATTGAAGCAACATCTCAAGACATCAGTCAGGAAGTTAAAGCTTGGTCGCAAATGGTTCTTCGAAATGGTTAGAGCCTGTAAGTAAGCATTTCACTGTAAGGTCTACATGTTGTATTCGGCGCACGTGACAAATAAACGTTGATTTGATTTGATTTATCAGAAGCTTCTAAAGCCATGACATCATTTTCTTGAATTTCAAAGCTGTTTAAATGCACAGTCAACTTAGTGTACAGTATGTAATCATCTGACCCACTAGAATTGTGATACAGTGAATTATTACCTCAGGAGGCTGAAGAAATTCGGCTTGTCACCAAAAGCACTCACAAACTTCTACAGATGCACAATCGAGAGCATCCTGGCGGGCTGTATCACCGCCTGGTATGGCAACTGCACCGCCCTCAACCGTAAGGCTCTCCAGAGGGTAGTGAGGTCTGCACAACGCATCACCGGGGGCAAACTACCTGCCCTCCAGGACACCTACACCACCCGATGCTACAGGAAGGCCATAAAGATCATCAAGGACATCAACCACCCGAGCCACTGCCTGTTCACCCCGCTGTCATCCAGAAGGCGAGGTCAGTACAGGTGCATCAAAGCTGGGACCGAGAGACTGAAAAACAGCTTCTATCTCAAGGCCATCAGACTGTTAAACAGCCACCACTAACATTGAGTGGCTACTGCCAACACACTGTCAATGACACTGACTCTACTCCAGCCACTTTAATCATGGGAATTGATGGGAAATTATGTAAATATATCACTAGCCACTTTAAACAATGCTACCTTATATAATGTTACTTACCCTACATTGTTCATCTCATATGCATACGTTGATACTGTACTCTATATCATCGACTGCATCCTTATGTAATACATGTATCACTAGCCACTTTAACTATGCCACTTGGTTTACATACTTATCTCATATGTATATACTGTACTCGATATCATCTACTGTATCTTGCCTATGCTGCTCTGTACCATCACTCATTCATATATCCTTATGTACATATTCTTTATCCCCTTACACTGTGTATAAGACAGTAGTTTTTTTTTTTGGAATTGTTAGTTAGATTACTTGCTCGTTATTACTGCATTGTCGGAACTAGAAGCACAAGCATTTCGCTACACTCGCATTAACATCTGCTAACCATGTGTATGTGACAAATAAAATTTGATTTGATTTGATTTGATATAAGTGAAATAATCTGTCTGTAAACAATTGTTGGTAAAATAACTTGTTTCATGCATAAAGTAAATGTCCTAACCGACTAGGCAAAACTACAGTTTTTTAACAAGAAATTTGTGGAGTGGTTGAAAAATGGGTTTTAATGACTCCAACCTAAGTGTATGTAAACTTCTAAATTGCGCCTGGGCTGGAATATTACATTATGGCCTTTCTTTTACATTTCAAATATGATGGTACAAAAAAAATACAAAAGAACGATAGTTTTTTTCATTGTATTATCGTTTACCAGATCTATTGTGTAATATTCTCCAACATTCCTTTAACATTTCCACAAACTTCAAATTGTTTCTTTCAAATGGTACAAAGAATATGCATATCCTTTTGCTTCAGGGCCTGAGCTACAGGCAGTTAGATTTGGGGATGTCATTTTAGGCGAAAATGGAAAAAAAAGGCGGCTCTTTGATTAAGTTTGCTAATGACACAACAGTGGTTGGCCTGATCACCGACAACGATGACGCAGGCTATAGGGAGGAGGTCAGAGACCTCCAGGATGGCAACCTCTCCCTCAAGGAGCTGATATAAGACTACAGGAAAAGGAGGGCCAAGCACGCTCCCATTCTCATCGATGGGGCTGCAGTGGAGCAGGTCGAGACATTCAAGTTCCTTGGTGTCCACATCATCAACAAACTATCATGGTCCAAACACACCAATTCAGTCATGAAGAGGGCACGACAACTCCTATTCCCCCTCAGGACACTAAAAAGTTTTGGCATGTGTCCTCAGATCCTTAAAATATTCTATAGCTGCACCATCGAGAACTTCCTGACTGGTTGCATCGCTGCCTGGTATGGCAACTACTCAGCATCCGACCGCAAGACGCTACAGAGGGTAATGCGTACGGCCCAGTGGGGCCAAGCATCCTACCATCCAGGACCTCTATGCCAGGCGGTGTCAGAGGAAGGCCCTACAAATTGCCAAGGACTCCAGCCACCCTACTCATAGACTCCAGCCACCCTACTTCTCTCTGCTACCGCTTTGTAAGCGGTACATTAGCGCCAAGTCTAGATCCAAAAAGCTTCTTAACAGCTTCTACCCCCAAGCCATAAGACTGCTGAACAGCTATTCAAGTGGCTACTCAGACTATATGCATTGACCCCCCCTTTTTTATGCTGCTGCTACTCGCTGTTTATTATCAATGCATAGTCACTTTACCCTTACCTACATGTACATATTACCTCAATTACCTCAACTAACCTGTACCCCCGCACATTGACTCGGTACCGATACCTTCTGTATATATAGCCTCATTATTGTTGTTTTATTGTGTTAGTTTTTTGTACTTTAGTGTATTTAGTAAATATTTTCTGAAGTCTTTAAAAAAAACCTGCATTGTTGTTCAAGGGCTGGTAAGTAACCATTTCACGGTAAGGTCTACCTACACCTGTTGTATTCGGTGCATGTGACACCTTTTGTTGTTGTTGATTTTATTATATTTTATATGTTGCCTCATGACCACTCCCTCTACTTTATTGTCCAGGGACTGAACGTCAGCGAGTAATATACTTGGATATATACTCTATTATCCAAATGTTTGTTTCGGCTATAGGTAATAATTGAAGAGCCGTTCTGAGCAAATAATATAAGAAATAACAAATCTGTCAGCACCATCTTGCTGTCATCTTGCTGTAAGAATCTATACATAAAATTGCAACCACATTTCCTGAACCCCTTTATGTCATCCTAATGTTATGCCATCTTTAACGGACCAATCAACTTCTTCTGGGAGACAAACGCGTTGTGCCATTGGCTATTCTTTACAATGAGTACCCATCTGTTGACAGTTCATATCTCTCTATTTATTCAGACATCAATGATCTTTCTCTGAAATCAGTAAGTTCCTAGTTAATTGAAACAGTTTGGATGTACTTTATCTAACTGCTTTACTGTGTCGGGGTCCGTATTAAACGGTGGATCCATGTGGACCCTTCATGGACTAAATGAAGAACATTCCGGTGATCTAATTAGTCCATCAATGATAGGTGTTAGACATTAGAATAAAACCTGTGGCGAGATGGCAGAGTAGGTGATCCTCATCGCTCTCCCAAAACCGGGTCCAAATACTTTTTGAAATCATTTCTGTGCTTCTTTATGCTTGTCTGGCTTAATGGACTAATAGAATATTCCTAAAACCACCAACCCCAGCCATTTGGGACTCTAGGCAGGCTAAGAATTTGAAAGATTTCAAATAGTTTTTGAACCCATGTCTTATTCCCCACTCCTCTACAAGTTGATTACTGTTTACCCTCACAGAGGCAATTGCAGATGCCACCACCGACCGCTGTTACAATAGATTACAGCTTGTCTGTCTGATTTCTATTGGCAATTAATAATGCTTAATTTCACACTCAACAGCCACTGTACACTTGATTGCACTTTTGATAGTGAGCTATATGGATCACTGCTTACTTAGTGGCAATGACACAGACAGGGGTGTGTGCACACACACACACACAAACACACCTCCTGTGAATACTTTGTTTTACCCTAAGCCACCTCATATCAACCAGTTTCTCCTGCTGTGTTATATTTTATATATTTCATTGCTTTTTGTTCTATATTTACAATTATGTGGGGAATTTTCAAAACTCTTTGTACAAAACTTCAAACTGGTAAATTTTATATTCAAAACCTTTTAGTCTGCATTAATTTTGTATGGAAACATGTTTCACCACACATCCATTGATCCAAAATCTAAGTTTACTGTGAAATACCAGGGGAACATTGAATCTAATCACATAACGATATCTTCAATTTTATTTGAACAACCAGTTAATCCAAAAGCAAAAAAAATTGTCAAAATTGCCTTTTGACTGTAATACGCTACAGTACATTACTGTTTTTACATCGGGCAATACACTTGCACTACCCATCAACATTGACTGAAATTCTAATTTCCATAATTTCTATCCCATGTGTGAGCAAAGGTGTGATCATTTCACTATTGTTGATGCAACTTTTTTTTAAATAAAATAATGTCACGTTCGTCATATGAATCGGACCAAGGTGCAGCGTGGTACGCGTACATTCTTCTTTATTTAAAGAATGAACACTGAACAAACTAACCAAAAACAACACATGAAGCTATATGAGTGCTGACAGGCAACTACACTTAGACAAGATCCCACGAAACACAAAAAGAAAAACGATAAACAGCTGTCTCTGATTGAGAACCATATCAGGCCAACATAAATACAAAAACCCCTAGACCTACAACAACCCTAGACAATACAAAAACTAGCGTACCCACCCTAGTCACACCCTGACCTAACCAAAATACAAAGAAAAGAGAGAACTAAGGTCAGGGCGTGACAGTACCACCCCACCCCCCCAAAGGTGCGGACTCCCTGCCTCAAACCTGAACCTATAGGGGATGGCTCTGGACTGTGGAGGCGCACTGTAGACCTGATGCGTGGTGCCAACACTTGTGGTACCGGGCTGAAGACACGCACCTCAGGGCGAGTGCGGGGAGGAGGCACAGGACGTATTGGACTGTGGAGACGCACTGGAGATCTGGAGCGTAGAGCTGGCACAATGCGTCCTGGCTTGATGCTCACTTGAACCAGGCAAGTGCGGGGCGCTAGCACAGGACGCACTGGGCTGTGCAGAAACAACACTCTTCTTTATTTAAAGAATGAACACTGAACAAACTAGCCAAAAATAACAAAATAACACGTGAAGCTCTACAAATGAGTGCTGACAGGCAACTACAAATAGAGGATAGGTAGCTAAATATGATCCCCAATGAGAGACAACGATTAACAGCTGTCTGTGATTGAGAACCATATCAGGCCAACATAGAAATACGAAAAACCCTAGATCTACAACAACCCTAGACACACAAAAACCCTAGACATGCAAAAATCCTAGACATACAAAAACCCTGGATCTACAACAACCCTAGACATACAAAAACCCTAGACATACAAAAACCCTAGACAATACAAAAACTAGCGTACCCACCCTAGTCACACCCTGACCTAACCAAAATACAAAGGAAACAGAGATAACTAAGGTCAGGGCGTGACAAATAAATATATTGTTCAGATATAATTACATTGTAGGTGTACTGTAAACAAATGAAACTGTAATCAAATGAAATTAATGAAACAAACGTTTCATAACGTTTAGAAGGCACTAGTTTGAATCAAGCCTGTCTTGAACATTTGGTCATAGGCTCTCATCGACATCACAGTAAATGTCCTCATTGTTCATGCACCTGGAGAAATCCTTTTGGCAAGGAGAATCCAAGCCTGACATAGATCTAGATTGATGTCATTGCATGCCTCATTCATGGCCTGAAGGCGAGTGGCACACTCATGGGGATGGCAATCATACACCTTACAACTGTAATGTAATTATGTCATGTATTTTACAGTATTGTTTTTTACTTATGCATTGTAGTGGTCCTGTGTGGCTCAGTTAGAGCTCACTCAGAGCATGGGACTAGTAACATCTGAGTTGTGGGTTTGATTCCCACTGGGGTCAAAAAAAATGTGTGGACTGACTGTTGTCACTTTGGATAAAAGCTCCTGCTACCTAAATGGCATATGTTATGGTATCACTGTCTTGGCCAATGTAATTTTTGTAAAGCTGTGTTACATTCAGTACATCTCTAATCTTGTCAATGTCTGATGTTTTGTTTTTACTTCATAAGACCCATCATCATATAGTACTTTACAGTATTATACTTTATGTGTTTTGTATTTTAGAGACATACATTTTAATTATTTTTTGTTCTCAAAATCTGTAGTAGATAAACCACTTAATTTAGAAACATGCCTGCCAGTTTAGAGTTCACATCTTTCAGCTTTACACTCATTACGATGTCATTGCAAACAGTTTTGCCTGCTGGGCTACAGCTTTTCTTCTGCTACTTTCAGCCTCTCACTAATGCCAGTAAATTGTACAGTCATAGTTAATAACTCCACCTTCTGTACCTGTACGTCCTCTCCCCCCATCTCCCATCTCCTCACTTTCACTTCCAACAACACAAAGTTGTGAAACCCATAACATGTACAACCTCAAGCACATATTTCATCACCGCTCTGTCAGATACAATTGTGCTTTTGTTTCATGACCCTCTAAATAATTAAAATGTTTTTAAAAAAGGTAAGGAAGAAAAGAAAAACTCATATATAGAACCTGCATATTTCTTTCATATGGCCTTGGAAAACAGAGAGAATTAACAGTGTCCCGGAATGCTTGGTAGAATCTAGAAATAGTGGAGAAAAGAAACCGTAAAGGAAATGAAAATGTAAGCTTCCTGCTTCAATATAACCTCACTTTAAAGCAGAACCTGTTTCCCAATTCTTTTATGATGAATGGCTGTTTCATGTATCGAGGAACTAACAGTTTATCTTTAAATAATAAAACAGACATAGTTGGCGTCTTAAATGCCACCCTATTCCCTATAGGGTCCATAGCCTAGGGTCCATAGCCATGGTCAAAAGTAATGCATTAGATAAGGAATAGAGTGCCATTTAGGAGACAGACGTATTAGCCCATTGACTGATTCTACTCTGCCTCTACTAAAGATATATTTGTTTATGTTGCTCTCTACTACATAAACATTAATACATCTCAGTTTCCTGTTTATATCCTAATCCAAACTAAATAGAAATGCTTGTCACGCCCTGACCCGAGAAAGCTTTTTTATGGCTCTATTTTGGTTTGGTCAGGGTGTGATTTGGGTGGGCATTCTATGTTCTAGTTTCTATGTTTTTGAATTATTATTTTTTTTGGCCTGGGTATGCTACTCAATCAGGGACAGCTGTCATCTGTTGAATCATACTTAGGCAGCCTTTTCCCCTTTTTGTCGGTGTGGGAAGTTGACTTGTGTTAGTGGCACTTAGCCCTCGTAAGCTTCATGGTTGTTTTTCTTGTTTTGTTGGCGTCATTCCATAATAAAGGGAAATGTACGCTCACCACGCTCCACTTTGGTCCACTTCTTTTGACGGCCATGACAATGCTTGGGTGATTTGTACTATGACTCGTGCCTAGGGGAGAGTACATAATTCTTACCTTGCACCTTGTGTGGGTGCCAGTCTGTTTCTGCTCTCTTGCCAACTCCTAATGTAATTATCATGCCAAACAAAGTTGGCTTGACAGTGGAGTAGGCAAAAGCACAAACAGATCTGGGACCAGGCTACCTTGTGCCCAGACTCGTTGCGACAACTCAGCTCATCTAGGATCCATATACTGTATAACAACCCCCATGGCTTGTCTCTCCCTCTTTGTTTACAGTCATCTTGAGATTTTCATCTGAGGTGTAGCTCATGTCTTCCATCAAGGTTCAACCATGCAAAGCACAGTGGATCCGTCCGGAGCGACTTAACAATGGAACCTCCTGCAGAAAACATAAGAGGGTAAACACCATATATATCTGGAAATATATTTATTTTATTATACCTTTATTTAACAGGCAAGTCAGTTAAGAACAAATTCTTATTTTCAATGACGGCCTAGGAACAGGGTTTGTACCTTGTCAGCTCGGGGATTCGAACTGGCAACCTTTCAATTACTAGTCCAACGCTCTAACCCCTAGGCTAACCTACCCTGAAATGATTTCCCATCTGTAGTAGGCTTACTCCAATTACCTCTCCGCAGGGACTGAGAATACAAGCTGGAGAAGGAGAAGGGTATAACATATGGTCCGAAAAACATAATGACATTTCTGAATCTGAATTCAGTCTTTCAGTTCAGTAAACCAGTGGTTCTAAACATTTTTGAGTTACCCCACAAAGGTTCTCAACATGTTTTCGTTACTGTACACCTAAACATAGTTTGCTCTGCCCCAAGTACTCCCTCATGTGCAACTGATCACTATATCCAAGTACTCATATTCCTATAAATTGGTCAGTTATCCCTAGGTTGAGAACAGAAGAGGCTGGTGGGAAGAGTTATAGGAGGACAGGTTCATCGCAATGTCTGGAATGGAATACGGTGCCGTGAAAAAGTATTTTTCCCCTTCCTGATTTTTGAATATTTTTGATACTGAATGTTATCAGATCTTCAACCAAAACCTAATATTAGATAAAGGGAACCATATTTGTACAAATAACAAAAAAAATATGGATACGTATTTTATCTATTGAAATAACAGAGTAATCTTCCATTAAGGCACGTTTTAATGTACAGTTGAAATCAGAAGTTAACATACACTTATGTTGGAGTCATTAAAACTCGTTTTTCAACCACACCACAAATTTCTTGTTAACAAACTATAGTTTTGCCAAGTTGGATAGGATATTTACTTTATGCATGAAACAAGTAATTTTTCCAACAGTTGTTTACAGACAGATTATTTCACTTCTAATTCACCGTATCACAAGTCAAGTGGGTCAGAAGTTTACATACACAAAGATGACTGTGCCTTTAAACAGCTTGGAAAATTCTAAAAAATTATGTCATGGCTTTAGAAGCTTCTGGTAGGCTAAGTGACATCATTTGAGTCAATTGGAGGTGTACCTGTGGATGTATTTCAAGGCCTACCTTCAAACTCGGTGCCTCTGCGCTTGACATCATGGGAAAATCAAAAGAAATCAGCCAAGCCCTCAGAAAAAAAATGGTAGACCCCCAAGTCTGGTTCATCCTTGGGAGCAATTTACAAACGCCTGAAGGTACCAAGTTCATCTGTACAAACAATAGCACGCAAGTATAAACACCATGGGATCACGCAGCCACCATACCACTCAGGAAGGAGACGCGTTCTGTCTCCTAGAGATGAACATACTTTGTGCAAATCAATCACAGAGCAACAGCAAAGGACATTGAAGATGCTGGAGGAAACATGTACAAAGTATCTACATCCACAGTTACACCAGTTACACCAGCTCTGTCAGGAGGAATGGGCCAAAATTCACCTAACTTATTGTGGAAGGCAACCTGAAAAGCTTGACCCAAGTTAAACAATTTAAAGGCAATGTTACCAAATACTAATTGAGTCTATGTAAACTTCTGACCCACTGGGAATGTGATGAAAGAAATAAAAGCTGAAATAAATCATTATCTCTACTAATATTCTGACATTATACATTCTTAAAATCAAGTGGTGATCCTAACTCACCTAAGACAGAGAATTTTTTACTAGGCTTAAATGTCAGGAATTGTGAAAAACTGTGTTTAAATGTATTTGGCTAAGGTGTATGTAAACTTCTGACTTCAACTCTAATCATCTTGGTCCTGAGGCAGCAAAACATCCCAAACCATAACACTTTCACCTCCATGCTTTGGTATGAAGTTCTTACTGTGGAATGCAGTGTTTGGTTTTCACCAGACATAATGGGACCAACCTCGTCCAAAAAGTTGACTCAAGTTTGCCAAAAAGCACCTGGAAGGTCATCAAGACTGTTGAAAGAAAGTTCTATGGACAGTCAAACGTATAACTTTATGGATGAAATAGGTCACATTATGCCTGCCAAAAACCAAACAATGTATTCCAAAGTAAGAACCTCATACCAACGGTCAAGCTAGGTGGTGGTGGTGGTAGTGCGATAGTTTGGGGATGCTTTGCTGCCTCATGACCTGGATGACTTGCCTTAATAGAAGGAACCATGAATTCTGCTCTGTATCAGAGAATTATACAGGACAATGTCAGGCCATCCGTCTGTGAGCTGAAGCTGACGTGCAGCTGGGTGATGCAGCAAGACAATGATCCACAGCACACAATCAAGTCTACATGAAAATGGTTCAAATTAATATATTAAACATTTTGGAATGACTTAGTCAGTCCAGACCTAATCCCAATTGGGATGTTGTGGCAGGACTTGAAACAAGCAGTTCATACTTGAAAAGCCACAAATATTGCTGAATTAAAGCAGTTCTGCATGGAAGAGTGGGCCAGAATTCCTCCACAGAGACGTGAGAGACTGATCATCAATTACAGGAAGCTTTGGAGTCATTGTAGCTAGTGGCGCAGCGGTCTAAGGCACTGCATCTCAGTGCTAGCAGGTGTCACTACAGACCCTGGTTTGATTCAAGGCTGTATCACAACCGGCGGTGATTGGGAGTCCCATAGGAAGGTGCACAATTGGCCTAGCATCATCTGGGTTAGGATTTGGCCGGGGTAGGCATCATTGTAAATAAGAATTTGTTCTTAACTCACTTGCCTAGTTAAATAAAGGTGGCACAGCCAGTTATCGAGTAAGGGGGCAATTACTTTTTCACACAGGGGCTTTTAGTGTTGCATAACTTTCCTTATGAAATAAATGACATAAGTAAATAATTGTTGTATTTGTTCAGGTTCCCCTTATCTAATATTAGGTTTGTGTTGAAGATCTGACAACATTCCATATCAAAAATATACAAATTACAAAGGGGGAAATATTTTTCACAGCCCTATAGAGAGTACCAGAGGAAAGGCTAATTAGCTTGCACAGTGTGTATCTGAATTGTCAGTGTGTGTGTGTGTGTGTGTGTGTGTGTGTGTATAGTTGTTTGTTTTTTGCACAATTACAATATCCAAAGGCTCATCTTTCTTTCTTCATCATTGATCCTACTCATCCCTGTCTCCCTTCTCCTCTGAACAAGGTGTCACTCACAGATAACTACTGTAACAAGGCCACGATTACCTGGCTAACAATCAATACAGGGAAGAGAAAAAAACAATGCCCGAGTCCTTTCCAGCTCACAGTCAAGGCTGATAGATTTCTCTTGGTAATTCTTCAAGAGAAGGTTGTTGTTATCTTTTAGAATTGTTTTCCTGTATCTTCATAAATATAATCACATAAGCTCTTATTACCAGAGGGGGAAGAAAGTACTTCTTGAAGATCGTTTTCTCTCTGCTATTACTTCCTATACACGTGAATAAATGAGTTCATATTTTCTTTTGGTCTGCAGATAAATGTTTGGAACAGAAACTAGATCAGTGTTCTAGTTCAATGTGCTTTTCAACACAATAGAGAATCATCATAAAACTGTCCTGTAGAGGGGACTTCACCATCTGTTTTAGAGACAGAAAAGAGAATTGCATACATAACATAGATTATTCAACCATGCTGGTCATTTATGAACATTTGAACATCTTGGCCATGTTCTGTTATAATCTCCACCCGGCACAGCCAGAAGAGGACTGGCCACCCCACATATGCTCTCTCTAATTCTCTCTTTCTTTCTCTCTCTCGGAGGACCTGAGCCCTAGGACCGTGCCCCTGGACTACCTGACATGATGACTGCTTGCTGTCCCCAGTCCACCTGACTGTGCTGCTGCTCCAGTTTCAACTGTTCTGCCTTATTATTATTCGACCATGCTGGTCATTTATGAACATTTGAACATCTTGGCCATGTTCTGTTATAATCTCCACCCGGCACAGCCAGAAGAGGACTGGCCACCCCACATAGCCTGGTTCCTCTCTAGGTTTCTTCCTAGGTTTTGGCCTTACTAGGGAGTTTTTCCTAGCCACCGTGCTTCTACACCTGCATTGCTTGCTGTTTGGGGTTTTAGGCTGGGTTTCTGTACAGCACTTTGAGATATCAGCTGATGTACGAAGGGCTATATAAATAAATTAGATTTGATTTGAATATGTAGCATCTCTATATTCTCTTCTATCTTGATAACACTCAGGGTATGATCAAGTTTCAAGATGTGTAACGGCTGTAGGTTGAAGAAGGTGAGGACCAAGGTGCAGCGTGGTACGTGTTTATTTGAACTGAACACTGAATAACAAAAAACAACAAAGAGAATGAACGAAACCGAAACAGTTCTGTCTGATGCAGACACAAAAACAGAAAACAACAACCACAAAACCCAGGTGGGAAAAGGCTACCTAAGTATGGTTCTCAATCAGAGACAACGATAGACAGCTGCCTCTGATTGAGAACCATACCCGGCCAAACAACAAAGAAATACAAAACATAGAAAATGAACATAGAATGCCCACCCTAGTCACACCCTGCCCTAACCAAAATAGAGAATAAAAGCCTATCTATGGCCAGATGTATTGTCACGCACACAAGTACAGTGAAATGCCTTTCTTAATAGCTTTTTCCCAACAATGCAGTCATTAATATCAGTAGTACAAATATTACACGATAAAATAAATTAAAGTAGAACAAAAACTCACAGGAAATTGAAATATGATGAACACGAGAAAGTAATTAAGCTATATACAGGGTCAGTTCTATTACCATATTTACAATGTGCAGGGATACTGGAGTGGTAGAGGTATATTTGTATATGGGTAAGGTGACTAGGCATCAGAATAAATTATAAACAGAGTAGCGACAGCGTATATGATGATTGTATGTGAGTGTCTGTAGAATGTATGTGCATGGTCTATGAATTTCTAAAACGCACAAAAGCAGATGGTAAAATGTTTAGATGAGGTACATTTGTATGAATACTTAATGAGGGTTCAGTGACTTTACACAGGGCCACCATGCAAAACAGCATACAAATGAGGAAACTCAGCAAATCATAATTGGTTTTCTTCACTTCCAAGCTCTATCCTGCTCTAACGACCAGGTTCAGGGGGTTTCGTGCATCATCTAGGCATATGCCTTAGTTAGGAGTTTCTCTGGGCTGTCCCGGCAGTTGTCCCTTTCCCAACAGTCAGTAGGCCTACAGATCAGACTGGCCGGTGCAATTCTGCTATCTGGAAGGAGACAGACATCCTTTACTTACTTGACTTACCAACCATTATGTCAGTGTCTTAGAATGAACATCATCACTCCCCACTCTTATTGGTGTTTATACACAACACACTGCAGTTCTGTTGGAGAGGTAAGTGCTCAGGTAGTGCACTCGGTCCCACCAAAGAAGGAAAGAGTAGAGAGAGAGATAGCGAGAGAAAGATGGAGAGAGTGAGTGGGAGAGAGAGAGACAGAGAATGAGTGAAGTAGAGAAAGAGTGGTTAAAGCATTCTATTTAGTTTACATAGCAAGCCAAACAAAAGAAAAAGACGCCGAGCTGTGCTCCCTAATGAGCTAAGCACTTTTAACATTATAGTTTGGTGCAATTATCCTGGGGTTAAATGTGATGGTGTTCATCACAGGTTAGAAACGCTTTAAGGCTTGAATAATGGATAATGTTTGTGTTTGTTGCTTAAAGATTGCACATCATGAAAGTGATCCACAGGGACTGACTGCATTCGAACAATACACAATACAAAAAAGTTGCTATCTAGAACTTAAAAGTTGTTTTTTTCGGCTTTCCCCATAGAAGATCTCTTTGAAGAACCCTTTTTGGTTCCAGGTAGAACCCTTTTGGGTTCAATGTACGCAAAATAGTTCTACCTGGAACCAAAAAGGGTTCTCCTATGGGGACAGCCGAAGAACCATTTTGGAACTCTTTTTTTCTGAGAGCGTATAAAGAGACTGTAGGGATTACTGAAGAACGCCTACAGTATTTATGATGTTTTTATGGCTACGGTTTCTTGTCAAGCATGAAAAGCTGAAAGTCCTCAATGTTTGTCTAGCTTCATCCTTCAGCTGTTTACCAAAACAGTGGTGGGTGGGTGCCTTGTTCTTGCAACTGCAGATTGCCCCTTTAAGTGTTTACGATCTTACATACCAGCACATGTTCATCAAACATGAAACCTGAAACCAATGAATGTTTCATGTCCCTTCTCCAAAACTGATGATATGTTTATTGTTAACTCCAATGCCAGAAATAAACCCTCTGCTGCCAGTATATAAACACTGTAGACATATAGGCCAACGTGAATGCAGTAAAGGTAAGTCATCACCCATAGAAGAGTGATACTCGTCCTGAGACAGTCAGGCCTTTACCACACAATCTGGACACAGCATGCATACTAGACAGTAGTCATTGAACAGACCTTGGGCAGCACAGCACTGTGATGCTACAGCAGAACACTGTGTCATGTTATTTCCAACCACAATCCACCTCAAGATGCAAGGAATGCACAGTGTTAGGATGCATCCCAAATGGAAACCTATTCCCTACAGTTTTATAGTGCAGTATATTTGACCAGAGCCTTATGGGCCCTGGTTGAAAGTAGTGCACTATAAAGAGAATAGGGTGCCATTTGGGATGGAGTGTTAGATGGCGCAGGTGGCAACGAAAACTAAAAGAGGACGAGAGGGATAATTTATTACTCTCACAGGGCAAAACTTTTTTTCTGAAGATCAGTTCAGAGGATGAAACGAGGCTATAGCTGCCGGAGGAAGTTATTCCAGGGACATTTTATTAAAAGTAGCTCTGCTGAATACTGCTCTGGCACTGACAAAATCTCCCTAACATAAAATCATTTTGGGAGGCCTAAGACCAATTTGCTTTTTAGGTTGCATCCGAAAGGGCACCCTATCAAGGGCAACTTATCAAAGGGCACCCTATCAAGGGCAACTTATCAAAGGGCACCCTATCAAGGGCAACTTATCAAAGGGCACCCTATCAAGGGCAACTTATCAAAGGGCACCCTATCAAGGGCAACTTATCAAAGGGCACCCTATCAAGGGCAACTTATCAAAGGGCACCCTATCAAGGGCAACTTATCAAAGGGCATCAAGGGCAACTTATCAAAGGGCACCCTATCAAGGGCAACTTATCAAAGGGCACCCTATCAAGGGCAACTTATCAAAGGGCACCCTATCAAGGGCAACTTATCAAAGGGCACCCTATCAAGGGCAACTTATCAAAGGGCACCCTATCAAGGGCAACTTATCAAAGGGCACCCTATCAAGGGCAACTTATCAAAGGGCACCCTATCAAGGGCAACTTATCAAAGGACACCCTATCAAGGGCAACTTATCAAAGGGCACCCTATCAAGGGCAACTTATCAAAGGGCACCCTATCAAGGGCAACTTATCAAAGGGCACCCTATCAAGGGCAACTTATCAAAGGGCACCCTATCAAGGGCAACTTATCATTCTATGCAGCTGAACTGTACTTGAAAAGAACATATAAACACTCCATGGGGTGAACACTCAGTGAGATGCCAGCTGAAAACATGGGATTTTGATTGACAGCTTAATACTATACTATTATCTCATACTATTGTATATACAAACAGTAAAGTTAGCCACATGTAGACACATGAGATCAAAATAGAAGACTCTGAAAACAACTGCATTCAGAAACTATGTTATGGTCGTTGGAACAGTTTAGCTGAACATGCATATAGACATCATGACAAAAGTCCCTTACTGCAATGGTTTTCAACCAGAGAAGTCTGGTGGGAGGAGCTTCAGGAGGACGGGATCTTTGGAATGGCTGGAATGGAATAAATGGAACGGCATCAAACATGTGGTTTCACGATACCATTCCATGTACAGTGCTGTGCATATTTTTTATAATGAATGTTATCAGATCTTCAACCAAAACCTAATATTAGGTAAAGGGAATCTGAGTTTACAAATAACAAAAAAGTGTGTTCTTTATTTATTTAATGAACAAAGTTATGTAACACCCAATTCCCCTGTGTGAAAAAGTAATTGCCCCCTTACACTCAATAACTGGTTGTGCCACCTTTAGCTGCAATGACTGCAACCAAACACTTCCTGTAGTTGTTGATCAGTCACTCACATCGCTGTGGTGGAAGAATTATGGCCCGCTCTTGCATGAAGAACTGCTTTAACTCAGTGACATTTGTGGGTTTTCACATTTGAACTGCTTGTTTCAAGTCCTGCCACAACATCTCAATTGGGATTAGGTCTGGACTGACTAAGTCATTCCAAAATGTTTAATATATTAATTTGAACCATTTTCATGTAGACTTGATTGTGTGTTGTGGATCATTGTCTTGCTGCATCACCCAGCTGCACGTCAGCTTCAGCTCACAGACGGATGGCCTGACATTGTCCTGTAGAATTCTCTGATACAGAGCAGAATTCATGGTTCATTCTATTAAGGCAAGTCATCCAGGTCATGAGGCAGCAAAGCATCCCCAAACTATCGCACTACCACCACCACCACCTAGCTTGACCGTTGGTATGAGGTTCTTACTGTGAAATGCAGTGTTTTTTTCCCCCAGGCATATTGTGACCCATGTCGTCCATAAAGTTATACTCTCGACTCATCTGTCCATAGAACATTCTTCAGAGTCTTGATGATCATCCAGCTGCCTCCAGGTGTTTTTATGGCAAATTTGAGTCAACTTTTTGGACGAGATGGGTCCTATTATGTCTGGCGAAAACCAAACTATCTCCCTCCTCTCTCCTGTCTTCCTTTTCTCTCTTTCTCTGCCTCTCTATTCCCCCCCCCTCTCTCCTTTCCCTCCCCCTCTTTCTATCTACCTCCCCAGTCTCTCCATCTCACCTTGAAACAAAGGGGCAGGGGTTCACAGGTGTGATAACTTATGAATCCTCTCCTCCCTGTCATCTCCCTCTCCTCTAGATCCCTGTCACAGAGATGTCAATGCACCTGTCATTTTCCACCCATCAGATTTCATTAGGTACTCGAGTCTCTGGACACCTCACAGCAGTGCACACACACATACACACTCTCTCACACACACTCTCTCTCACACACACTCTCTCTCACACACACACACACACACACACACACACACACACACACACACACACACACACACACACACACACACACACACACACACACACACACACACACACACACACACACACACACACACACACACACACACACACACACACTGTAGGGAAGGCAGCAGGTGGCCAGGGAGACATCCACACTCTGTGTCCCAAATAGCAACCTATTCCCTATATAGTGGACTACTTCCGACCAGGTGCCATTTAGGATACAACCACAGCATTTCGCTGGGCCATCTGACCAGATTATTCCATCATTGACAAACTATACCCTATGTTCATTCCTTTAACCTGTTTGCTCAGTAACTATGTCACAACCCAATTACATATTATAATTATTCACATCGGTAGCCAAGGGAGTCTCAATTCCTTGTTTCCAACTGAATGTCATGTTTTTCTAAGGGAAGCGGACAATATCAGACCCTGCTAAAGTCAATTACTATTACCTACATGTAGGTAAAGTACACTGATAAAAAAATGAAGGTTCTTAAATGGTTCTTCCTAAAGTCATAAGGTTCCTTGGAGAACTCTTGCCCAATAAATAACCTTTGAGTTAAGTGTGGGGTTCTTAACGTGGCATTTACGGTTCATCAGAATTCTAAAAGGATCTTGAACTGTATGGAAGCCTAAAAATGTGTCACTTTTATAGACGCTTTGGTTGTTCAGCAACAAAACTGATTGCACAACAATGGGGCCAAACAGACAGGATTGGCTTACATGTAAACTATTTTTGACAACAATTCAACTATATTTCTTCTCCAATGTTTATTGAAAACATAAATACATTTGCACAATGAGCAGTTGTTGTTTCACAATGAGAAATTGTTGCAATTGTTTGTTAGCTAGCTAGCGAAATTTAGCCATATTAGCATAGACATGACATCAGTCAAAACACAACATGGAATCAAGAAGAAGATAAAATCAGCTGAAACGAGCAATCCACACTGAAAAAACAAAGGTTCTTAAGTGGTTCCTCAGCTTTTAAAGGTTCCTTGGAGAAACCTTGCCTGATAAAGAGTAAAGTGTGGGCTTCTTGACGTGGCATCTATGGTTCTTCAGAAATCTAAAAGGTTCTTGACATGTATGGCAGCCAATCTGAATCCAGGTTACAGGTTAATTACTTTTTAAGCCAGTGTAATGTGACTTGCAGGGCCGATGTGAGCTGTAAACTATGGGTTTCAAATCAAATCAAATCAAACTGTATTTGTCACATGCGGCGCCGAATACCATAAGTGTAGGCTTTACCGTGAAATGCTTACTTACAAGCCCTTAACCAACAGTGCAGTTTAAGAAGAAGAAAATATTTACCAAGTAGACTAAAATAAAAAGTAATAATAAAAACACACAACAAGAATAACAATATCGAGGCTATATACAGGGGACATGAATTCTGTGGTCAATGTAAATTGTCCGATGGTGATTTTCTGAATTGTTCAGCAGTCTTATGGCTTGGAGGTAGAAGCTGTTGAGGAGCTCCGGTACTTGGCGCTCCGGTACCGCTTGCCGTGCGGTAGCAGAGAAAACAGTCTATAACTTGGGTGACTGGAGTCTCTGACAATTTTATGGGCGTTCCTCTGACACCGCCTATTATATAGGTCCTGAATGGCAGGAAGCTTGGCTCCAGTGATGTACTGGGCCGTTCGTACTACCACCTGTAGCTCCTTACGGTCAGATGCCGAGCAGTTGCCATACCAGGCAGTGATGCAACCGGTCAGGATGCTCTCGATGGTGCAGCTATAGAACCTTTTGAGGATCTGGGGACCCATGACAAATGTCTCCGGAGGAGGAAAAGGTTTTGTCATGTCCTCTTCACGACTGTCTTGGTATGTTTGGATGATAGTTTGTTGGTGATGTGGACACCAAGTACCTTGAAACTCTCAACCTGCTCCACTACAGCCCCTTCGATGTTAATGGGGGCCTGTTCGGCCCGCCTTTTCCTGTAGTCCATGATCAGCTTCTTTGTCTTGCTCACATTGAGGGAGAGGTTGTTGTCCTGGCAACACACTGCCAGTTCTCTGACCTCCTCCCTATAGGCCATCTCATCATTGTCGGTGGTCAGACCTACAACCGTTGTGTCGTCAGCAAACTTAATGATGGTGTTGGAGTCGTGTTTGGCCACGCAGTCGTGGGTGAACAGGGAATACAGCAGGGGACTATTTACACATCCCTGAGGGGCCCCAGCGTTAAGGATCAGCATGGCAGATGGGTTGTTGCCTACTCTTTCCACCTGGGAGCAGCATGTCAGGAAGTCGAGTAACCAGTTGCAGAGGGAGGTGTTTTGTCCCAGAGTCCTTAGCTTAGTGATGAGCTTCGTGGACACTATGTTGATGAACGCTGAGTTGTAGTCAATGAACAGCATTCTCACATACAGTTGAAGTCGGAAGTTTACATACACTTAGGTTGGAGTCATTAAAATACATTTTTCAACCACTCCACAAATTTCTTGTTAAAAAACTATAGTTTTGGCAAGTCGGTTAGGACATCTACTTCGCTACTGACACAAGTAATTTTTCCAACAATTGTTTACTTAGAATTCACTGTATCACAATTCTAGTGGGACAGAAGTTTACATCCACTAAGATGACTGTGCCTTTAAACAGTTTGGAAAATTCCAGAAAATGATGTCATGGCTTTAGAAGCTTCTGATAGGCTAAGTGACATAATTTGAGTCAATTGGAGGTGTACCTGTGGATGTATTTCAAGGCCTACCTTCAAACTCAGTGCCTCTTTACTTGACATCATGGGAAAATCAAAAGAAATCAGCCAAGACTTCAGAAAAGAATTGTAGACCTTCACAAGTCAGGTTCATTTTTGGGAGCAATTTCCAAACGTCTGAAGGTACCACGTTCATCTGTACAAACAATAAAACGCCATGGGACCACGCAGCCATCAAACCGCTCAGGAAGGAGATGCGTTCTGTATCCTAGAGATGAACATACTTTGGTGCGAAAAGTGCAAATCAATCCCAGAACAACAGCAAAGGACATTGTGAAGATGCTGGAGGAAACATGTACAAAGTATCTATATCCACAGTAAAACGAGTCGTATATCGAGAAAAACCTGAAAGGCCCTCAGCAAAGAAGATGTCACTGCTCCAAAAACCACCATAAAAAAAGCCAGACTACGGTTTGCAACTGCATATGGGGACAAAGATCATACTTTTTGGAGAAATGTCCTCTGGTCTGATGAAACAAAAATAAAACTGTTTGGCCATAATGACCATAGTTATGTTTGGGGGAAAAGAGGGAGGCTTGCAAGCCGAAGAACACCATCTCAACCGTGTAGCACGGGGGTGGAAGCATCATGTTGTCGGGGTGCTTTGCTGCAGGAGGGACTGGTGCACTTCACAAAATAGATGGCATCATGAAGGAGGAAAATTATGTGGATATATTGAAGCAACATCTCAAGACATCAGTCAGGAAGTTAAAGCTTGGTCGCAAATGGATCTTCCAAATAGACAATGACCCCTAGCATACTTCCAAAGTTGTGGCAAAATGGCTTAAGGACAACAAAGTCAAGGTATTGGAGTGGCCATCACAAAGCCCTGACCTCAATCCCATAGAAAATGTGTGGGCACAACTGAAAAAGTTTGTGCGAACAAGGAGGCCTACAAACCTGACTCAGTTACACCAGCTCTGTCAAGAGGAATGTGCCAAAATTGACCCAACTTATTGTTGGAAGCTTGTGGAAGGCTGCCCGAAACATTTAACCAAAGGTAAACAATTTAAAGGCAATGCTACCAAATATTAATTGAGTGTATGTAAACTTCTGACAAACTGGGAATGTGATGAAAGAAATGAAATATGAAATAAGTCATTCTCTGCTATTATTCTGACATTTCACATTTTTAAAATAAAGTGGTTATCTTAACTGACCTAAGACAGGGAATGTTTACTAGGATTAAATGTCAGGAATTGTTAAAATTGAGTTTACATGTATTTGGCTACGGTGTATGTAAACTTCCGACTTCAACTGTAGGTGTTCCTTTTGTCCGGGTGAGAAAGGGCTGTTCAAGCCACTGTATTAGGGTCAATCTAGACCCTCAAATGAAGGCCTAATGAAATGTGTGTTGTCTGAATTGAATTTGAATGACAACAAATTCACTTAGGATATCACTTGGTGAGAGCCACAGGACTGAAAGTGTATGAATGGCACCTTGGGAATTCACTCGAAAAGCACCCTGTGAAATATGCAAATAATGCTTAAAACCCTACAGCAAGGCTAATCAGTTCCCATCCAGGAGTGCCGAAACATCTCTGGCCTTGGATTTTTCTTGGTTCTTCAAAGAACCATCCCATTTATGGTTCTTCAGAGACTGTAAATCGTATTCCCTATGGCATGTCTCTCAAGAACCTTATTAGGTTCCTCAACCCTGTGTAGCCCTTCAATGTTTCTTTGCAGTTCAGAAAAGGGTTTCTTTACTCTTTTAATGATTTATGAAAAGGTTTGTGCTCGGCTCTTCTTGTGCTCTTTTTCACCGTGAGTGAAAGTGTCTTTCCATCTAATCTGTCATTTTATCTTAAATATGAGCGTACCCAGTGATAGTTTCTTGTGAATAACTGATGTATGACCTTATGTCAACAGTTAATTAAATCGGTGGTTCTCAATTCTCTCCCCAGGGACTCCCAGCTATTCCAGAACTACCACACCTAATTAAACTTGTCAATTAAATTAAATTAAAATGTATGATTTTTAAAATGTATCTACAAATAACTTTTAAGATTAACAAACATTCTCCGTAAAGATTCTATAAAGAACCATAAAAAACAGTTGTAACCATAGCGGAACCTTTTTTTGGAACTATTTAGAACCTTTTATTAATAGTTATTTATAGAGCCTTATGAAAGGGTTCTTTATAGCACCATAATGTGTCCATTTAGAACCTTATGAGCATGGTTCTTTATCGACCCTTCAAAAAAAGTGTCTATCTAGCACCAAAAAGGGATCCACTATGGTTTGAAGCCTAAGAACCCTTATTTGGCACTATTTAGAACAATTTATTTTGTGTGTGTACCAAGTTACCCCCTACTATCTAACACCATTCAGAATGAGCATCATCAAACGCAGTGGCCTGAACACCCAGCATAGCCTCCCTGCCCTTAGCCTTTCATCTAGAACCCTTTGATAGCTTTTTCCCCTTATCATTCATCAGCTTAACATGCTGCTATTTGACATCATCCACACTCAACAACTGGCTTGGATAGAAGGAATACATGGAAATGTTATGATTTGAGGCAAGTGTCATGCTTAGTAGGTGGCAATGGCATTTCAAGATTAATGTACCATAAAAGCCAACATGTTAATATCTACAAAATAAACAGGCTTGCAAAATAAATGATTTGAGGAAAATGCCTTGCTCCAAAAGGTTTCTGTCTAAAAATATAAAATCAGTGTGATTCTTATTTTATGCTTTGGAAGCCTTTCATATAAAATAACTGACCTGCACGCTTGTCAAAAAACTATATGTGTACTTCTCCAAGGTCTTTTGTGATCATCATTGACTGGCAGGTCTGGCGCCTTTGGCTATCTGTGAAAACGATCTCTTTATCAATGTGGAATATAGTACATGTTCTTTTGCACATGTCCTTTTCCTCAGTTAACTTAAAAAACACAGAAACAAGCAAACAGTATGTTTAACTGTAAACTTACATTTTTGTAGATATAAATTCTGATGCATAATCAGAGAAAACGTTATTGTGTACGCTTTCTGTAATACGCGTAGCAGAAGCTCTGTTGATCTGCACTGTTGCAGTAAAAAAAATGACATTGTTGCGATGCTAAAATCTGTCGGTAAACAATGCCTTAAAATAACCTGGCAATGTACCAAAGCACAGGACAATAACAACAGAAACAACAACAGAAAGATGACGTATACAGTATGTGGGCAGGAAGTCATTAGTGATGTTATTAATCAACTCTACAGCATGAGCGTGTTTGTATTCAACCATCAAATTCATTTAGTACCACTCCAGTGGTTTGTTGTGTAAGTTATTACATCATAGCAGTGTAATGCAGAGGCTAAATCAAAACAGATGCTGGATGCTCTGTGCCCTTTACTGCACGTGTTGGACTTACACTGTATCATACCATAAACATCTTCTGGAAAATATAGATGAGAAAAGCACACAAGTAGCATGAATCTGCTTTAAATGCTTGTTTGTTTGTTATCGCAGCTCCTATGATGTCGGCTGATGTTTGACCCTACTGGCAGGTCAGTATGGAGCTCTGTGTAATTTACAGTGGACCTGTGTGTGTGTGTGTGTGTGTGTGTGTGTGTGTGTGTGTGTGTGTGTGTGTGTGTGTGTGTGTGTGTGTGTGTGTGTGTGTGTGTGTGTGTGTGTGTGTGTGTGTGTGTGTGTGTGTGTGTGTGCGTGGTTCTGTGTGTGCGTGCGTGTGTGTATGTGTGCGTGCGTGTGTGTATGTCTGCGTGCGTGTGTGTATGTGTGCGTGCATGTGTGTGTGCGCGCGCGTGCGTGCGTGGTTCTGTGTGTGCGTGCATGGTTCTGTGTGTGCGTGCGTGTGTGTATGTGTGCGTGCGTGCATACTCGTGCGCATGTGTGTCTTTGTGTGTATGTGCACTTGTGTGAGAGTGTGTCTGACAGCCAGTTCAGAGTCGTAACTCTGCCAACAGGAGGGGAGTGAGATAAAGAGAGAGGCAAAGAGAGAGGCCAGTGTTAATATACTGAGCAGTAGCAGCAGCAGACCCTGAGAGTTGGGCCCTAGACTAACTGAATGTTCCGGACATTGATTGGGGGACAGAATATCCACAATATGTGTCTGGGGTGTCTGAAAATTGAAAAGCAGTAGCTAGTATGAATAAAGTGTACTGCAGACAGTAAATTATTTAGATTGGACTGTCTGCAGTACAATTCATTCACACCTGCTACTGCTTTTCAATTTTCAGACAAAGTAGGGGTTAGGGTAAAGGAAAGATACTCTAGGGACTCTATTTCCGGCTGGCGCTAAGGCGACACATGTGTCAAACGCACATTAGTTGGTCATTTCGGCATGTCAAATCTGGTGCTCTGGCATTTTTTCTACCCCTTGCGCCAGGTTTGGCAATTTACCTGTCTAACATCAACTCGCTTGCACTGAGGTTGGAGGGGTGGAAACATTTGAGGTGTTGTCCTTAAAAACTAGTGTAAAAGTGACAATTTCATTCAGGGAAAATAGGGAGATTTAAGACTCACGAAAAGCAGATCTTAGTACGGTTGGTTAGGGCATGGAGTATGACAGCGGAAATGCCGCCCATACAGCCATGACGCACAGTGCACATATGCACATGGAACAAGAGGGATATGCTTTTCATGCTAGTGAACCTTATATTTCATTTGATTCAAAACCAAGCATAGCCTACCCTCCCCTCAATGAAGAATTGTGTTTTTGTCCTGTACAATGCATTCATTCTCCAATTAGCCAAGAATATAAATAAAAGGTTTTTCTCGTCAGACCTCTTTGAAATAACTCTTAATTGCCTAAGCTTTATTAAAAGATCAAGTTTGGGAGCAGCAAAACAGTGAGTGTAAAAGCTCCTCCATATAGGCTATGTCTATATGCCCATCATGGAACGAGAGATGAGATGATGCCGGTGACCCTGGTACTTACAAACATTTAAGTTATTAAACATATTCAAATGATTCACTCCTATAATGCCCTGTCAATGATGGATAGGCCTGTATCTTGCTTATTGCGAATGTGCCTCACACAACGACACATTACATTACATTTTTTTATTTATAACTGTATGCTATCCAATGGGATACTCAGGATGTGATGTATTTCCCCATGCACTAGTGGATACCATTTTTATGTCTCTTCGTGCAATTTGACGGAAGCGTTAGCGCAATTGCTAACTAGCGTTAGCACAATGACTGGAAGTCTATGGAAAGTGTTAGCATGCATTTAAGTATGGTAGACTTCCAGGTATTATGCTAATGCTAGTTAAACTACCTCTAGCAAAACAACCTCTAGCTTCCTTCATACTGGATGCAGAGACATAATTGCTATCCACGGGTTCATCTGACTCTGGGGAAGTAGATAAAGGGATTCATGTCAAAAATCCCAAAGTATCCCTTTAATAAGTGGTATCAATATACAATGGACTAGGATGAGAATATTCCGTGCCCCCAGACGAATTGGAATAGATGATAATTCAAAGAATATCAATAACACACAACTTGAGACAACTGCATACAGCACTAAGCCATGACCAATGTTGATTTGCCAGTGAATGATCAAGCCCTCATCACACCTACAACTCATTTATTCACCAAAACCCTTCCCTTTCACGCCACCGACAGCTATTGCTCCCATAATTCCTTCTGTGAATATAGCAAACATATTTCCGACACATCCCCAGACCTACCACCAGCACTAATATTTACCATTGCTTTAGGTTTGTTAAAATAGAGCCCTTGGGCTTGGTGTCATCTTAAAGAGCGGGATATCACTGGGGTCACTCACTTTGCTGCTGGCCATTGTGTCTGCAATGTGTCTGCATTGTAAAATGGGAGAAACAGAACAAGAAAGAAGATATTGGCACTTCAATTCAGATTAATCAGAACGAAGGACTCAGAAGGAAAATATTAAATATTTATGTGTATGAGGCTTTGTTTCACTTACTACAAAAAAACAGTCCCTGTCATCAATCTTTGTTATGTCTCCAAGGAGTAGAGGTCTACGTCCCAAAGGCCACACCATTCCCTATACAGTGCACTTCCTTTGACCAGGGCTCATAGGGCTCACTCTGGTCAGATCTTAGAAGTAATGCACTATATAGGGAATAGGGTGCCATTTGGAATGCATTCAAGGACTGCTCAGCTCTCTTTCACTCTGGAGAGAGAGGAGCTAAAGCAGATTGATTTCTATCTGGAATCAGTCACAGAAGTAGAAATCGATGACAAGTGTTTGTCATCCAAAAGATGAAGACAACATAATGGTTTCATTCTGAACCAGGCCAGACCGAGAGAGAGAAAAGTTGGTGAGCAGTGTCTGAGTGAGCACTGTCTGAGATTGTCAGTGTCTCTTCGTGTTCACTTACCTGGACTTCCTCCGTGGCTGTTGTCAATAAAGGACCAGGCTGTTGTCAAAAAAGGACTCATTTTAAAACTGATTTTGAGGAAGTTAAACTCTACTCAGTTATTTTAGACACTCATATTGTTTCATTTTATAATAAGACATTATGAAGACTCAGACATGTTTAGAACAAGTTATAAAGTATTGTTAATAAGTTATACTTTCACAGTTCAAGTAAAGTGTTACTGATTATTTCACTATATAATAGCGATGTCAAGCATGGAACAAACTGTTCGGCAGAAAATAGTTTGTGAAGTTGAAAATGAATGGAAATTATAATTAAAATTGTCAACCTATTATTTGCATGTTAAATGATCACTATTCCTGATTAAATTCAAAGCAATGAATAATGCTGATAACGTCATACTTATTATGACAGACAAATGCCTTCAAGTGCAATGATGATAATTGTGTTAAGCAGGAAAAATGCATGTAAAAAAAATAGGATAAAAGCCTCTAAAAAATTCACTTCCATGGAAACATTGTCTTCTAACTAACCGAACCATGGTTATTTCTCTAAAGGGACACATTTCTGTCCTCCTTCCTTTGGTGTGTATGACCTTCACACTTCCTGTTCTGTTACACACACACAGAGAGACAGAGAGAGACAGAGAGAGACAGAGAGAGAGAGAGAGAGAGAGAGAGAGAGAGATGGCTCCAGCTGTTGCAGCCATGCAGGTATATCTGAGACTGTTATCACTGCTGACAGATAGGGTAGCCAGGGTGTGTTTGTGTGTGCGTGTGTGTGTGAGAGTCTCATTCTCCCTAGTGGCAAGGCACTGAGACTGAGCTAAATGCAGTAGACAGGGGTGAACCAGTTTGACACCATCTCTCACCTGGTGGGACTGGGCTATCTGGGAACAGAGAGGCCAGGGACACAGATGCTAGTAAAGGAGGCAGATGCTAGTAGGGAGACAGGCTAGTGGGGAGACAGGGGCTAGTAGGGAGACAGAGGTTAGTGGGGAGACATAGGTTAGTAGGGAGACAGAGGTTGGTAGGGAGACAGAGGTTAGTAGGGAGACAGAGGTTAGTAGGGAGACAGAGGTTAGTAGGGAGACAGAGGTTAGTAGGGAAACAGAGGTTGGTAGAGAGACATAATAGTGGGGAGGCAGAGGTTAGTAGGGAGCATTAATAGTGGGGACGCAGAGGTTTGTAGGGAGACAGAGGTTGGTAGGGAGACAGAGGTTAGTAGGGAGACAGAGGTTGGTAGGGAGACAGAGGTTAGTAGGGACGCAAAGGTTTGTAGGGAGACAGAGGTTGGTAGGGAGACAGAGGTTAGTAGGGAGACAGAGGTTAGTAGGGAGACAGAGGTTGGTAGGGAGACAGAGGTTGGTAGGGAGACAGAGGTTAGTAGGAGACAGAGGTTTGTAGGAGACAGAGGTTGGTAGGGAGACAGAGGTTGGTAGGGAGACAGAGGTTGGTAGGGAGACAGAGGTTAGTAGGGAGACAGAGGTTAGTAGGGAGACAGAGGTTAGTAGGGAGACAGAGGTTAGTAGGGAGACAGAGGTTGGTAGGGAGACAGAGGTTGGTAGGGAGACAGAGGTTAGTAGAGAGACAGAGGTTAGTAGGGAGACAGAGGTTAGTAGGGAGACAGAGGTTGGTAGGGAGACATAATAGGGGAGGCAGAGGTTAGTAGGGAGACAGAGGTTGGTAGGGAGACAGAGGGTAGTAGGGAGAAAGAGGCTAGTAGGAGACAGAGGTTAGTAGAGAGACATAATAGTGGGGAGGCAGAGGTTTGTAGGGAGACAGAGGTTAGTAGGGAGACAGAGGTTAGTAGGGAGACAGAGGTTGGTAGGGAGACATAATAGTGGGGAGACAGAGGTTGGTAGGGAGACAGAGGTTGGTAGGGAGACAGAGGGAGACAGAGGTTAGTAGGGAGACAGAGGTTGGTAGGGAGACAGAGGTTGGTAGGGAGACAGAGGTTGGTAGGGAGACAGAGGTTAGTAGGGAGACAGAGGTTAGTAGGGAGACAGAGGAGTAGGGAGACAGAGGTTGGTAGGTAGACAGAGGTTAGTAGGGAAACAGAGGTTAGGGAGACATAATAGGGGGGAGACAGAGGTTGGTAGGGAGACAGAGGTTGGTAGGGAGACAGAGGTTGGTAGGGAGACAGAGGTTAGTAGGGAGACAGAGGTTAGTAGGGAGACAGAGGTTAGTAGGGAGACAGAGGTTGGTAGGGAGACAGAGGTTGGTAGGGAGACAGAGGTTGGTAGGGAGACAGAGGTTAGTAGGGAGACAGAGGTTGGTAGGGAGACAGAGGTTGGTAGGGAGACAGAGGTTAGTAGGGAGACAGAGGTTAGTAGGGAGACAGAGGTTGGTAGGGAGACAGAGGTTAGTAGGGAGACAGAGGTTAGTATGGGGGAGACAGAGGTTGGTAGGGAGACAGAGGTTGGTAGGAGACAGAGGTTAGTAGGGAGACAGAGGTTAGTAGGAGACAGAGGTTAGTAGGGAGACAGAGGTTGGTAGGGAGACAGAGGTTAGTAGGGAGACAGAGGTTAGTAGGGAGACAGAGGTTAGTAGGAGACAGAGGGTAGGGAGACAGAGGTTAGGGGGAGACAGAGGTTAGTAGGGAGACAGAGGTTAGTAGGGAGACAGAGGTTAGTAGGAGACAGACAGAGGTTAGTAGGGAGACAGAGGTTAGTAGGGAGACAGAGGTTGGTAGGGAGACAGAGGTTAGTAGGGAGACAGAGGTTAGTAGGAGACAGAGGTTAGTAGGGAGACAGAGGTTAGTAGGGAGACAGAGGTTGGTAGGGAGACAGAGGTTAGTAGGGAGACAGAGGTTAGTAGGAGACAGAGGTTAGTAGGGGAGAGGTTGGTAGGGAGGTTAGTAGGAGACAGACATAGTAGGAGACAGAGGTTAGTAGGAGGTTGGTAGGGAGACAGAGGTTGGTAGGGAGACAGAGGTTAGTAGGGAGACAGAGGTTGGTAGGGAGACAGAGGTTAGTAGGGAGACAGAGGTTAGTAGGAGACAGAGGGTAGGGAGACAGAGGTTAGTAGGGAGACAGAGGTTGGGGAGACAGAGGTTAGTAGGGAGACAGAGGTTAGTAGGGAGACAGAGGTTAGTAGGAGACAGAGGTTAGTAGGGAGACAGAGGTTAGTAGGGAGACAGAGGTTGGTAGGGAGACATAAGGTTAGTGGGAGACAGAGGTTAGTAGGAGACAGAGGTTAGTAGGGAGACAGAGGTTAGTAGGGAGACAGAGGTTGGTAGGGAGTTAGTAGGGAGACAGGTTAGTAGGGAGACAGAGGTTAGTAGGGAGACAGAGGTTAGTAGGGAGACAGAGGTTGGTAGAGAGACATAATAGTGGGGAGGCAGAGGACAGTAGGGAGACAGAGGTTGGTAGGAGACAGAGGTTAGTAGGGAGACAGAGGCAGTAGGGAGACAGAGGTTGGTAGAGAGACAGAGGTTAGTAGGGAGACAGAGGTTAGTAGGGAGACAGAGGTTGGTAGGGAGACAGAGGTTGGTAGGGAGACAGAGGTTAGTAGGGAGACAGAGGTTAGTAGGGAGACAGATGTTAGTAGGGATGACAGAGGTTAGAAGGGAGACAGAGGTTGGTAGGGAGACAGAGGTTGGTAGGGAGACAGAGGTTAGTAGGGAGACAGAGGTTAGTAGGGAGACAGAGGTTGGTAGGAGACAGAGGTTAGTAGGGAGACAGAGGTTAGTAGGGAGACAGAGGTTAGTAGGGAGACAGAGGTTAGTAGGGAGACAGAGGTTAGTAGGAGACAGAGGTTAGTAGGGAGACAGAGGTTAGTAGGGAGACAGAGGTTAGTAGGGAGACAGAGGTTGGTAGAGACAGAATAGTAGGGAGACAGAGGTTAGTAGGAGACAGAGGTTAGTAGGGAGACAGAGGTTAGTAGGGAGACAGAGGTGTAGGGAGACAGAGGGGAGACAGAGGTTGGTAGGGAGACAGAGGTTAGTAGGGAGACAGAGGTTGTAGGGAGACAGAGGTTGGTAGGGAGACAGAGGTTAGTAGGGAGACAGAGGTTAGTAGGGAGACAGAGGTTGGTAGGGAGACAGAGGTTAGTAGGGAGACAGAGGTTAGTAGGGAGACAGAGGTTAGTAGGGAGACAGAGGTTAGTAGGAGACAGAGGTTAGTAGGGAGACAGAGGTTTAGTAGGGAGACAGAGGGTAGGGAGACAGAGGTTTAGTAGGAGACAGAGGTTAGTAGGGAGACAGAGGTTAGTAGGGAGACAGAGGTTAGTAGGAGACAGAGGTTAGTAGGGAGACAGAGGTTAGTAGGGAGACAGAGGTTTAGTAGGGAGACAGAGGTTAGTAGGAGACAGAGGTTAGTAGGAGACAGAGGTTAGTAGGGAGACAGAGGTTAGTAGGGAGACAGAGGTTAGTAGGGAGACATAAGAGGTGGGTAGGGAGAGGGAGGTTAGTAGGGAGACAGAGGTTGGTAGGAGACAGAGGTTAGTAGGGAGACAGAGGTTAGTAGGGAGACAGAGGTTAGTAGGGAGACAGAGGTTAGTAGGGAGACAGAGGTTGGTAGGGAGACAGAGGTTAGTAGGGAGACAGAGGTTAGTAGGGAGACAGAGGTTGGTAGGAGACAGAGGTTAGTAGGGAGACAGAGGTTGGTAGGAGACAGAGGTTAGTAGGGAGAGAGATACATAGAGGGAGACAGAGGTTAGTAGGAGACAGAGGTTAGTAGGGAGACAGAGGTTAGTAGAGAGTTTAGATTAGTAGGGGAGACAGAGGTTAGTAGGAGACAGAGGTTAGTAGGGAGACAGAGGTTAGGTAGTAGGAGACAGAGGTTAGTAGGGAGACAGAGGTTAGTAGGGAGACAGAGGTTAGTAGGAGACAGAGGTTAGTAGGGAGACAGAGGTTAGTAGGGAGACAGAGGTTAGTAGGGAGACAGAGGTTAGTAGGGAGACAGAGGTTAGTAGGGAGACAGAGGTTAGTAGGGAGACAGAGGTTAGTAGGAGACAGAGGTTAGTAGGGAGACAGAGGTTAGTAGGGAGACAGAGGTTAGTAGGGAGACAGAGGTTAGTAGGGAGACAGAGGTTAGTAGGGAGACAGAGGTTAGTAGGGAGACAGAGGTTAGTAGGGAGACAGAGGTTAGTAGGGAGACAGAGGTTAGTAGGGAGACAGAGGTTAGTAGGGGAGACAGAGGTTAGTAGGGAGACAGAGGTTAGTAGGGAGACAGAGGTTTGTAGGGAGACAGAGGTTAGTAGGGAGACAGAGGTTGTAGGGAGACAGAGGTTGGTAGGGAGACAGAGGTTAGTAGGGAGACAGAGGTTGGTAGGAGACAGAGGTTAGTAGGGAGACAGAGGTTAGTAGGAGACAGAGGTTAGTAGGGAGACAGAGGTTAGTAGGGAGACAGAGGTTGGTAGAGACATAATAGTGGGGAGACAGAGGTTAGTAGGAGACAGAGGTAGGAGACAGAGGTAGTAGGGAGACAGAGGTTGGTAGGGAGACAGAGGTTGGTAGGGAGACAGAGGTTAGTAGGAGACAGAGGTTGGTAGGGAGACAGAGGTTAGTAGGAGACAGAGGTTAGTAGTAGGGAGACAGAGGTTAGTAGGAGACAGAGGTTAGTAGGGAGACAGAGGTTAGTAGGGAGACAGAGGTTAGTAGGAGACAGAGGTTAGTAGGGAGACAGAGGTTAGTAGGGAGACAGAGGTTAGTAGGGAGAGGTTAGTAGAGAGGTTAGTAGTGGGGAGACAGAGGTTAGTAGGGAGACAGAGGTTAGTAGGGAGACAGAGGTTAGTAGGGAGACAGAGGTTAGTAGGGAGACAGAGGTTAGTAGGGAGACAGAGGTTTGTAGGGAGACATGGTAGGGAGACAGAGGTTGGTAGGGAGACAGAGGTTGGTAGGGAGACAGAGGTTAGTAGGGAGTCAGAGGTTAGTAGGGAGACAGAGGTTGGTAGGGAGACAGAGGTTAGTAGGGAGACAGAGGTTAGTAGGGAGACAGAGGTTGGTAGGGAGACAGAGGTTGGTAGGGAGACAGAGGTTAGTAGAGAGACAGAGGTTAGTAGGGAGCCAGAGGTTAGTAGGGAGACAGAGGTTAGTAGGGAGACAGAGGTTAGTAGGAGACAGAGGTTAGTAGGAGACAGTTAATAGGGAGACAGAGGTTGGTAGGGAGACAGAGGTTAGTAGAGAGACAGAGGTTAGTAGGGAGACAGAGGTTAGTAGAGACAGAGGAGACAGAGACAGAGGTTAGTAGGGAGACAGAGGTTAGTAGGGAGACAGAGGTTAGTAGGAGGGAGGTTAGTAGGAGACAGAGACAGAATAGGGGAGACAGAGGTTGGTAGGGAGACAGAGGTTAGTAGGAGACAGAGGTTAGTAGGGAGACAGAGGTTAGTAGGGAGACAGAGGTTAGTAGGAGACAGAGGTTAGTAGGGAGACAGAGGTTAGTAGGGAGACAGAGGTTAGTAGGGAGACAGAGGTTAGTAGGGAGACAGAGGTTAGTAGGAGACAGAGGTTAGTAGGGAGACAGAGGTTAGTAGGGAGACAGAGGTTAGTAGAGAGACAGAGGTTAGGGGAGACAGAGGTTAGTAGGAGACAGAGGTTAGTAGAGAGACAGGTTAGGGGAGACAGAGGTTGGTAGGGAGACAGAGGTTGGTAGGAGACAGAGGTTAGTAGGGAGACAGAGGTTAGTAGGGAGACAGAGGTTAGTAGGGAGACAGAGGTTAGTAGGAGACAGAGGTTAGTAGGGAGACAGAGGTTAGTAGGGAGACAGAGGTTGTAGGGAGACAGAGGTTAGTAGGAGACAGAGGTTAGTAGGGAGACAGAGGTTAGTGGGAGACAGAGGTTAGTAGGGAGACAGAGGTTAGTAGGGAGACAGAGGTTAGTAGGGAGACAGAGGTTAGTAGGGAGACAGAGGTTAGTAGAGACATAATAGTGGGGAGACAGAGGTTAGTAGGAGACAGAGGTTAGTAGGGAGACAGAGGTTAGTAGGGAGTGGGGAGACAGAGGTTAGTAGGGAGACAGAGGTTAGTAGGGAGACAGAGGTTAGTAGGGAGACAGAGGTTAGTAGGGAGACAGAGGTTAGTAGGAGACAGAGGTTAGTAGGAGACAGAGGTTAGTAGGGAGACAGAGGTTAGTAGGAGACAGAGGTTAGTAGGAGACAGAGGTTAGTAGGGAGACAGAGGTTAGTAGGAGACAGAGGTTAGTAGGGGAGACAGAGGTTAGTAGGGAGACAGAGGTTAGTAGGGACAGAGGTTAGTAGGGAGACAGAGGTTAGTAGGGAGACAGAGGTTAGTAGAGAGACAGAGTTAGGGGGAGACAGAGGTTAGTAGGAGACAGAGGTTAGTAGGGAGACAGAGGTTAGTAGGAGACAGAGGTTAGTAGGAGACAGAGGTTAGTAGGAGACAGAGGTTAGTAGGGAGACAGAGGGTAGTAGGGGACAGAGTTAGTAGGGACAGAGGTTAGTAGGGAGACAGAGGTTAGTAGGAGACAGAGGTTAGTAGGGAGACAGAGGTTAGTAGGGAGACAGAGGTTAGTAGGGAGACAGAGGTTGGTAGGGAGACAGAGGTTAGTAGGGAGACAGAGGTTAGTAGGGAGACAGAGGTTAGTAGGGAGACAGAGGTTAGTAGGGAGACAGAGGTTAGTAGGGAGACAGAGGTTGGTAGGGAGACAGAGGTTAGTAGGGAGACAGAGGTTAGTAGGGAGACAGAGGTTAGTAGGGAGACAGAGGTTAGTAGGGAGACAGAGGTTAGTAGGAGACAGAGGTTAGTAGGGAGACAGAGGTTAGTAGGGAGACAGAGGTTAGTAGGGAGACAGAGGTTAGTAGGGAGACAGAGGTTAGTAGGGAGACAGAGGTTAGTAGGGAGACAGAGGTTAGTAGGGGACAGAGGTTAGTAGTAGGGAGACAGAGGTTAGTAGGGAGACAGAGGTTAGTAGGGAGACAGAGGTTAGTAGGGAGACAGAGGTTAGTAGGGAGACAGAGGTTAGTAGGGAGACAGAGGTAGTAGGGAGACAGAGGTTGTAGGGAGACAGAGGTTAGTAGGGAGACAGAGGTTAGTAGGGAGACAGAGGTTTTGTAGGGAGACAGAGGTTAGTAGGGAGACAGAGGTTTAGTAGGGAGACAGAGGTTAGTAGGGAGCAGAGGTTAGTAGGGAGACAGAGGTTAGTAGGAGACAGAGGTTAGTAGGGAGACAGAGGTTAGTAGGGAGACAGAGGTTAGTAGGAGACAGAGGTTAGTAGGGAGACAGAGGTTAGTAGGGAGACAGAGGTTAGTAGGGAGACAGAGGTTAGTAGGAGACAGAGGTTAGTATTAGAGACATAATAGGGGGTAGGGAAGACAGAGGTCAGTAGGGAGACAGAGGTTAGTAGGGAGACAGAGGTTAGTAGGAGACAGAGGTTAGTAGGGAGACAGAGGTTAGTAGGGAGACAGAGGTTAGTAGGGAGACAGAGGTTGGTAGGAGACAGAGGTTGGTAGGGAGACAGAGGTTAGTAGGAGACAGAGGTTAGTAGGAGAGACAGAGGTTAGTAGGAGACAGAGGTTAGTAGGAGACAGAGGTTAGTAGGAGACAGAGGTTAGTAGGGAGACAGAGTTTGTAGGGAGACAGAGGTTAGTAGGAGACAGAGGTTAGTAGGGAGTGGGGACAGAGGTTTGTAGGAGACAGAGGTTAGTAGGAGACAGAGGTTAGTAGGAGACAGAGGTTAGTAGGGAGACAGAGGTTAGTAGGAGACAGAGGTTAGTAGGGAGACAGAGGTTAGTAGGGAGACAGAGGTTAGTAGGGTTGTAGGGAGACAGAGGTTAGTAGGGAGACAGAGGTTGGTAGGGAGACAGAGGTTAGTAGGGAGACAGAGGCTAGTAGGGAGACAGAGGTTAGTAGGGAGACATAATCAGGGGAGACAGAGGTTAGTAGGGAGACAGATAGAGACAAGAGGGAGACAGAGGGTTAGTTAGGGAGACAGAGGTTAGTAGGGAGACAGAGGCAGTAGGGGAGACAGAGGTTGGTAGGAGACAGAGGTTAGTAGGGAGACAGAGGTTAGTAGGGAGACAGAGGTTAGTAGAGAGACAGAGGTTTGTAGGAGACAGAGGTTGGTAGGGAGACAGAGGTTAGTAGGGAGACAGAGGTTAGTGGGGAGACAGAGGTTAGTAGGGAGACAGAGGTTAGTAG
Organism: Oncorhynchus tshawytscha; assembly: GCF_018296145.1. Taxonomy (NCBI): domain Eukaryota; kingdom Metazoa; phylum Chordata; class Actinopteri; order Salmoniformes; family Salmonidae; genus Oncorhynchus; species Oncorhynchus tshawytscha. Next base: position 30,255,747 of record NC_056453.1, read on the forward strand.
GGAGACAGAGGTTAGTAGGAGACAGAGGTTAGTAGGGAGACAGAGGTTGGTAGGGAGACAGAGGTTGGTAGGGAGACAGAGGTTAGTAGGAGACAGAAGTTAGTAAGGGGGACAGGAGACAGAGGTTAGTAGGGAGACAGAGGTTAGTAGGGAGACAGAGGTTAGTAGGGAGACAGAGGTTAGTAGGGGAGGGTTAGTAGGACAGAGGTTAGTAGGGAGACAGAGGTTAGTAGGGAGACAGAGGTTAGTAGGGAGACAGAGGCTAGTAGGGAGACAGAGGTTAGTAGGGAGACAGAGGTTAGTAGGGAGACAGAGGTTAGTAGGAGACATACCTAGTAGGGAGACAGAGGTTAGTAGGGAGACAGAGGTTAGTAGGGAGACAGAGGTTAGTGGGGAGACATAATAAGGGGAGACAGAGGTTGGTAGGGAGACAGAGGTTAGTAGAGACATAATAGGAGACAGAGGTTAGTAAGGGAGACAGAGGTTAGTAGGGGGAGACAGAGGTTAGTAGGAGTAGAGGGTTAGTAGGGAGACAGAGGTTAGTAGGGAGACAGAGGTTAGTAGGGAGACAGAGGTTAGACAGAGGGAGACAGAGGTTAGTAGGGAGACAGATAATTGGTAGGGAGACAGAGGTTAGTAGGAGACAGAGGTTAGTAGGAGACAGAGGTTAGTAGGGGAGACAGAGGTTAGTAGGGAGACAGAGGTTAGTAGGGAGACAGAGGTTAGTAGGGAGACAGAGGTTAGTAGGAGACAGAGGTTAGTAGGAGACAGAGGTTAGTAGGGAGACAGAGGTTAGTAGGGAGGCAGAGGTTAGTAGGAGACAGAGGTTAGTAGGGAGACAGAGGTTAGGGGAGACAGAGGTTGGTAGGGAGACAGAGGTTGGTAGGGAGACATAGTAGGGGAGACAGAGGTTAGTAGGGAGACAGAGGTTAGTAGGGAGACAGAGGTTAGTAGGGAGACAGAGGTTAGTAGGGAGACAGAGGTTTGTAGGAGACAGAGGTTAGTAGGGAGACAGAGGTTGGTAGGGAGACAGAGGTTAGTAGGGAGACAGAGGTTAGTAGGGAGACAGAGGTTAGTAGGGAGACAGAGGTTAGTAGGAGGAGGGAGACAGAGGTTAGTAGGGAGACAGAGGTTAGTAGAGACATAAGTAGTGGGGAGACAGAGGTTGGTAGGGAGACAGAGGTTAGTAGGGAGACAGAGGTTAGTAGGGAGACAGAGGTTAGTAGGGAGACAGAGGTTAGTAGGGAGACAGAGGTTGGTAGGGAGACAGAGGTTAGTAGGAGACAGAGGTTAGTAGGGAGACAGAGGTTAGTAGGGAGACAGAGGTTAGTAGGGAGACAGAGGAGGTTGGTAGGGAGACAGAGGTTAGTAGGGAGACAGAGGTTAGTAGGAGACAGAGGTTAGTAGGAGACAGAGGTTAGTAGGGAGACAGAGGTTAGTAGGGAGACAGAGGTTAGTAGGAGACAGAGGTTAGTAGGGAGACAGAGGTTAGTAGGGAGACAGAGGTTAGTAGGGAGACAGAGGTTAAGTAGGGAGACAGAGGTTAGTAGGGAGAGGAGGCTAGTAGGGAGACAGAGGTTTGTAGGGAGACAGAGGTTTGTAGGGAGACAGAGGTTAGTAGGGAGACAGAGGTTTGTAGGGAGACATAGTAGGGGGGAGACAGAGGTTGGTAGGGAGACAGAGATTGGTAGGGAGACAGAGGTTAGTAGGGAGACAGAGGTTAGTAGGGAGACAGAGGTTGGTAGGGAGACAGAGGTTAGTAGGGAGACAGAGGTTAGTAGGGAGACAGAGGTTAGTAGGGAGACAGAGGTTAGTAGGGAGACAGAGGTTAGTAGGGAGACAGAGGTTAGTAGGGAGACAGAGGTTGGTAGGAGACATAATAGGGGGAGACAGAGGTTAGTAGGGAGACAGAGGTTGGTAGGGAGACAGAGGGTAGTAGGGAGACAGAGGTTAGTGGGGAGACAGAGGAGTAGGGAGACAGAGGTTAGTAGGGAGACAGAGGTTAGTAGGGGAGACAGAGGTTAGTAGGGAGACAGAGGTTAGTAGGGAGACAGAGGTTAGTAGGGAGACAGAGGTTAGTGGGGAGACAGAGGTTAGTAGGGAGACAGAGGTTGGTAGGGAGACAGAGGTTAGTAGGGAGACAGAGGTTAGTAGGAGACAGAGGTTAGTAGGGAGACAGAGGTTAGTAGGGAGACAGAGGTTAGTAGGGGTAGGGAGACAGAGGTTAGTAGGGAGACAGAGGTTGGTAGGAGACAGAGGTTGGTAGGAGACAGAGGTTGGTAGGGAGACAGAGGTTGGTAGGGAGACAGAGGTTAGTAGGGAGACAGAGGTTAGTAGGGAGACAGAGGTTTTGGTAGGGAGACAGAGGTTAGTAGGGAGACAGAGGTTAGTAGGAGACAGAGGTTAGTAGGGAGACAGAGGTTAGTAGGGAGACAGAGGTTAGTAGGGAGACAGTTAGTAGGGAGACAGAGGTTAGTAGGGAGACAGAGGTTAGTGGGGAGACAGAGGTTAGTAGGGAGAAACAGAGGTTAGTAGGGAGACAGAGGTTAGTAGAGACAGAGGGAGACAGAGGTTAGTAGGGAGACAGAGGTTGGTAGGGAGACAGAGGGTTAGTAGAGAGACAGAGGTTAGTAGGGAGACAGAGGTTTGGTAGGGAGACAGAGGTTAGTAGGGAGTAGGTTAGTAGGAGACAGAGGTTAGTAGGGAGACAGAGGTTAGTAGGGAGACAGAGGTTAGTAGGAGACAGAGGTTGGTAGGGAGACAGAGGTTAGTAGGGAGACAGAGGTTAGTAGGAGACAGAGGTTAGTAGGGAGACAGAGGTTAGTAGGGAGACAGAGGTTAGTAGGGAGACAGGTTAATAGGGGAGACAGAGGTTAGTAGGGAGACAGAGGTTAGTAGGGAGACAGAGGTTGGTAGAGACAAACAGCGGGGAGACAGAGGTTAGTGGGGAGACAGAGGTTAGTAGGGAGACAGAGGTTAGTAGGGAGACAGAGGTTAGTAGGGAGACAGAGGTTAGTAGGGAGACAGAGGTTGGTAGGGTAGACAGAGGTTAGTAGGGAGACAGAGGTTAGTAGGGAGACAGAGGTTAGTAGGGAGACAGAGGTTAGTAGGAGACAGAGGTTAGTAGGGAGACAGAGGTTGGTAGGGAGACAGAGGTTAGTAGGAGACAGAGGTTAGTAGTAGGGAGACAGAGGTTGGTAGGGAGACAGAGGTTAGTAGGAGACAGAGGTTTGGTAGGGAGACAGAGGTTGGTAGGGAGACAGAGGTTAGTAGGAGACAGAGGTTAGGTAGGAGACAGAGGTTAGTAGGAGACGGAGGTTAGTAGAGAGACAGAGGTTAAGGGAGGGAGACAGAGACAGTTAGTAGGGAGTCGGAGGTTAGTGGAGAGACAAAATAGTGGGGAGACAGATGTTAGTAGGGAGACAGAGGTTACTAGGGGGACAGAGGTTAGTAGGGAGACAGAGGTTGGTAGGGAGACAGAGGTTTGTAGGGAGACAGAGGTTGGTAGGGAGACAGAGGTTGGTAGGGAGACAGAGGTTGGTAGGGAGACAGAGGTTAGTAGGGAGACAGAGGTTGGTAGGGAGACAGAGGTTAGTAGGGAGACAGAGGTTGGTAGAGAGACAGAGGTTAGTAGAGAGACAATAGTGGGGAGGCAGAGGTTTGTAGGGAGACAGAGGTTGGTAGGGAGACAGAGGTTAGTGGGGAGACAGAGGTTAGGAGACAGGACAGAGGTTGTAGGGAGGACAGAGGTTGGGGAGACAGAGGTTAGTAGGGAGACAGAGGTTAGTAGGGAGACACATTAGTAGGGAGACAGAGGTTAGTAGGGAGACATAATAGTAGGGAGACAGCCAGTAGGGAGACAGAGGTTAGTAGGGAGACAGAGGTAGGGTAGGGAGACAGAGGTTAGTAGGGAGACAGAGGTTAGTAGGGAGACAGAGGTTTGTTGGAAGACAGAGGTTAGTAGGGAGACAGAGGTTGGTAGGAGACAGAGGTTGGTAGGGGAGACAGAGGTTGGTAGGAGACAGAGGTTGGTAGGGGAGACAGAGGTTGGTAGGAGACAGAGGTTAGTAGGAGACAGAGGTTAGTAGGGAGACAGAGGTTGGTAGGGAGACAGAGGTTAGTAGGGAGTCGGAGGTTAGTAGAGAGACAGAGGTTGGTAGGGAGACAGAGGTTGGTAGGGATTCGGAGGTTAGTAGAGAGACATAATAGTGGGGAGACAGAGGTTAGTAGGGAGACAGAGGTTAGTGGGGAGTCAGAGGTTAGTAGAGAGACATAATAGTGGGGAGACAGAGGTTAGTAGGGAGACAGAGGTTAGTGGGGAGCATTAATAGTGGGGACGCAGAGGTTTGTAGGGAGACAGAGGTTGGTAGACAGACAGAGGTTAGTAGGGAGACAGAGGTTGTAGGGAGAGAGAGGGTAGTAGGGAGACAGAGGTTAGTAGGGAGACAGAGGTTAGTAGGGAGACAGAGGTTAGTAGGGAGACAGAGGTTAGTAGGGAGGCAGAGGTTAGTAGGGAGACAGAGGTTAGTAGGGAGACAGAGGCTAGTAGGGAGACAGAGGTTAGTAGGGAGACAGAGGTTAGTAGGGAGACAGAGGTTAGTAGGGAGACAGAGGCTAGTAGGGAGACAGAGGTTAGTAGAGACATCATAGGGGGAGACAGAGGTTAGTAGGGAGACAGATGTTTAGTAGAGGAGACAGGGAGCAGAGGTAGGTAGGGACAGAGGTTGTAGGAGACAGAGGTTAGTAGAGACAGAGGTTGGTAGACAGAGGTTAGTGGGGAGACAGAGGTTGGTAGGGAGACAGAGGTTAGTAGGGAGACATAGGTAGGTAGGGAGACAGAGGTTTGGTAGGGAGACAGAGGTTAGTAGGGAGACAGAGGTTGGTAGGGAGACAGAGGTTAGTAGGGAGACAGAGGTTAGTAGGGAGACAGAGGTTAGTAGGGAGACAGAGGTTAGTAGGAGACAGAGGTTTAGTAGGAGACAGAGGTTAGTAGGGAGACAGAGGTTAGTAGGAGACAGAGGTTTAGTAGGGAGTCAGAGGTTAGTAGGGAGACAGAGGTTAGTAGGAGACATAATAGTAGGGAGACAGAGGTTAGTAGGGAGTCGGAGGTTAGTAGGGAGTCGGAGGTTAGTAGGGAGTCTGAAGTTAGTAGGGAGTCGGAGGTTAGTGGAGAGACAAAATAGTGGGGAGACAGATGTTAGTAGGGAGACAGAGGTTACTAGGGAGACAGAGGTTAGTAGGGAGACAGAGGTTGGTAGGGAGACCGAGGTTTGTAGGGAGACCGAGGTTGGTAGGGAGACAGAGGTTGGTAGGGAGACAGAGGTTGGTAGGGAGACAGAGGTTAGTAGGGAGTCGGAGGTTAGTAGAGAGACAGAGGTTCGTAGGGAGACAGAGGTTGGTAGGGAGACAGAGGTTAGTAGAGAGACATAATAGTGGGGAGACAGAGGTTAGTAGGGAGACAGAGGTTAGTAGGGAGACAGAGGTTAGTAGAGAGACATAATAGTGGGGAGGCAGAGGTTTGTAGGGAGACAGAGGTTGGTAGGGAGACATAGTAGGGGGGAGACAGAGGTTGGTAGGGAGACAGAGGTTGGTAGGGAGACAGAGTTTAGTAGGGAGTCAGAGGTTAGTAGGGAGACAGAGGTTAGTAGGGAGACAGAGGGTTAGTAGGGAGACAGAGGTTAGTAGGGAGACAGAGGTTAGTAGGGAGTCAGAGGTTAGTAGAGAGACATAATAGTGGGGAGACAGAGGTTAGTAGGGAGACAGAGGTTGGTAGGGAGACAGAGGTTAGGGAGTTAGTAGGGAGACAGAGGTTAGTAGGGAGACAGAGGTTAGTAGGGAGGCAGAGGTTAGTCGGGAGACAGAGGTTAGTAGGGAGACAGAGGTTAGTAGGGAGGCAGAGGTTAGTAGGGAGACAGAGGTTAGTAGGGAGGCAGAGGTTAGTAGGGAGAGATGTTTGTAGGGAGAGAGAGGGTAGTAGGGAGACAGAGGTTAGTAGAGAGACATAATAGTGGGGAGACAGAGGTTGGTAGGGAGACAGAGGTTAGTAGGGAGGCATAATATTGGGGAGACAGAGGTTGGTTGTGAGACAGAGGTTAGTATGGAGACAGAGTTTGGTAGGGAGACAGAGGTTGGTAGGGAGACAGAGGTTGGTAGGGAGACAGAGGTTAGTAGGGAGCATTAGGTTAGTAGGGAGGCAGAGGTTAGTAGGGGAGACAGAGGTTAGTAGGGAGACAGAGGTTAGTAGGGAGACAGAGGTTAGTAGGGAGACAGAGGTTAGTAGGGAGACAGAGTTTGTAGGGACAGAGGTTAGTAGGGAGACAGAGGTAGTAGGGAGACAGAGGTTAGTAGAGACATAATAGTGGGGAGACAGAGGTTGTAGGGAGACAGAGGTTAGTAGGGAGACAGAGGTTAGTAGGGAGACAGAGGTTGGTAGGAGACAGAGGTTAGTAGGGAGACAGGTTGGTAGGAGACAGAGGTTAGTAGGGAGACAGAGGTTAGTAGGGAGACAGAGGTTAGTAGAGAGACATAATAGTGGGGAGGCAGAGGTTTGTAGGGAGACATAATAGGGGGGAGACAGAGGTTGGTAGGGAGACAGAGGTTAGTAGGGAGACAGAGGTTGGTAGGGAGACAGAGGTTAGTAGGGAGACAGAGGTTAGTAGGGAGACAGAGGTTGGTAGGGAGACAGAGGTTAGTAGGGAGACAGAGGTTGGTAGGGAGACAGAGGTTGGTAGGGAGACAGAGGTTAGTAGGGAGACAGAGGTTAGTAGGGAGCCAGAGGTTAGTAGGGAGACAGAGGTTGGTAGGGAGACATAATAGGGGGGAGGCAGAGGTTAGTAGGGAGACAGAGGTTAGTAGGGAGACAGAGGTTTGTAGGGAGACAGAGGTTAGTAGGGAGTCGGAGGTTAGTAGAGAGACATAATAGTGGGGAGACAGAGGTTGGTAGGAAACAGAGGTTACTAGGGAGACAGATGTTAGTAGGGAGACAGAGGTTACTAGGGGGACAGAGGTTAGTAGGGAGACCGAGGTTGGTAGGGAGACAGAGGTTGGTAGGGAGACAGAGGTTGGTAGGGAGACAGAGGTTAGTAGGGAGTCGGAGGTTAGTAGAGAGACAGAGGTTCGTAGGGAGACAGAGGTTGGTAGGGATTCGGAGGTTAGTAGAGAGACATAATAGTGGGGAGACAGAGGTTAGTAGGGAGACAGAGGTTAGTAGGGAGTCAGAGGTTAGTAGAGAGACATAATAGTGGGGAGACAGAGGTTAGTAGGGAGACAGAGGTTAGTAGGGAGACAGAGGTTAGTGGGGAGCATTAATAGTGGGGACGCAGAGGTTTGTAGGGAGACAGAGGTTGGTAGACAGACAGAGGCTAGTAGGGAGACAGAGGTTGTAGGGAGAGAGAGGGTAGTAGGGAGACAGAGGCCAGTAGGGAGACAGAGGTTAGTAGGGAGTCGGAGGTTAGTAGAGAGACAGAGGTTCGTAGGGAGACAGAGGTTGGTAGGGATTCGGAGGTTAGTAGAGAGACATAATAGTGGGGAGACAGAGGTTAGTAGGGAGACAGAGGTTAGTAGGGAGACAGAGGTTAGTGGGGAGCATTAATAGTGGGGATGCAGAGGTTTGTAGGGAGACAGAGGTTGGTAGACAGACAGAGGCTAGTAGGGAGACAGAGGTTGTAGGGAGAGAGAGGGTAGTAGGGAGACAGAGGTTAGTAGGAGACAGAGGTTAGTAGGGAGACAGAGGTTAGTAGGAGACAGAGGTTAGTAGGGAGACAGAGGTTAGTAGGAGACAGAGGTTAGTAGGGAGACATAATAGCTGGGGAGACAGAGGTTGGTAGGAGACAGAGGTTAGTAGGGAGACAGAGGTTAGTGGGGAGACAGAGGTTGGTTGGGAGACAGAGGTTAGTAGGGAGACAGAGGTTGGTAGGAGACAGAGGTTAGTAGGGAGACAGAGGTTAGTAGGGAGACAGAGGTTAGTAGGGAGAGACAGAGGTTAGTAGGGAGACAGAGGTTAGTAGGGGAGACAGAGGTTAGTAGGGAGACAGAGGTTAGTAGGAGACAGAGGTTAGTAGGGAGACAGAGGTTAGTAGGGAGACAGAGTTAGTAGGAGACAGAGGTAGTAGGAGACAGAGGTTAGTAGAGAGACATAATAGTGGGGAGACAGAGGTTAGTAGGGAGACAGAGGTTAGTAGGGAGACAGAGGTTAGTGGGGAGCATTAATAGTGGGGATGCAGAGGTTTGTAGGGAGACAGAGGTTGGTAGAGAGACAGAGGCTAGTAGGGAGACAGAGGTTGTAGGGAGACAGAGGTTAGTAGGGAGACAGAGGTTAGTAGAGAGACATAATAGTGGGGAGGCAGAGGTTTGTAGGGAGACAGAGGTTGGTAGGGAGACATAGTAGGGGGGAGACAGAGGTTGGTAGGGAGACAGAGGTTGGTAGGGAGACAGAGTTTAGTAGGGAGACAGAGGTTAGTAGGGAGACAGAGGTTGGTAGGGAGACAGAGGTTAGTAGGGAGACAGAGGTTAGTAGGGAGACAGAGGTTAGTAGGGAGACAGAGGTTAGTAGGGAGACAGAGGTAGTAGGAGACAGAGGTTAGTGGGGAGACAGACATAATAGAGAGAGTGGGGAGGCAGAGGTTTGTAGGGAGACAGAGGTAGGGAGACAGAGGTTGGTAGGGAGACAGAGGTTAGTAGGGAGACAGAGGTTAGTTGGAAGACAGAGGTTAGTAGGGAGACAGAGGTTGGTCGGGAGACAGAGGTTAGTAGGGAGACCGAGGTTAGTAGGGAGACAGAGGTTAGTAGGGAGACAGAGGTTAGTAGGGAGAGAGAGGTAAGTAGGGAGACAGAGGTTAGTAGGGAGACAGAGGTTGGTAGGGAGACAGAGGTTGGTAGGGAGACATAATAGGTGGGAGGCAGAGGTTAGTAGGGAGAGAGGTTAGTAGGGAGAAAGAGGCTAGTAGGGAGACAGAGGTTAGTAGAGAGACATAATAGTGGGGAGGCAGAGGTTTGTAGGGAGACAGAGGTTAGTAGGGAGACAGAGGTTTGTAGGGAGACATAATAGGGGGGAGACAGAGGTTAGTTGGAAGACAGAGGTTAGTAGGGAGACAGAGGTTGGTCGGGAGACAGAGGTTAGTAGGGAGACCGAGGTTAGTAGGGAGACAGAGGTTAGTAGGGAGACAGAGGTTAGTAGGGAGACAGAGGTAAGTAGGGAGACAGAGGTTAGTAGGGAGACAGAGGTTAGTGGGAGAGACAGAGGTTAGTAGGAGACAGAGGTTGGTAGGGAGACAGAGGTTAGTAGGGAGACAGAGGTTGGTAGGGAGACAGAGGTTAGTAGGGAGACAGAGGTTAGTAGGAGACAGAGGTTAGTAGGAGACAGAGGTTAGTAGGGAGGCAGAGGTTAGTAGGAGACAGAGGTTAGTAGGGAGACAGAGGTTAGTAGGGAGACAGAGGTTAGTAGGGAGACAGGTTTAGTAGGGAGACAGAGGTTAGTAGGGAGACAGAGGTTAGTAGAGACAGAGGTTAGTAGGGAGACAGAGGTTTGTAGGGAGACAGAGGTTAGTAGGGGAGACAGAGGTTAGTAGGGAGACAGAGGTTAGTAGGGAGACAGAGGTTAGTAGGGAGACAGAGGTTGGTAGGGAGACAGAGGTTAGTAGGGAGACAGAGGTTAGTAGGGAGACAGAGGTTAGTAGGAGACAGTGGGGAGACAGAGGTTAGTAGGGAGACAGAGGTTAGTAGGGAGACAGAGGTTAGTAGGGAGACAGAGGTTAGTAGGGAGACAGAGGTTGGTAGGGAGACAGAGGTTTAGGGAGACAGAGGTTAGGGAGACAGAGGTTAGTAGGGAGACAGAGGTTAGTAGGGAGCAGAGGTTAGTAGGGAGACAGAGGTTAGTAGGGAGACAGAGGTTAGTAGGGAGACATTAGGGGAGACAGAGGTTAGTAGGGAGACAGAGGTTAGTAGGGAGACAGAGGTTAGTAGGGAGACAGAGGTTAGTAGGGAGGACAGAGGTTAGTAGGGAGGCAGAGGTTAGTAGGGAGACAGGCTAGTAGGGAGACAGAGGTTAGTAGGGAGACAGAGGTTAGTAGGGAGACAGAGGTTAGTAGGGAGACAGAGGTTAGTAGGGAGACAGAGGTTAGTAGGAGACAGAGGTTAGTAGGGAGACAGGAGGTTAGTAGGGAGACAGAGGTTAGTAGGGAGACAGAGGTTAGTAGGGAGACAGAGGTTAGTGGGGAGACAGAGGTTAGTAGGGAGACAGAGGTTGGTAGGGAGACAGAGGTTAGGGGGAGACAGAGGTTAGTAGGCAGAGAGTAGGGAGACAGAGGTTAGTAGGGAGACAGAGGTTAGTAGGGAGACAGAGGTTAGTAGGGAGACAGAGGTTGGTAGGAGACAGAGGTTAGTAGGGAGACAGAGGTTAGTAGGGAGACAGAGGTTAGTAGGGAGACAGAGGTTAGTAGGAGACAGAGGTTAGTAGGGAGACATAGGTTAGTAGGGAGACAGAGGTTGGTAGGGAGACAGAGGTTGGTAGGAGACAGAATATTGGGGAGACAGAGGTTAGTAGGGAGACAGAGGTTAGTAGGGAGACAGAGGTTAGTAGGGAGACAGATAGTAGGGGAGGCAGAGACAGAGGTTTAGGGAGTAGGGGAGACAGAGGTTGGTAGGGAGACAGAGGTTAGTAGGGAGACAGAGGTTAGTAGGGAGACAGAGGTTAGTAGGGAGACAGAGGTTAGTAGGGAGACAGAGGTTAGTAGGGAGACAGAGGTTAGTAGGGAGACAGAGGTTAGTAGGAGACAGAGGTTAGTAGGAGACAGAGGTTAGTAGGGAGACAGAGGTTAGTAGGGAGACAGAGGTTAGTAGGGAGACAGAGGTTAGTAGGGAGACATAATAGGGGAGACATACAGAGGTTAGTAGGAGACAGAGGTTGGTAGGGAGACAGAGGTTAGTAGGGAGACAGAGGTTAGGGGGAGACAGAGGTTAGTAGAGACAGATGTAGGTTGTAGGGAGCAGAGGTTAGTAGGGAGACAGAGGTTAGTAGGGAGACAGAGGTTGGTAGGGAGACAGAGGTTAGGGGAGACAGAGGTTAGTAGGGAGACAGAGGTTGGTAGGGAGACAGAGGTTGGTAGGGAGACAGAGGTTAGTAGGGAGACAGAGGTTGGTAGGGAGACAGAGGTTTGTAGGGAGACAGAGGTTAGTAGGGAGACAGAGGTTAGTAGGGAGACAGAGGTTGGTAGAGAGACAGAGGTTAGTAGGGAGACAGAGGTTAGTAGGAGACAGAGGTTGGTAGGAGACAGACAGAGGGACACAGAGGTTTGTAGGGAGACAGAGGTTAGTAGGGAGACAGAGGTTGGTTGTGAGACAGAGGTTAGTAGGGAGACAGAGGTTGGTAGGGAGACAGAGGTTTGTAGGGAGACAGAGGTTAGTAGGGAGACAGAGGTTAGTAGGGAGACAGAGGTTAGTAGGGAGACAGAGGTTGGTGGGAGACAGAGGTTAGTAGGGAGACAGAGGTTAGTAGGGAGACAGAGGTTAGTAGGAGAGACATAATAGTGGGGAGACAGAGGTTAGTAGGGAGACAGAGGTTAGTAGGGAGACAGAGGTTCGTAGGGAGACAGAGGTTGGTAGGAGACAGAGGTTAGTAGAGAGACATAATAGTGGGGAGACAGAGGTTTAGTAGGAAACAGAGGTTAGTAGGGAAACAGGGTTTGTAGGGAGACAGAGGTTAGTAGGGAGACAGAGGTTAGTAGGGAGACAGAGGTTAGTAGGGAGACAGAGGTTGGTAGTAGAGACAGAGGTTAGGTAGGGAGACAGACAGAGGTTTGGGAGACAGAGGTTAGTAGGGAGACAGAGGCTAGTAGGAGACAGAGGTTAGTAGTGAGACAGAGGTTAGTAGGGAGGCAGAGGTTAGTAGGAGACAGAGGCTGGTAGGGAGACAGAGGTTGGTAGGGAGGCAGAGGTTAGTAGGGAGGCAGAGGTTAGTAGGGAGACAGAGGTTGTAGGGAGACAGAGGTTAGTAGAGAGACAGAGGTTAGTGGGGAGTCAGAGGTTAGTAGGGAGACATGAATAGTGGGGAGACAGAGGTTAGTAGGGAGACAGAGGTTAGTAGGGAGGCAGAGGTTAGTAGCAGAGGTTAGTATGGAGACAGAGGTTGGTAGGGAGACAGAGGTTAGTGGAGACAGAGGCCAGAGGTTAGTAGGGAGACAGAGGTTAGTAGGGAGACAGAGGTTAGTAGGGAGACAGAGGTTTGTAGGAGGCAGAGGTTAGTAGGGAGACAGAGGTTAGTAGGAGACAGAGGTTAGTAGGAGACAGAGGTTAGTAGAGACAGAGGTTAGTGGGGAGTCAGAGGTTAGTAGAGAGACATAATAGTGGGGAGACAGAGGTTAGTAGGGAGACAGAGGTTGGTAGGGAGACAGAGGTTAGTGGGGAGACAGAGGTTAGTAGGGAGACAGAGGTTAGTAGGGAGACAGAGGTTGGTAGGAGACAGAGGTTACAGGGAGCCAGAGGTTAGTAGGGAGACAGAGGTTAGTAGGGAGACATAATATTGGGGAGACAGAGGTTGGTGGAGACAGAGGTTAGTATGGAGACAGAGTTTAGTAGGGAGACAGAGGTTAGTAGGGAGGCAGAGGAGACAGAGGTTAGTAGGAGACAGAGGTTAGTAGGGACGCAGAGGTTAGTAGGGAGACAGAGGGTAGTAGGGAGACAGAGGTTAGTAGAGAGACAGAGGTTAGTGGGGAGTCGGAGGTTAGTAGAGAGACATAATAGTGGGGAGACCGAGGTTGGTAGGGAGACAGAGGTTGGTAGGGAGACAGAGGTTAGTAGGGAGACAGAGGTTAGTAGGGAGACAGAGGTTAGTAGGAGACAGAGGTTAGTAGGGAGACAGAGGTTAGTAGGGAGGCAGAGGTTAGTATGGAGACAGAGTTTAGTAGGGAGACAGAGGTTAGTAGGGGAGACAGAGGTTAGTAGGGAGACAGAGGTTAGTAGGAGGCAGAGGTTAGTAGGGAGACAGAGGTTTGTAGGAGACAGAGGTTAGTAGGGAGGCAGAGGTTAGTAGGGAGACAGAGGGTAGTAGGGAGACAGAGGTTAGTAGAGAGACAGAGGTTAGTGGGGAGTCAGAGGTTAGTAGAGAGACAATAGTGGGGAGACAGAGGTTGGTAGGGAGACAGAGGTTGGTAGGGAGACAGAGGTTAGTAGGGAGACAGAGGTTAGTAGGGAGACAGAGGTTAGTAGGGAGACAGAGGTTGGTAGGGAGACAGAGGTTAGTGGGGAGGCAGAGGTTAGTAGGGAGACAGAGGTTAGTAGGGAGACAGAGGTTAGTAGGGAGACAGAGGTTAGTAGGGAGACAGAGGTTAGTAGGGAGACAGAGGTTAGTAGGAGACAGAGGTTAGTAGGGGAGACAGAGGTTAGTAGGGAGGCAGAGGTTAGTAGGGAGACAGAGTTTAGTAAGGAGACAGAGGTTAGTAGGGAGACAGAGGTTAGTAGGGAGACAGAGGTTAGTAGGAGGCAGAGGTTAGTAGGGAGACAGAGGTTGTAGGGAGACAGAGGTTAGTAGGGAGACAGAGGTTAGTAGGGAGACAGAGGTTAGTAGGGAGACAGAGGTTAGTAGGAGACAGAGGTTAGTGGGAGTCGGAGACAGAGAGACATAATAGGGGGGAGACAGAGGTTAGTAGGGAGACAGAGGTTGGTAGGGAGACAGAGGTTAGTAGGGAGACAGAGGTTAGTAGGGAGACAGAGGTTAGTAGGGAGACAGAGGTTAGTAGGGAGACAGAGGTTAGTAGGGAGACAGAGGTTAGTAGGGAGACAGAGGTTAGTAGGGAGACAGAGGTTAGTAGGGAGGCAGAGGTTAGTAGGGAGACAGAGGGTAGTAGGGAGACAGAGGTTAGTAGAGAGACATAATAGCTGGGAGACAGAGGTTGGTAGGGAGACAGAGGTTAGTAGGGAGACATAATATTGGGGAGACAGAGGTTGGTTGTGAGACAGAGGTTAGTATGGAGGCAGAGTTTGGTAGGGAGTCAGAGGTTAGTGGGGAGCCAGAGGTTAGTAGGGAGACAGAGGTTAGTAGGGAGGCAGAGGTTAGTAGGGAGGCAGAGGTTAGTAGGGAGGCAGAGGTTAGTAGGTAGACAGAGGTTAGTAGGTAGACAGAGGTTAGTAGGTAGACAGAGGTTAGTAGGGAGACAGAGGGTAGTAGGGAGACAGAGGTTAGTAGGGAGACAGAGGTTAGTAGGGAGACAGAGGTTAGTAGGGAGACAGAGGTTAGTAGGGAGACATAATATTGGGGAGACAGAGGTTGGTTGTGAGACAGAGGTTAGTATGGAGACAGAGTTTGGTAGGGAGACAGAGGTTTGTAGGGAGACAGAGGTTGGTAGGGAGACGGAGGTTTGTAGGGAGACGGAGGTTAGTAGGGAGACAGAGGTTAATGTAGTTGGAGGTTAATAGGGAGTCAGAGGTTAGTAGGAGACAGAGGTTAGTAGGGAGACATAATAGTGGGGAGACAGAGGTTAGTAGGGAGACAGATGTTTGTAGGAGAGAGAGGGTAGTAGGGAGGCAGAGGTTTGTAGGAGACAGAGGTTGGTAGAGAGACAGAGGTTAGTAGGGACACAGAGGTTTGTAGGGAGACAGAGGTTAGTAGGGAGACAGACGGAGGTTTGGGAGACAGAGGTTAGTAGGGAGACAGAGGTTGGTAGTGAGACAGAGGTTAGTATGGAGACAGAGTTTGGTAGGGAGACAGAGGTTTGTAGGGAGTCGGAGGTTGGTAGGGAGACAGAGGTTTAGTATGGAGTCGGAGGTTCGTAGGGAGTCGGAGGTTAATGTTGAGTTGGAGGTTAATAGGGAGTCGGAGGTTAGTAGGGAGTCGGAGGTTAGTAGAGAGACATAATAGTGGGGAGACAGAGGTTAGTAGGGAGTCGGAGGTTAGTAGAGAGACAGAGGTTCGTAGGGAGACAGAGGTTGGTAGGGGGTCGGAGGTTAGTAGAGAGACATAATAGTGGGGAGACAGAGGTTGGTAGGGAAACAGAGGTTAGTAGGGAAACAGGGGTTTGTAGGGAGACAGAGGTGTGTAGGGAGACAGAGGTTGGTAGTTAGACAGAGGTTGGTAGGGAGACAGAGGTTGGTAGTTAGACAGAGGTAGGGGGAGACAGACAGAGGTTTGGGAGACAGAGGTTAGTAGGAGACAGAGGCTAGGGAGACAGAGGTTAGTAGTGAGTCAGAGGTTAGTAGGAGCAGAGGTTAGTAGGGAGACAGAGGCTAGTAGGGAGACAGAGGTTAGTAGGGAGACAGAGGTTGGTAGGGAGACTGAGGTTTGTAGGGAGACCGAGGTTGGTAGGGAGACAGAGGTTGGTAGGGAGACAGAGGTTGGTAGGGAGACATAATAGTGGGGAGACAGAGGTTGGTAGGGAGACAGAGGTTAGTAGGGAGACATAATATTGGGGAGACAGAGGTTGGTTGTGAGACAGAGGTTAGTATGGAGACAGAGTTTAGTAGGGAGACAGAGGTTGTAGGGAGAGAGAGGGTAGTAGGGAGACAGAGGTTAGTAGGGACGCAGAGGTTAGTAGGGAGACAGAGGGTAGTAGGGAGACAGAGGTTAGTAGAGAGACAGAGGTTAGTGGGGAGTCGGAGGTTAGTAGAGAGACATAATAGTGGGGAGACAGAGGTTGGTAGGGAGACAGAGGTTGGTAGGGAGACAGAGGTTAGTGGGGAGCCAGAGGTTAGTAGGGAGACAGAGGTTAGTAGGGAGGCAGAGGTTAGTAGGGAGGCAGAGGTTAGTAGGGAGGCAGAGGTTAGTATGGAGACAGAGTTTGGTAGGGAGACAGAGGGTAGTGGGGAGCCAGAGGTTAGTAGGGAGACAGAGGTTAGTAGGGAGGCAGAGGTTAGTAGGGAGGCAGAGGTTTGTAGGGAGGCAGAGGTTAGTAGGGTGGCAGAGGTTAGTAGGGAGACAGAGGGTAGTAGGGAGACAGAGGTTAGTAGAGAGACAGAGGTTAGTGGGGAGTCAGAGGTTAGTAGAGAGACATAATAGTGGGGAGACAGAGGTTGGTAGGGAGACAGAGGTTGGTAGGGAGACAGAGGTTAGTGGGGAGCCAGAGGTTAGTAGGGAGACAGAGGTTAGTAGGGAGGCAGAGGTTGGTAGGGAGACAGAGGTTAGTGGGGAGCCAGAGGTTAGTAGGGAGACAGAGGTTAGTAGGGAGGCAGAGGTTAGTAGGGAGGCAGAGGTTAGTAGGGAGGCAGAGGTTAGTAGGGAGACAGAGGTTATTAGGGAGGCAGAGGTTAGTAGAGAGACAGAGGTTAGTGGGAGACAGAGGTTAGTATGGAGACAGAGTTTGGTAGGGAGACAGAGGGTAGTGGGGAGCCAGAGGTTAGTAGGGAGACAGAGGTTAGTAGGGAGGCAGAGGTTAGTAGGGAGGCAGAGGTTTGTAGGGAGACAGAGGTTTGTAGGGAGACAGAGGTTGGTAGACAGACAGAGGCTAGTAGGGAGACAGAGGTTGTAGGGAGAGAGAGGGTAGTAGGGAGACAGAGGTTAGTAGAGAGACATAATAGTGGGGAGGCAGAGGTTTGTAGGGAGACAGAGGTTGGTAGGGAGACAGAGGTTAGTGGGGAGACAGAGGTTAGTAGGGAGGCAGAGGTTAGTAGGGAGGCAGAGGTTAGTAGGGAGGCAGAGGTTAGTAGGGAGACAGAGGTTAGTAGGGAGACAGAGGTTAGTAGGGAGGCAGAGGTTAGTAGGGAGAGAGGTTAGTAGGGAGACAGAGGGTAGTAGGGAGACAGAGGTTAGTAGAGAGACATAATAGCTGGGAGACAGAGGTTGGTAGGGAGACAGAGGTTAGTAGGGAGACATAATATTGGGGAGACAGAGGTTGGTTGTGAGACAGAGGTTAGTATGGAGACAGAGTTTGGTAGGGAGACAGAGGTTGGTAGGGAGACAGAGGTTGGTAGGGAGACAGAGGTTAGTAGGGAGACAGAGGTTAGTAGGGAGACAGAGGTGGTAGGGAGTCGGAGGTTCGTAGGGAGTCGGAGGTTTGTATGGAGTCGGAGGTTCGTAGGGAGTCGGAGGTTAATAGGGAGTTGGAGGTTAATAGGGAGTCGGAGGTTAGTAGGGAGTCGGAGGTTAGTAGGGAGTCTGAAGTTAGTAGGGAGTCGGAGGTTAGTGGAGAGACAAAATAGTGGGGAGACAGATGTTAGTAGGGAGACAGAGGGGTCGGAGGTTAGTAGAGAGACATAATAGTGGGGAGACAGAGGTTGGTAGGGAAACAGAGGTTAGTAGGGAAACAGGGGTTTGTAGGGAGACAGAGGTGTGTAGGGAGACAGAGGTTGGTAGTTAGACAGAGGTTGGTAGGGAGACAGAGGTTGGTAGGGAGACAGAGGTTGGTAGGGAGACAGAGGTTAGTAGGGAGACAGAGGTTGGTAGGGAGACAGACTACTAGGGAGACAGTAGAGAAGAGAAACATGCTAATAGAGAGACAGGCTACTATAGAGACATTGGTTGGGAGAGAGACAGAGTCTTGTAGGGAGACAAGCTAGTAAAGAGGTAAAGGCTAGTCGGGAGACTTTTGACTCAATTAGGCATTAAGGTCAGCTATATAAATTGATGGAAAGTGGTGTTGGGGGGGGGACATATCACATTATAAAATCCATGTACACAAACAGCAAGTGTGCAGTAAACATTAGCAAAAAACACACACATTTTCTTTCCACAGGGCAGTGGGTTGAGACAGGGATGCAGCTTGAGCCCTACCCTCTTCAACATGTATATCAATGAATTGGAGAGGATACTAGAACAGTCTGTAGCAACTGGCCTCTGAAGTCAAATGTCTACTGTTTACTGATGATCTGTCCTAAAAATAGTCCAGTTGCCAGGACCACACAAAAAAACTATACATACCTTGACCTTAACATCAGGGTGTCTTTGTAACAATGGCAGAGCTACAAACCCTGGCCTTTTGTATTATAACATTAAAAAAATACATGATCTGGATATATAGATCATTATAACACTTAGAGTAACATAATTAACATAATCTATTATCCAATGCTCTTACACCTTCACTCATTATGGATATCACTGTCAGATCAAATGTCCTGAGAATGGCATCGACCATCTCTGTCACTAAGAATCAATAGGCTTGAATGCTAATAGATGGAAGCTAGTGATCTATTATAGATTTCAATGCCTCTGTTGACTAGACATTGTCGACATCCCAAATGTCACCCTATTCCCTATGCAGTGCCCTACTTTGACCAGGGTCCTGGCCAGAGGTTGTGCACTATGTAGAGAATTGTGTGCCTTTTGTGATGCATCCATTCTCATGGTTCTATGTGTCCTTCAGCTACAGAGGCCTCTAAAATATTGACATCATCTCCAGAAATAAACTCTGTCTTTCTGTCAAAGGATCCATTGCTTTTGTTGTTATTATGACTAATAATCTAACAGAAATGATGAAGAAATGTGTTCCTGAGTAACAAAGTCAACCACATTTCCTCGTCAGCGCCTGCCTTGAAAGCCTAAGTAATTGTCGTCATCAAGTCTCTGACGTAAAGTATCACTCCTCTCATCCCTGTTCTTGATGTTTTTGTCATCTCATTCGTTATTTCACCGTGTATTCCCTAATAACTCCTGGTACACTCTTACTCAAAGGACATCCCAAAAACTGGTTGAGATTATGTAATTTTGTGATGATGTCATTTCAACCAGTTTTGCCCAGTTTTGTCTTCT
Source organism: Oncorhynchus tshawytscha (assembly GCF_018296145.1). Lineage (NCBI taxonomy): Eukaryota > Metazoa > Chordata > Actinopteri > Salmoniformes > Salmonidae > Oncorhynchus > Oncorhynchus tshawytscha. The sequence goes on from NC_056453.1 coordinate 30,274,417, forward strand.
CCCCCGTTTATTTTTGAATTGTCAGTGCATTAAGCAGATGCCTGTAAGCCTTGGTTACATAAAGGAGGAAAACAAAAAGAGAGAGCGCACGAGAGAGAGGGGGGTAGAGAGCGTGAGAGAGACGGGGATAGAGGAAGAGTGGTGGAGAGAGAGGGGGGAGAGAGGTAGAGAGAGAGAGAAAGAGAGGGTGGCGAGAGAGAGGATCTGAAGGTTCTGTTGAGAGGCTGGTTGTAGTAGTGAAAGTGAGGGGAAAGATTGTGTGTGTGTGAGTGTTGTAGTGGTAAAGTAAGGGTGAGTGCATCAGGGTACTCCCTCCAACTTTTTTCCTCTTCCCCTCCCCCTTCTCCACATCTCCCTCTCTCCTCATCAGGCCTGGCTCACAGTGACAGCCACCAAGTAGAGTACAGAACATTGTCACTGTGCATCCAGCCCCCTCTCAAAAGAAACACAGCATGCAGAGAAACAGTGGAGAGGGAGAGAGCCTTAGAGGAAGAAAGCAAGGCAGCGTACCGGTCAGTGAGAGACACAAATAGTGAAGGAAAACAATTTATGTGTTTGTCTGTACATGTGTGTGTGCATGTTTGTACGTTTGTGTGTGTGTGTGTGTGTGTGTGTGTTGTATGTGTGTCTGACATATCGATTAAATACATCACCTTATATCCTGAGTATCTGACAGGAGTGTGAGTTGCATTAGGTCTTATACATCTAACTCCCACACACATCTATATGGTCATACAGTCTCCCACTGATGCCCCCTTCCTCTCATTCCAGGGTAAAGAGCCTCAGTGCATACTAGTGTTTGCATCCCAAATTGAACCCTATTCCCTTCATAGTGCAATACTTTTGACCATTTCGAGCTCTGTGTAAAAGTAGTGCACTATTTAGGGAATATGGTGTCATTTGGGATGCACATTACTCTTCCTTCAGGGCTCAAGAGGCTCAGAGCAGGCGAGTAGCAGGGTTCCTCCTCTTCAGGTTAGAGAGACTCAGAGGAGGCCAGTAGCAGGGTTCCTCCTCTTCAGGTTAGAGAGGCTCAGAGCAGGACAGTAGCAGGGTTCCTCCTCTTCAGGTTAGAGAGGGTCAGTGGAGGCCAGTAGCAAGGTTCCTCCTCTTCAGGTTAGAGAGGCTCAGTGGAGGCCAGTAGCAGGATTCCTCCTCTTCAGGTTAGAGAGGGTCAGTGGAGGCCAGTAGCAGGGTTCCTCCTCTTCAGGTTAGAGAGGCTCAGAGCAGGCCAGTAGCAGGGTTCCTCCTCTTCAGGTTAGAGAGGCTCAGAGGAGGCCAGTAGCAGGGTTCCTCCTCTTCAGGTTAGAGAGGCTCAGAGCAGGCCAGTAGCAGGGTTCCTTCCTCTTCAGGTTAGAGAGACTCAGAGGAGGCCAGTAGCAGGGTTCCTCCTCTTCAGGTTAGAGAGGCTCAGAGCAGGCCAGTAGCAAGGTTCCTCCTGTTCAGGTTAGAGACTCAGATGAGGCCAGTAGCAGGGTTCCTCCTCTTCAGGTTAGAGAGGGTCAGTGGAGGCCAGTAGCAGGGTTCCTCCTGTTCAGGTTAGAGAGGGTCAGTGGAGGCCAGTAGCAGGGTTCCTCCTGTTCAGGTTAGAGAGGGTCAGTGGAGGCCAGTAGCAAGGTTCCTCCTCTTCAGGTTAGAGAGGGTCAGTGGAGGCCAGTAGCAGGGTTCCTCCTGTTCAGGGTCAGATGAGGCCAGTAGCAGGGTTCCTCCTGTTCAGGTTAGAGAGGGTCAGTGGAGTCCAGTAGCAGGGTTCCTCCTGTTCAGGTTAGAGAGGGTCAGTGGAGGCCAGTAGCAAGGTTCCTCCTCTTCAGGTTAGAGAGGGTCAGTGGAGGCCAGTAGCAGGGTTCCTCCTGTTCAGGTTAGAGAGGCTCAGAGGAGGCCAGTAGCAGGGTTCCTCCTGTTCAGGTTAGAGGGGCTCAGAGCAGGCCAGTAGCAGGGTTCCTCCTGTTCAGGTTAGAGGGGCTCAGAGCAGGCCAGTAGCAGGGTTCCTCCTCTTCAGGTTAGAGAGGCTCAGTGGAGGCCAATAGCAGTCTTTCTCCTCAGGTCATGACATCACAGTGTCATAAAGCGAGCCTATAGGGTTCATGATTATATGATGTGACGGAGCAACCCCAGTGCCCCCTTAGGGCAACATCATTGTGTCATGCACTTTGCTTTCTCTGCACACACACACACAGATGCACGCATGCATACACACACAAACACGCACGCACACACACAAGGAGCTGAAAACAAGGAGCTGGTTTCTGAGTGTGCGTCATAGCCCACTGGGCATAAACTGGTTGAATCAACGTTGTTTCCACATCATTTCAACCAAAAACCTCAACAAGATGACATTGAATCAACGTGGAAAACTGATTGGATTTCCAGTCCTCAAGGTGAGGGATGTCTGTCTTTTAATCTAAATCCAATGACATGGTGACATTTTGTATTGATTTCACATTGAATTCACGTTAGTTGAACTCAACCAGAAGGAAATCAAAACTAGACATTGAAATGACATCTGTGCCGTCGAAGATGACCATCTGCAGTATGTGTTGAAAATAAATCATGTTTTAATCAGTTGAACTTATTTAATCTCTGTTGAATATCTCTCTAGCTCTTAATTCCATACCTCATCTCTCTCTCTCTCTCTCTCTCTCTCTCTCTCTCTCTCTCTCTCTCTCTCTCTCTCTCTCTCTCTCTCTCTCTCTCTCTCTCTCTCTCTCTCTCTCTCTCTCAATTCAATTCTAAGGGGCTTTTTGGCATGGGAAATGTGTTTACATTGCCAAATCTCTTTCTCTCTCTATCTCTCTCTTCTAGAATGGTAAAGTGAATGCCTTGGTGATTATATGATCAGTGAAGTACCATCTATTTCATAATTCCTTTCTTGGAGATATTTCTCTTTCACTAAATATATGATTAGCATGACACTCAATGTTGAAACTTCTATCTACAAGTAAAAGGATAATACTCTTCATCAAGATACGGTTTCTAGGACGCACAGAAATCACACACACAAGCCCCTGCATATGCATGGCCACGCACGGGCATGTACGCACTCACTCTTCTTTGACTCTCTCTTTTTCTCTCACACTCTCACACAATCCATCCCCGAGGTTGTTAGCAATTCTTTTTTGTGTTTATTCTTCAAAAGTATAAATTCTTGAGGGGCTTTGCTGGGTCTCTGAAGCAGAAGACATCATACAACATTGACTCACTCTCTACCACACTCTACCACTCTGTCCCCGTCTAGCTATATGGGATTGATACATCAAACTGTTCCTGCCCCATGCTCATGCATTTATGTAAAATATGTACAGTGTATATTATTGAATAGAATATAGAATTGAAGAATTGAAGAATATTAGAATGTAGAATCTTTAATCCGATCATGGTTCTCAGTGAGTATAGAGTCCCTCTGTCAGATTGAAGTAGACCTAGTGCAGTGATCAGACCCTCTGGTTAGGCAGCAGACATTTATCAGAGTATTAGAGGTAGAGTTCCTTTCTCTCCCTTCACCTGAATCCTTATTCATAATGACATCCTGCATTGAAGATGCCTCTTAAACAGAGATCAGCCATGTCTTCCCACCCACAGGGGCTGTTCAAGGGACAACACTTCACAGTAAATTAACTCATGTTTGTGTGTGTGTTTGTGTGTGAGTATGTGCGTGCGTGTGTATATCAATATATGTGTGTGTGCATGTGTGTGTGTGTGTGTTTTCCACATGTAGGAAGGATTCAACCCTGCCTCCACTGTCGCATATCAATAAGCTGATTAAACAGCATGATCATTACATAGGCACACCTTGTACTGGGGTCAATAAAAGGCCACTCTAAAATGTGCAGTTTTGTAACATAACACAATGCCAGAGATGTATTGTGGGAGCATGTAATTGGCATACTGACTGCAGAAATGTCCACTAGAGCTGTTGGCAGATAATTGAATGTTAATTTCTCTACCATAAGCCGCCTCCAACGTCATTTTAGAAAATATGGCAGTACGCCCAACCATCCTCACAACCGCAGACCCTGTGTAACCATGCCAGCCCCCATCTTCACCTGCGGGATCGTCTGAGAACAGCCACCCGGACAGCTGATGAAACTGAGGAGTATTTCTGTTTGTAATAAAGCCCTTTCATGGGGAAAACCTTATTCTGATTGGCTGGGCCTGGCTCCCCATTGAGTGGGCCTTGCTCCCAAGTAGGTATGCCCTCCCAGGCCCACCCATCTGATGTGCCCCTGCCCAGTTATGTGAAATCCATAGATATAGGCCATGTGAATTTCTTTCAAGTTATTGATTTCTTTATATGAACTGTAACTCAGTAAAATCGTTGAAATTGTTGTTCAGTATATATTCCTATAGCAATTTATAGTAAGAAGAGTAAGTTTCCTGGCTATAATCACTGCATTGTTGTATTGTCAGAGGAGTCGTGTGGTCTCTCAAAGCCTTAGGGGAGGTTATGTTGCAGCCTCATTTAGCGCTACAGAGCTGCACACACTCCAAAGACATTTTCATCCCCTAGCCAATCCCCACAAAATATGTCTGTATCTTTAAGCAGTTAGAAAGGAAAAGAAGTCTACATGTAATTGTCAACTAAGGTTGCAACAAGCAAGCGGCTGCCTTATTTAGGGTTTCAGTACGTTGGTATGGAGAGCGATCAGTTTCTGTTCTATTTAGGTTTAGGTCATCTTATCCAGAGCGACTTACACTCAGTGTAATCAAGTAAGGTTGATAAAACAACCACATTTCAGTGTCTTTACAAGTAAAAACTTTCCTCAGTAAAGCAGCTCTGCAAATATGAGTATTTAACCAAACTGTACTCATTACTTCCTGAGTATGGACCCAGTACTCTGTAGAGAGCACACTGAGACGCCTTCCCAATATAAAGGAAAGTGATACTTGGCGATGGATCAATCCTTTTAATGAGCATTATAAGAATATGTTACAAGAGGGGGAGAGAGTCGTGTGTGTGTGTGTGTGTGTGTGTGTGTGTGTGTGTGTGTGTGTGTGTGTGTGTGTGTGTGTGTGTGTGTGTGTGTGTGTGTGTGTGTGTGTGTGTGTGTGTGTGTGTGTGTGTGTGTGTGTGTGTGTGTGTGTGAGAGAGAGAGGGGAGTAATGAGGAGAGGAGAGGGTCACTTCCTTCTGTAGAGATAGAAATTATACTCGAGGAGACTAGATGGAGAAATCTCTCACACAGAGACAGGCCTTGTCATACATTCACATTAAATAGGAGAGATACTGTACATACACAGTGATGAGACATTACATATGCAAACGGCCTCAAGACCCTACCCTACACGGACTTTGACTTGCTTTCGATACAAATGACCCAATGCATCCTTTTGGAGGGAAAAGGCGCAACCCTCGTTCACAATTAAAAAAGTAATACACAATGAGAGTTGTGCCTTTTCCTTCCAAATGCTCATATAACGTTTGGGTTGTACCTTGTCTCACTTTGGTTGAGCGCCTTCTATTCCTCTCCGATGCTTAATTTCTTAATGATAAAATATAAATAAACTCCTGAGAATTGGACATCAACAAAACATGACACGTGAATGTATACATCCCCATTTTGTTTCTCTGCGGAATTTATGTCAAATCACATTTGGGCAGTGCATTGTAGACCCACTACAAAGTGATATAGACACAAACCATTTGAATTGAATTCATCTGAACAGCATTTGATCAAATACTGTAAACACAATGTTAAGTTCCCAAGCTAGGTCTTCAACCCTCTGCACCACCAGAGAAGCTCTCTTTCATTGGATTTTTTTTAGTATATAGTTATGGTAGTACGGTCAATCAGGAATTCCATGCTTCCTAGTTACCCTTCTTTGACATAAATATCCCAGGGATACAGGGCCTTTGGAAAGAATTCAGACCCCTTCCTTTTTTCCACATTTTGTTACATTACAGTATTGTAAAATTGATTACAATAATTTTTTCCTCATCAATCTACACACAATACCCCATAATGACAAATGAAAAACAGGTTTTTAGAGATGTTTGCAAATGTATATATATATATATATATATATATATATATATATATATATATATATAAAAAAACAGAAATACCTTATTTACATAAGTATTCAGACCCTTGCTACGAGACTCGAAATTGAGCTCAGGTGCAACCTGTTTACCCTGATCATCCATGAGATGTTTCTACAAGTTGATTGGAGTCTACCTGTGGTAAATTCAATTGATTGGACATGATTTGGAAAGGCACACACCTGTCAACATAAGGTCCCACAGTTGAAAGTGCATGTCAGAGCAAAAATCAAGCCGTGAGGTCGAAGGAATTGTCTGTAGAGCTCAGAGTCAGGATTGTGTCGAGGCACAGATCTGGGGAAAGGTACCAAAAAAATTCTGCAGCATTGACGGTCCCCAAGAACACAGTGGACTCCATCATTCTTAAATGGAATAAGTTAGGAACCACCAAGACTCTTCCTAGAGCTGGCCGCCCGGCCAAACTGAGAAATCAGGGGAAGAAGGACCTTGGTCAGAGAAGTGACCAAGAACCTGATGGTCACTCTGACAGAGCTCCAGAGCTCCTCTGTGAAGATAGGAGAACCTTCCAGAAGGACAACCATCTCTGCAGCACTCCACTAATCAGGACTTTATAGTAGAATGGCCAGACGGAAGCCACTCCTCAGTAAAAGGCACATGACAGCCCGCTTGGAGTTTGCCAAAAGGCCCTAAAGGACTCTCAGACCATGTGAAACAAGATTGTCTGGTCTGATGAAACCTAGATTGAACTCTCTGGTCTGAATGCCAAGAGTCACATCTGGAGGAAACCTGCTACCATCTCTACAGTGAAGCATGGTGGTGGCAGCATCATGCTGTGGGGATGTTTTTCGACGGCAGGGACTGGGAGACTAGTCGGGATCACGAGAAATATGACCAGAGCAAAATACAGAGAGATCCTTGATGAAAACCTGCTCCAGAGCCTCAGACTGGGGCGAATGTTCACCTTACAACAGGACAACGACCCTAACAGCCACAACAACGGCTTTTTAATTATTATTTGATCTTTATTTAACTAGGCAAGTCAGTTAGGAAGAAATTGTTATTTTCAATGATGGCCTAGGAACAGTGTGTTAACTGCCTTGTTCAGGGGCAGAATGGCAGATTTCTTTTACGTTGCCCAACGCTCTAACCACTAGGCTACCTATCACCCTGCTTTGGGACAAGTCTCTGAGAGTCCTTGAGTGGCCCAGCCAGAGCCCGGACTTGAACCCGATTGAACATCTCTGCAGAGACTTGAAAATAGCTGTGCAGCAACGCTCACCATCCAACCTGACAGAGCTTGAGAGGATCTGCAGAGAAGAATGGGAGAAACTCTCCAAATACTGGTGTGCCAAGCTTCAAGCTTCAAGCGTCATAGCCAAGAAGACTCGAGGTCGTAATCACTGTCGAAGATGCTTTAACAAAGTACTGAGCAAAAGGTCTGAATACTTATGTAAATACGATATTTCAGATTTGTATTTTAAATACATTTGCAAAAATGTCCAAAAACCTCTTTTTGCTGAGTGCTGATCTAGGATGATCATGAAAGATAAGACAGGGGGGACCATGTCAAGTGTCTGAAAGTAGGAATTATATTGGGTGCATATTTTTTTTAAAATTAACAGTACATTTTTACACAAAATTATTTTTTTAAACAATTTTTACTACACATTTCTGCATTTCTGACTGGATTTAAACATCTGGACGAATTGAAATTAATTTGTGGATCAGCATCCTCCAGCAGGTGAAGTTGATCCCAGCAGTTGAAGCTGATCCCCAGCAGGTGAAGCTGATCCCCAGCAGGTGAAGATGATCATGAAGCTGTTTGATGGAATGCCAAGAGTGTTACCAAATACGTCTATCTTCTGTATACCACCCCTACCTTGTCACAACACAACTGATTGGATCAAACATATTACAGTAAGACAAAAGAAATATGCACACATTAGCTTTTAACAAGGCACACCTGTTAATAGTAAAGCATTCCAGGTGACTACCTCGTGAAGCTGGTTGAGAAATTGCCAAGAATGTGCAAAGCTGTCATCAAGGCAAATGGTGGTTACTCTGAAGAATCTCTAATATAACATATATTTTGATTTGTTTAACACTTTTTTGGTTACAACATGATTCCATATGTGTTTTTCATAGTTTTGATGTCTTCACTATTATTATACAATGTAGAAAATAGTAAAAATGAAGAAAAAGGGTCACTATGGAGGAGTTTTGGTTCCTTGACTCCTGCCGTCTCCCTCAGAGCATCAAAACTCATGATACCCTTTCCCAGCTCATATCTGGGTGAAGCTGGATTCAGCAGTGCTCTGGCCTGCATTAAAACCAAATATCCATCCAGGTTGGATGTAACAGCAGAGATGAGGTGTGCACTGTTGACCACGCCGTCTGACTTTGAGAAGCTCTGATGTGACATACATCAAGGAAACCAATCAAATCAAATGTATTTATATAGCCCTTCGTACATCAGCTGATATCTCAACGTGCTGTACAGAAACCCAGCCTAAAACCGCAAACAGCAAGCAATGCAGGTGTAGAAGCACGATGGCTAGGAAAAACTCCCTAGAAAGGCCAAAACCTAGGAAGAAACCTAGAGAGGAACCAGGCTATGTGGGGTGGCCAGTCCTCTTCTGGCTGTGCCGGGTGGAGATTATAACAGAACATGGCCAAGATGTTCAAATGTTCATAAATGACCAGCATGGTCCAATAATAATAAGGCAGAACAGTTGAAACTGGAGCAGCAGCACGGCCAGGTGGACTGGGGACAGCAAGGAGTCATCATGTCAGGTAGTCCTGAGGCATGGTCCTAGGTCTCAGGTCCTCCGAGAGAGAGAAAGAAAGAGAGAAAGAGAGAATTAGAGAGAGCACACTTAAATTCACACAGGACACCGAATAGGACAGGAGAAGTACTCCAGATATAACAAACTGACCCTAGCCCCCCGACACAAACTACTGCAGCATAAATACTGGATGCTGAGACAGGAGGGGTCAGGAGACACTGTGGCCCCATCCGATGACACCCCCGGACAGGGCCAAACACGGACCAGGATGTCTTGCTCCCAGTCAGACTAAATAACTTCTTTGCCCGCTTTGAGGACAATACAGTGCCACTGACACGGCTGCAACCAAAACATGCGGCCTCTCCTTCACTGCAGCCGAGGTGAGTAAAACATTTAAACGTGTTAACCCTCGCAAGGCTGCAGGCCCAGACGGCATCCCCAGCCGCGCCCTCAGAGCATGGGCAGACCAGCTGGCTGGTGTGTTTACGGACATATTCAATCAATCCCAATCCCAGTCTGCTGTTCCCACATGCTTCAAGAGGGCCACCATTGTTCCTGTTCCCAAGAAAGCTAAGGTAACTGAGCTAAACGACTACCGCCCTGCCCCGTAGCACTCACTTCCGTCATCATGAAGTGCTTTGAGAGACTAGTCAAGGACCATATCACCTCCACCCTACCTGACACCTTAGACCCACTCCAATTTGCTTACCGCCCAAATAGGTCCACAGACGATGCGAATCTCAACCACACTGCACACTGCCCTAACCCATCTGGACAAGAGGAATACATATGTGAGAATGCTGTTCATCGACTACAGCTCGGCATTCAACACCATAGTACCCTCCAAGCTCGTCATCAAGCTCGAGACCCTGGGTCTCGACCCCGCCCTGTGCAACTGGGTACTGGACTTCCTGACGGGCCGCCCCCAGGTGGTGAGGGTAGGCAACAACATCTCCACCCCCGCTGATCCTCAACACTGGGGCCCCACAAGGGTGCGTTCTGAGCCCTCTCCTGTACTCCCTGTTCACCCACGACTGCGTGGCCACGCACGCCTCCAACTCAATCGGACGACACAACAGTGGTAGGCTTGATTACCAACAACGACGAGACGGCCTACATGGAGGAGGTGAGGGCCCTTGGAGTGTGGTGTCAAGAAAATAACCTCACACTCAACTTCAACAAAACTAAGGAGATGATTGTGGACTTCAGGAAACAGCAGAGGGAACACCCCCCTATCCACATCGATGGAACAGTAGTGGAGAGGGTAGTAAGTTTTAAGTTCCTCGGCATACACATCACAGACAAACTGAATTGGTCCACCCACACAGACAGCATCGTGAAGAAGGCGCAGCAGTGCCTCTTCAACCTCAGGAGGCTGAAGAAATTCGGCTTGTCACCAAAAGCACTCACAAACTTCTACAGATGCACAATCGAGAGCATCCTGGCGGGCTGTATCACCGCCTGGTACGGCAACTGCTCCGCCCACAACCATAAGGCTCTCCAGAGGGTAGTGAGGTCTGCACAACGCATCACCGGGGGCAAACTACCTGCCCTCCAGGACACCTACACCACTCGATGTTACAGGAAGGCCATAAAGATCATCATGGACAACAACCACCCGAGCCACTGCCTGTTCACCCCGCTATCATCCAGAAGGCGAGGTCAGTACAGGTGCATCAAAGCTGGGACCGAGAGACTGAAAAACAGCTTCTATCTCAAGGCCATCAGACTGTTAAACAGCCACCACTAACATTGAGTGGCTACTGCCAACACACTGACTCAACTCCAGCCACTTTAATAATGGGAGTTGATGGGAAATTATGTAAAATATATCACTAGCCACTTTAAACAATGCTACCTAATATAATGTTTACATACCCTACATTATTCATCTCATATGTATACGTATATACTGTACTCTATATCATCTACTGCATCCTTATGTAATACATGTATCACTAGCCACTTTAACTATGCCACTTTGTTTACATACTCATCTCATATACTGCACTCAATACCATCTACTGTATCTTGCCTAAGCTGTTCTGTACCATCACTCATTCATATATCTTTATGTACATATTTTTTATCCCCTTACACTGTGTATAAGACAGTAGTTTTTTTGTGTTTTTTTTTTGGAATTGTTAGTTAGATTACTTGTTGGATTATTACTGCATTGTCGGAACTAGAAGCACAAGCATTTTGCTACGCTCGCATTAACATCTGCTAACCATGTGTATGTGACAAATAAAATTTGATTTGATTTGGAAAAAAAGAGGAAGGATATAACCCCACCCACTTTGCCAAAGCACAGCCCCCACACCACTAGAGGGATATCTTCAACCACCAACTTACCATCCTGAGACAAGGCTGAGTATAGCCTACAAAGATCTCCGCCACGGCACAACCCGAGGGGGGGCGCCAACCCAATCTCATTAGTGGTGGTGAGATAACAGACATTATGTCAGACTAATTTGCAGTTGACTGTCATAGTCCCACATTAAAAGTATGTGATCGTGAGTTGAGAAGACAATCAGAAATACTGTTAGAATGTTTTGCAATTGACTGAAATAGCCCCAAATAAAAAAGTTAACATTGGATGTTAATTACATACTTTTTTTCACATTGTTGGAGTCACGAGAATCTTCAGATATCAAAATGGGGTCATGTTTGGGAACGCCTGCTATAGAATAAGTCTAGGCATAGGCTATTCTCAATCACAGCTTTATAAGTGATAGAGCAAATAATATTATTTATTTTAATTTTACGAGGCAAATAATGTAATTATTTTCCAGTTCTGAAGATGGGGAGGCAGGTAGCCTAGTGGTTAGTGCGTTGGACTAGTAACCGAAAAAATATGTCTTTCTGCACCTGAACAAGGCAATTAACCCACTGTTCCTAGGCCGTCATTATTTTACTTGCCTAGATAAATAAAGGTTAAATTAAAAAAATGGTAGACTGCTTCTATCCAGCCCATTATGTAGGCTGGTTCTATAACCTAGCTCACTACAGCCCATTCCTCATCAGACAGTCACTGCTCTATCATGTGCGCTCCACACAGACAGCAGCCTGGTCTCATCGACTAGACATAACATAGTAAATGTGAAACTGGGAAACTCAAATTAGTATGTTAAGTTATATTTGGTATGGTTACATAAGACAGATGGTTACTGAAGACAAGTTCGAAGCTCATCACAACCAACTTTAGCTAAATAGCATTTTTTTCAACTACGTACTACTTTTTAGATACTTTACAACTACTTAGCATGTTAGCTAACCCTTCCCATAACCCTAACCTTAACCCTAATCCCTAGCCTAGCTAACGTTGGCCACCTAGTTAGAATTCGTAACATACTGTATCATACGTTTTGCAAATTTGTAATATATAGTACATTTAGCAAATTCGTAACATATAGTACATTTTACAAATTTGGAACACATAATACGAATTGTAATTCATAACAAATCATACGGAATGGTTGATGGTCATCCACAAGTTTACACATACCATACGAAATGTAAAATATCATACTAAAAGGAGTGTCGGATTTATGTACAGAATAATACGAAATGATCTGAGACGAGGTTGCAGACAGACACACAAACACAAACCTGTTCTGCTCCTCCACCAGAAAGGAATATTAGAAGATTTGCCATTGCCTGCACGAGCCAGGCTTTCAAAAAAAATTGTCTTTCGTAATGAATCATCCAGTTGTATTCGATTTTGCTCTATAGCTCAACTGTAGTGTTAGCAGACTTTTTTTATTGTATATTTTTTTAATTGATTGATTCATCGAGTGCTCATGCTTTTGTAAGCAAGAAACACCACAGTTGCAGTTAAGTATTTGCAAAGGTTGGAGAAATACACTGGTGCTTTGCAGTACTTATTCTATGAAAAGACACATGGTACAATAAAAGTGGTGCAGCAGTTTGGCTGGGATAGGTTTACAGTGTTCCCCCACTAAATCACAGCACAATCTCATCATCCCTTGTCTCTCTCTCTCTCCCTCTCCCTCTCTGTCTCTCTGCCAGCCTACAGCGACCACAAACTGCTGTTTAATTTGAAGAAGAAATCGGACCCCAAATAAAACCCTTCACTGCGATCAAACTCCAGCAAAAATATTGCAATGAAAGGCAAATAGAGCAATGAACAGCTTTCCACCTAAACTATTGGGGTGGTTGTTGGCAGTATTACAGGGGTGTATTTTTCTGCATACAGGATGTCTACTCTGAGAATGCACTGAAATAGCTATTAAAATGTGTATTTGGTATAGTCTTCTGGGCCAAGGGAATATCTTTCTCTGCAGCTTTCTCATTTAGTTCAATAAAGCTAATCGTGATTACACACTTAATGCTCTCCTGGTATTCAGACCTACAGTTCAACCTCTAGCTGGTGTGATTTGATGGGTGCAATCTGGATTTCTGTAAGAAAGTGGAAAATTAAGGCCATAAAACAGGGGCAAGTTGTTGCCCCTGCTTTACCCATAAACTCAAACCTGCTGCAAGCCAAACCAATGGAAATGCAGAAACAACAATATAACTAGATTTTGCAAACATAAAATTGACCAGCTAGCTAAATGTGAATGGTATTAATCTATTAAGGCAGTTAGTTAAAAATGAAAAAAAAACTACCTATAATGAATTGTGTAATCCAACGTAGATCACACTTATTTGTGGCTAGTTAGCTAGCTGGCCAATTTAGACAGTTTGTTCCATTGATTTAACATGGACTTCGATGAGCATGCACATGAAATATACAGTTGAAGTCGGAAGTTTACATACACCTTAGCCAAATACATTTAAACTCAGTTTTTCACAATTCCTGACATTTAATCCTAGTAAAAATTCCCTGTCTTAGGTAAGTTAGGATCACCACTTTATTTTAAGAATGTGAAATGTCACAATAATAGTAGAGAGAATGATTTATTTCAGCTTGTATTTCTTTCATCAAATTCTCAGTGGGTCAGAAATTTACATACACTCAATTAGTATTTGGTAGCATTGCCTTTGAATTGTTTAACTTGGGTCAAACATTTCGGGTAGCCTTCCACAAGCTTCCCACAATAAGTTGGGTGAATTTTGTCCCATTCCTCCTGACAGAGCTAGTGTAACTGAGTCAGGTTTGTAGGCCTCCTTGCTCACACATGCTTTTTCAGTTCTGACCACAAAAGTTCTATAGGATTGAGGTCAGGGCTTTGTGATGGCCACTCCAATACCTTGACTTTGTTATCCTTAAGCCATTTTGCCACAACTTTGGAAGTATGCTTGGGGTCATTGTCCATTTGGAAGAACCATTTGCGACCAAGCGTTAACTTCCTGACTGATGTCTTGAGATGTTGCTCCAATATATCCACATATTTTTCCTACCTCATGATGCCATCTATTTTTGAAGTGCACCAGTCCCTCCTGCAGCAAAGCACCCCCACAACATGATGCTGACACCCCCGTGCTTCACGGTTGGGATGGTGTTCTTCGTTTTGCAAGCCTCCCCCTTTTTCCTCCAAACATAACGATGGTCATTATGGCCAAACAGTTATATTTTTGTTTCATCAGACCAGAGGACATTTCAACAAAAACTACGATCTTTGTCCCCATGTGCAGTTGCAAACCGCATTTTTATGGCAGTTTTGGAGCAGTGGCTACTTCCTTGCTGGGCGGCCTTTTAGGTTATGTCGATATCGGTCTTGTTTTACTGTGGATATAGATACTTTTGTACCTGTTTCCTCCAGCATCTTCACAAGTCACATGATGGCTGCGTGGTCCCATGGTGTTTATACTTGCGTACTATTGTTTGTACAGCTGAACATGTTACCTTCAGGCATTTGGAAATTGCTTCCAAGGATGAACCAGACTTGTGGATTTCTAAAAAAAAATATTCTGAGGTCTTGGCTGATTTCTTTTGATTTACCATGATGTCAAGCAAAGAGGCACTGAGTTTTAAGGTAGGCCTTGAAATACATCCACAGGCAGACCTCCAATTGACTCAAATGATGTCAATTATTCTATCAGAAGCTTCTTACATTTTCCAAGCTGTTTAAAGGCACAGTCAACTTAGTGTATGTAAACTTCTGACCCACTGGAATTGTGATACAGTGAATTACAAGTGAAATAATCTGTCTGTAAACAATTGTTGGAAAAATTACTTGTGTCATTGTCACGTTCGTCATAACAAGGAGAACAAGAAGCAGCGTGATATGAATACATTCGTCTTTATTTAAACGAAGAACATTAAACAAACTAACAAAATAATAAAACGAACGTGAAGCTATAAAATGAGTGCTGACATGCAACTACACATAGACAATAACCCACAAAACCATAACTGAAAATGGCAACCAAAATAGGATCCCCAATCAGAGACAACGATAAAAAGCTGTCTCTGAATTGGAACCAATTCAGGCCAACATAGACCTACCTATACCTAGACATACTAAAACCCCATAGATATACAAAAAACCCTAGACTATCCTACCTATCCTTGACTTTGGCAATGTCATTTACAACATAGCCTCCAACACTCTACTCAGCAAACTGGATGTTGTCTATCATAGTTTTTTCACCAAAGCCCCATATACTACCCACCACTGCGACCTGTATGCTCTCGTTGGCTGGCCCTCACTACATATTCGTCGCCAAACCCACCTGCTCCAGGTCGTCTATAAGTCTTTGCTATGTAAAGCACTGCCTTATCTCACCTCATTGGTTACCATAGCAGCACCCACCTGTAGCACGCCCTCCAGCAGGTATATTTCACTGGTCATCCCCAAAGCCAACACTACCTTTGGCCACCTTTCCTTCCAGTTCTCTGCTGCCAATGACTGGAACAAATTGCAAAAATCACTGAAACTGGAGTCTTATATCTCCCTCTCTAACTTTAAGCATCAGCTGTCAGAGCAGCTTACTGTACCTTACTGTACTGTACCTGTACACAGCCAATCTGTAAATAGCACACCCAACTACCTCATCCCCATATTATTACTTACCCTCTTGCTCTTTTGCACCCCGGTATCTCTACCTGCACATCATCATCTGCACATCTATCACTCTAGTGTTAATGCTGTAATTGTAATTATTTTGCCTCTATGTCTTACTTATTGCCTTTCCTCCCTACTCTTCCACATTTGCACACACTGTACATAGATTTTTCTATTGTGTTATGGTCTGTACATTTGTTTATGTGTAACTCTGTGTTGTTGTTTTTTTCACACTGCTTTGCTTTATCTTTGCCAGGTTGCAGTTGTAAATGAGAACTTGTTCTCAACTGGCCTACCTGGTGAAGGTGAAATAAAACTTTAAAAAAAATAAAAAATAAAGCTGGAATCCTTAATTGCTGAAACTGCCATGTCATTTTACGACAACAAAGAAGTTACTGCAAACAACAAACACTTAGTTTTTTACCTCTGACACCATTGCACGTACAATAGAACAGCAGAATATATACTGTTTTACCACACTGCCAGAGGCTCCTCTACTCCGTTTCTCCTCCATTTGAACAACAAAATAAAAACAGTAACAAAGGGGCTGGGGAGAGCAGTGGTACTGTTTCTCCTAATTCTCCCCATCATTTTCTGTCTGCCCTTCACCTGCACCACTGTAATATAGTCCTCACCTTCCTCACCCTTGGTCCTCTGCAGGTAATCTAGAAGGCCCCTATCTTGACCTTTAGAGGGGGATAACCAACCTATAGATGGAGAGAACTGTAGCCATACTGCAATAAATTGGCTCCCCAGTGAAACACTAACCTTTTTGGGCCCTCTTCCGATTTGGGCGATGTGGGAACTGGGGATTCAATTGACGTTGTACTGGGAAGACAATTTACTGTAGCGCAACACCGACTGGTGCCCCAGGTCCTTGGTCAAAAACAAGAAGAAGAAAATCCAAGGTGAGAAGTGCAGACTCAGCATTTGTTCTTTGTTGTTAAGTTTTTTTGTGTGTGTGATGGAAACACAGAAAGCAGAAGATTTCAACACGACACTGACAAGACAGTGTGTGGGGAACATGAGTCAGAAGTGGGGAAATTGGAATGAAAGTATGTTGAAATACAGCATGTACTGTATATCTAACACAGTGAACAGTGAAGTCCCTGGTTGTGCATGTGAAAATGCACCCTTTTCCCCATATAACGCACTCACTACTTTTGACCAGGGCGTGCACTATGTGCTCTATGTAGGGAATAGGGTGCCATTTTGGATGCAGAACCACTAAGCAAAAGGAGTTCACTAAACCATGATGGCGCCTGAGGGGATGGCTGCCGTCTTATTTGCTCTTAACCAACCATGCCATTCTGTTTTTTTTTTCGCCTTGTAACTTGTTTTGTACATAATGTTGCTGATACCGTCATAAAACTTCTCTATACCAGACTGTGTCAGAGGAAGGCCCTAAAAATCGTCACAGACTCCAGCCACCCTAGTCATAGACTGTTTTCTCTGCTACCGCACGGCAAGCAGTACTGGAGCACCAAGTCTAGGTCCAAGAGGCTTCTAAACAGCTTCTACCCCCAAGCCATAAGACTCCTGAACAGCTACTCAAATGGCTACCCAAATTATATGCATTTCCCCCCCCCCACCTCTTCTACGCTGCTGCTACTCTGTTATTACCTATGCATAGTCACTTTAATAACGCTACCTACATGTACATATTACCTCAATTACCTTGACACCGGTGCCACCGCACATTACCCCCTGTATATAGCCCTGCTATTGTTATTAACTGCTGCTCTTTAATTATTTGTTATTCTTATCTATTACTTTTTTTCATTTTTTAAAGGTATTTTCTTACAACTGCATTGTTGGTTAAGGGCTTGTAAGTAAGCATTTCACTGTATTGTATTCGGTGCATGTGACAAATAATATTTTATTTTATTTGATGTAGGGAATAGGGTGCCATTTCAGACACAGCCATGTCACATATTATATAGAGAAGGTCCTGAGTCTACTGTAACAACAATGAAGTGCTGTGTTCGGGAACAGAACAAATGGTCATCCTCTCTCCTGCCTCATCACTGTGTGCTTTAACCTATGTAGTGCACTATATAAGGGTATAGGGTAGCATTTAAAGGGAAGGTACTGTAGGTCCAGAGTCTAATAGTGCTGTGTTTGAAAAGAAAAGGGACAGAATGAGGGCTCCTCCTCTTTTACTGCTCCTGTACTCATCACTGTGTTGCCTTAGCCAGAGAGTGATTAAAAAGCCATCAATTGCCTCCCACCTAATTACCAGCAGTGTTGTAGCTTAATGTTGTTGTTGATATTAAATAAAGTAGTTGTCTGTAGAAAATGAGGTGAACAATGCAGAAGCCAATCCTCAGCATATTTAATGGTGCTATTTGAGCTCCAGCCATATGCTACCCTTCATTATTTTGTCCCCCAATTACCACGTAACAAATGCATTCTCAAAACAACAGAATGGAAGGGTTGGAACACATTGTTCCAGAACCCCTACAGATTAAAACAACATCAATGGAAAATGTGTTCTCTACCACTCTATAGTTTTATCCGTCAGGGAGCACCACAGGGACAGGGAGCACCACAGGGACAGGGAGCACCACAGGGACAGGTCTTAAGCACTGCATAGTGAACTACATGTATGTATGCATGTACAGTGGGGCAAAAAAGTATTTAGTCAGCCACCAATTGTGCAAGTTCTCACACTTAAAAAGATGAGAGAGGCCTGTAATTTTCATCATAGGTACACTTCAACTATGACAGAAAAAATTAGGGGAAAAAATCCAGGAAATCACATTGTAGGATTTTTAATGAATTTATTTGCAAATTATGGTGGAAAATAAGTCTTTGGTCAATAACAAAAATGTATCTCAATACTTTGTTATATACCCTTTGTTGGCAATGACAGAGGTCAAACGATTTCTGTAAGTCTTCACAAGGTTTTCACACACTGTTGCTGGTATTTTGGCCCATTCCTCCATGCAGATCTCCTCTAGAGCATTGATGTTTTGGGGCTGTTGCTGGGCAACACGGACTTTCAACTCCCTCCAAAGATGTTCTATGGGGTTGAGATCTGGAGACTGGCTAGGACACTTCAGGACCTTGAAATGCTTCTTACGAAGCCACTCCTTCGTTGCCCGGGCGGTGTGTTTGGGATCATTGTCATGCTGAAAAACCCAGCCACGTTTAATCTTCAATGCCCTTGCTGATGGAAGGAGGTTTTCACTCAAAATCTCAATGATACATGGCCCCATTAATTCTTTCCTTTACACGGATCAGTCGTCCTGGTCCCTATGCAGAAAAACAGCCCCAAACCATGATGTTTCCACCCCCATGCTTCACAGTAGGTATGGTGTTCTTTGGATGCAACTCAGCATTCTTTGTCCTCCAAACACGACTATGGCACTGCAGGATTTGAGTCCCTGGCAGCATAGTGTGTTACTGATGGTAGGCTTTGTTGGTCCCAGCTCTCTGCAGGTCATTCACTAGGTCCCCCCGTGTGGTTCTGGGATTTTTTCTTGTGATCATTTTGAGATCTTGCGTGGAGCCCCAGATCGAGGGAGATTATCAGTGGTCTTGTATGTCTTCCATTTCCTAATAATTGCTCCCGCAGTTGATTTCTTCAAACCAAGCTGCTTACCTATTGCAGATTCAGTCTTCCCAGCCTGGTGCAGGTCTACAATTTTGTTTCTGGTGTCCTTTGACAGCTCTTTGGTCTTGGCCATAGTGGAGTTTGGAGTGTGACTGTTTGAGGTTGTGGACAGGTGTCTTTTATACTGATAACAAGTTCAAACAGGTGCCATTAATACAGGTAACGAGTGGAGGACAGAGGAGCCTCTTAAAGAAGAAGTTACAGGTCTGTGAGAGCCAGACATCTTGCTTGTTTGTAGGTGACCAAATACTTATTTTCCAACATAATTTGCAAATAAATTCATAAAAAATCCTACAATATGATTTTCTGTATTTTTATTCTCTTTTTGTCTGTCATAGTTGAAGTGTACCTATGATGAAAATTACAGGCCTCTCATTTTAAGTGAGAGAACTTGCACAATTGGTGGCTGACTAAATAGTTTTTTTGCCCCAATGTAAATTGATTTTATTTACGCATTATATTAAGTTAAACAAAATTGTTAATTCAGTATTGCTGTAATTGACATTACAAATATATATAAAACATTTTTTTTAAAAGGCACAATTTAGTTGGTATCAGCTTTTTTTGGTCCAATAATCGGTATCGCGTTGACAAATTAAAATCGGTGGACCTCTAGTACCAATCATGCTACATTTATATTTAGAACATACTGTTTAGTTCAATAATAGGCAGTAAGCATACTGAGAAACCATCATCGAATGAGAAATCATGCTTGTTCCGCAACATTCAGAATTTCTGATTATCAGCTGTTGAAGAACACCCTGGGAGTGTGAAAAGACGATTATCTTCATCAATAGTGTGCAGTGAATTCATCCTGGCATTTAAAGTATACTTGATTTTCAATATTTCACATACTAGAAAACATTGTTTTTCCCCATATTCAAACGGTGTAACGGATTTCCTCCTCTTCGTCCGAAGAGGTGTAGCAAGGATCGGACCAATACGCAGCGTGGGAAGTGTCCATGTTTTAATAGAATAGACTGAACATGACACAAATACAAAAGAACAAAGTGAAATGGAATCGAAACAGTCCCGTGTGGCACAAACACTGACACAGGAAACAATCACCCACAAAATACCCGAAGAATATGGCTACCTAAATATGGTTCCCAATCAGAGACAAAGATAAACACCTGCCTCTAATTGAGAACCCATCTCGGCAACCTTAGACCTACATAAACACCTAGATGGAAACAACCCCATAAATCTACAAAAAACCCTAGACAGTACAAACACCCTAGATGAGACAAAAACACACATATCACCCATGTCACACCCTGACCTAACCAAAATAATAAAGAAAACAAAGAATACTAAGGTCAGGGCGTGACAAACGGCCTACTATTTAGGATGCAAGCGTGGGTATTTGGACATAGTCACTGTCTTTCTTTTGACCATTTCTTGTTCAGTATGTTTTTTTGCTATGCGCCATGCTTGTATGTTGCAGGGATGCAAACTAGTCACCTTTTGGTGAAATTCGCTGTTTTGAATCCAAAATAGGTGACCTACGTGATTCGTGTAGATCCAATGAGAAAAGTTAGATGACTACTGGTTGTATGCGAACGAGTGAGGCGCGTTTAGAGCAATACTGGCTGTATCCAAGGCTCAGCCAATCGTTCACATAACAAGAGAATGCAGCATGCGACTGAAGAGACCCTCTTACTCACTTTTTCAGTACAGTGGATAAAAAGGGGTATGCCAGGTGTACTCTCTGCCTGCAAGAGATCAATTATGCCAACAAAGGGTATCATGCTCTGCTGCCACATTGTAGAACAGATGTCCACAGGCAGAAAGTGTTCAATGTAATAATGTGCAGTGTAGCCCAAAGATATTGCCTTTGTTGTGTCGAACTTGATAGTAACACTTGTGTGGGAGTGGGGGGGGATTGTTACATTTCTTACTCAGTGAACGTTATTTTTGCACACATGGAGCCTTGTGCACTTGATCAATGTCTATAGTGGCTACTATAATAGAGCAAATATAGAATGCATGTTTGTTTCATTCTATTTCTACTTTAAGATGTTTTTTTCCCCAAGTGCAATATTTAGATGTGTGTGGTCACAAGCATTTCATTATAAAGGCTGTCATGGCTAACTGCAATATCAGTGTATTGTTCTTTCTCATTTGCAGTAAAGTCTAGGCAACAAATAACATTGGATTGCTTTCTTTACATGTTTTAGCTGTCAGTTAGGTTTGCATTAACCTCTTTTTATTTTACACACAGAGACTGATCATGTAGATCATATTTTTTGTTGTTTAATTAGTTAACCTGCATTTCTTTTCATGTTTCAGTACAACAACCAAAAAAGTGTCACCTTTTTGGGTCCTCACCAGTTTGCATCCCTGATGTTGTATTATGCTTGTTTTTTTTGTCTTAGCATTATTTTGACCTTTGACTCATTCATATTTTCAAATAGCAGCAGCACTATATCCTCCCCTAACTAAAGCAATGTGCTTATTGAGCAGCTATCCAGTCTTTCCACTGCTGTTGGCCTGCAGATGAGCTGGGTTTCTATTGAATGATGAAGGGGAATGTGTAGCCAGCGTTCTAATTAAAAGCCATGGTAATTTATCTATCTAATTGCTACAATCCCTTGCAGGATAATTTCCTCTCCAATGTACTATTCTCTACCAGACTCTATTTCTCCTCTCTCATTCTCGGCTCTATAAGCCTTTACAGAGGGCTCTGACTTGATGCCAAACACACAAGAGATGACAAGACATACAGCTAGCCCTCTATCCACCACATATGGAGCACACAAACACACAACAAGTGCAGAAACTAAAGGTCCCTGGACATAATAATTAGGGGACCTTTACTTCAATTAGGTTACAGCGTTAGAGTACCAACTGATTAATTCTACTCACCTTAGATGGCCCTCACATATCATTTGCAGACACACACACAAACACACACAACCTTAGACGGACTTCCCATATCATTTGGAACATGGAAGAAAAAAACTGGGAACAGTTGGTGTGAAACAGAGGCTCCTGGGACCTAATGCTCAATGAATTATGAATGTAATACAGCATCTATTTTTCATCAGACATAATTTTCAGATTAGGCCAGAATACTGTGGGGTATAGCTGATAGGAGGGAGGACGGATATAATACAAGAACCCTAAGTTACTTTCTATGTCTAAGGTGCAATGGGCTTCGAATGGGTTTGCAGGATGCTGCCATGGTGCTTTTATAGATTCAACGCTCATTGTCCATGTTTAGCCCTTTTTACTTAAAATGACATGAACCTAACTCTCTAAAGGGATGGAAATGTCTATTTGGAATATTGCATACTCTTTCTTATAGTCTTGCACATGAAATACAGACAGAAAAGGGATTTTTAATAAGTATTAAAACACATACAGGTACCCAAACTGATGGGCGCGGGGAAACAAAAGGAGATTTAGACTCTTCCATTATTTATGTCTTGAAGTCAAAGGGTGAGAAAGAAGATAAATAGTGTCCCTGAGCACAATGGGTAAACCTTTGTGAAACGTATTATTGAAATGAACTTACTGAGTTAATTGCTCCATTATTTTTTGAATAGAGCTATGGAATGTTTAGTCTTGAACGCACAAACTAGCTTGTGGTTCTTAGTGGGTCACACCCCGAACCTATCCATGTGGTTCTTAGTGGGACAAGCCCTAAACCTATCCATGTGGTTCTTAGTGGGACATAGTGGAAGGATTGGCTGTGTATATTCACTCCACAAAGAGTGCTATCTATCAGACGATACTTTACGTAGAGGTGTTTGTGTCCTCACCTCTCTTTTGTGAGCTTCTGCATGATGTCCTCCAATCAAGTTTCTTGAAAAAGCAGACCCAAAATATAGGCACTTCTGAGATGTCCGCTAGGAGATGGCCAAGGTCAAATGTGATGGTTAGTCCCTCATACACCATGAAGGACCCTGTGTCCACCGGCCCTCTCCATATTTGTACCTTTGTTTCATCTGGCTGTGAACACATTGGACAATAGTGCAATATTGCATGCAGAGTTTTTAAGGAGACATGCAAAACAGGTCTGCTGAAACTTTTGAGGCCTACTTTGATATAACTGGGCACTCTACTCTGCACTGGGGCCTGCACTGCGGTATTATCTGAGCAGACACCTGCCTACTGCTGTTTTCATCCTTCCACTTGACATTGTGCCTTGGATGTTTTTCCGATTACTGCCAAACTTGAACTCCACTTGGATTGACTCTTTTTGACCCTCCGACGGCTCGGTGTAGCACTCGCCTCCCTCCTGGCTTTCTGCCGGCCTGTACTGGAAACTACATCCCCTCCAAGGTGCTTCTCTCCTGGCTATCATACTGGTAACACATTCTCTGTTCTGTTTCTGTTTCGATTGGCCCCAGCATTTCGTTTGATTTATATTTAACCTTTATTTAACTAGGCAAGTCAGTTAAAGAACATATTCTTATTTACAATGATGGCCTAGGAACAGTGGGTTAACTGCCTTGTTCAGGGGCAGAACGACAGATTTTTACCTTGTCAGCTCGGGGATTCAATCTTTCCACATTGGAAATTTTGTCGGCCAATATTATCCCGGAACTGTGCAAAATAGGTGCAGCTCCAACATGGGATGAAACGTTCACCATTGTCTCTGAAGGTTGTAGTCTCCAATCAGGAAAAATCTGTTTCCCCGTATGTCAGAATGATCAGAAGTCAATCATAAAATAGATGATGCTGAGGAGCGGGATTAAAGAGATTATGTTTTGTAATGTATTATTGTTATGTGACTGCTTTATATAAAATTACCATGCAAAATGTGTATGTAAAATGTATGTATATGTAGCAGAAAAGCTGTAAAAAAACTAAACCGGATAGGTGTCCTCAGAAGAGGAGGGGTGGATGATGGGTTAATATTTTTATTTTATTTTTT
The DNA here is from genome assembly GCF_018296145.1 of Oncorhynchus tshawytscha. NCBI lineage: Eukaryota > Metazoa > Chordata > Actinopteri > Salmoniformes > Salmonidae > Oncorhynchus > Oncorhynchus tshawytscha. The sequence goes on from NC_056453.1 coordinate 30,298,681, forward strand.
AAGCCAGTCTGGCTTAGGCACAGACTAGCAAACTTAAAAGCAATTTAGGAATCATTGTGTAAGAAAAATCAGAAAGGCTAAATCTGATTACCATGTAATCAAATCGCTGTAGGGTTCTACCTCCTCCTCTCTGCCACAACAAATGAATTCAGACACTGGCCTCATTGCGGAAGAAAATGCCATTATTGATGCATTCAATCACCATTTTATTTCAGTGGGCTATCTCTTTGAAAGAACTTCTAAGCCTATACACAATGATACTGGGCTGAATGCTGATAGGGGAAACTTGCTGAATGATCAGAGAAAGAACAAATTCTTATTTACAATGATTGCCTACCAAGAGGCAAAAAGGCCTCCTGCATGGTACTGGGGCTGGGATAAAAAATGTAAATGTAGGACAGAACACACATCACGACAAGACAGACATCACAACACTACATAAAGAGAGACCTAAGATAACAACACATCATGCCATCAACACATGACAACACAGCATGGTAGCAACATGACAACAACACGGTAGCGACACAACATGGCAGCAGAACAACATGGTAGCAGCACAAACATGGTACAAACTTTGTTAGGCACAGACAACAGCACAAAGGGCAAAATGGTAGAGACAACAATACATCACACAAAGCAGGCACAAATGTCAGTAAGAGTGTCCATGATTGAGTCTTTGACTGTAGAGATAAAAACTGTCCAGTTTGAGTGTTTTTTGCAGTTCATTCCAGTTGCCAGCAGCAGCTAACTGAAAGAGGAGCGACCCAGGGATGTGTGTAAACATCCGCTCAAGAGCACCCTTAGCTGCCAATCTATAAATTACGTCTCTGTAATCTAGCATGAGTAGGAAGGTCATCTGAATCAGTGTTAGTTTGGTGTAACAGTTGTTAAAGTACTATGTGAATTTCACCAGGTTCATATATTAATATGTTGTGTTGATTTGTTATGCATGCCTGCATCCTGGGAAAAGGGGAGTGTGTACTTACGTTTGGCCCGGCGTGCTCGTGCTCAAATCATTTTGATGCACTGAGAGAGGTAGGCACACTTTTTCTGTCTTCAGAAAAGTTAGATTCTTTTAAGTACAAAGTCATACACACAGTGTTTTGTTCATGAATAATGATGTATATTTAGAGGTTCCTCATAAGTGGATGGTATTGTTAAGATGCACTTTTTAGGATGATATCAACATTCTGAATTCAACATGTGGTTAATAGCTAGCTAAGGTATTAGCAGGCTATTGTATGTGTGACGATGGCTAGCTCCTCAAATGATCCCAGTCCCTCCTATTGTGCATCTGTTGTAGAAAGAGGCGACGATTCTCAGAACATATGTGCTCTACAAATGTTTTATTTCCTTTTGGATGCAGGTGTGTGGTTTTATTTATGTAAAATATGTTTTGTATAATAAGGAGAGAGTGTATTAATTTTTGTATTCGAAAATAATTTTGATGCACTGAGAGTGAAAGAGGCGACGATTCTCAGAACATATGTGCTCTACAAATGTTTTATTTCCTTTTGGATGCAGATGCAGGATGCAGAGAGTCAGTTCTGCTTGATTTAAAACTACCTGATCTCCAAAGTCCACGTCTATAGTCTCAATCAACCACACACAACGCAGAGTTACAGCGGTGCAGTACAGCACCGGTTACATTGGCAGCTGGGGTGAAAGAGGAGTGATTACATGAGGACATGTGGACTTGTTTACATGCTGCTGTGCGGTTTGTTGCTAACGTTACTTTGCTACCTGCCAACTTTAAGTTTTTTACTTCCTACATTTTTAATAACCATTTTATATTTTTATTTTTCCCTCGCTCTACCTTTTTCATTTGACTTTTTCACCTCGGACGCTTTATCTAGACATGGTTCTACACGACCTCCACCAGCCGAAGCTAAGTAGTAACATTAACGCTAACGCCACTGCCACGAAGCTAGCACCAGTTAGCCGTGAGCTACGCGCATCTCCCGGCTAGCAAACTAAATTCCACACTACCTCTTTCGCCATCTGGCTTGGATTCTCTGTCGACACGACGCCCCGCCGCACCACCACGACTGGTCTGCCAACGAATACTCCATCCACTGTGCCTTCAACCAGCCTCCGTCGGAGCAGACGCTCCTACTAGCCCCTTGCTACTAACTTTAAACGCCGTGTCGCTAGCGTAGTGGCGGCTTCCCTGTTCCATCTACTGCTGCCCCCTGGAAACTATGATCACTTGGCTACATAGCTGATGCCTGCTGGAATGTCCATTAATCACGGTACTCCATTCTGTTTATTTATTTTTTATCTGGCGGCCCCAGCCGCGAACTCAGACTCTGTGTGTAGTTAATCCGACCCTCTCTGCCTAGTCATCGCCATTTTACCGGCTGTTGTTGTGTTAGCTGATTAGCTGTTGTTGTCTCACCTGTTGTTTTAGCTAGCTCTCCCAATCAACACCTGCAATTACTTTATGCCTCGCTGTATGTCTCTCTCAAATGTTAATATGCCTTGTATACTGTTGTTCAGGTTAGATATCATTGTTTTAGTTTACAATGGAGCCCCTAGTTCCACTCTTCATACCTCTGATACCTCCTTTGTCCCACCTCTCACACATGCGGTGACCTGACCCATAACAACCAGCATGTCCAGAGATACAACCTCTCTTATCATCACCCAGTGCCTGGGCTTACCTCCGCTGTACCCGCACCCCACCATACCCCTGTCTGCACATTATGCCCTGAATATACTCTACCACGCCCAGAAATCTGCTCCTTTTATTCTTTGTCCCCATCGCTCTAGGCGGCCAGTTTTGAAAGCTTTTAGCCGCACCCTCATTCTACTCCTCCTCTGTTCTGCGGGTGATGTGGAGGTAAACCCAGGCCCTGCTTGTCCCCAGGCACCCTCATTTGTTGACTTCTGTGATCGAAAAAGCCTTGGTTTCATGCATGTCAACATCAGAAGCCTCCTCCCTAAGTTTGTTTTACTCACTGCTTTAGCACACTCTGCCAACCCTGATGTCCTTGCCGTGTCTGAATCCTGGCTTAGGAAGTCCACCAAAAATTCTGAGATTTCCATATCCAACTATAACATTTTCCGTCAAGATAGAACTGCCAAAGGGGGAGGAGTTGCAGTCTACTGCAGAGATAGCCTGCAAAGTAATGTCATACATTCCAGGTCCATAACCAAACAGTTCAAACTTCTAATTTTTTAAATTAATCTCTCCAGAAATAAGTCTCTCACTGTTGCCGCCTGCTACCGACCCCCCTCAGCTCCCAGCTGTGCCCTGGACACCATTTGTGAATTGAATGCCCCCATCTAGCTTCAAAGTTTGTTCTGTTAGGTGACCTAAACTGGGATATGCTTAACACCCCGGCAGTCTTACAATCTAAGCTAGATGCCCTCAATCTCACACAAATCATCAAGGAACCCACCAGGTACAACCCTAAATCAGTAAACAAGCGCACCCTCATAGACATTATCCTGACCAACTGGCCCTCCAAATACACCTCCGCTGTCTTCAATCAGGATCTCAGTGATAACTGCCTCATTGCCTGAATCCGCTACGGGTCCGCAGTCAAACGACCACCCCTAATCACTGTCAAACGCTCCCTAAAACACTTCTGCGAGCAGGCCTTTCTAATCGACCTGGCACTGGTATCCTGGAAGGATATTGACCTCATCCAGTCAGTTGAGGATGCCTGGTCATTCTTTAAAAGCAACTTCCTCACCATCTTAGATAAGCATTCTCCGTTCAAAAAATGCAGAACTAAGAACAGATATAGCCCTTGGCTTACTCCAGACCTGACTGCCCTCGACCAGCACAAAAAAATCCTGTGGCGGACTGCAACAGCATCGAATAGTCCCCGCGATATGCAACTGTTCAGGAAAGTCAGGAACCAATAGGCGCAGTCAGTCAGGAAAGCAAAGGCCAGCTTTTTCAGGCAGAAATTTGCATCCTGTAGCTCTAACTCCAAAAAGTTCTGGGACACTTTAAAGTCCATGGAGAACAAGAGCACCTCCTCCCAGCTGCCACTGCACTGAGGCTAGGTAACACGGTCACCTCCGATAAATCCATGATAATCGAAAACTTCAACAAGCATTTCTCAACGGCTGGCCATGCCTTCCTCCTGGCTACTCCTACCTCGGCCAACATCTAGAGTCGGCTTTCTATTTCGCAACAAAGCCTCCTTCACTCACGCCGCCAAACTTACCCTAGTAAAACTGACTATCCTACCGATCCTCGACTTCGGCGATATCATCTACAAAATAGCTTCCAATACTCTACTCTACGCAAACTGGATGCAGTTTATCACAGTGCCATCCGTTTTGTTACTAAAGCACCTTATACCACCCACCACTGCGACCTGTATGTTCTAGTCGGCTGGCCCTCGCTACATATTCGTCGCCAGACCCACTGGTTCCAGGTCATCTACAAGTCCATGCTAGGTAAAGCTCCACCTTATCTCAGTTCACTGGTCACGATGGCAACACCCAACCGTAGCACGCGCTCCAGCAGGTGTATCTCACTGATCATCCCTAAAGCCAACACCTCATTTGGCCGCCTTTCCTTCCAGTTCTCTGCTGCCTGTGACTGGAACGAATTGCAAAAATCGTTGAAGTTGGAGACTTTAATCTCCCTCACCAACTTTAAACATCTGCTATCTGAGCAGCTAACCGATCACTGCAGCTATACATAGTCCATCGATAAATAGCCCACCCAATTTATCTACCTCATCCCCATACTGTTTTTATTTATTTACTTTTCTGCTCTTTTGCACACCAGTATCTCTACCTACACATGACCATCTGATCATTTATCACTCCAGTGTTAATCTGCTAAGTTGTAATTATTCGCCTACCTCCTCATGCCTTTTGCACACAATGTATATAGACTCTTTCATTTATTTATTTTTTTCTACTGTGTTATTGACTTGTTTATTGTTTACTCCATGTGTAACTCTGTGTTGTTGTCTGTTCACACTGCTATGCTTTATCTTGGCCAGGTCGCAGTTGTAAATGAGAACTTGTTCTCAACTAGCCTACCTGGTTAAATAAAGGTGAAATAAAAAATAAATAAATAAACATTATGCCATTTAATTGCAGTCACTGTATTCATAATATACAGGAGAACTATCTCCTTATAGTGATGATAGCCGTGCTGCAAGCCCAGCTTCAGACGGAATTGTTGGACAAGGATCATTTAAGTGTAGGAAAGGATGAAACAGCATCTATGCCACCAATAAGTACAGATAGTAGCATAAATCCCCTCGCACAGTCTCCGCAGCCAGACAATTTTCTCATGGCTTCTGGAAGGAAATGCTGTCAGAATGCTCAATCGGTGTCGCTCATTCAGCCGACAGAAACTTTCAACCGGTTCTCCCGGTTGAAAGTCAGAGGCCAAGCCTTCTCATGTCTCTCCTCCACCCGTTACTCCCACCATTAGCTCTGACAAATTGAAAACTCTAGTCATTGGCGACTCCATTACCCGTGGTATTAGACTTAAAAAGAATCATCCAGCGATAATACACTGTTTACCAGGGGGCAGGGCTACCGATGTAAAGGATCATCTGAAGATGGTGCTGGCTAAGGTGAAAACTGGCGAGTGTAGAGAGTATAGGGATACTATTAGCCACGTCGACATCAATGATATCAGGATGAAACAATCAGAGGTCACCAAGCACAACATAGCTTCAGTGTGTAAATCAGCTAGAAAGATGTCTCGGCATCGAGTAATTGTCTCTGGCCCCCTCACAGTTAGTGGGAGTGATGAGCTCTACAGCAGTCTCACAACTCAATCGCTGGTTGAAAACTGTTTTCTGCGCCTCCCAAAAGATAGAATTTGTAGATAGTTGGCCTTCTTTCTGGGACTCACCCACAAACAGGACCAAGCCTGGCCTGCTGAGGGGTGATGGACTCCATCCTAGCTGGAGGGGTGCTCTCATCTTATCTATGAACATAGACAGTGCTCTAACTCCTTTAGCTCCACAATGAGAGAGTGTACAGGCCAGGCAGCAGGCTGTTAGCCAGCCTGCCAGGTTAGTGGAGCCTGCCACTAGCACAGTCACTGTAGTCAGCTCAGCTATCCCCATTGAGGCCGTGTTTGTGCCTCGATCTAGGTCGGGCAAAACCAAACATGGCGGTGTTCGCTTTAGACATCTCACTGGAATAAAAACCTCAAACATTCCTGTCACTATTGAAAGAGATTGATATCTCACATCTCAAAATAGGGATACTTCATGTTAGATCCCTCACTTCCAAGGCAGTTAGAGGCAATTAACTAATCACTGATCATAATCTTGATAAGATTGGCCTGACTGAAACATGCCTTAAGCCTGATGAATTTACTGTGTTAAATAAGGCGTCTCCTGGATACACTAGTGACCATATCTCCCGCGCATCCCGCAACGGCGGAGGTGTTGCTGACATTTACGATAGCAAATTTCAATTTACAAATTTCAATGGCTGCGTTTTTGTATTTTGAGCTTCTAGTCATGAAATCTATGCAGCTTACTCAATCACTTTTTATAGCTAGTGTTTACAGGCCTCCTGGCCCATATACAGCGTTCCTCACTGAGTTCCCTGAATTCCTATCGGACCTTGTAGTCATTGCAGATAATATTCACAAGGAGAAGTCCACAGACCCACTCCAAAAGGCTTTCGGAGCCATCATCAACTCAGTGGGTTTTGTTCAACATGTCTCCGGATCTACTCACTACCACAGTCATACTCTGGACCTAGTTTTGTCCTGTGGAATAAATATTGTGGATCTTAATGTTTTTCCTTATAATCCTGAATGTATTATGTTTGCATTCGCAACAAATAATCTGCTTAGACCCCAACCAAGGATCATCAAAAGCCATGCTATAAATTCCCGGACAACCCAAAGATTCCTAGATGCCCTTCCAGACTCCCTCCAACTACCCAAGGATGTCATAGTACAAAAATCGGTTAACCACCTAACTGAGGAACTAAATTTAACTTTAAGTAATACCTTAAATGTGGTTGCACCCCTGAAAACAAAAAACATTTGTCATAAGAAACTATCTCCCTGGTATACAGAAAATACCCAAGCCCTGAAGCAAGCTTCCAGAAAATTAAAACGGAAATGGTGCTCATCCAAACTGGAAGCCTTCCGACTAGCTTGGAAAGGCAGTACTGTACAATATTGAAGAGCCCTCACTGCTGCTCGATCATCCTATTTTTTTCCAACTTAATTGACGAGAATAACAATCCAAAATGTATTTTTGATACTGTCGCAAAGCTAACTAAAAAGCATTCCCCAAGAGAGGATGGCTTACACTACAGCAGTGATAAATTCATGAACCTTTTTGACGAAAATATCATTATCATTAGAGAGCAAATTACGGACTCTTTAAATCTGCGTATTTCTCCAAAGCTCAGTTGTCCTGAGTCTGCACAACACTGCCAGGACCTAGGATTAAGGGAGACACTCAAGTTTATTAATCCTATATCTTTTGATGCATTCATGAAAATAGTAATGGCCTCTAAACCTTCAATCTGCATACGGGACACTATTCCAACTAAACTACTGAAAGAGCTGCTTCCTGTGCTTGGCCCTCCTATGTTGAACATGATAAACGGCTCCCTATCCACCGGATGTGTACCAAACTCACTAAAAGTGGCAGTAATAAAGCCTCTCTTGAAAAAGCCAAACTGTGAGCCAAAAAATCGGCCTATATCGAATCATTCCTCTCAAAACATTTTGAGAAAACTGTTGCACATCAACTCACTGCCTTCCTGAAGACAAACAATGTATATGGAATGCTTCAGTCTGGTTTTAGACCCCATCATAGCACTGAGACTGCACTCGTGAAGGTGGTAAATGACCTTTTCATGGCGTCAGACCAAGGCTCTGCATCTGTCCTCCTAGACCTTAATGCTGCTTTTGACACCATCGATCATAACATTCTTTTGGAGAGATTGGAAACTTAATTGGTCTACACAGACAAGTTCAATTAATATTGATGGTTATACAGTTGTCTCAAATTAAACTGTGAAGGACCAACGTCGTTAATCTGGACCCTGATCTCTCTTTTGACGAACATATCAAGACTATTGCAAAAATCATTGCAAAATTCAGAAATCTTCTGTCCAAAAATTATGCAGAAAAGTTCATCCATGCTTTTGTCACTTCTAGATTAGACTACTGGAATGCTCTACTTTCCGGCTACCTGGATAAAGCACTAAATAAACTTCAGTTAGTGCTAAACACGGCTGCTAGCATCTTGACTAGAACAAAAAAATAAAGGCTAGGGCTGATTTCAAGGTTTTACTGCAAACCTACAGAGCCTTACATAGGCTTGCTCCTACCAATCTCTCCAATTTGGTCCTGCCGTACATACCTACACGTACACTACGGTAACAAGACGCAGGCCTCCTTATTGTTCCTAGAATTTTTAAGAAAACAGCTGGAGGAAGGGCTTTCTCCTATAGATCTCCATTTTTATAGAATGGTCTGCCTATCCATGTGAGAGACTCAGACTGTCTTGACCTTTAAGTCTTTATTGAAGACTCATCTCATCTGACAGCTAAGATTGCTTGTTTATTTGCGTTTGTAACATTTGTTTTTGCTTATTTTGTACATGATGTTGCCGTTACTGTCTCTTATGACCGAAAATATATTCTAGACATCAGGACTGTGATTACTCACCACGGACTAGCAGAATCCTCTTTTTCCTTTCACGACTCTGCTGAGCCCGACGCAAAGAACACACTGCTTCCTCGGGAACAGGCACAGATCCCCGTGATCTGTGTGAAGAGGAGGCGGAGAAAGAGGGGCCGAAGGTCGGGCTGCCTTCTGAGAATTCGTAGGCGATCGAATAAACCCCCACTTCCCTCCGTTCTGCTAGAAAAGTGCAATCTTTGGACAATAAAATCGACAATTTAGGCAGAAGATTAAGATTAAGATTAAAAAATGGAACATCTTATGCTCCACGGTATTCGTGGCTGAATGATGACAACATCAACATACAGCTGGCTGGTTATACAATGTACCGGCAGGATAGAACGGCGGCATCTGGTAAGACATTTTCAACCTCTCCCTGTCCGAGTCTGTAATAACAACATGTTTTAAGCAGACCACCATAGTCCCTGTGCCCAAAAACACAAAGGTAACCTGCCTAAATGACTACCGACGTCTGTAGCCATGAAGTGCTTTGAAACGCTGGTCATGGCTCACATCAACACAATCATCCCTGAAACCCTAGACCCAATACAGTTTGCATACCGCCCCAACAGATCCACAAATGATGCAATCTCCATTGTACTCCATAGTGCCCTTTCCCACCTGGACAAAAGGAACACCTATGTGAGAATGCTATTCATTGACCACAGCTCAGCATTCAGCACCATAGTACCCTCAAAGCTCATCATTAAGCTAAGGACCCTGGGACTAAGCACCTCCCTCTGCAACTGGATCCTGGACTTCCTGACGGGCCGTCCCCAGGTGGTAAGGGTAGGTAACAATACATCCGCCACGCTCAGTCCCCTCCTGTACTCTCTGTTCACTCATGACTGCACGGCCAGGCACGACTCCAACACCATCATTACATTTGCCTTACACAATGGTGGTAGGCCTAATCACCGACAACGAGATGATTGTGGACTACAGGAAAAAGAGGACCTAGCACACCCCCATTCTCATCGACGTGGCTGCAGTGGAGAAGGTTGAGAGCTTCAAGTTCCTTGGTGTCCACAACCCCAACAAACGTACATGAGCCAAGCACACCAAGACAGTCATGAAGAGGGCACAACAAAACCTATTCCCCCTCAGGAGACTGAAAATATTTGGCATGGGTCCTCAGATCCTCAAAAGGTTCTACAGCTTCACATCGAGCGCATCTTGACTGGTTGCATCACTGCCTGGTATGGCAACTGCTCGTCCTCCGACCGCAAGTCAATACAGAGGGTAGTGCGAATGGCCCAGTACATCACTGGGGCCAAGCTTCCTGCCATCCATCCTATACCAGGCGGTGTCAGAGGAGGCCCTAAAAATTGTCAAAGATTCCAGCATCCATAGTCATAGACTTCTCTTTTTTCTACCGAACGGCAAGCGGGTCCGGAGCGTTAAGTCTAGGTCCAAGAGGCTTCTAAACAGCTTCTTCCCCCAAGCCATAAGACTCCTGAACATCTAGTCAAATGGCTACCCACACTGTTTGCAGTGCTCCCCCTCTCACCCCTCACCCCACACCACTGCTACTCTCTGTCATCTATGCATAGTCACTTTAAAAACTCTACCTACATGTACATACTACCTCAAATAACCGGTGCCCCCGCACATTGATAGTCTCGCTATTGTTATTTCACTGCTGCTCTTTAATTACTTGTTACTTTTATATCTTATTCCTGTCTGTATTTTTTTTAAACTACATTGTTGGTTAGGGGCTCGTAAGTAAGCATTTCCCTTTAAGGTCTACAACTGTTGTATTCAGCGCATGTGACTAATAAAATTGGATTTGATCTTCAGTAGGTCCTATAATTGAGTGTAAAGTGGGTGGCGTTATATCCTGCCTGGTTGGCCCTGTCCGGGGGTATCGTTGGACAGTGCCACAGTGTCTCCTGACCCCTCCCGTCTCAGCCTCCAGTATTTATGCTGCAATATATTATGTGTCGGGGGGCTAGGGTCAGTCTGTTATGTCTGGAGAATTTCTCTTGTCTTATCTGGTGTCCTTTGTGAATTTATGTTTGCTCCCTCTAATTCTCTCTCTCTCTCCCTCCCCTCCCGGAGGACCTGAGCCCTTGAACCATGCATCAGGACTACCTGGCCTGATGACTCCTTGCTGTCCTCAGCCCACCTGGTCGTGCTGCTGTTCCAGTTTCAACTGTTCTGCCTGTGGCTATGGAATCCTGACCAGTTCACCGGACGTGCTACCTTGTCTCGGAACCTTCTGTTTTCATCTCTCTACCGCACCTGCTGTCTCTAACTCTGAATGCTCGGCTATGAAAAGCCAACTGACATTTACTCCTGAGTTCCTGACCTGTTGCACCCTCTACAACCACTGTGATTATTATAATTATTTGACCCTGCTGGTCATCTATGAACATTTGAACATCTTGGCCATGTACTGTTACAATCTCAACCCGGCACAGCCAAAAGAGGACTGGCCACACCTCAGAGCCTGGTTCCTCTCTAGATTTCTTCCTAGGTTCCTGCGTTTGTAGGGAGTTTTTCCCAGCCACAGTGCTTCTACATCAGCATTGCTTGCGGTTTTGGGTTTTAGGCTGTGTTTCTGTATAGCACGTTGTGACATTGGCTGAAGTAAAAAGTGCTTTATAATACATTTGATTGATTGATTACGATAGAGGAAACCAAGACTAGATGTAACCTTAGCCTGCAGCTTGGATATGTGCTGAGAGAAGGACAGTGTACAGTCTAGCCGTACTCCCAAGTACTAAACCGTCAGAGGTAGTAATCACACTGGTTGGGAGAGGTACATTCTTCTTACTGAACCACATGACCTTTGTTTTGGATGTGTTCAGAACAAGGTTAATTAAGGGCAGAGAAATCTTGTTGGACACCAAGAAAGCATCGTCGTAGAGCGTTTAACCTCAAATCACAAACATTTGTAAATGTACACCTTTGCTCTTTTTTATCTGAGAAATGCATTTTGAATGTAAACCAATCAGGGTTCAGGCCTGGACATAGCAGTATTACATCAACCACTTTAGTTGTTAATGATTTTGTCAATGCTTTAGACACTACAATGAATATGCTACTTTGTTTGTGGACCTGTCTGTTGATCATGCTATTTTATTGAATAAGTTGTCTTCAATTGGCCTGAGCTCTGACATCTGTTCATGGTTTCATGGTTATCTTAGTGATAGAACTCAGACCATCGTGATTGATGGGGTCTGAATTTCTTCGAAGTGCATAAGGTGTACAACGGGTCGAACTGTTCTCTTCACTGTTTATTTAAACATCATTAGTCAATCTGTAAACGATTGTTAACTTCATCTATATGCGGATGATACCATTATGTATATTATTGGCCGAAATGTTCATCTGGCTGTGTCAAAACTACAGTCAGATTTTAGAGCTATGTTGATTTAAAACGGGCAAAACAAAATGCATGTTTTTAAACTCTCGTAAGAATGTTTCAGACTGTCACGACTTCTGCCGAAGTCGATGCCTCTCCTTGTTCGGGCGGTGCTCGGCGGTCTACGTCACCGGTCTTCTAGCCATCCATTGGTTTTGTCTTGTCTTCCCACACACCTGTTTTCAATCCCATTCATTACCTGTTGTGATGGTTCTCCAATTGAATGTGTTCCCGCATATAAATACTCAGGCATTTGGATTGATATGGATTTGACGTTTTAAAAACATATAGATGAGCTGGTTAAGAAGCTAAGATTTAAAGTTGGCTTTTTCCACAGAAACAGATTGTGCCTTTCTCAGTAGAATGCAGATTATTATTATTATGAACCTTTTTATCAGTTCTTAATTATGGTGATATTATATTATGATCCTATATCAAAAGGTTGGCTGGACATCACTCAAGACCCGTAGATCTCTACATTACTCCCTGTTTTGTTTACAAGGCCCTACTTCATAAACTATACTTCAACAGCAAAGTCTTATGTAACTATTATGTGGAAGTATAGACACCTAAGTTGGCCAACTTTTTTACAGGATTGGTTAACTCTCGAGGTTCCTAGGGTCTCCACCGAGCTATGTAAATCTGTTGACAGGATTGGTTAACTCTCGAGGTTCCTAGGGTCTCCACCGAGCTATGTAAATCTGTTGACAGGATTGGTTAACTCTCGAGGTTCCTAGGGTCTCCACCGGGCTATGTAAATCTGCTTTTAGTTTTAATGCACTGTATTGCTGGAACACATTTCATCTTAAAGTGCTGGTGCCGTTCGGGCAGTTTGGAGTATTGATTGGGAACTCATTTGTGGAGGAATGTAACTGTTTTTCGGGGTGATTTGTGATGTTTTACTTGTGCTTCCCACGACTGTGTTTTTGCATTTTAATGTGTATATACAGTATATGTATATTTTGTGTATAATTGAATTGAATTCCGGCGCCGACAGAGATGGCCGCCTCGCTTCGGCCATCATGCAGTATTTTGTTTTTTTACGTGTTATTTATTACATTGGTACCCCAGGTAATCTTAGGTTTTATTACATACAGTCAGGAGGAACTACTGGATATAGGAGCAACGTCAACTCACCATCATTACCACCATTACGAACAAGGTTGATGAAATCCAAGCAAGGCTAGCATTCCAGAGAGACATAAGAGACTGTAACGTTCTTTGCTTCACGGAAACATGGCTCACTCGAGACACGCTATCTGAGTCGGTACAGCCAGCTGGTTTCTTCACGCATCGCGGAGACAGAAACAAGCATATTTCTGGTAAGAAGAGGGGCGGGGGTGTATGCCTTATGATTAATGAGACGTGGTGTGAACATAACAACACACAGGAACTCAAGTCCTTCTGTTCACCTGACTTAGAATTCCTCACAATCAAATGTCGACCACATTATCTACCAAGAGATTTCTCTTAGTTTATAATCACAGCCGCATATATTCCCCCCCAAGCAGACACATTGATGGCCCTGAACAAACTTTTTTTGACTCTATGTCATCTGGAAACCACATATCCTGAGGCTGCATTCATTGTAGCTGGGATTTTAACAAGGCTAATCTTTTTTTTCCTTTTTATTTCACCTTTACTTAACCAGGTAGGCCAGTTGAGAACAAGTTCTCATTTGCAACTGTGACCTGGCCAAGATAAAGCAAAGCAGTGTGACACAGACAACAACACAGAGTTACACATGGAGTAAACCATAAACAAGCCAATAACACAATAAACAAATCAATGACACAGTAGAAAAAAATCAAGTCTATATACAGTGTGTGCAAAAGGCATGAGGAGGTAGGCAATAAATAGGCCATAGGAGCGAATAGTTACAATTTAGCATATTAACACTGAAGTGATAAATGAGTAGATGATGATGTGCAAGTAGAGATACTGGTGTGCAAAAGAGCAGAAAAGTAAATAAAATAAAAACAGTATCGGGATGAGGTAGATAGATTGGGTGGGCAATTTACAGATAAAAACTGAAATCTTTAGGAAAAGACCACGACTCCATTTTGTTGCTTCCAGCTTATAGACAGAAACTAAAACAGGAAGCTCCCGCTCTCAGGTCTGTTCAACGCTGGTCCGACCGATCTGATTCCACGCTTCAAGATTGCTTCGATCACTTGGATTGGGATATATTCCGCATTGCGTCAAACAACAACATTGACGAATACGAATACGCTGATTCGATGAGCGAGTTCATTAGCAAGTGCATCAGCAATGTCGTACCCACAGCAACTATTAAAACATTCCCCAACCAGAAACCGTGGATTGATGGCAGCATGCGCGAAACTGAAAGCGCGAACAACTGCTTTTAACCAGGTCAAGGTGACCGGAAACATGACCGAATACAAACAGTGTAGCTATTCCCTCCGCATGGCAATCAAACAAGCTAAGCGTCAGTATAGAGACAAAATAGAGTCGCAATTCAACGGCTCAGACACAAGAGGTATGTGGCAGGGTCTACAGTCAATCACGGATTACAAAAAGAAAACCATCCCCGTCGCGGACCAGGATGTGCTCCCAGACAGACTAAACAACTTCTTTGCTCGCTTTGAGGACAATACAGTGCCACTGACACAGCCCGCTACCAAAACCTGCGGACTCTCCTTCACTGCAGCCTACGTGAGTAAAACATTTAAACGTGTTAACCCTCGCAAGGCTGCAAGCCCAAGCAGCATCCCCAGCCGCTTGAGCGACTAGTCAAGGACCATATCACCTCCACCCTACCTGACACCCTACACCCACTCCAATTTGCTTTCCGCCCCAATAGGTCTACAGATGACGCAATCGCAACCACACTGCACACTACCCTAACCCATCTGGACAAGAGGAACTTGACTTCCTGCCTCCAACTAAATCATCAAGTTTGCAGACGACACTACAGTGGTAGGCTTGATTACCAACAACGACGAGACGGCCTACAGGGAGGAGGTGAGGGCCCTCGGAGTGTGGTGTCAGGAAAATAACCTCACACTCAACGTCAACAAAACAAAACAAAGGAGATGATCGTGGACTTCAGGAAACAGCAGAGGGAGTAGTGGAGAGGGTAGAAAGTTTTATGCTCCTCGGCGTACACATCACGGACAAACTGAATTGGTCCACCCACACAGACAGCATGGTGAAGAAGGCGCAGCGCTCAGGAGGCTGAATAAATGTGGCTTGTCACCAAAAGCACTCACAAACTTTTACAGATGCACAATCGAGAGCATCCTGTCGGGCTGTATCACCGCCTGGTACGGCAACTGCTCCGCCCACAACCGTAAGGCTCTCGAGAGGGTAGTGAGGTCTGCACAACGCATCACCGGGGGTAAACTACCTGCCCTCCAGGACACCTACACCGTCCGATGTCACAGGAAGGCCATAAAGATCATCAAGGACATCAACCACCTGAGCCACTGCCTGTTCACCCCGCTATCATCCAGAAGGCGAGGTCAGTACAGGTGCATCTAAGCTGGGACCGAGAGACTGAAAAACAGCTTCTATCTCAAGGCCATCAGACTGTTAAACAGCCACCACTAACATTGAGTGGCTGCTGCCATACATGTAATAAATGTATCACTAGCCGCTTTAAACAATGCCACTTAATATAATGTTTACATACCCTACATTACTCATCTCATATGTATATACTGTACTCTATACCATCTACTGCATCTTGCCATCTTTATGTAATAAATGTATCACTAGCCACTTTAAACTATGCCACTTTTATATGTTTACATACCCTACATTACTCATCTCATATGTATATACTGTACTCAATACCATCTACTGCATCTTGCCTATGCCATATTGTACCATCACTCATTCATATATCGTTATGTACATATTCTTCATCCCTTTACACTTGTGTGTATAAGGTAGTCGTTGTGGAATTGTTAGGTTAGATTACTCGTTGGTTATTACTGCATTGTCGGAACTCGAAGCACAAGCATTTTGCTACACTCGCATTAACATCTGCTAACCATGTGTATGTGACAAATACAATTTGATTTGATTTAATGTGTTTAATTTAATTTATTTGTGTTGAATTGTGCAGGGCACATTTGAAAAAGACACCTAGGTCTCAAAATGTCTTCCATGTTCAAATAAAGGTAAAACAAAAAAGAATAATATATGGAATTGATAGCTCTTTATATGCTTCATTGTGCATACACCCACAAAAACATATAATTTTTTCTAATATAATGACATTGATTTAAATTGATTTCCCCCCTCCCCCTCTCTCTCTCTCTCTCTCTCTCTCTCTCTCTCTCTCTCTCTCTCTCTCTCTCCCTCTCTCTGCGGGGGACCGAGTTAACGGAATGCCTTGCAGGATGATGAGGCAAAACATTTTCACAGAATGTTTAAGATCGTGGCGCAAAGTACCCAGCCTCGGTCTAAAAAATGGAAAGAGAGAGGGAGAGAGATTGAGATTATTTCCGAACAAAACTATAAATCTTAAATTTCTCTGTTAAATGGGTAGTTCATCCAAATTACAAAATGAGTTACTGGTTTCCTTACCCTATGAGCAGTCCCATGACTTGAATTTGTGCCTCAAATGCTCAAACGTTAGTATGTGCCAGGGAAACTAAACCAAAGGTTGGGTTGATGTCATACCTTGTCCACAGGGTAAGGAAACCAAAGTGTCATTTTGTAATTTGGGTGAACCAACCTTTTAAATAATTAGGTTTCCATTTTGAATACATTTTAAGCATTCAAATAATATTTTATTTGTTGTAACTCTTTGTTTTATTTTCTTGGAAGTATTTTCTGCAATGGCGAACAACATACTTGAATCAGAAAAAATACTTCAATAATCACCAAAAGTGGCATGCAAACTCTCCAAACTCACTAAATTATATGATTATATGAAATGTATTATTAGATTAGTCATTCAGACAGCTTGTTACTTGATTATAATCTGTGATGTAGTGGTAAAAAAATATAGGTGGGTAAACGCTTTTGGCCATTTGCAGTGAATAAATAACAATCCATATTTTCAATTCATTTTTTTTATGTACAGGTAAACACCCGCGCAAAACAAAAATGGTATGTGAACGGCTTTACGCCACTACACCACTGATTATAATCTTTAATAAAAAGACTAGCATGTTCAGGCCAAGTTTAGCACTGAATACCATAATCAATCAAATGTATTTATACAGCCCTTTTTACATCAGCAGACGTCACAACGTGCTGATACAGAAACCCAGCCTAAAACCCCAAACAGCAAGCAATGCAGATGTAGAAGCATGGTGGCTAAGAAAAACTCCCTAGAAAGGCAGGAACCTAGGAAGAAACCTACAGAGGAACCAGGCTATACGGGGAGGTCATTCCGCTTCTCGCTGTGCCGGGTGGAGATTATAAGATTACTTGGCCATTAAGGCCAGATCATTCTTCAAGATGTTCAAATGTTCATAGATGACCATCAGGGTCAAATAATAATCACCGTGGTTGTAGAGGGTGCAACAGGTCAGCAACTCAGGAGTAAATGTCTGTTGGCGTTTCATAGCCGAGCATTCAGAGGTCAAGACAGCAGGTGGGCCAGACTACTACTACTGGCCCAGGCAACCCTGGGCCAGACTACACTCAATCATAGGACCAATTGTTATGAGTCTTCAGTAAAGACTTAAAGGTTGAAGTCTTTAAAGTGGAATCCAAATGAAAGAAAACAGCGGCACTGTATTTCAGTACACATTCTGCTGTTCTGTTGCCCATGCAAGGATGTCCGAGGGGGAAAACTTTGCTGTAATATCCGAAACGGACATGGCAGTTTCACCACTAAGGATTCCAGCTTTAACTATTTCATTGCAGGTCAATTAAAGTAAAGACAGACAGATGGATGGACGGACGAACAGACAGACATATACAGTGCATTCGGAAAGTATTCAGACCCGTTGACTGTCCACATTTGTTACATTACAACCTTACTCTAAAATGTATTAAATTGTTTTTTTTTCGCTCATCAATCTACACACAATACCCCATAATAGCAAAGCAAAAAACGTTCTTTAGACATTTTTGCAAATGTATATAAAAAAAACATATCACATTTACATAAGTATTCAGATCCATTTTGCGGTACTTTGTTGAAGCACCTTTGGCAGCGAAAGCTTGGCACACCTCTATTTGGGGAGATTTTCCCATTCGTCTCTGCAGATCCTCTCAAGCTCTGTCAGGATGGATGGGGAGCATTGCTGCACAACTATTTTCAGGTCTCCCCAGAGATGTTCGATTGGGTTCAACTTCCGGGCTCTGGCTGGGCCACTCAAGGACATTCAAAGACTTGTCCCGAAGCCACTCCTTCATTGTCTTGGCTGTGTGATTAGGGTCGTTGTCCTGTTAGAAGGTGAACCTTTGCCCCAGTCTGAGATCCTTAGCCCTCTGGAGCAGGTTTTCATCAAGGATCTCTCTGTACTTTGCTCCGGTCATCTTTCCTTCGATCTGACTAGTCTCCCAGTCCTTGCCACTGAAAAACATGATGCTGCCACCACCATGCTTCATCATAGGGACGGTGCCAAGTTTTCTCCAGACGTGACCCTTGGCATTCAGGCCAAAGAGTTCAATCTTGGTTTCCTCAGACCAGAGAATCTTGTTTCTCATGGTCTGAGAGTCCTTTAGGTGCCTTTGGCAAACTCCAAGCCGGCTGTCATGTGCCTTTTACTGAGGAGTGGCTTCCGTCTGGTCACTCTACCTTAAAGGCCTGATTGATGGAGTGCTGCAGAGATGGTTGTCCTTCTGGAAGGTTCTCCCATCTCCACAGAGGAACTCTGACAGAGGAGCCATCGGGTTCTTGGTCACCTCCTTGATCAAGGCCCTTCTCCGATTGCTCAGTTTGGCCATGCGGACAGCTCTAAGAAGACTCTTGGTGGTTCCAAACTTCTTCCATTTAAGAATGATGGAGGCCACTGTGTTCTTGGGGACCTTCAAGGCTGCAGAAATTTGTTGGTACCCTTCCCCAGATCTGTACCTCCACACAATCCTGTCTCGGAACTCGATGGACATGGACATGGACATGGATATGGACAATTCTTTCGACATCAT
The DNA here is from genome assembly GCF_018296145.1 of Oncorhynchus tshawytscha. Lineage (NCBI taxonomy): Eukaryota > Metazoa > Chordata > Actinopteri > Salmoniformes > Salmonidae > Oncorhynchus > Oncorhynchus tshawytscha. The sequence goes on from NC_056453.1 coordinate 30,317,793, forward strand.
AGCTTGGTTTTGCTCTCAACTGTTGTACCTTATATAGACAGATGTGTGCCTTTCAAAATCATGTCCAATCAATTGAATTTACCACAGGTGGACTCCAAACAAGTTATAGAAACATCTCAAGGATGATCAATGGAAACAGGATGCACCTGAGCTCAATTTTCAGTCTCATAGCAAAGGGTCTGAATACGTATGTAAATAAGGTATTTCTGTTTTTTATTTGTAATATATTTAAAAAAATGTTTTTTACTTTGTCATTTCAGGTATTGTGTGTAGATTGATGAGGGAAAAACATATTTAATACATTTTAGAATTACAAAATGTGGAAAAAGTCAAGTGGTCTGAATACTTTGCCTTCAGAAAGTTTTCACACTCCTTTACTTTTTCCATATTTTGTTGTGTTAAAAGTGGGATTAAAATAATTTAATTGTACTTTTTTAAGGATCTACACAAAATACTTGGATATTTGTCAAAAATAAATTACATAAAAAACAAATATCTCTTGATTATATACAGTTGAAGTCGGAAGTTTACATACACCTTAGCCAAACACATTTCATCTACATTTTTCACAATTCCTGACATTTAATCCTAGTAAAAATTCCCTGTTTTAGGCCAATTAGGGTCAGTTTCAGTTCTGCCCGCACATTTTCTACAGGTTTGAGGCCAGGGCTTTGTGGTGGCCACTCCAATACCTTGGAAGTATGCTTGGGATCATTGTCCATTTGGAAGACCCATTTGCGACCAAGCTTTAACTTCCTGACTGATGTCTTGAGAAGTTGCTTCATTCTTTCCACATAATTTTCCTTCCTCGTGATGCCATCTATTTTGTGAAGTGCACCAGTCCCTCCTGCAGCAACGCACTCCCACAACATGTTTCTGCAACCCCAGTGGTTCATGGTTGGGATGGTGTTCCTTGGCTTGCAAGCCTCCCCCTTTTTCCTCCAAACATAACGATGATCATTATGGCCAAACAGTTATATTTTTGTGTCATCAGACTTGCTGAGCGGCCTTTCAGGTTATGTCGATATAGGACTCGTTTTACTGTGGATATAGAGACTTTTATACCTGTTTCCTCCAGCATCTTCACAATGTCCTTTGCTGTTGTTCTAGGATTGATTTGCTCTTTTCGGACCAAAGTACGTTCATCTCTAGGAGACATAACGCATCTCCTTCCTGAGAAGTATGACGGCTGCGTGGTCCCATGGTGTTTATACTTGCATACTATTGTTTGTATAAATGAATGTGGTACCTTCAGGTGTTTGGAAATTGCTTCCAAGGATGAACCAGACTTGTGGAGGTCTACAATTTATTTTCAGAGTTCTTGGCTGATATCTTTAGATTTTCCCATGATGTCAAGCAAAGAGGCACTGAGTTTGAAGGTAGGCCTTGAAATACAACCACAGGTACACCTCCAATTGACTCAAATTATGTCAGTTAGCCTATCAGAAGCTTCTAAAGCCATGACATCATTTTCTGAAATTTTCCAAGCTGTTTAAAGGCACAGTCAACTTAGTGTATGTAAACTTCTGACCCACTGGAATTGTGATACAGTTCATTATAAGTGAAATAATCTGTCTGTAAACAATTGTTGGAAAAATGTATTGCGTCTTGCACAAAGTAGATGTCCTAACCAACTTGCCAAAACTATAGTTTGTTAACAAGAAATTTGTGGAGTGGTTAAAAAACAAGTTTTAATGACTCCAACCTAAGTGTATGTACTTCCGACTTCAATTGTAAGTATTTTACCCCCTGTGTCAAAACATGTTAGAATAACCTTTCGCAGCGATTACAGCTGTGAGTCTTTCTGGGTCAAGTCTCTAAGAACTTTCCACACCTGGATTGTGCAACTTTTGGCCATTCTTCTTTAAACAAATATTTAAAATCTGTCAAATTGGTTGATGATCATTGCTAGACAACCCTTTTCAGGTCTTGCCATGCATTTTCAAGTAGATTTAAGACAAATTTGTGACTTGGCCACCCAGGAACATTCACATCCTCTTCTTGGTAAGCAACTCCAGTGTAGATTTGGTCTTGAGTTTTAGGTTACTGTCCTCACCATAATCTGGTGAAAACCAGACTGAACCAGGCTTTCCTCTAGGATTTTACCTTTGCTTTGCCCCCTTCTGTTTCCTTTCCCCCCCTGAAAAAGTCCCCAGTCCTTAATAATTAAAGCATACCCATAACATCCTGCACCCACCACTATGCTTGAAAATATGGAGAGTGGTACTCAGTAATGTGTTGTATCGGATGTGCCCCAAACAAAAAGTGGATTGCTTTGCCACATTTTGCTGTGTTATTTTTTTTTGGAATAGGTCTATTCTTTACAGCCTTCCTTCTTTTCACTCTGTCAATTAGGTTTGTTTTGTGGAGTAACTACATTGTTTTTGATCCATCCACAGTTTTCTCCTAACACAGCCATTAAACTGTTTTAGTCACCATTGTCCTCATGGTAAAATCCCTGAGCGTTTCCTTCCTCAGAGTTAGGGAGGATGCCTGTATCTTTGTAGTGACTTAGTGTATTGATACACCATCCAAAGTGTAATTAATACTTTCACCATGCTGAAAAGGATAGTCAATGTCTGCTTTTTTAAATGTTTACCCATTTACTAATAGGCACCCTTCTTTTTATTTTATTTATCTGTTATTTTACCAGGTAAGTTGACTGAGAACATGTTCTCATTTACAGCAATGACCTGGGGAATAGTTACAGGGGATGAATGAGCCAATTGTAAACTGGGGAATATTAGGTGACCGTAATGGTTTGAGGGCCAGATTGGGAATTTAGCCAGGACACCAGGTTTAACACCACTACTCTTACAATAAGTGCCATGGGATCTTTAATGACCTCAGAGAGTCAGGACAACTGTTTATCATCCCACTTCCCTACACAGGGAAGTGTCCTCAATCACTGCCCTGGGGCATTGGAATATTTTTTTTACACCAGAGGAAAGAGTGCCTCCTACAGGCCCTCCAACACCACTTCAAGCAGCATCTGGTCTCCCATCCAGGAACTGACCAGGACCAACCCTGCATAGCTTCAGAAGCAAGCCAGCTGTGGTATGCAGTGGTATGGCAGCATCACCTTCTTTGTGACGCATTTGAAAACCTCCCTGGTATTTGTGTTTGAATGTGCTTTAAATTCACTGCTCGACTGAGGGACCTTACACATAATTGTATGTCTATGGTACAGAGATGAGGTAGTCATTCAAAAATCATGTTAATAAACACTATTATCGCAAATCATGTGACTTGTTAAGCACATTGTTACTCCTGAATTTATTTAGGTTTACCATAACAAAGGGGTTGAATACTCAAGACATTTCAGCTTTTGTAAAAAATTATGAAAAACTAAATTCTTCTTTGACATTGTGGGGTATTGTGTGCATGCCAGTGACAAAAACAATCTAAATGTAATACATGTTAAATTCAGCCTGTAGCACAACAAAATTTGGAAAAACTAAGGTAGTGTTTTTTATTTTACCACGCAAGAACAAATTCTTATTTTTAATGACGGCCTAGGAACAGTTAGTTAACTGCTTTGTTCAGGGAAAGAACAACAGATGTTTACCTTGTCAGCTCTGGGATTCGATCTTGCAACCTTCCAGTTACTATTCCAACGCTCTAACCACTAGGCTACCTTCCGCCGGTGTGAATACTTTCTGAAGGCACTGTACACTCACAGACAGACAGACAGACACGTTTTAGGTAAATAAAATAGAAATGTACTAATATCCTCTTCAGAATTCATTCTAACACGGTTCTTAACTTACTACAAGCTGTTCGCAGAAACAAAAGAGGCGGTTCCTTGTAATACGCTCCGGAATTCAACATACTATTTTACTACCTGAAATATGTGACATGCCATATCATTCCTTCCGCAGCCATTGGGGCAGTGTTGTCGCTTGGTTCCTTGATCTGCTCTATAGGCCATATGGGCTATTCTTCAAAGTAGAATATTTTGCATTGGTAATTAAATATAATCTCAGTGACTGTTCAAACAGTAAACCAAACAAACAGAATCCACCCCAAAAGGTATTTTGTTCAGAAGTAATAACTAGTGATTACAGGCTATTGTGAAATGGTAGAAACTGCTGAAGCCAACTAGCTAGCCATGGGCTTTTTTTCTCCATGACAAAAACATGATGGCGTTTAACGGACATGGGAAATACACATGCAGCATATCAAACTGTGATAATATTTTAGGTTACACCGGCAAGTATAAGAATATTTTCCAGGAACGCAGGAACCATCACTCAATTGGGTTGAAATCAGGTTATCTGATGCAGCACTCCATCACTTTCCTTGCTCTAATAACCCTTACACAGCCTAGAGTTGTGTTTTGGGTCATTGTCCTGTTGAAAAACAAATGATAATCTCACTAAGTGCAAACCAGATGGCATGGCTTATCACTGCAGAATGTTGTGGTAGCCATGCTGGTTAAGTGTGCCTTGAATTCTAAATAAATCACAGACAATGTCACCAGCAAAGCACCCCCACAGCATCACACCTCCTCCTCCATGCTTCACGGTGTGAACCACAGATGTGGAGATCATCCGTTCACCTACTCTGCATCTCACAATATGGACTTGGTCTTGTATCAAATAGGGCTATCTTCTATATATCACCCCTACCTTGTCACAACACAACTAATTGGCACAAACGCATTAAGAAGGAAAGAAATTCCAGGCACACCTGCATTCCAGGTAACTACCTCAAGAAGCTAGTTGAGAGAATGCCAAGAGTGTGCAAAGCTGGCATAAAGGCAAAGGGTAGCTACTTTGAAGAATCAACATTTTGATTTGTTTAACACTTTTTTTGTTACTGCATGATTTCATATGTGTTATTTCATTGTTTTGTCTTCACTATTATTCTGCAGTGTAGAAATGTAGAAAATAGTAAAAATAAAGAAAAATCCTTGAATGAGTAGGTGTGTCCAAACGCTTGATTGGTACTGTATATGTTTTATTATCACATACTCCAGATATAAGGTATTTATAATTAGTTTGTTCACCATTTATTTATTTAGTAAATGTTAATAATGAACTAGTTATTCACACATTTATGAACAACTTTTAAATTATATATTATTGATTCATAAGATCATTCATATGTTGTTTAATATAGGTCATTCATATGAACCATTTTCTAATCATTAGCTAAGTCTTTTTGCAATCCCTATTCCAAAGTGGATGCTATTATCAATACTTTATGAATGTTTTGAATGACCTATGTAATTTCAGACAAAAATATGGACATTATTTTGAAAAAAGTATAATTCACTGTAAGTGAATGCAAACTGTTGAAGTACCTCTTTACATATCTTTTAAACTGAAATCCGATTAAAATATAAATTTACTGTTAGACGACCAAACTCCACGAGGAGGCTAAAGGGGGATTAGCCCCCTCAGTTCCAACTTGATCCTCCTCAGTTTTAGTTTAATGTCCCTATATAAGAACTGCAATTTTTATTTAATGATTGAGTGACAGCTTGCTGCAAAATCTGTATCTTAGCTTCGCTGTGTCAGGACAATGGATGCGTGTACGGGGGCTATGGAAAGCCACTGGGCGGTTAGGTATGACTCCTTTGGGTTTTCATAAAAAGCGGGGGGAAAACGCTTCTCGTCTCTCATCCCTGTGGTAGGCTAAGTGCATTAACATGATACACCTCCATCTGTAATATTTGATTTTGATTTATAAGGGCGGGGTCAAGTTTTCCGTTGAAGCTGCTTCTGTCTCACGCCGCACCACTACCAAGTTTAGTTAGCTTCTTAGCTAGCTGTAAAAAGTTTTAGTATTATTAGCCTTAGCCCATTTAGCTAGCTCAAACCAGCTAATATGCCACGATGGATATCAGAAATTGGCTTTGCCAAAGTACCCAAACAAAGGAGAAGGAGAGTGATGAGCAGTAGCAGCAGCAGCAGCATCAAAACACAGATGCCGCCAGCAAGCCCAGCAGCGACGATGCTGCCAAGCTGCAGCTACTGTAGCTCTGTGTGCAGAGCCTACCCACCCTTCCACAAGTAACGGCAGAATAATTGCTCCACAGCCTCCTCCACTTTCGACTGTTCCTGATGATCTTGGAACAGAGGAGCCAGCCCAGGTTAGCCCAGAATCCTACCCTAGCCGCAGGTTTTCTGTCCAAAAACCTTCATTTAATAGCAAATGCAAAAATAAAACATTATTATAGGATGTGACATTTTGAAAATGTTGTATGCTTTAAATGCCAGCATGTCATACTAATGTCATATTTTTATCTATTAGAATTCATTGCTTGCTTTTAAGAAAGAGAATCGTCTTTTCATGTTGACATGTGTTCGACAACAGCTGATAATCAGCACATTAGATGACCCTTTCTCAGTGTGGGTGAGCCTAGTATCTTGATATTTGTTGCTTGCTGCATACATTTCTACTACAGTACGTTCTAAATAGCATGTTGTAAAATTACCACACACTATGACATTTTAGTAGGTAGGCAAGACAGATTTCGAACACGGCCCATGTTTCCGTGTTCAACTTTACTGACACTTCACCAAAGTGTGGTTACTCAGTTTACTCAGCCCATCCCTGTTCCTGACAAATACTACTGTCTTCAAAATCCTTGTGAAATCCTTGTGTTTCTAACTCTGACAGTGCAGTAATATCTAACAAGTAATATCTAACAATTTCACAAAATATACCCAATACACACAAATCTAATTAAAGGAAAGAAATTAAGAATATATAAATATATCGACAAGTAATGTCAGAACGGCATAGACTAAGATACAGTAGAATAGTATAGAATACAGTAATGCAAGCTATTAAACATTATTAAAAGTGACTGGTGTTCCATTTATTGTGGCCAGTGATTTCAAGTCTATGTTTTTTTATTTTATTATTTCACCTTTATTTAACCAGGTAGGCCAGTTGAGAACAAGTTCTCATTTACAACTGCGACCTGGCCAAGATAAAGCAAAACAGTGCGACATAAACAACAACACAGTTGCACATGGGATAAACAAACGTACAGTCAATAACACAATAGAAAAGTCTAAGTACAGTGTGTGCAAATGTAGTAAGATTAGGGAGGCAAGGCAATACATAGGGCATAGTGGTGAAATAATTACAGTTTGGCATTAACACTAGGGTGATAGATGTGCAGATGATGATGTGCAAGTAGAGATACTAATAAATAACAATATGGGGATGAGGTAGTTGGGTGTGCTATTTACAGATGAGCTGTGTACAGGTACAGTGATCGGTAAGCTGCTCTGACAGCTGATGCTTAAAGTTAGAGGGGGAGATATAAGTCTCCAGATTCAGTGAAGTTTGCAATTTGTTCCAGTCATTGGCAGCAGAGAACTGGAAGGAAAGGCGGCCAAAGAGGTTTCGGCTTTGGGGATGACCAGTGAAATATACCTGCTGGAGCGTGTGCTACGGGTGGGTGTTGCTATGGTGACCAGTGAGCTGAGATAAGGCGGGGCTTTGCCTAAAAAAGACTAATAGATGACCTGGAGCCAGTGGGTTTGGCAACGAATATGTAGCGAGGGCCAGCCAATGAGAGCATACAGGTCGCAGTGGTGAGTACATATGGGGCTTTGGTGCCAAAACGGATGGCACTGTGATAAACTACATCCAATTTGCTGAGTAGAGTGCTATGTTGTAAATTACATCACCGAAGTCAAGGATCCATAGGATAGTCAGTTTTACGAGGGTATGTTGGCAGCATGAGTGAAGGAGGCTTTGTTGCAAAATATGAAGCTGATTATAGATTTAATTTTGGATTGGAGATGCTTAATGTGAGTCTGGAAGGAGAGTTTAAAGTCTAACCAGACACATAGGTATTTGTAGTTGTCCATATATTCTAAGTCAGAACCATCCAGAGTAGTGATGCTAGTCAGATGCGGGCAGCAATCGGTTGAAGAGCATGCATTTAGTTTTACTAGCATTTAAGAGCAGTTGGAGGCCACGGAAGGAGTGTTGTATGGCACTGAAGCTCGTTTGGGGGTTTGTTAGCACAGTGTCCAAAGACGGGCCTGATGTAAACAGAATGGTGTTGTCTGCGTAGAGGTGGATCAGAGAATCACCAGCAGCAAGAGTGAAATCATTGATAAATACAGAGAAAAGAGTCGGCCACAGAATTTAACCCTGTGGCACCCCCATAGAGACTGCCAGAGGTCCGGACAACAGGCCCTCCAATTTGACACACTGAACTCTATCTGAGAAGTAGTTGGTGAACCAGGCGAGGCAGTCATTTGAGAAACCAAGGCTATTGAGTCTGCCGATAAGAATGTGGTGATTGACAGAGTTGAACACCTTAGCCAGGTCAATGAAGATTGCTGCACAGTACCGTATTTTATAGATGGCAGTTATGATATAGCTTCAGACTTTGTTGAAGATAGTAGAGGTGTATTTAGAGGGCAGGTTGGTCAGGATGATATCTCTTAGGGTGCCCATGTTTACGGATTTAGGGTTGTACCTGGTAGGTTCCTTGATAATTTGTGTGAGATTGAGTTGTGTTAAGCATATCCCAGTTTTGGTCACCTAACAGTACGAACTCTGTTGGTGGGAAATGGGGATGGGGGGATGGGGATGGGGGGAAATCAATTCACATATGGTGTCCAGGGCACAGCTGGGGGCTGAGGGGGGTTAACAAACAGCAATAGTGAGAGACTTATTTCTGTAAAGGTGGATTTTTAAAAGTAGAAGCTCGAACTGTTTAGGCACAGACCTGGATAGTATGACAGAATTCTGCAGGCTATCTCTGCAGTAGATTTCAACTCAGCCCCCTTTGGCAGTTCATTCTTGTCGGAAAATGTAGTTGGGGATGGAATTTTCAGAATTCCTAAACCAGGATTCAGACTCAGCTAGGACATCAAGGTTGGCGGAGTGTGCTAAAGCAGTGAATAAATAAAACAAACTTAGGGAGGAGGCTTCTGATGTTAACATGCATGAAACCAAGGCTTTTACGGTTACAGAAGACAACAAATGAGAGATCCAGGGAATAGGTAAAGTGTTGGGGGCCTGGGTTAACCTCTACATCACCAGAGGAACAGAGGAGGAGTAGGATAAGGGTATAGCTAAAGGCAATAAGAACTGGTCGTCTAGTGTGTTGGGAACAGAGAAAAGTAGCGGATTTCTGGGCGTGGTAGAATAGATTTAGGGCATAATGTACAGACAAAGGTATGATGGGATGTGAGTACAGTGGAGGTAGACCTAGGCACTGAGTGACGATGAGAGAGGTTGTGTCTCTGGAGGCACCAGTTAAGCCAGGTGAGGTCTCCGCATGTGTTGGGGGTGGGACAAAAGAGCTAACTAAGGCATTTTGAGAGGGACTGGGGGCTCTACAGTGAAATAAAACAATAATAACTAACAGCAGTAGGCCAGGCATATTGACATTAAGGAGAGGCATGTGTAGCCGAGTGATCGTAGGGTCTAATGAGCAGCAATAGGTGAGTCAGGGAGCCATTTGTTAGTTGCTACTACGCTAGGCGAGCGGGAGACACAGTGTTCAAAAAGCTAGCGGGCCGGGGAAAGCAGATGGGTCTTCGGCGACATCGCAATGGAAAAGCCTGTTGAAACCATATCGGACGATTATGTCGGCAGACCAGTCGTGATGGATTGGCGGGGCTCCCTGTTGGCAATAAAGGGTCCAGGCCAATTGGGAAAATAGGTATTGTAGCCCAAGAATTAGCTGGTATACCTCTTTGGCTAGCCCAGAGATGGGCCTAGCTCAAGGCTAGCTCAAGGCTAACTGGTACTTGCTTTAGGACAGAGGTGTTAGCCAGCAATAACCACTTGGCTGCAGCTAGCTAGCTGCAATGATCCGGTGTAATGGTCCAGAGCTTGCGGTAGGAATCTGGTGATGTAGTAGAGAAAAGCAGTCCGATATGCTCTGGGTTTATATTGCAGACTAGCAGGTATTGACCAAGCTAAAGCTGGCGGATGTCCGAAGTAACGGTGATGACCGTTAGCAGTGGCTAACTGACTACTAGCTAGTTAGCTGGCTAGCTTCTGATGGGGGTTCCAGTTATTGAGTATAAAAATAGAAGATCTGTACCACATTGGCTGAGGCGGGTTACAGGAAAGTATATTCAGTTTGTAGATGGAAAGTGAGATTAAAATATATATGAAAAAAAAAGACTATTTACATGGGACAAGACAAACACACGTCTGACTGCTAAGCTATCTTGGATTGAGAGCATCCTGTCTGGCTGTATGTATATAGGCAGCAGCCTCTAATGTGCTAGAGATGGCTATTTAACAGTCTGATATGGCCTTAAGATAGAAGCTTTCATTCACTCGGTCCCAGCTTTGATGCACCTGTACTGCCTTCTGGATGATAGCGGGGTGAACAGGCAGTGGCTTGGGTGGTTGTTGTCCTTGATGATCTTTTTGACTTTCCTGTGACATTGGGTGCTCTAGGTGTCCTGGAGGGCAGGTAGCTTGCCCCCGGTGATGCGCTTGGCAGACCGCACCACCCTCTGGAGAGCCCTGTGGTTGTGGGCGGTGCAGTTGCCGTACCAGGCTGTGATACAGCTCGACAGGATGGTATCAATTGTGCATCTGCAAAAGTTTGTGAGGTTTTTAGGTGCCAAGACAATTTTCTTCAGCCTCCTTAGTGTACGACGAGCAACTTTACGCTTTTCACCTTCTCCACTCTGTGGTTTCGTCGATGTGGATGGGGGGTGATCTTAATTGTGTGTCACTAAGATAGAAAAAAAGCTGATAAACAGAGAAAGCGAAAAACAGACAGTAGCCATGTCTGAAATTTGACTTCGCTACTACTCACTAAATCAACATACTGTGTCCTAATCATACTACATACTATTTAGAACATACCATTAAGTCAAAATGTATGTAGTAAACAGTGTTGTGTCTTTGGCTATGCCAGATTAAGTGATATGACATGCTATTCTATAAAATCCTTTCCCCGTAATTAATATTATCTGATTGAGCTAATCATGTAAATGTAATTAACTAGAGAGTCGGGGCACCACAAAATAATATTTATAGAGCTGTTATCTTCCGAATAAACTCTTAAAGACCTAGTAATATTTTACATCAATAGCAGTCAATATTAATCTTCACCTTATAATTCAGTCTCATCTGAAAATTGTAAATTCTTGGTTATCTTCATGAACCCTGGCTAACAAGTTGAATCAGCAATACAAAATTGGGTTTAATTATTTATTTACTAAATATCTAACTAATCACACAGAATTACATATACAAAGAATGAATCATACCTTGATTACAAATTACGTCATAAAGGTAAACGTCCCTAGCGGGCGGAACAGATAAGACAGCTGGTTCCACAAAAGAAAAAGGGTCTGGGTTTGAGTGAAAGAGCGGGAAGACTGAGGGACAAAGGGAGAAGCTGTGCTATCGTAAATACAGTATCTTATGCATTCTAAATTACCGCCCATTTGGAAAAGGAAAATGCAATAAATATTTACTCTGAGCTGCGCTTCGGTAGGTTGGTGGTAGATGGAAGGCCATGTTGCCAAACCGAGTCCTTTGTCCTTTGAAGAATGTCTCTGATGGTCAATTGGATACGTTGTAGTAACGTTGTTGTGTGATAGATGGGATACTCTGTCTGTTCTTTCCTAGCCCGCGTTTGCAGCTGCTGTTGCTAACTCAACGGCTAGGAGGTATCACTTCTGTAGTGAATAAGAGTTCAGTTCATACCATTCGCAACCAAAGCTCACGCTGAGGTTGGCTTAGTTCTGTAGTTGACATGTTAGTCCTTTTAACGGAGAGGCTGCAGACCTCACATACTTTGAACAGGAGGTTATATTGTCGTCAAGGCTTTATATAGGAAGGGAGAGGAGGGCATGTTTCAAAAGTTTTATAATCCATGTCCCTTCACAGGGGTGGGCCACTGATTGAGCAGAGCCCTAACCTTTTGAAAACCCAAATCTCTATTGGAAGCTAAAATTACATTTAATCACTTTACCAATAATTTTATATTCAAACATTTAAATTGAACAACAATTCCATGTGAATCCGATAACTACAATGTGCAGACATTCCACTGTAGAGTTTATGTCATCTTATCATTGATGAGAATGTCCCAGATGACAACCGAACTAACATCATATTCATTAAGTACCACCGCATATGTTCAATTGGTCGGGTACCAGAATGTAGATAATTTGTTAGTAGTTAATTAGTTAACTTGTTGACTTAGCCATCAATGGCCATGTCCGAAATCTGTCCTGCCTGCTACTTACTAAAACAACATACCATTTAGAACACACTGATTAGAACAAACATATCCAGTAAGCAACAAATATTAACATACTACTCAGCCATACATCCAGAAGACAGACAGATAACTCGATTTTAAAGTAAAGAGTAAAGAGTGAAATTATATGAAAAAGCTTGAACCTTTCTGAAGTATACCCAACTCGCCCAGAGAAAATGAATGAAACACACTGTTATTTATATACATGGACATTTATGACAACTTTAACACTGTGATAACAGGCAGATCAAAAGCCTCTGGAAAATCCTTACGCAATTACATGTCTGTGGCCATTCAAGTTTTTATGGGCTGCGACCGATGTAAGGTTATGTTCAGGCCCATTGACAGGAGGCTGGAGACTAGTGCTGAAACAGCTCTATAGGGCGCTTTACTGTTGTTCCAGAGTGGCCTTTATGGCCATGTTGTTTCTCTGTGATTGAGGCAGTCAAAGCTACATCTGTCAATCTTTTTAAACGTTTTGAGCCTCTTAGCAAGAGATGGAGAGTTAAGAGTTGAGGTTTATAGGGAAAGGCTAGGTCTATTCTATGTTTGCTAGGTCACTTTGGTTCATCATTATATAGTTTGTAACAATCAACTTGGTAAACTGTATCACATGAGCATACCACCATCATGTATGGAGTATATATTGGGCATATATGGTATATACAGTATGGTATGCATGGGTTGTATATCTTATATCATTTACTGTACATCATATTTAATTTCTTATAAGCAGTAAACGAAGAAGAAGGAAGGTACATTTTTCTCATTGACCTTTTCACGTCAACGCGGTTCCTTTCTCGACATTACATAGTCATTTTATACATTGTAAATCACTTGTGCTGCAGGATGTTCTAGAGCTAACAGGAGAAGGGACTCATCCATATATTTCCTGTGGTGTAAAGTACTTAGGTAAAATATTTTTAAGTACTACTTAAGCCTTTTTTTGTATCTGTATTTTAATTGACTATTTATATTTTTTACAACTTTTACTTTTACTTCACTGCATTCCTAATTGAAAAGAATGTACTTTTTACTCAATACATTTTCCCTGACACCCAAAAGTTTTGAATGTTTAGCAGGACAGGAAAATGGTTCTATTTACACACTTATCAAGAGATCATCCCTGGTCATCCCTACTGCCTTTGACCTGGCCAACTCACGAAACACAAATTCTTCGAGTGTTGGCCCCTGACTATTCGTCCAAAAATAATCATAAATGCTGGTTTGCTTAATATAAGGATTTTTAAAAATTATTTATACTTTCACTTTTGACACTTAAGTATATTTTAGCTATTCCAATTGCTTTTGATACTTACGTATATTTAAAACGAAATACTTTTAGACTTTTACTCTAGTAGTATTTTACATGGTGACCACTTTTTCTTGAGTCATTTTCTATTAAAGTATCTTTACATTTACTCAAATATGACAATCAGGAACTTTTTCCACCACTGCCTATGGTGTAGAAGGGGAACAGAGGGACGTGTGTGTGTGTGTGTGTGTGTGTGTGTAGGAGACATGGTAAAAGTCCCCTCACACTGCAGGGGGCACATGTTTACTGACAGTCCCGCCAAGGCAGGAACAATCTCCCGCTGCAACAGAGACCACAGGCTCCTTCGGGGGCACCAGTACTGCTACATTAACAGGCATCTTTAGGGGCCTTCTGGGGTCATAAACACACACACACACACACACACACACACACACACACACACACACACACACACACACACACACACACACACACACACACACACACACACACACACACACACACACACACACACCCTTAGGGGCCACAGTGCTGTTACATTAATGCATGACATATCGCACACACACACTCACTCACACAAACACCCTTAGGGGCCACAGCGCTGCTACATTAATGCATGGGGCCCAGTCTCATTATTCATCATAGAGAGTATTACTCCAGGGGAACACCACGAGTGAGTGTGTGTTTGTGTGTGTGTGTGCATGCGTGTGTGTACGTGCATGCGTATGGACGTGCATGTGTGTGTGTGTGTGAACAACACCTGAACGAGTGCCACGGTATGAGGAAAATATGGCTGCTGGAGCATCTTTAGCATGCCAGGTTAGTATTCCCACTCCAGGTGGTTGCTGGTTGGCTGGCCGGAGGGGACAAGCCCCCATTTTTTAAATCTAGGAATATCCATGTTATAAATGTGTAAGGTTATCCACGTACTAAAGGCAACGTCCTCTTCTGTGAAATAAATAACACATCTTTCCTGTTTTGTTTTTGGTTATATTCAGACGAGTTCAGACGATATTCAGACGAGTGTTGAATGTGTATGAGGGTTATGGTTAGTGTTAGGGTTAATAACATTAATGTATAACTATGTTAAAGCAATACACAAACGTGTGACAGAATTAAACTGACTCTCACTGCAGCAAGGCCTTAGAAAAAGCTTAATTGTAAATGAGATCTGGTTAAAAAAAAATCATAATTTTCAATATGTCTGATGACCTTAGAGACCGAGAGGAACAAAGGAAGTGTGAAATGAGTTTTACTACAAATCATATCAATCAAAATTGTCACACGCACCGAATAAAACATGTGTAGACCTTACTGTGAAATGCTTACTGACGAGCCCTTAACCAACAATGCAGTTTTAGAAAAATAGAGTTAAGAAAATATATACTAAATAAACTAAAGTAAAAGCATAAAAAACTATCAAAACGAACACAATACAATAACAATAATGAGGCTATAGGAGGTACCAGTACTAAGTCAAAGTGCGGGGGTACAGGTTAGTAGGTAGATAGGGGTAAAGTGACTATGCATAGATGATAAACAGCGAGTAGCAGCAGTGTAAAAACAAACGGGTGTCAATGCTAATAGTTCGGTTGGACATTTAATTAATCGTTCAGCAGTCTTATGGCTTAGGGGTAGAAGCTGTTAAGGAGCCTTTTGGACCTACACTTGGCGCTCCGGTACCGCTTGCCATGCGACAGTAGAGAGAACAGTCTATGACTTAGGTGACTGGAGTCTTTGACAACTTTTTGGGCCTTCCTCTGACACCGCCTAGTCTATAGGTTCAGGATGGCAGGAAGCTGGCCCCAGTGATGTACTGGGCTGTACGCAAATCCCTCTGTCGTGCCTTACGGTCGGATGCCGAGCAGTTGCCATATCAGGCGGTGATGCAACCGGTCAGGATGCTCTCAATGGTGCAGCTGTATAACTTTTTGAGGATTCGGGGTCCCATGCCAAATCTTTTCAGTCTCCTGAGAGGGAAAAGGCGTTGTCGTGCCCTCTGAATGACTTTCTTGGTGTGTTTGGACCATGATAGTTGGTGATGTGGACACCAAGGAACTTGAAACCCGCTCCACCACAGCCCCGTCGATGTGAATGGGGGAGTGTTCGGCCCTCTTTTACTGTAGTCCACGATCATCTCCTTTGTCTGGGAGAGGTTGTTGTTTGTCCTGGCACCACACTGCCAGTTCTCTGACCTCCTCTCTATAGGCTCTCATCATTGTCAGTGATCAGGCCTACCACCATTGTGTCGTCTGCAAACTTAATGATGATGTTGGAGTCGTGCTTGGCCACGCATTCGTGGGTAAACAGGGTCTACAGGAGGGGACTGCAGGAGGGGACTAAGCACGCACCCCTGAGGGGCGTTATTCTGTTCTCTATCTCAGCTTGAACTTTCCTGTTATTAGGTTGTGGAGGAGACAGCGAGGGCCCTGAGGAGCGGGATCTAGACCCAGCTAAGAATGTGTCAGATGTTCTCAGATAGCAGTGGCCTCTCTCTGACTGTGTTAATCTCTTTGTGCTAATCATTCTCACTCCCTCTGTCTCTCTCACTCTCTCTACCTCTCGCTATATCTCTCTCACTACCTCCATCCCTATCTCACCCTTTCTCTCTGTCTCGACCTCTCGCCCTACCACTATCCTTATCTCACCCTCTCTCTCTCCCCTCACCCCCTTTCATAGATTCGTGTGCCAGTCTCATCTCAAAGGGTGTAAAAAATGCATGCATGTGTGTGTTTGTTTTTCTACATCTACCAGTATGAAGTGATAAAACAGAATATTAACACATACGTCTCAGTCAGTGTTATCCCTAACCTATCAAAGAAGCCTAACGTCTTCATGAAGAGCTTTGAAAGGACTGACAGCATTTTATTAATTTGACTAGTGGAAGCAGTTTTCCGTGTCTGATTTGATGGAGGGCCAGAGAAAAACAGAATATTTAGAAAATGTAAGGAGTATTTTGAGACGGATGTTTTGTGTTCTTTGAAAGTGTCACATCAGGCCAATCCATTTACACTCAAGCTACCAAAGCAAAAAATGGAAGTGGCATGTCAAATTACTTACCAGTTCTATTTTCTGGTCACATAAAGTAGTAGTGGGTTTATGGAAAATGCAACCATTTCATGATCAACAAAAAGCCTATGGCAACAAATTAAAGTGAGAGAGAGACCAGGACAGGACTGTATTATGGCACAGTGCAGTTCTTGTTTTACAAAGAATTTCACCGGGGGGAAATGTTAAGACTTCCGAAGTGAACAATACAAAACCCCAAGGACACTGCTTCCATGGCTCCATGTTTAAACGGCTGTGTGTGTGTGTGTGTGTGTGTGTGTGTGTGTGTGTGTGTGTGTGTGTGTGTGTGTGTGTGTGTGTGTGTGTGTGTGTGTGTGTGTGTAAGCACTTCCATGGCCTTGTTCAAATGGCTGATGTGGGATTGTTGGGTCCATCTCTCTAAATATTGCTGTGCACTTTACTGCCAAATGCGTTAATCTCTATTACATACAAAGTGCTGATGCTAGGAAACCACCTTGTAGTGTCCTGCATAAATTCTCCTTTATTTATTAAATAAATAACACATTGTTTTTTTGTGTGAGTTTTGTGTATGCTGTTGTGTGCAGTCTCCTGCACTGAATATAACCTCATCCTATTATTGTTGTTACAATCTCATTTCTGATTCATATACTTCATACCTGAAAATGAAAAATACCAAAACATAGTTTTTGAGTGGATTTTTCCTCTAATAAAAAAAAGATATACCATTAAGCAGATGCTTTTATCCAAAGCAACTTAGAGTCATGTGTATACATTTTATGTACGGGTGGTCCCAGGAATCAAACCTCCTATTCTGGTGTTGCGCAAGCCATGCTCGACCAACTGAGCTACTCCTTTTGCTACATCCACATTTACAATAACACATATACCACAATCATGGTCAAATCAAATGTTATTTGTCACATGCTTTGTAAACAACAGGTGTAGTAGCTTAACAGTGCAATGCTTACTTACAGACCCTTCCCAACAGTGCAGAAATAAAATAAAATAGAAATTATATAAAATAAAAGATAATAACACAAGGAATGCACGATGAGTAAAGATACCATAACCTGGCCATTTTGTTGATCCCTGCCTACAGACAGAAACTAAAACAAGAAGCTCCCGCGCTGAGGTCTGTTCAACGCTGGTCTGACCAAGCTGATTCCACACTCCAAGACTGCTTCCATCACGTGGACTGGGACATGTTTCTTATTGCGTCAGACAACAACATTGACGAATACGCTGATTCGGTGAGCGAGTTCATTAGAACGTGCGTTGAAGATGTCATTCCCATAGCAACGATTAAAACATTCCCAAACCAGAAACCGTGGATTGATGGCAGCATTTGCGTGAAACTGAAAGCGCGAACCACTGCTTTTAATCAGGGCAAGGTGACCGGAAACATGACCGAATACAAACAGTGTAACTATTCCCTCCACAAGGCAATCAAGGCAATCAAACAAGCTAAGCGTCAGTATAGAGACAAAGTAGAATCTCAATTCAACGGCTCAGACACAAGAGGTATGTGGCAGGGTCTACAGTAAATCACGGATTACAAAAAGAAAACCAGCCCCGTCACGGACCAGGATGTCTTGCTCCCAGGCAGACTAAATAACTTTTTTGCCCGCTTTGAGGACAATGACACGGCCCGCAACTAAAACATGCGGACTCTCCTTCACAGCAGCCGAAGTGAGGAAAACATTTAAACGTGTCAACCCTCGCAAGGCTGCAGGCCCAGAGGGCATCCCCAGCCGCGACCTCAGAGCATGCGTAGACCAGCTGGCTGGTGTGTTTACGGACATATTCAATCAATCCCTATCCCAGTCTGTTGTTCCCACAAGCTTCAAGAGGGCCACCATTGTTCCTGTTCCCAAGAAAGCTAAGGTAACTGAGCTAAACGACTACCGCCCCGTGGCACTCACTTCCGTCATCATGAAGTGCTTTGAGAGACTAGTCAAGGACCATATCACCTCCACCCTACCTAACACCCTAGACCCACTCCAATTTGCTTACCGCCCAAATAGGTCCACAGACGATGCAATCTCAACCACACTGCACACTGCCCTAACCCATCTGGACAAGAGGAATACCTATGTGAGAATGCTGTTCATCAACTACAGCTCGGCATTTAACACCATAGTGCCCTCCAAGCTAGTCATCAAGCTCGAGACCCTGGGTCTCGACCCTGCCCAGTGCAACTGGGTACTGGACTTTCTGACGGGCCGCCCCCAGGTGGTGAGGGTAGGCAACAACATCTCCACCCCGCTGATCCTCAACACTGGGGCCCCACAAGGGTGCGTTCTGAGCCCTCTCCTGTACTCCCTGTTCACCCACGACTGCGTGGCCACGCACGCCTCCAACTCAATCATCAAGTTTGCGGACGACACAACAGTGGTAGGCTTGATTACCAACAACGACGAGACGGCCTACAGGGAGGAGGTGAGGGCCCTCGGAGTGTGGTGTCAGGAAAATAACCTCACACTCAACGTCAACAAAACTAAGGAGATGATTGTGGACTTCAGGAAACAGCAGAGGGAACACCCCCCTATCCACATCGATGGAACAGTAGTGGAGAGGGTAGTAAGTTTTAAGTTCCTCGGCGTACACATCACAGACAAACTGAATTGGTCCACCCACACAGACAGCATCGTGAAGAAGGCGCAGCAGTGCCTCTTCAACCTCAGGAGGCTGAAGAAATTCGGCTTGTCACCAAAAGCACACAAACTTCTACAGATGCACAATCGAGAGCATCCTGTCGGGCTGTATCACCGCCTGGTACGGCAACTGCTCCGCCCACAACCGTAAGGCTCTCCAGAGGGTAGTGAGGTCTGCACAACGCATCACCGGGGGCAAACTACCTGCCCTCCAGGACACCTACACCACCTGATGTCACAGGAAGGCCATAAAGATCATCAAGGACAACAACCACCCGAGCCACTGCCTGTTCACCCCGCTATCATCCAGAAGGCGAGGTCAGTACAGGTGCATCAAAGCTGGGACCGAGAGACTGAAAAACAGCTTCTATCTCAAGGCCATCAGACTGTTAAACAGCCACCACTAACATTGAGTGGCTACTGCCAACACACTGACTCAACTCCAGCCACTTTAATAATGTGAGTTGATGGGAAATTATGTAAAATATATCACTAGCCACTTTAAACAATGCTACCTAATATAATGTTTACATACCCTACATTATTCATCTCATATGTATACGTATATACTGTACTCTATATCATCTACTGCATCTTTATGTAATACATGTATCACTAGCCACTTTAACTATGCCACTTTGTTTACATACTCATCTCATATGTATATACTGCACTCAATACCATCTACTGTATCTTGCCTATGCCACTCTGTACCATCACTCATTCATATATCTCTATGTACATATTCTTTATCCCCTTACACTTGTGTCTATAAGGTAGTAGTTTTGGAATTGTTAGCTAGATTACTTGTTGGTTATTACTGCATTGTCGGAACTAGAAGCACAAGCATTTCGCTACACTCGCATTAACATCTGCTAACCATGTGTATGTGACAAATACAATTTGATTTGATTTGATTTGATGTGATTTGATTTATACAGTGTGCCGGTACCGAGTAGATGTGCAGAGGTACGTGTAGGGTCCCATATAAAGATGAGACAATGATGAACACAAATTCACAAAATGTCTCAGTCTCCTATTCAAAGATTTATCTTAAAATTAAACTTCATATTTGTATATTATCAGTGGGATACAGTGCTACCTTGTCCTGATTCTATTGTACCTACAGAATGGAGTCTTTCATCCCTTCTCCCCTAGAATCCCCCCTGTCATTCTAGAATCTCCTTATCTGAGAAAAGCATGTGTGGTGTCAACAGAACCCTATGAACCCTATGAATCACGGATAAGGTCTTACCACCTTTGTTTTCCCTCAGCCCCTTCCACGATATGAACCTCTAGGGCTGCGTCAGAAATAGCACCTTATTCCCTACACAGTGCACTACTTTTGACCTATGGGCCCTGGACAAAGGTAGGGCACTATATAGGGAACAGGATTCCATTTGGGATGGAAACTAGCTATTTGTGTGACCAGGGAGTCAGATTTCACTTCTTTGTGATGGGATTTGAAACACGCATGAGTCACAAACAAGACTATCCGGCACTGCATGTGGAGGGGGACAGAAGCAGCTATGTAAATGGTATAAAAGGAAAGAATGCATTGTTTAAAAAAAACACGCTGGGGAAGTAAGTCCTCTGACAGAAATAGCACCACTAAATCATTGGGGGGAGAGATAAGATTGAAAGACTGGAAATGGAATCTCATGGAAAGTTAACAATCTACACAATGGAAATGACAAGGAATCTTTACAAAACAAAACACACTGTATTGTTTATTTTATTGTAAAGCCAGAGGGTGGGTGAATTCAATTTGTGTTCACTCACTATAGGTCCACAATTGAGAACCTTCCTCCATTTGTAGCTGTGCTTGATTTTTTTCAAAATGTCTCAGATCTGCAATAGTTAAACCGACGTTGTATCAATGATGTCTCTTGTCTGTTTTTTTCATAGAAAGGTACAAGATGCACTTCAACCTCTGTTCAACCTCTCACATCTAACACAACATGATACAGGTTTCCTTGAAGGCTTGTTGCCCTATTTTCAATTCCTCATAATTGTCTACATCCAACAGGGCACACACTTGTTGAATCTACGTTGTTTCCACGTCATTTCAATGAATTCTTAAATCAGAAGTTTTATACCCTTGGGTCAGAAAGGGATGTTTCCGACTTCATGGCAAGTTCTCTGGTGCGTACAGTGGTTCCTCCTTTAAAAGTTGTGTCATATTGCGGCACACCTTGCGGGCTACTGCAGCATTCTGTGGCACGTTATCTATTTGTCAGCCATTTGTTCTGTTAATGCAAGTTATTGCTAGTTTGACCACCAGAGGGCATCTTTGAGAAGCATTTCATAGTCTTCCGTATTGGCATTAACAGAGAATTTAAAACCTTTTTTTGTAATAACATAGTATATGGGATTGATTTGAAAAGATTTGGCTTAATTAATTTGATTAATATTATGGGGTTTCTATTCAGAAAAAAAACTAAAAACTAAAAAACTAAAAACAAAACCCTCAGGATTTCCGTTAGGATGGAATGGAAAATATGGCACAGTACAACGGGAGGAAGGAGTAGGCTGTCCTTAACTGACTTCCAGAGTTAAATAAAGGTTACACTAAGAGCATAAGATTTTTGACACCCTAATTGTCGAATTCTTGTCTAGCCAATACCCAAATGGAGATGAAGTGAAAATAAAAATCTCATTGATTTATCAAGACCAGTCCCCATGCTTGCCTCAGAGCAGCGTGAAACGGTGTTAAAATAGTTGTAGGCTTTTGCTTCTAACTTCAATATGCTCTTTAAACAAATAAGACCTACAACAGTTTTAACAGCACATTACTCAACACTAGTGAGACTCATTTTGCCTATGATAAGCCGACAGTATATATATAAACAAAAGTTTTCAATGATGTGACTCTCCGCCAATAATTACATTTAGAGGATTGGAGGACAAATGAATATCTAAGGGGCATTTTCAATTATGATCTGTGAGAACATCGGAGAATATCTAAGGGGCTTTTATATCATTAATAATAATAATCACTTTGTTTAAAAAGTAACAATATTTTGGAGATTTTGTTTTATTTTAACCTAGAGTGAGTGAGAAAATGCAATTCTTGAACATGGGGTGAGACATTTGCACTAATTGTAAATAAAGCCAGTTGGTTATTTAGAATTATTCATTTCTGGAGAAACATAACTTAACTATTTAGCAAACATCACTTGCTTATATTCATGAACAATCTGTAATCTGCTGGCATCACGGCACAACATCAACTTCGCTCTAATTACAGTCAGAAGACAGTTGACAAAACTTGCGTGGACTTATGGGATGGCTCGGTAAGAAATGTTTTATATACAGTTGAAGTCGGACGTTTTCATACACCTTAGCCAAATACATTTAAACTCAGTTTTTCACAATTCCTGACATTTAATTGTTGTAAAGAATTCCCTGTCTTAGGTCAGTTAGGATCACCACTTTATTTTAAGAATGTGAAATGTCAGAATAATAGTAGAGAGAATGACTTAGTTCAGCTTTGTTTTCTTTCATCACATTCCCACTGGGTCAGAAACACTCAATTAGTATTTGGTAGCATTACCTTTAAATTGTTGAACTTGGGTCAAACATTTCAGGTAGCCTTCCACAAGCTTCTCACATTAAGTTGGGTGAATTTTGGCCCATTCCTCCTGATAGAGCTGGTGTAACTGAGTCAGGTTTGTAGGCCTCCTTGCACGCACACGCTTTTTCAGTTCTGCCCACACATTTTCTATAGGGTTGAGGTCAGGGCTTTGTGATGGCCACTCCAAAACCTTGACTTTGTTGTCCTTAAGCCATTTTGCCACAAGTTTGGAAGTATGCTTGGCGTCATTGTCCGTCTGGAAGACCCATTTGCGACCAAGATTTAACTTCTTGGTGACAGGGGGGCAGTATTGAGTAGCTTGGATGAATAAGGTGCCCAGAGTAAACTGCCTGCTACTCTGTCCCAGATGCTAATATATGCATATCATTAGTAGTATTGGATAGAAAACACTCTGAAGTTTCTAAAACTGTTTGAATGATGTCTGTGAGTATTACAGAACTCATATGGCAGGCAAAAACCTGAGACAAATCCAACCAGGAAGTGGGAAATCTGAGGTTTGTAGTTTTTCAACTCATTGCCTATCGAATATACAGTGTCTATGGGGTCATATTGCACTTCCTAAGGCTTCCACTAGATGTCAACAGTCTTTAGAACCTTGTTTGATGCTTCTATTGTGAAGGAGAGGGGAATGGGAGCTGAATGAGGTCTGCCAGAGTGGCATGAGCTGACCACGCACATTCACGGGAGCATTTCTACAGACAAAGGAATTCTCCGGTTGGAACATTATTGAAGATTTATGATAAAAACATCCTAAAGATTGATTCTAAGTGTACGTAAACAAAAAACATTTGCATGATGGGCTACTCCTGCTATAGTTGTGATGTCTTCACTATTATTCTACAGAAAATAGTACAAATATAGAAACATCCTGGAATGAGTTGGTGTGTCCAAACTTTGGACTGGTACTTGCATAATTAATTTGATTAATATATTGTTTTTTCTATTCCATGAAAAATGAAAAAACCCCTGGGTTTCTGTTAAGATGGAATGAAAAATATGGCACTGTACAATGTGACGGTTGGCAGTACAGTACTTGGCTATTTAGCTAAATAATCCCTGTGTCGTGCCGATGGGAGACTGGTTGCAATTGTAAGTAGGTCTAATAAAAAACTGACTTCTATTAGGCTAAGCCTCATAGCCTACCTCAGCCAGTTAAGTTATTTTATATAGGTCTAGGCACCGAAGAAATAGACTCCAATTAAGCCCTCTTGATGTTTGTAAAGTCACATTAAAATGAAGATAGTTGTTGAAATGAATTGCTTGACTGGTGTTTTCTCCATCTGTTGGTGTGCAACACTTGCATAACAAGTTAGCTATATTTTCAGCACCAGCCAGGTTCACCTATTGATTGCGTAGTGGTTGCCGCCAGTTGTCTTTTAAATTGAACCTTTATTTAACTTGGCAAGTCAGGTAAGAACGCTTTCTTATTTACAATGAAGGCCTACCCCAGCCAAACCCAGATGACGCTGCGCTGCCCTATGGCACTCCCAATCACGGTCGGATGTGATATAGCCTGAATTCGAACCAGGGACTGTAGTAAAGCCTCTTGCACTTAGGTGCCTTAGACTGCTATGACATTCGGGAGCCATGACCAATATGTATGTATGTATGTATGTATGTATGTATGTATGTATGTATGTATGTATGTATGTATGTATGTATGTATGTATGTATGTATGTATGTATGTATGTATGTATGTATGTATGTATGTATGTATGTATGTATGTGTATGTATATATATATATATATATATATATATATATATATATATATGTGTATGTATGTATGTATATATGTATGTATGTATGTATGTATGTATGTATGTATGTATGTATGTATGTATGTATGTATGTATGTATGTATGTATGTATGTATGTATGTATGTATGTATGTATGTATGTGTGTATATATATATATATGTGTATGTATGTATGTATATATGTATGTATGTGTATGTATATATATATATATGTGTATATTAGTTTTCTTGCACCTTATTCGTGGAACAATCTTCAAAATGTTCTTTAATTTTATGTTTTGGGGCCTCTAGGGCAATTCAGAAGGCTGATTGAGGACCTTATTAAAGATGAATGTGTTTGTTTTTATGACCGTATTTTTCTTTCTACTTGCATTTTGTATTTATAGCTTTAAAAAAAAATGTATGTAATTCAGAGCTCATCTCTAGAAGAGACCTTGGTCTCAGTATGACTCCCTGATAAAATAAAGATAAAATAAATAAATAAAATAAATAATTAGCAAATGCATTTTTCTAAGAAGCTTATCACCTTAGAAAATCAAAAGAGAAAATCCCCACAAAGTTTCTGACAGGTTTTACTAGTGGACTTGGATGATGGCCCAGGGGTACTGTGGAACTGTTTGATCCTACATTATTAGAGGACTCAAATGAACTCTCAGCTAAGACATGAGCCAAGTGGAGCCAAGCCCTCCGAGAGGGGACCTGAGCCGCCCTGCTATCCACCATATCAGTGAATAATTTAACACATCATATCAAGATACTTTGTTTTAGATGTCTTTTGTCTTTTAGCTACCGCAAACAGAATTTATTAGAGGACAGAGGTGTGTCTCTCAAAGTATTTCTGGTGGCATCAAAGCCAAGGCCTTGCCCTTATGGTTATTATCCTAACCAAGAGTATGTCTTTCAGCTAGAGTTTTCTCTAGCTGTCACCAGTAATCTGAGTGGCCAACATTGCTTTGATAGGGTAAGTACTCATTCGATCTTCCATCTTTTGACCTCTGGATTGTCCATGAAGTCTATTTAAAAGCCTTTAATTATATAGATAAATGACTAAGCAGACATAACATAGGCTACATGTTGGTTATGTAAATATACATTTACTTTAATACTAGAGTAGTGTAACAGTGCTGTAATTGGCTTGTTCCCAGGCTGGCTCTTTCACTTTAGCGTGTAATTATTCAAATGACTATATTGTAAAACCGCAGGAGAATCTCATGGTGAGCAGTTTTACAAAGAGCCTATAGCAACCCCCTGATTCTACACTTTTGTCTCACTTATACATCTGTTTGAGGACTTTTCAAAAGTCACCACTATGATGGAGAAACTAAAATTAACTTCATCATGCAAGTGAAAAGTCATACAAATATGAATTGCAATTTGAATATGAACCCTGACAAATTCTCAGCTTCATTGGCACTGAAAATGTAGGTATGCTAACTGAGACAATCTTGCCCTGAAACGTGTATTCTCAATCTCCAATGATTTAGATAGGACGGGGGGTTTCAATCAGGCTTTTCCATGTTTGGTCCAAGGGCACAAGCTGCTGTGGTGGAGCTAGGGTTGCATTTATTTATTAACATTTATTTAACCTTTATTTAACCAGGCGAGTCAATTAAGAACAAATTCTTATTTACAATGACGGCCTACCCCGGCCAAACCTGGAAACGACACTGGGCCAATTGTGCGCCGCCCTATGGGACTCCCAATCACGGCCGGATGTGATACAGCCTGGATACAAACCAGAGACTGTAGTGATGCCTCTTGCACTGAGATGCAGTGCCTTAGACAGCTGTGCCACTCAGTAGATCAAATTATAGAAACTTTCAATAAATTCACTGGTTTTCCCCGAAATCCCAGTTGGAGGATGCCCGGAATCAGGAGGGGATAAGCAGGAAATCTGGAATCAGGAGGGGATAAGCAGGAAATCTGGAATCAGGAGGGGATAAGCAGGAAATCTGGAATCAGGAGGGATAAGCAGGACATCTGGAATCAGGAGGGGATAAGCAGGACATCTGGAACCAGGAGGTGATAAGCAGGACATCTGGAATCAGGAGGGGATAAGCATGAAATCTGGAATCGGGAGGGGATAAGCAGGAAATCTGGAATCGGGAGGGGATAAGCAGGAAATTTGGAATCAGGAGGGGATAAGCAGGACATCTGGAATCAGGAGGGGATAAGCAGGAAATCTGGAATTAGGAGGGGATAAGCAGGAATACTGGACTCCTTCAACCAGGATTTCTGGAAAACCACGAAATGTATTAAAAGTTCCTGGAATTTTTCAACCCTAGGTGGAGCTGTTGGAGGTTACTAGTTTTCATTTGATTATTTGTCACTGTGTTTACTTTTAAGATCCTCCCTAGAGACCTGAAGACCAAAACTTTGGACAGTTCTTCCCCAGATAAATCTATGTTCATAGTCAGTGCACATGTAGGTGACTGATGTGGAAGTGCAAGGTTGGTGTAAATTACAGTCCATCTGTATGTGTGTGTGTGTGTGTGCTTTGTGTGTTTGTGTTGCACCCCAGGAAAATTAGCTGTCACCATTGGCATCGGCTATTTGTGATTGTAATAAAAATAATTGCACAGAAATACAGTGTAGACATTGTTAATGTTGTAAATGACTATTGTAGCTGGAAACGGCTAATTTTTTATGGAATATCTACACAGGCGTACAGAGGCCCATTATCAGCAACCATCACTCCTGTGTTCCAATAGCACGTTGTGTTAGCTAATCCAAGTTTATCATCTTAAAAGGCTAATTGATCATGAAAAACACGTTTTCAATTATGTTAGCACAGCTGAAAATTGTTGTCCTGATTAAAGAAGCAATAAAACTGTCCTTCTTTAGACTAGTTGAGTATCTGGAGCTTTAATAGACTGCATCCTGCCACATGCATTGGGCATCAGAGCCTGTATAATAGAATTCCACTTTGTTCCTATATTGTCCTTTTGCTTGTTTGATGGCTCTGCGGCAATTGTAGTGGGACTTCTTGTACTTGTTTGTGTCCTCAGCCATAGCCTCAGGGTTGTCTGCGATAGCCCTGTGTGTGGCAGCCCTGTCCTTTAGTTTAATGCCAACCTCAGTTTTAATCCAAGGCTTTTGATTGGGGAAGCAGCGAACCTTCACTGTTGGGACAACGGTGGCGATGCATTTCCTAATGAAGCCCCTGATGGAAGTGGTTAGGTCGTCAATGCTATTTTAATGCTATGATGCTATGTATGTGGATGATTGTGTGTGTGTGCGCGTGTACGCCAACACCTGTGTGTGGATTAAGTTATAGGCTGGGGTATATGAGGCCATCAGTCAAAAAGTCATCATCCCCTGACTAAACAAGAGAGATTGAGACAGCCAGCTCGATCAATACAGCATTCCCCCTGTGCAGTGAACCTGTAAACTGTCCATGGGTTTATGGTGAAGGAATTAGAAAAGGACTTGATACAGTACAGGTACACTGGCTGTCACAGAGGTGTCTGGTTTGTCTGGGAGGATGAACCAATCTGTGCTAAAAAAAAGTATCCATTGTGTGAAGCTATAAGTTTGTGGAATAGAAAGACATGAGTGGAAACAGGTCATCCTTGTCGAGTTCATCCATTAAGAATTTTAATTATATATCTATCTAAGAGTGAATGCCATTGTATCACCTGATTATTGTTTAGTACCCTGTGAATTCCTCTGAACAGCAGATAGGTTTCAACCTTTAGTTGCTTCTATAGCCTATGGCCCCGATGCCGACACGAGGAATGTATGCCTTTTCAATGCACATTTCAGCATCCAGACTTATCTTATTAAGTCACGTAATGCGCTCTGCAGGTGTGGCTACCTTGTGTGCTCTGTATAAATGTCATTCAACTGCTGAAAACCCTCCCACTTCCTGGCCAACAGATTTTCTCTTGGACTTTTCATTCAAAGGGGTTTTCAGTACATTTACAGTATATTAAGCCATCCCTTTAAATATGGTGTACTTTTAATTAGAATTTTGTTGACAGACTCAATAGAATACATCTAGAAAACAGGGTCAGAATATAGGGAACAATGAAAGAAAGACATCTTTGCATATTAGTTTCCATTTTAACACCAACTGGTAGATTTAAAAAATACTGTCCTCTGGCTCATTTTTGGGTTACAAAAGTATGTATGAATAGAAAATACAGTGGTTTGATTCGTCCTGAAAGTTCAAGCCATAACAAATTTGAAGGTGGAAAAACATGTACGATAGGGGTTTAACAGTGATCATATAAATCCACCCTAATTCTCACTAATCATGGAACTGTATGACAACGGTCCAGACGTTGTGAACCATGCGCGAGGCTCCAGGTTTAACCTACTATATTTGGTCTGAGTTTCAAAATGATTCAAATAGGCTACATGTCCCAAAATGATTGCACAACGTTAGCCTAATATGATCCACCAATGCTAGCGAAACTCATGAACAATTTACAAGGTTGTGACAGAGGAAAGGTAATCAGAATGGATGATGATGCAAAAACATGAATGGGGGTATTACTGATGGTGGCTCCAAATAGTGGCTAATATTTAACATGCTACAAATTGTCAAATAAAATGGAGAAAATCCTGGGCATATGATCACAACATTCTACAGCGCATACATCAACTCGGCAGGTTCAGCCCTACAGAAGCCTATAGCTTGGGTCTACATATTTCATCCACGCAAATTATGAAGGCAAACAACTAACATTCTGAACAACTTCACAGCTATTTCTATCCTATTTCAGCATGTCATGTTGATATGATTTTCAGTTTGCTTCCATATGACTTGTTTCATATTCGTCTCATCAGGAAACATAATCTAAAACAATTATTATCAGTATTAACAATCCCCTTTCCAAATGTAATATTTATTGACTTTAGCTCTTATCAATAGCGATTATCAATTTAGAAATTGCAGTGCATGGAGAATGCTGTTATTTCTGTCGGGAAAAAGAAAGTACAAGTATATGCTTTTTCCTCTTGGAACTGTCAGGTTCACTCAACCTTATTCATACGTTCCTTGCGCGTTAAGGTGCTGGAATTCTGAGGGAATTAAGACACCATATTCTGAATTTGAATCTGTAGACACACCTCCGCCACACCTTCACAAGCTCAAGCTCCACCTCAAATGAATAGTGGGTGAGTAGCATGCTATTCTCATGCTTAAATTCAAGGTCAGAATACACATAGAGAGAAAAGCGCATAAAAAGGGAATTATGGTCCGTTTACATGTGCTTAACTCGGGTCATCAGGTTTTGTGAGAACATCATTCCATGTCTAATCCTATACATTTTTTATAGCTTTTGTTACATGCATTTTTACTTCCATTTTAAATGTCTGCATTTCATTCACATACCAAAGAGCATTAAGGTAAAGACAACAGGTTCTCCATATTGCTGTATATAGCCTACATGTGTGATATTTAATAGACATATTTTATATATCAATGAAGTAAAAAATATTAAGATGTATTTCCAGAGTGAGGATCACACATCTCAACAAAGGAACCATCAAGCTCAGCCAACTTCCAGTCTCGCCTCCTGCCCTATTTTTACACTTTAAAAGCATGGGGGTAAAGATGAATGCCTATTGAAAAGGCTGGAACATGTGCATAAAAAAAATGATACATTGGATCCAGTGGAATATGGAAACGACAGCTGCTTCCCTAATGATAGGGCTCTGGTCAAAAGTAGTGCACTATATAGAGAATAGGGTGACATTTGGGATGCATCGCTATCTCATATTCAGGTGTAATAATGTTACCAGAAAGCAGTTGTTGAAAGTACAATCTTTCCTTTTTATCTGTCATTTTCTCCGACACATTCATTTTTTTCAGTGTTCTAAAACAAACGTGTCCATCAGATCACGTTTTCCACTTCCCTGCTCAGAAACTTATAAAGGGGATGTGATCTAATATCTGAAAATGTAGTTTAATGAACCTTCTCTTTATGTCCCAGAACCAATACTGAAGACGTATGTCCCAGATCCGTACATCCCAAATGGCAACCTATTAATTTTGTATATAGTGCACTACAGTTGACCAGGGCTCTGGTCTAAAGTAGTGCACTATATAAGGAACATAGTGCCACAGTCCAGGATGTAGGTTATTTTTATGAAAGAGGAGAGGATATAACTACAGCTTTGGTCTATAATTATGCATAGAGGAAAAAAGTCTGTGAAAATGTAAAGAACGAGAGGCTTAAAAGCTGTTTAAATTCAGCTTAATTTGTCTCTGTCTTTAACAGAACACACACGGTACGGGTTATTAAGGCACTGACCCGTTCAGACGTTCTGAGCAGCTTGTGGCTGGAGCATGGAGTGTGAGGAGAGATACATCCTATTAAGACAAAAGGGCTCCTGAGATGCACCCTGGGGGATCTCTCAATTCCTTTTGATTGCCTCTGTCCAGTCTGTGTATTGATCCATGTTTGATGTGATACTCGCTGTGGTGAATATAAAATTAATCCTGTATAGCCTCTGGCCCTCACCTCTCAAACTGATCTACCTAGGTTTACCTTTTTGTCCATGGTGTTTTATGGACACCAGTGTTGGTTGTAACGCATTACAAAAGTAAGTGTTAGGGATAATGCATTACTTTTTTAAAAAGTAATAACATTACTTTTATGTGTAAAAGAGTAATATAATGTGTTTGTTTCCATGCAAAGTAATTATTTTAAAGCAATGCATTTATTTTATTTTATTGTAACAAGTAATATGTAATTTATTTATTTTCCAAGTAATGAAAACCCAACACTGATAGATGGACACCCATGCTTCTCAAAGGTATTGGTGCATAACGTCCTTGGAAACAGACATTTCCTTCAGTAAATAAACCGATAGCAGAATTCAATCAATGCAATCAAAACAGATCATTTTACAATAGTCATGCCCTGATCTGTTTCACCTGTCTGTGTTTGTCTCCACCCTCCTCCAGGTGTGGCCCATCTTCCCCATTATCCCCTGTGTATTTATACCTGTGTTCTCTGTTTGTCTGTTGTCAGTTCGTTTTGTTCATAGAACCTACCAGCATTTGCTTCCCTGCTCCTGCCTGTTTCTTGCTCCTGTTTTCTATTCTTTCACAGTTTGACCCCTGCCTGCCCTGACCCTGAGACTGCCTGCCGTTCTGGACCCTTACACCCTCTCTGGATTATTGACCCCTGCCTGCCCTGACCCTGAGACTGCCTGCCGTTCTGGACCCTTACACCCTCTCTGGATTATTGACCCCTGCCCTGCCTTGACCTGTCGTTTGCCTGCCACTGTTTAAGGAATAAACTTTTGTTTGTTCAACACTGTCTGGGTCATACCATAAACGTGATAACAATATCATGTTGCAATCTTTAAAAAATATGTTGCTTATGATAATATCATGGTCCTGTGACCTTGTGAACGCTGGATTAAAATGCTTAGTCCTCAGAAGGGACCCCCGCCAAGCATTCTCACACACACGCACAAGCACAAACACTTAGTATCAATGGTCTCAGTTCACTTCTCATAAGCCATAGCGGCATCCTGGGAAACTACCAGTTAACCCATGCGTTATGCCAACCTGGTCCTGCCTCTACTGAACCAGTCAGAAGGTTTATTCTCTCCAGTTAACCTTTGGCTTAGGGGGAAGCCACATCAGCACCTCCCTCCATCCCTGTACCTCCTCACGTTGTGCTTCCACCAGGGTCAGTGTTTTAATTGTTTTACCCCAATTGACTACCCTGCAGATCAGTAGTAAGGACCAATAAAACGCAGAGCCAAGAACTACTAGAACCAAGCTTATTGGAGGGAGAGAGATGGAGAGGAGAAGCATTTAATTTCCTTTGTCAATGTGTCCAGAACTTTATGGTTTGGAACTAATTCAGTTCTGGCTCCGGAACCAATGCTGATGCCATAAAACAAAGTGGATCATAGACTCAGACATACAGTCACAACACTGTATTCCGCCCCAAGATGTTTGAGCCAGCACGAGCATAGCAGTCCTTGAAACATTTCTGAAGAATTATTAGATTCATATTTTTTGTATATTGTTGAAGTTATTGCAGTGTGCAATTGTCTATAAGGTATTGCAGTGGACAATAAACAGTATGAAATTAACAAGTAAGGTAAACTGTTGGAAACCTTAACCCAAACAGCAAGGGAGGTAAAGAAAACAAGAGGCCTACTGTACTGTAATATTATTGCTGTGGGATAACCCAGTGCACAGAAGCTTCTGCCAGGAGCATATGGACATTTGTGAAATAGTCTGAAGATTAACAGAAATTAAATCCACTGCTACAGCTAAAAGCAAAACATATCTAATTAGTATGAATAAAAATCTATTAGCTAGGGAGAGGAGAAGAAAGAGAGAGAGACAGAGTAAAGTAGGTTTTAGAAATAGGGATGGAAAGGGGGAGGAAGGGAGGGTAGTACTGATAACAAAAGTTAGACTGAAGTTGTGAAGTTGCCATTGTGAGCTCTCAGAACTGGTTCCCCAGCCAACTAAGGCTTTGAGTTGCCTGGTTACCAGTCGGGGGACATAGAAGTGGGAGAAGGGAGAGAGGAATAGCTGGGTCCGGAAATAAAGCCCCATGTTCCCTCAGTAACTACCTGTAGGTAACTGTGAGACCATGGGCGTCCCTCTAGGCACCCTATTCCATATGTAGTGCACAACTTTTGACCAGGGTCCATAGGGTTCCAAGGGCTTCCCAGAAGTAATATATAGTTTATGCAGCTAGATTGTCGAGTAATTTCAGTCACTTGCTTGGTTACAAAATGTGTTCTACCGAAATGATTGGGATGACTAGTTGCATTGTGAGTTAAAGCTTTTTTTTAAATCACTTTGGCACATTTTCAGATGTAAGTGCTATAGTTTCAAAACGGTCAACTGATAACACTTGTAATGACCCCTATCTTATGTTCAGAACCTTTGATTGTCCATTCATTGGCATTTCTTTCACCCCTGAGTCCATCATGTAAAATCAAAGTTGTCTGTGAAATACCATGAGAATATTTTGTTATTATATAATATAATATTTTGCATTTTATCGATGACAATCTGAATGCACAGAGATACCATGACAAGATCCTGAGGCCCATTGTCGTGCTATCACCTCATGTTTCAGCATGATAATACTTGGTCACATGTCGCAAGGATCTGTACACTATTCCTGGAAGTTGAAAATGTCCCAGTTTTTCCATGGCCTGTATACTCACCAGACATTTCACACATTGAGCCTGCTTGGGATGCTCTGGATCGACATGTACAACAGTGTGTTCCAGTTACCACTGTTGTGACGTTGTATTAGTTAATGTGACGACTGTTGCTCATCGAATGATTACAAGTTTCTAATTACGTGATTAACTGAATCAAGCAATTATTAACTCATTAACCTGGGGCACCATGGGAAAACTAGTTTTTATTGAGTTTATATTTCCCAAATTAACTCAAAGAATATCAGGATATCGATTTTACAACAGCCGCTAATTAACCAGTTGCCTCTAACAATCTCGTTCTGAACGTCGTATAGCCCGTGAATCTGCACGGACCCGGGTCTCACTAATGAATTCGTACCACACCAATCTTAGTTAAATATTTATTTACTAAAAAGCTAAAATTATGTTAAAAGATACACATAGACAAAACACATTATAGGCTATTGGTTAGAACTTAGTATAACGGGCCAACACACTATGGCGCGTGTTACCCACAATGAGGATTTCAAAAGAGAGAGAAAAAAAGAAAGTACACAAGAGAAATATACATTTGGGTGAATTTGTCAGCTATGCTATTCTAACCCTAGCCTTGCCCCAAACTGCCACTCTTATGGGTCAGAATATAATGAGGTAATTACATGGGGATGATCTCTGAGGATTCTCTGCGTGGACCGTTCCGCTGTTCGATGATGCACTTCTCCTGCGCACCTCCCTGCTCGTCCTCCTGGTGTCAGTGTCCTTTTTGGCTTAGGAGTCTGTTCCCCCACCCTTTTCTCTGGAAGGGGTCTTCTGAGGACAGACAGGTCTGTAGCTCAGAGCTCACAGCATAGGAATGAAACCCTTTAGATACCACGATTCGATGGGAGATGGAGGCTAGGTGGTCCGACTTGAATTCACCCGCTTAGACACAGCTACTCATCCGTAGGTTAGAAAAGGATTTCTTTGTCCTCAAACTTGCATTGCGTTCTGGGTTCGTTGACTTTTTAGACCTCGCTGCAGCTGGGGTCACGTAGTCCTGCTGTAAATTCTATACTCACAGGTTTTATACCCTTGGGTCAGAAGTGGGCGTAACCGCCTTTAGGGCAATTCTCTGGGCGTACCAAGTTAATGAGGCAAGGTCCAGATTTGACTCAAATCTAATTTTAGACAACTAACTTAACATTTCATCTTCCCCAAAACATTCTCTTTGATTTGGCTATTTTCCATACAACATACAATGTATAAACATCAAACATATACTAGGAATACCCTTCACAGTACAATGTTTTCGTAATAACGTCATCAATTATTAAACTTTAATAACAGAAGTAAAATGACATACATTTTCATATTCCATCTATCGTCTTGACCACCATTGTGGCTGATGAAAACCATTTTTCCAAAGTACCTTTAGTTCATGTTTAATGTTCTGAGGCTGATTCTCCATAGTAACAGGACTAAGGAATTTGTCTGTGGCCTGAGATTTACCAGGGGCGTGAGGGTCCATAAAACCCCAACATCTTCAGACCCCTAGATCTCTCCTCCTCTGTTGGGGTTGAGAGATAATCTGTAGGGTTGTGGTCTCCTGTAACCTGACCTGGTCAGGACAGTCATGACACCACCAATATCAACCAACTTCACATGGCCATTGAAGAAGAGTGGGACAACATTCCACAGGCCACAATCAACAGCCTCATCAACTCTATACGAAGGAGATGTGTTACGCTGCATGAGACAAATGTTGGTCACACCAGCTACTGACTGGTTTACTGATCCATGCCCCTACCATTTTTTTAAGGTATCTTTACCCAACAGATGCATATCTGTATTCCCATGTGAAATTCATAGATTAGGGTCTAATTTATTTATTTAAATTGACTGATTTCCTTATATGAACTGTAAATTAGTAACATCTTTGAAATAGTAGCATGTTGCGTTAATATTTGTATCATTGTTCAAACCAGGTATTTCAGCAGTGTATTGTTTACTACACTATAATTCCAAATGGTAGCAAATAGTGTGACTCTTTCCACTCTGGCCTATTGAAGCACACTGGCTGATGGAGAATGATGATTTAGTATTTACAGCCACATGCATAAAGGATTTGGTTTTACATTCATACATAAATTGATATTACATTGATACAGTTACTGTATGAGCTAAAAATATAGAAATGTTCAGTGTTCAGCCATTACCAAACTATATATATATATATTTAGCTAGGCGCTACATCATTTTGGTTCAGTAGTTTGATTAAGTGATAGTTAATTGTAAAAGTGAATTTTGCATTTTGAATAGATTGAATATGCATCCAAATTGAAAGAGTGATTTGGTGCAGTCAACAAGTGACTTTGTGAATTTGTTTGTAAATTGGGTGGATTAATTGAAAAAATGCTTAGTTTTGAAACATGAGCCATTTTGATGATCTGTTTAGATTTTTGTGCTCAGAGTTGTGAAAATGTACCACACACATGTGATCATTGCACCAAGGTTATTGAAGTTCCTGGAATCGATTGTGTTTGCTATGCCCTTCATCAAAGTTTTGACTAACAATTATTCTGTTTTGTTTGTGCAGATGTCAAAACGGTAATGCTGAGCTTTGTAAAATAGGTTCCACAGTTCGAAGTCTCCTCCCACAGCACATTTTATACTGAATTGTCGGTCGAAACTCAATCACGGACTACAAAGGAGTACAGAAAACAAAGGGTTTATTACTGTAGACATCTGAAGGTTGAACATTTTGCAGATGTGATTCTAATTAGACTGTTTGAAAGACTCTGAGATGCAGGAGCAACATGTCAAACTCCAGAATGTTGTTGTTATTATTATTATTATTATTATCCCAGACACGCCACCAAGTCAGACCTGAAAAGGCTCTACACCCGCTGGCTGATTCGTTAATAAAAGAGGAAAAAATACTATCAAAAATGTGAAATGCTCTAATTGGGATTAAATTAGTCCGTGTTGTGATCTCAATTAATAACTCTTTTGGTTGAAAGGTCTCTGTGATCATAGGGGAGGGAAAGGAGCTAGGAAACGTTCTCATTCTTACAGTATTAGTGGAATTTAGTTGTGGTTGTTGGTATTCTTTTTCAAGGCCGGCATCACTATTTGACATTGATTCCTGATTTGCACATTCTAAGTTGGGAGTTACTCGCTAATACGCAAGGAAGATGGCACATTCACCCAGACTTACTCATCAAAGTGACATTGTGTCATTTAGCGCTCATCCTTTCTAATGGAAGATATAATTATGCAATTAGACTACCTCTTAATGGGCAGGATGATTCTCTAATACATTCACTTCTCTGTTCATCTTCTGTGTATTTTAATATCAAGCCTTCTGACATGGGGGTTGAGGTACTCATTGAAGAGTTGAGGTATCCATCACTAACACGACTTGAAATAATTCCTTGATCACCCTTTAATAGACTTATAAGAAATTCAATATTCATTACATTTTAAAATCATTTGTATTTCTATTGAGTTTTTGTATTTGGTTTTATCGCAACGAGTGTTCTTCATGTGATTTTACTCATAGGCAAGTGTCCACAATATTATAACATTTTATTTCCATTTTGTCAATACAGTTTATTTCCATTTGTATTCAGCTTGCTGAGAGTACAAATGAATTCATCTTAACACTGTACAGTCTGGTGCAGCGTGTCCAGACACAGGGTCACAGATGTTAGCTTCAGCTCACAGACTTGGACAACAGATACTGTGGAGATTATCCTTTTCCATTTCCTCTTATCTAGGTATCATCACAAATGTGAAATGCCACAGTGAAAGTAGGTGTATCTGGGAAAAAAACGTACAGCTTCAGTTTATATTATAGCTTCTTTGTAAGCCTTATCAAATCAGAAGACCCTAACATTGCATCCACTCGCCTACAAGAACAGGTTTAAAATTGATGTTCATCACTAAGAAACGTCAATGGTTTCCAAAGGCGTTAGTACAGTCATAGATAGCATCAGTACATATTCTTTTGTGAGGAATTCTTCTGTTTCCTTTTTGAAATAGGTATCCTACAGTTGTACTGTAATCGTTACATACATTGTGGTTGGCATTAAGATTTGCATTGATATTGACCTCCAAGGTTGTAATCAATTGCTGAGGCCTATGTGAAATGTGAGTGATATTATTCCCTGCCTTTTCCATGAAATCATCATTTGAGTTTCACAAGTATGACTGAGAATCGGAAATGTCTTTGGGAAAAATGTTCATATAGGCATTCATAAGTAATACATATTATATCAGGCGTCTAAAAATGTATGATGAGATGCCTCTCTTGAGTACGTAACATACATCATTTGTTCAACATGCTGTATTTATATCCACAATTTATTTTTTGTTAAAATAATGTAGCTAAATCACAACATTGGAACCATACAATATAAACTAAATAAAAACAGATGCAACATGCAACAATTTCAAAGATTTTTCTGAGTTACAGTTCACTTAAAGGAAATCAGTCAATTCAAATAAATTCATTAGACCCTAATCTATGTACTTCACATGACTGGGAATACAGATATGCGTCTGTTGGTCACAGATACCTTAAAAAGCAGGTAGGGGCATGTATCAGAAAACCAGTCCGTATCTGGTGTGACCACCATTTGCCTCAAGCAGCGCGACACATCTCCTTCGCATAGAGTTGATGAGGCTGTTGATTGTGGCCTGTGGAATGTTGTCCCATTCTTCTTCAATGGCCATGTGAAGTTGGTTGATATTGGTGGGAACTGGAACTCACTGTCGATATCTCCTTACCTGAGATGGTTTCAGAAAGGTTTCAACAGCTGTCTGTGTGGCTGGTCTAAGACGACCCTGCAGGTGAAGAAGCCGGATGTGTAGGTCCTGGGCTGGCGTGGTTACACGTGGGTTGCGGTTTTAAGGCCTGTTGGATGTACTGCCAAATTCTTTAAAACGAAGCTTATGTTAGAGAAATTAGCAACAGCTCGGGTAGATATTCCTGCAGTCAGCATGCCAATTGCATGCTCCCTCAAAACTTTAGACATCTGTGGCATTGTGGTGTGTGACAAAACTGAGTAGTCTTTTATTGTCCCCAGAACAAGGTGCACCTGTGTAATGATCATGCTGTTTAATCAGCTTCTTGATATGCCACACCTGTCAGGTGGATGGATTATCTTGGCAAATGAGAAATGCTCATTATCAGGGATGTAAACAAATTTGTGCACAACATTTTAGAGAAATAATATTTTTGTGAGTATGGAACCTTTCTGGGATCTTTTATTTCAGCTCATGAAACATGGGACCAATACTTTTCATGTTACGTTCATATTTGTCTTCTGTGTACAAATAGATAACGTTTCCATAAAAAGTAGCATGAAATTAAAATGGGATATTCACTATGCACTATCGTACATAAATGTATTTTGTCCCCCTACACCAAACGCGATCATGACACACAGGTTAGTTCCTTTGTTATGTCTTTGTTTTAGTTTGGTCAGGGCGTGAGTTGGGGTGGGTTGTCTATGTTCTTTTTTCTATGTTATATTTTCTACGGCCTAGTATGGTTCTCAATCAGAGGCAGGTGTCGTTTGTTGTCTCTGATTGAGAATCATACTTAGGTAGCCTTTTCCCACCTGTGTTTTGTGGGTGATTATTTTCTGTTTAGTGTTTTCGTCACCTTAGAGAACTGTTTCAGTTTCGTTTCGTTCTCTTTGTTATTTTGTTTGGTGTTCTGAGTTTAAATACATATGATCGTGAACACTTACCACGCTGCACCTTGGTCCTCCTCTCCTTCCACCGAAAACAACCATTACACAAACTGAACCAATGACATTAATTTGGGGACAGGTCGAAAAGCATTAAACATGTATGGTAATTTAGCTAGTTAGCTTGCACTTGCTAGCTAATTTGTCCTATTTAGCTAGCTTGCTGTTGCTAGCTAATTTGTCCTGGGATTTAAACATTGAGTTGTTATTTTACCTGAAATGCACAAGGTCCTCTACTCCGACAATTAATCCACATATAACACGGCAAACCGAATCGTTTCTAGTCATCTCTCCTCCTTCCAGGCTTTTTCATCTTTGAACTTAAATGGTGATCGGCATCTAAACGTTCATAGTATTACCACGACGACCGGCAAAACAGTTCGTCTTTCAATCACCCACGTGGGTTTAACCAATGAGGAGATGGCACGTGGGTACCTGCTTCTATAAACTAATGAGGAGATGGGAGAGGCAGGACTTTCAGCGCGATCTGCGTCAGAAATAGAAAGGAGTTCTAAGTAGTGAGGAGATGGCACCAATGAGGAGATGGCACGTGTACCTGCTTCTATAAACTAATGAGGAGATGGGAGAGGCAGGACTCCTTTCTATTGCTGATCTGCGTCAGCAATAGAAAGGAGTTCTAAGTAGTTGTAAGTCATTTAATGCTTTATTTTACAGAATTTCAATTGGCATTTACTGTATTTATCTGATAATGAATTGTGCCATTAAAATTAACGATAAACAGAATTGGATTAAATTAATCCCATCGAAACTGAAAGGACTAATTACTGTTGTAGGGGCAATAGGATATGATTGAAGCTCAATGTTAAAATTCAGATCTCCCTACTATCATATCTTTGCCAATATGACACAAATCTCAATGAAAATTTGCAAATAAACACTCTCATCATGAGCCATCCGTCCGTTACCTAGAACCACATACTTAATAGGGTCGTTAGCATTAGGGTAATCAAGAACGAGAATACAGCATCCATAAGACCATTAGACTTGCCACCTTTTGGACTGAATACTTTTGCAGGGGCAACAGTTTTGATTAAATGTATAATTTATCACTTATAAACCATAGCCGAGAAAATAAATTGCTTTGTTAAGATACAGTAAGCTAGGCATAAACCGCATATAGGCAATGGTTCAAATCAAATCAAATTGTATTGGTCACATACACATTGTTAGCAGATGTTTTTGGTTGTGTAGCGAAATGCTTTTGTTCCTAGCTCCAACAGTGCAGTAGTGTCTAACAATTCACAACAATACACACAATTCTAAAAGTAAAATAATGGAATTAATAAATATATAAATAACTCCACATGTAACGTTAAATAGAGCATCAATTCAGTTGTGCACTGCAAGTGTGCAAATCAGTGTTACCAACTCCTCAGTAAGGAAAGTAGCTATTGGCTGCACTAAAAGTAGCTTAAAGTCGCTAAATGACGTCATCACCTAATTTGCATAATTTGCCATGTGCATATAATTGTGATGGACGCTGTAGGAGAGAGGAATAACGTCGTGGGAGAGACAAAAAGTGAGTAAAAAACACCATAAATATGTTTAGAACTACAAATGAACTTTCTTCTGTCGATTCTTGTTTTTTTTATGTCACAATTCCAACCCTCCTCCTTTATCCGGGTTTGGGACCGGCAAAAGTGACCCCAAAAGAGACACTTTGGTGGAGTTACTTAACTTTTATTTTGTTTTTTTAGTTTAGTTTCTTAATTTGGTTTGGTTTTTAACCTTATGGTCCACTTAGGAGCCTACAACAAGTCACTGTAAAACATGAACATTTTTAACTATTACATTTTTAACATTTTTTTGCATACAATCTACATTAACAATCTAAATGGACCAAAAAGAGACGATATAAAAAAACTGTCAATGGCAGTTAGTGTTAAAACTCACTTTTGTTCACAGACAATGTAGTACTAGGCCTTTCTTCAGTAAACTTTAAGATTCATTTTCATGTAAATAATTAATGTGTACATGTTGATTATTTGTGTATTTTCGAGGAGCTTGCTCGGTTGTTTTAAGATAACAAGTACATTTTTTCTGTAGCCATTTGTCATTATTGTTTACTGTTACTTAACTTTTATTGCTGTTTTATGCTGTATTATAATGTTGTATAATAATGTTGAATAAATACATTTGAAGTGAAAGTTGGCATTGGTCTGAACCCCAAAAAGAAAAGACATTCCCATGCGCACCACAATGCCTAATCCACCCATGCTCTACCAAGGTTTTCCAACAAACAGCTTTGACCTACTACCGTAGCCATGCTGGTATTGTACTTCAAACTATGTCCAGGCAGGTTGCTTAGTACTCAAACATTCAGAAATAGCCTAATTCATACCTTTCAGAGGAATAATGGACGATACAGTGTCCTGCTATTAAAATGATGTATACCGGTATATACTTGTGATAGAGATGCTGTTCTTTATTTGTATCCATTTGTTTCAATATACAGTATATGGTGACTTTTTCTCATACATTTTCCACTTTCTGTATCAGTTGCAGTTTTACAAACAAAAAATGTGTACTAAAGATTCTTAACGGGACCAAGCCTCCAGATGATTTATTGGAAGAGTGTAAGCTGTCTGCTAAGATTTGTATCTTACACATTGTGAGGGCAGAACACAACTGATTGACTGATTGGCTCAAACACATTAAGAAGGAAAGACATTTCTCACATTTCTAACAAGACACACCTGTTCATTGAATGCATTCCAGGTGACTACCTCATGATGCTGGTTGAGAAAATGCCAAGAGTGTGCAAAGCTGTCATCAAGGCAAAGGGCGGCTACTTTGTTTGACTCTTTTTTGGTTAATACATGATTCCATATGTGTTATTTCATAGATTTGATGTCTTCACTATTATTCTACAATGTAGAAAATAGTTTAAAAAAACTTTTGTCTGGTATAATTTGGGAACATTTTATTGTATAGGCCTATAGTATATGTGTATATTGTTGTGTCGCCATCTTTATAGCAAAGACATACAAGTACAAACATATCTTTAAACTATATATTATTTTGACAGAGGTAATGAACTGTCCATCGACCAGCACAGCAATTGATAAAACAGCACCATGTTTGAAACACATGTGGTTCTGAGCTCATGTCATTATTACACAGGTAAACTAACAGTTAGAGAAATCAGGAATGCAGGCAGGCTCTGTCTATCTGAGCTACTGTTGTTATGTTGGGCACCTGCTGACCAATAAAGGAAGTTATTATGATTATAACATACATCGCTAAAATAAAGGTTTAAGGAAATACAGGCATGCACCACATTACTACAAGACATCTCAAGCCTGATGGTCTTGTAAGTATAAAAGCTTGCTTTTATTTAATTGAAAAAGAAAACATGAAAAGATAGCATAATGGGATAATGTCTTACTGTGGTGCGTGAAAAATCCAATATTTACCTTGTATGCTGTACAAATCACATTATTGTGGAAGCACCTCCTCCAAGAGTATGAATTAGGCTGTTTGAGAAGGTTTGAATCCTAAGCAACCTGCCCACACATACACTATATGTACAAAAGTATGTGGCCACACCAGTTGTTGTTGTATAAATTGTGTATAAAATTGAGCACAAAGCAATGCAATATCCATAGACAAACACTGGCAGTAGAATGGCCTTACTGAAGAGCTCAGTGACATTCCATGTGTCACCGTCATAGGATGCCACCTTTCCAATAAGTATTTTTGTAAAATTTCTGCCCTGCTATAGCTGCCCCGGGAAACTGTATGTGCTGTTATTGTGAAGTGGAAACGTCTAGGAGCCACAACCCCTTGAAGCGAAATGGAACGGGACCTCTGGGTGCTGAAATCTTAACGCTACAGGATACAATGACATTCTAGATGATTCTGTGCTTCCAACGTTGTGGCAACAGTTTGGGGAAGGCCCTTTCCAGTTTCAGCATGACAATGCCCCCATGTACAAAGTGAGGTCCATACAGAAATGGTTTATTGAGATCGGTGTGGAAGAACTTAACTGGCCTGCACAGAGCCCTGCTCTCAACCCATCGAACACCTTTGGGATGAATTGGAACGCCAACTGCGAACCAGGTCTAAGCGCCCAACATCAGTGCCTG
This sequence comes from Oncorhynchus tshawytscha, assembly GCF_018296145.1. Classification (NCBI taxonomy): domain Eukaryota; kingdom Metazoa; phylum Chordata; class Actinopteri; order Salmoniformes; family Salmonidae; genus Oncorhynchus; species Oncorhynchus tshawytscha. The sequence continues at coordinate 30,361,331 of NC_056453.1, forward strand.
ACCTCACTAATGCTATTGTGGATGGATGGAAGCAAGTCCCTGCAGCAATGCTCCAACATCTATTGGAAAGCCTTCCCAGAAGAGTGGATGTGTTAGCAGCAAAGGGGGGACCAACTCCATAATAATAATCATAATTTTGGAATGAGATGTTTGATGAGCAGGTGTTCACATACTTTTTATCATGTAGTTTAGTTCGAAGTACAATACCAACATAGCTATTGTAGTATGTCAAAACTGTGTGCTAGAATACCTTGGTAGAGCATGGGTGGAATAGGCATTGCGGTGCTCGTGAATATTCTTTCCTTTTTGTCTTCAAACCAATGCCTACCACTGGCTTAAAACATTGTTTTTGTTTTTAATAAGACAGATACCTGGTAAATAGCGTACTGTTATTAGCTTCGCCAGTACATTTGTATGTTTTAATATTCAACTGTACATGCGTACATCCAAACTCAATGCGCCGGTTTACTGACCCAACTTTCTTTCCCGTATGGCTTTAAATGTTTACTCCATAAGAGTTTGTCAGACGGCGAGTCAATTGCAGGCGTTTAATTGAAACTGGAATGTAACCAAATTGTACGCAGAAGCTACATGCCAAGCGGAGTCATAAATAAATAGGATTAGTGAAACACCATCCAGCAGCATCCACCCACGTTGTCATATTTTGATTCGCTGCTCGCTTGTTTATTTGTTATTTACTTTCACCATATGTACAGTACACACACACACACACACACACACACACACACACACACACACCACAGCTACATAGGCTACACACATTCTGCGAAGAGGAACCCCAAGGTTTAAAAGAAAATGTGTATGTCAAAGCCATCAATCATGTTGGCCATCTCCAGGTTGGTTGACATTGGCAAGGAAAATGCTATGTAACAATGGCATACAGCATTCCACAAGACCTTGGACCTGGTTTATTTTGCCTTAGCTATATTGAATATCGCTTATTTTATTCCACCACATCTTGGTCTCAGGTAAGCCAAACATGTTTGTAAGATGTGGAGGTCCCTCAGTTGAAGGTCTGAGCATTCATTTAGATTATTCACACACACACACACATACCTCAGCCCTAGATGTCTTACAGATGAAAACATGAGAGGAATCCCTTTTAGTGTCAGATTGTTTTTCCTTATATAACCATCCCCTCTCATTGGGGATCCTTAATATACTGTAGTCATTACTATCCATTCACAATACTCAGCGGACACTGAACAGAAGGTTTTACATTTTCCACTTTTAAGGAACACTTTATTTGAGTAGTCTATCTGTAGATGCTCTACAGACTATTTACAGACTACCAGTAACATTTCAACTAACTATCTACTAACCCTAACCCTAGTTCTAACTCTTACCCTAACCCTAACCTTATCCCTTACCCTAACCCTAATCTTAACCCTAACCATTAGTCTAAACCTAGCCTTAACTGTAACCGTAGCAAGCAGTTGCTTATCAACAGATAGTTTGTTAATAGTATGACCATCTGTAGAGCATCCGGAGTATCCAAATCAAGTGTGACCACTTTTTCAATCCCTCTTCATGATGATTTGGACAGTAGAAGGTGTCATTATTGTAAACACTCTCTGGAGCAGAGGGTAGAGAAGAGAAGAGGAGTTTTGATGGTTATATACAGTACCAGTCAAAAGTTTGAACACACCTACTCATTCAAGGGTTTTTCTTTATTTGTAATATTTTCTACATTGTAGAATAATAGTGAAGAAATCAAAACTATGAAATAACACATATGGAATGATGTAGTAACCAAAAAAGTGTTAAACAAATCAAAATGTATTTTAGATTCTTCAAAGTTGCCACCCTTTGCCTTGATGACAGCTTTGCACACTCTTGGCATTCTCTCAACCAGCTTCACCTGGAGTGCAAGAGTGTGCAAATATGTCCTCAAGCCAAATGGTGGCTACTTTGAAGAATCTCAAATATAAATATATTTAGATTTGTTCAACACTTTTTTGGTTACTACATGATTCCATATGTGCTATTTTATAGTTTTGATGTCTTCACTATTATTCTGCAATGTAGAAAATAGTCAAAATAAAGAAAAACCCCTGAATGAGTAGGTATGTCCAAACGTTTGACTGGTACTGTATTTGCAGAGGGCAGAGACGTTCACATGTAATGACGGTGTGATTGTGTTATTATCTCTGGTGGGGCTAAGCTTGCTGTTTGCAGGTTAAAGGTTTTCAATTTGAATGAGGGCTTTTTTCTTCCTTCCTTCCCTCTCCCAGCCTCCTTAAAGTTTGGCATGTGTGTATGTATGTGTCTGTGTACATGTATGTGTGTGTGTGTGGCAGTTGCTGCCACTGTAGGGTTAGTCACTCAGCAGAGGGATGCATCTGGTTACTCACAACAGGGCACAGGAGACGGAAGTGTGTGTGTTTGTGTGTGTCACAGCATGTTCAGCAGGGGCTTGTTTCATGTCAAATGCAGGATCACAGCATTACAGCCTTCAGCACCTTCTCCTCTCCCCTTGGAATGGGTGAGTCACACACTGTGAGTGTGTGTGTGTGTGTGTGTGTGTGTGTGTGTGTGTGTGTGTGTGTGTGTGTGTGTGTGTGTGTGTGTGTGTGTGTGTGTGTGTGTGTGTGTGTGTGTGTGTGTGTGTGTGTGTGTGTGTGTGTGGTGTGGTGTGTTGTGTGTTGTGGTGTGTTGTGTGTGAGTGAGTGAGCGAGCGAGTGAGTGACTGAGTGAGTGAGTGAGTGTGGGGGGGTGTGAGTGAGTGAGTGAGCGAGTGAGTGTGGGGGGGTGTGTGGTTATGTAAAATGCAGCTTTAGAGCTTCACAGCCTACAGCAGATTCTCCTTCCCCTTGGTATGGATGAGTCACATTCTTTCGCGGAAAAGATACAAACCAATGTTCAAATATTTGTGTACAAACAGACATGTGAGAGTGAGGCTGGTTTGGTTGTCACAGAGATAGGTGGGTATCTTCAGGTCTTTGTCTTCCCACGGGTGTTAAAACCAGACCACACAGTCCACGATACAAGAGCTGGATCCTGATGGTCTTTGCCTATCCCTAACCCAAACCCTAGCTCCATGTCCATATGCTGGCTCAACCCTGACCATAGCATCAACCCTAACCCAATACCTAGCATGATGTCAACATGCTGGCTCAACCACAATCCTAGCGCTAAGTCTAACCCAAACCCTAGCTTCATGTCCATATGTTGGCTCAACCCTGACCATAGCCTCAACTCTAACCAAAACCCTAGCTTCATGTCCATATGTTGGCTCAACCCTGACCATAGCCTCAACTCTAACCCAAACCCTAGCTTCATGTCCATATGTTGACTCAACCCTGACCATAGCCTCAACTCTAACCCAAACCCTAGCTTCATGTCCATATGTTGGCTCAACCCTGACCATAGCCTCAACTCTAACCCAAACCCTAGCTTCATGTCCATATGTTGACTCAACCCTGACCATAGCCTTAACTCTAACCCAAACCCTAGCTTCATGTCCATATGTTGGCTCAACCCTGACCATAGCCTCAACTCTAACCCAAACCCTAGCTTCATGTCCATATGTTGGCTCAACCCTGACCATAGCCTCAACTCTAACCCAAATCCTAGCTTCATGTCCATATGTTGGCTCAACCCTGACCATAGCCTCAACTCTAACCCAAACCCTAGCTTCATGTCCATATGTTGGCTCAACCCTGACCATAGCCTCAACTCTAACCCAAACCCTAGCTTCATGTCCATATGTTGGCTCAACCCTGACCATAGCCTCAACTCTAACCCAAACCCTAGCTTCATATCCACACCTTGTCTCAACCCAAATTGCTGCATGGCAATGTCTGGTTAGCTAATTCAATGCGGGCTGTACTATAACACTTTTATACATTATTTAACACACCCAAGCCAGAATACTCTCCTGTAAAATGTTCACTATAAAGCTACATATTGGGCCTATGAGTTATAACTATAACTACCGTTCTACCAGCAGGCACAGCCTGATAAAAAGAAAACAAAGAAAATAAACAGAGGGAGAAAAGAAGAGAGATCTTAATTTCCTGAGTTATCAGCATCTCTGCTAGTATTTCATGTTACAGGGGTCTTGCGCACGTGCGCATGCACCCACAAGCACACACTCACACACTCACAAGCACACACACACATGCACACACTGCTCTATAATCACTTGCCACAGCGAGCTCTCTTGTCACTACTCCAGTCACGTGGCAGACGACCTTGACAGGGATAAAACTCTGACAACAAAAGGTACAGCCTTGCCTCCCGCCCAGCCACCCAGCCTGCCACCACAGCTAGCACTGGGGAAAGGCTGGAGAGGGAGGGAGGAGGAGGACTGCAGGCTAAAAAAGTCAAAGGTGGAGATAACATGATGGTGGCAGACTGTTGGAAGGGGAGGAAGAGAAAGAGGAGGAGGAAGATGAGGAGGAGGAAGGGAGGGAAAAGAAAAGGAGGTGGAAGTGGAGTAGGAGGAGATGGATCAGTAGCTTTTAGGATCAATGATATGTTTAATTAAAAATGTTTTTTTTTTTGATTACATAAATAAAATAAAGGTTGGAAATGGCTGGCACATCGTCCAAACGGCAGGATAGTACTTTGTGGTTGGCACTGGCTGTGGCTGAATAAAATGTCAGTCTCAAATGAGACTTTCATGAAGGACACAGTCACAGAATATTTCATTGTGATCCAGTTCCCTGGCTAGCTCAACAGTCAGCCCAAGTAACAACCACATCGAGTCAAGTTTGATGTAAGACACAAAGGTGAATAATGAATAAGAAATGTGTTTGTTGTGATACCTTACTGAGGTAGCCTTCACGGTTGTCACCTGCTGATGGTGGGGTCAAAGCAAACCCCCTTTGTCTTATTGAGACAACAAACCCAAACACACCCTCACCTCAATGTAGGTGCTTCAAAATTAAATTGAGAGAAAGGACTTCGTGTACTCGTTAGTCTCTCTCTCCACCTCCTCCTCACCCTCTCTATCTCCCCTCACGCATCTCTCACCCCATCCCTAACTCCCTCTCTTTCCCCCCATCTCTCCCTCCCGCCCTCTCGTCTGAGATCGTACATCTCTGAAAGTAGTGTTATCATCTCTGTTCTAAGGAGATAGTGCTGATCACAGCTCTCAGACTGAGACACGGGCAGGGGAAGGCATTATTATTTATTATTAGATATGGAGTAAGACTGTGTGTGTGTGTGTGTGTGTGTGTGTGTGTGTGTGTGTGTGTGTGTGTGTGTGTGTGTGTGTGTGTGTGTGTGTGTGTGTGTGTGTGTGTGTGTGTGTGTGTGTGTGTGTGTGATCTAGCATGATTTCAGGTAGCAATTCTGTCTAACAAAGCAGAAAAAGCAAAAAGCAAAGCAGAAACTGTGAAAAACATTCTATCACCCATCATCACCAGTTTTTTCAATAGTTTTAATTCAATTGATTATGTAATATATTAGTCTACTCTGATAGATGGTAAATACAGAAGGTCCCACACTCTATGTCACTCTATGTTGTCCCCAGTTAAGTGAACCAATGTTTCATCACACATTTCTCAGTGGACCATCGCCAGCTGATACCTTGCTATTCTATTCCCACAACTTTTCCTAGATGCACTTTACACTTTTAGCACCAACACTGGGGTTATTTTACAGTGTTAATTGACCTCTTTACAGTGTTACTTCAACTCTTCAATCAACACTTGAAATGTTACACTGAAAAATCAACTCCAGTTAACAGTTTGCTGTGTGCTATAAAAAGGGACTCCATACATTTCAAGAACCATTTTCAAGTCTGAAGAACTGTAGATGTCAAGTCAAGAACCCCACACTTAAGTTAACTCAAAGGTGACTTATCAGGCAAGAGTTCTCCAAGGAAGCTTAAGCGCTGAGGAAGAACCATTTAAAATGTCTTAGGGCTGCAATCGTGTTAACGGGATCGATATGACAACAGCCAGTGAAAGTGCAGGGCACCAAATTCAAAACAACAGAAATCCCATAATTAAAATTCCTCAAACATAGAAGTATTTCAAACCATTTTAAAGATACACTTCTTGTTAATCCCACCACAGTGTCCGATTTCAAATAGGCTTTACAGCGAAAGCACCACAAACAATTATGTTAGGTCAGAGCCAAGCCACAGAAAAACACAGTGATTTTTCCAGCCAAAGAGAGGAGTCACAAAAATCAGAAATAGAGATAGAATTAATCACTAACCTTTGATAATCTTCATCAGATGACACTCATAAGACTTCATGTTACACAATGCATGTATGTTTTGTTCGATAAAGTTCATATTTATATAAAAAAATCTCAGTATACATTGGCGCTTTATGTTCAGTAGTTCCAAAAACATCCGGTGATTTTGCAGAGAGCCACATCAATTTACAGAAATACTCATAATAAATGTTGATGAAATTACAAGTGTTATACATGGAACTTTAGATACACTTCTCCTTAATGCAACCGCTGTGTCAGATTTCATTAAAGCTTTACGGAGAAAGCACACCATGCAATAATCTGAGTACGGCGCTCAGAGACCAAAAAGATATCCGCCATATTGTGCAGTCAACAGAAGTCAGAAATAACATTATAAATATTCACTTACATTTGATGATCTTCATCGGAATGCACTCCCAGGAATCCCAGTTCCACAATAAATGTTTGTTTTGTTCGATAATGTCCATCATTTATGTCCAAATAGCTACTTTTGTTAGCCATTTTGTAAACAAATCCAAACTCATGAAGCGCATTCACTAGGAGCTGACTAAATGTCAAAAGTTCCGTTACAGTCCATAGAAACATGTCAAATGATGTATATAATCAATCTTTAGGATGTTTTTAACATAAATCTTCAATAATGTTCCAACAGGAGAATTCCTCTGTCTGTAGAATTGTGATGGAACAGAGCTCGCTCTCACGTGAACGAGCGTCACGAGCTCAAGGCATTCTGGCGGATCTCTGACTCATTCCCCTCTCTGAAAATGTTACAAAAACACATTTTCTTGAAGACCAGTGCAGATGCAAAGTTTGGTAACAGAATGACAGCACAAACAGCACAACACTTTTGAATCTGCACTGTTCTTCAAGTGTTGTGCTGTTTGTGCTGTCATTCTGTTACCAAACTTTGCATCTGCACTGGTCTTCAAGAAAATGTGTTTTTGTAACATTTTCAGTGAACAGTTGTCATTGTGCATACAGTTGTATGGTTTGTTTAACTTTGCAATCATTGGTTTTTGCTTGACTTAAATGTAAAAGTGAAAAATCGGAGTCTCAACATCATTCTGTTACCATGGAATTTCCCTTATCACACGCTTTAAAAATTCCTTCCTGAATTGGAGTGAATCAGTGAGAGGTTGAGAGGGCATCCTTGTCTGTTGCTGTCTGATTACTTATGAGGGAGGGCTGAGCCACCAGTCAGTCCACACACAGATCAGAGATGTGGCCTTGCATATCTAACTCAAAATAAATAATGAATTAAATAAAGCAGCGAGCAGTGAGCAACCAAGCAGTGGTCTGCCATGTTTCCCAGATACAAGATACATTATGAATATAACCATGTCCTGAAAAATGATATGGTTTCCCCAGACCACATTCAGGTCGGTGGGTGACCTGGGTGCTGTCACCAAATCCCAAACTGTTGATGGAAAATAGGGCTGAGGCTAGGGGACATGTTACGACGAGGACAGTCCACAAATAGGGGGTTATCCTCTTTCCCATGCCATCCTGAGTTTAGACAAGCCCATTTGCAACTAATTTTACATCAACTTTATTCATAATATATATTTTCCCTATAGACAGTATTCAATCATTTATTTCAATAGATTGAGCTAACACCATTTTTGTATTCCTTCCATTTTATTTCCACATTGTGGAAGTATTTAAAACTGTGAAGGAGGACTGAATACAAAGTGATATGGTCTGGTTCTCAGTCTCTAACCCCGTCACCACCTGCAGGGTTAGAACAGGGTAGCAATCTCTCCAAGCACCTGTCCTCCATCCACTCAATTGGGCAATTCATTTCTAAAACAGTCAGAGATTCACAGAGAGATACTGTACATTCACAATAATACCCTGAAATGCAGACAGGAGCGATGTGGAATAAAAAAAGCAGAAAACATTGATCTGTTAGATATTAAATATAGATTATAGCATTTCTGATGTGGGTCCTGAAGGCAGAGAGTGAATTACATTAAGCAAAATGGGCATATTTAATGTGGTAGACAGTGATACTACCCTCTGGCAAAAATCTATCAATGGTTATCGTCATCATCATTATGATCAAAACCTCATAACCAGCATCACCTAGCTAGGGATAATGAAAATGTTGAACGTTCTTGAACTGATCATCAGACTGAGATTATTAGATAATACACAGACACAGGTCTATACATATTATTAATATTGTATGTGCTCTTTATGATGGAATATTACACATTTGGTGAAATCAAACCTTTTTTGAGACCAAGTCTTCTCAACACTTCTCAAAAGGCACCGGATTGGTGGAACAACCCATGTATGTTAGTAGGGAAACAAGATGAACTTGCTACATACAGTATGCATGCATTTCCAAACGTCTGCTAAATGGCATACAATAACATTCAACTTAATAAAAACTAGTGTTCCCATCTCATAAGAAAAAAAGACTATAGTAAGTGCCAGATAAAGTAACAGGGTTGACAATTTCTTCTTAAATCACCCATGAATCCCCTTGTGACCGGGGGAATGGAAGCTTGTTGCGTGCAACAGGGAGGGGCAATTCAATGCAAGCTTCACCCCCGCAAAAAAAAGAATGAATTGTTAAAAACATCCTTACCTGTCTATCTATTTTTAACAGCGTTGGCGTGTTATGCTTGACCCGCTCAGTGCTCCACCACAAAACACCAGAAAATGGACAAAAAGATCAATAATAATCTTCAGTAATAACTTTGTCAAAACAGCAAAATAACTAGGGCTTTAAAATTATGGTGATACTGGAATTAAGTGGGTTAAAATCTTCCTAGAAGTGACACAGGGTTGACGGAGGTACATGGGGCATTTTATCAAGTCTTTATTCATATAAAACATCAGATTTATTGAATTCTCCATGTGGTCTGTATTAAAGGGAATTTCATTTACTATAACAGGCTTTTAATATTGATATTGATGCACAATTTCTACTTCAAATATCAAAGGTAAGTCAAAGGCACTCGTTTTTTGGAATGACCCACATCTTGTATGTTTTATAGACACACATGATGACAGTTAACATTGTGTAGCAGAAGGTGACATGAATGCCCTTTCACTGCTTCTTATATCTACTTCTTACATCGTCTTACTCCCATATTTCCCAAACACTTAGAAGTCATATGAAACTGGGACCAAAACTTAATCTAAAATGGCTGCCAAAAATAAAACCAAACCCAAATCGACCCTGTCACCTTGATGTTGCCGTTGCAGTCTCTCATCGAGGTTGGTCTCGGGAGAACCAGGAAATGCTAAAGAAAACATCATTATGTTGGCAGAAATGTGCCGGTAATAAACCCAAACGGCGCTGAGAGGCACAGGTTGTCAGCCATGATAAATGGCACCCGTGCATCCTGAATGTGTTTGGTGCCCTTGGTGCTCTTGCCATGTTGACTCCCTCTCCTGAGGGTCACAGTCACCCGCTGGGTTTGGCTGCGAGCTCCAGACCTTAGTAACTCTACTCTGGGCTCAGGGAGGAGATGAGCACATTTTTCAAATAATTTGAGCGATGCTTTAGCTTGCCCAGACAGATAGATAGTGTTTGCAGTTTTGAGCCTATTGATACATAATTGTATCATCAGCCAATCCATATCAATTTTCATCATGGATCCCTCCATCAAAAGACATTCAATTAACATGTAGTGACCCACATAAAAAAATACTACAGTTTACTATAGAATACTACAGTCCTTACTATAGAATTCTGTAGTAAACTGTAGAATACCACTATATGACACACTACAGTTGTGTTGTCCATCCCGTAATGAGAAACCTGCCTGTCAGGTATAGAGTACCAAGTACCTACAGTACATGCCATATATTGTGTTCCCTATGGTTTTAGACAGGAGCAGAAGCTCTGAACTCTCTGTTCAGAACACTAGAGCATTTACTATAGTATATACTACTATTCTTTGTAGTATTTATACTATAGTAAACTATAAATACTACAGTAAAGTCCACAAAAAACACTACAGTGAAAACAATACTGGTGTCATTTTTTCTACTTTTTAATTCAAAGTTTAAACAATGTTTCTTAATATCCCTTCACCACCAAATCCTTGGAGGAGGAAGTGGAAGACCAGAATAAGTGATATTGTAAGGTTCTGTATTCATTTTCTTAGTCAACCTTGTGTTCTGTTTCATTGTGTTCTTGAATGTAGCCCTGTTCCTTTATGTTCTTGAACGTAGCCCTGTCTTTCATTTTATTGTTAATTGATTTCACCTGTATTAGTTACTCACCTGGTCTCATCAGCTGCTTATTTAGTTCAGTTCATTCTGTTTGTGCCTGTGTGAGGTATTGTTTCATTTTGACTCTAAGCCTTTTACAAGCTTGTTTGTGAGTACCAGTTGTAGCCTTCAGTCCTAGTTTTGGTTTGCCTACCTGTGTATGACCATTGCCTGCCTGTGACCATGATTCCTGTTTCTGCGAAGGTGAAATAAACACCTGCCATGCTCTGCGCTTGAATCTACTCCTTTTCCTCCCTGATTGTTCATTACAGATATGAGAGAGAGAAAATGAGCAAAAGAGAGACAGCCTAGAGTCCTGTGGGACAGACATTGTTCCATGCTATTTCAGGACAAACAGTATTTTCTGGTCTTCACCTTTCTGGTCTTCCCCAACTCTTTCTGGTAACATGGATAATATTTCTAACTAGTTACAACCTTTTAGCTTGCATTTGTTAGTTTACTTCTATTTCATATCAAATAAAATTGCATTTCTCACATGCTTCGTAAACAACAGCTGTAGATTAACAGTAAAAATGCTAATTTACGGGCCCTTCCCAAGCGAGAGAGAACAGAGAAATAGAAAAGTAATAATAAATAGACAATGACATTTACAGAATTTACAGACGCTCTTATCCAGTGGTAACTTACCGTGGTGAGTGCATACACTTTTATTATTTTTTCTTACTGGTCCCCGTGGGAACCAAAACCACAACCCTGGCATTGCAAGCGCCATGCTCTACCAACATTAGTTATATTTGAAGTCCTTGGTGATCTTCCTGGGGACAATGCAACTGCCTTTACAAGCTGTGATGCAGCCAGACAGGATGATCTCAATGGTGCATCTATAGAAGCTGGTGTCTTTCAGGACAAAGCTCAAATCTGGCAACTTTTTGAAGATGGGCTGCTCAATGTCTGCAATGGAAATAAGTGGGGGATCGTTGAAAATGTTGAGTACATTTATAACAGTGAGCAGATTGGATGTATAGATGGAACATTCAATTAATGGTGTCTAACCTTTACCTAACATCTTAGCTTGCTCAGCACATTAATCAATATTGACTGCTTGCTAGCTAGTCACAGTAACTGTCACTCCTGCTCCCGCTCTTCCGTCCTGGCGCTTGAGGGCACGAGGCTGCCCTGCATTACGCACTCCTGCCACCATCATTACACACACCTCCCTTCCCCCGTCATGCATATCAGTGAATTATTCGACTCACCTGGACTCAATCACCTGTTTATTACCTCCCCTATATTTGTCAGTTCCCCAGCTCTGTTCCCTACTGCTGCATTAATTGTCTTACGTCTGTGTATTACCCGGTTTGGATGATGTTCCTGTCCTGTTTTCATGTCTGTTCCGATTAAATGTTGACTCCCCGTACCTCCTCCTCTCCTACAACGTCATTCCTTACAGAATGCAGCAGCCATCAAATGAAGCATCAGGGAATGCTAGTGGTTTGGTTGGTGGTGACGTCAGGTCCGGGGGCTGCAGACAATGGGACTGGGGGTGCCTTAGCTGGATTGTCAGGCTTCCATGCCCTAGCCGGCTTGAGAGGTTTCCTTGCTCCGGTTGGCTCGGAAGGTTCCCAACCCACGTCAGGCCTCAGCTGGATCTGCAGGTTTTTATGCCCAGCCGGCTCGTCAGGCTGCTACGCCTCAGCCGGATCATCGGGCTGCCACTCCTCAGCGGGATCAACAGGCTTTCACGTCTCAGCCGGATCGTCAGTGCTGACGCCTCTGCAGGTTTCGTCGGGATTTTACGCCCAGCCGGCTTTCCAGAGCCCATGCCTCGGCCGGCCCGTCAAGCTCGCCCAGGTGGGACGCCGGGTGGTGGCCCTAGAGGGGGGGGTACTTTTACACCTGCTCCACCTGTTCCCACCCTGGCGCTTGAGGGCGCCAGGCTGCCTTGCATTACCCGGTCCTGCTACCATTATTACGAACACCTCCCTTCCCTCTTCACGGGCATCAGCAAAATAATGGAATCACCTGGACTCAATCACCTGTTTATTACCTCCCCTGTATGTGTCAGTTCCCCAGCTCTATTCCCCGCTTCAGCATTAATTGTCTTATGCCTGTGTATTACCCGGTTCTGACGCTGTTCCTGTCCTGATTTCATGTCTGTTCCGATTAAGTGTTGACTCCACATACCTGCTTCTCTTCTCTTAGCGTCATTCCTTACAGTAACGTTTGTTAAAACCTCTTAGAACTACCCATCCCGGATCCCGTATTACTTGTCATCAGCAACCGTTGAATAGCATAGCGCAACAGTCAAAAAATATTACTTGAAAATATTCATGAAATCACAAGTGAAATATAGCGAAACACAGCTTAGCCTTTTGTTAATCACCCTGTCGTCTTAGATTTTGAAATGATGCTTTACAGCGAAAGCAATACAAGCGTTTGTGTAAGTTTATCAATAGCCAAGCATAGCATTATGTACACTTAGCATCAGGAAGCTTGATCACGAAAATCAGAAAAGCAATCAAATTAACATTTTACCTTTGATGATCTTCGGATGTTTTCACTCACGAGACTCCCAGTTAGACAGCAAATGTTCCTTTTGTTCCATAAAGATATTTTTTATATCCAAATACCTCTGATAGTTTGGTGCGTTATGCCCAGGAATCCACCGGAAATAGCGGTCACGACAACGCAGAAAAAAATTCCAAATGATATCCATAATGTCGACAGAAACATGGCAAACATTTTTTAGAATCCATCCTCAAGGTGTTTTGAAATATCTATTCGATAATATATCAACCAGGACAGTTGGCTTTTCACTAGGACCGGGAGGAACAATGGCCACCTCTCTCTTTTGCGCAAAAATCACTCTGAGAGCTCCCACCTGACCACTTACGTAATGTGGACGTTCACGCTCATTCTTCAAAATAAAGGCCTGAAACTATGTCTAAAAGCTTAGGGAAGCCATAGAAAAAGGAATCTGGTTGATAACCCTTTCAATGGTCAATAGGGATGCATTGGAACACAGAGGTTTCAAAATAAGAGTCACTTCCTGATTGGATTTTTCTCAGGCTTTCGCCTGCAATATCAGTTATGTTATACTCACAGACAATATTTTTACAGTTTTGGAAACTTTAGAGTGTTTTCTATCCCAAGCTGTCAATTATTTGCATATTTTAGCATCTGGTCCTGAGAAATAGGCTGTTTACTTTGGGAACGTTATTTTTCCAAACATAAAAATAGTGCCCCCTAGCTTCAAGAGGATAATTAATTAAGGATCGGCGTTCCATCAACAGGACAGTTGAAAATCATGCAGCGCGTTATATCAAGATCGCAGATTTAGAGTAACAACAAATGTTGGTACATAGAAGTGTCTTATATCGGCTGAAAGCTTAAATTCTTGTTTATATAACTGAACTGTCCAATTTACAGTAGCTATTACTGCGAAAACATGCCATGCAATTGATTGAGGAGAGGTCCTAATAACAAAACACTTTTTTTCAACGCGATAGGATTGATAAATTCACCTCTGAAGGCGAAATGTGAACTTACATTCTGAAATCTTGCTCTGATTTATCATCCAAAGGGTTCCAGAGATAACATGAAGTGTTGTTTTGTTAGATAAAATAATTTTTCATATCCTAAAAAGGTCCATATAGCAGGCATGATCAATTTTGTATTTCCACTCAAGAACTTGCCAAGAAACTGACGATCTCGTACAACGCTGTGTACTGCTCCCTTCACAGAACAGAGCAAACTGGCTCTAACCAGAATAGAAAGAGGAGTGGGAGGCCCCGGTGCACAACTGAGCAAGAGGACAAGTACATTTGAGTGTCTAGTTTGAGAAACAGACGCCTGACAAGTCCTCAACTGGCAGCTTCATTAAATAATACCCGCAAAACACCACACTCAACGTCAACAGTGAAGAGGCAAGTACAGGATTCTGGCCTTCTTTTTCCCATCTTTTTCCCATCTTAATATTTTATTTTTATTGGCCAGTCTGAGATATGGCTTTTTCTTTGGAACTCTGCCTAGAAGGCCAGCATCCCTGGAATTGCCTCTTCAATGTTGACGTTGAGACTGGTGTTTTGAGGGTAATATTTAATGAAGCTGTCAGTTGAGGACTTGTGAGGTGTCTGTTTCTCAAACTAGACACTCGAATCTACTTGTCCTCTTGCTCAGTTGTGCAGCAGGGCCTCCCACTCCTCCTTATATTCTGGTTAGAGCCAGTTTGGGCTGTTCTGTGAAGGAAGCAGTACACTGCCTTTGTACGAGATCTTCATTTTCTTGGCAATTTCTCACATGGAATAGCCTTCATTTGTCAGAACAAGAATAGACTGACGAGTTTCAGAAGAAAGTACTTTGTTTCTGGCCATTTTGAGCCTGTAATCGAACCCACAAATGCTGATGCTCCAGATACTCAACTAGTCAAAAGAAGGCTAGTTATATTGCTTCTTTAATCAGAGCTTGTCACGAATCCCGTTTCCTGAGTCTGTTTTTTGCCTGTGTTCTTGACCTGGAGTGTTTTTTCCGGCGTCCTGGAACGCACCCTGTCTGGTTGCCGGGCAATGTAGCCAATTGGGAGTTCTGATTACCCGCACCTGTATCCTATCAGCTATCTGCACACCTGGTCCTGATCATCATCTCTCCTCTTCATAAGCCCGGACCTGACATCCATTCCCTGCCTGATCGTTAGCCATGAACAGTATGTTGTGCCAGAGTATCAGCCTCAAGTTGGATAGAATTTGTTTTGTTGTTTTTTACGTATTGCTTGCCTTAAACTTACCTCCGTTTGATCTGTCTTCAGTTACTCACCCGGATCATTTACCCCATTCCCGCCTGGTCGTCGGAGGATTCCGCTTCCCCATTGGATCCACCTATTTACTCCCATCAACTCACCACCGCTGCCCGCTACGCCACCTGGATATATCTACCCATTCACATTCACTTGTAAATAAATACTCACCTTCTTCCTACTCTCCTTGTCCTGGTCTGCTTCTGGGTTCGATTTTGAAAGAACGTGACAGAGCTACAGTTTTCAGCTGTACTAACATAATTGCAAAAGGGTTTTCTAATTATCAATTAGCCTTTTAAAATGATAAACTTGGATTAGCTAACACAACTGGAACACAGGAGTGATGGATGCTGATAATGGGCATCTGTACACCTATGTCAGATATTCCATAAAAATTCAGCCGTTTCCAGCTACAATAGTCATTCACAACATTATCAATGTCTACACTGTATTTCTGTTCAATTTGATGTCATTTTAACAGACAACAAATTTGATTTTCTTTCAAAAACAAGGACATTTCTAAATGACCCCAAACTTTTGAACGGTAGTGAAGTCAGAAGTTTACATACACCTTAGCCAAATACAATAAAACTCAGTTTTTCACAATTCCTGCCATTTAATCCTCGTAAAAATTCCCTGTTTTAGGTCAGGTAAGATCACCACTCTATTTTAAGAATGTGAAATGTCAGAATAATAGTAGAGAGAATTATTTATTTCAGCTTTTATTTCTTTCATCACATTCCCAGTGGGTCAGAAGTTTACATACACTCAAGTAGTATTTGGTAACGTTGCCTTAAAATTGTTTAACTTGGGTCAAAGGTTTCGGGTAGCCTTCCACAAGCGTCCTACAATAAGTTGGGTGAATTTTGGCCCATTCCTCCTGACAGAGCTGGTGTAACTGAGTCAGGTTTGTAGGCCTCCTTGCTTGCACATGCTTTTTCAGTCCTGCCCACAATTTTTTTTATAGGATTGAGGTCAGGGCTTTGTGATGGCCAATCCAGTACTTTGACTTTGTTGTCCTTAAGCCATTTTGTCACAACTTTGGAAGTATGCTTGGGTCATTGTCCATTTGGAAGACCCATTTGCGACCAAGCTTTAACTTCCCGACTGATGTCTTGAGTTGTAGCTTCAATATATCCACATCATTTTCCTGCTTTATGATGCCATTTATTTTGTGAAGTTCACCAGTCCCTCCTGCAGCAAAGCACCCCTACAGCATGATGCTGTCATCCCCGTGCTTCACGATTGGGATGGTGTTCTTCGGCTTGGAAGCCCCCCCCCTTTTCCTCCAAACATAACGATGGTCATTATGGCCAAAGAGTTATATTTTTGTTTCATCAGACCAGAGAACATTTATCCAAAAACTATGATATTTGTCCCCATGTGCAGTTGCAAACCGTAGTCTGGCGGTTTTATGGCAGTTTTGGAGCAGTGGCCTCTTCCTTGCTGAGCGGCCTTTCAGGTTATGTCGATATAGGACTCGTTTTACTGACCTTCAGGCGTTTGGAAATGGCGCCCAAGGATGAATCAGACTTGTGGAGGTCTACAATTTTTTTTCTGAGGTCTTGGCTGATTTCTTTTGATTTTGCCATGATGTCAAGCAAAGTGGCGCTGAGTTTGAAGGTAGGCCTTTAAATACATTCACAAACAAGTACACCTCCAATTTACTCAAATTATGTCAATTACCCTATCAGAAGCTTCTAAAGCCATATGACACCATTTTCTGGAATTGTCCAAGCTGTTTAAAGGCAGAGTCAACTAAGTGTATGTGAACTTTTGACCCACTGGAATTCAATTGTTGGAAAAATGACCTGTGTCATGCACAAAGTAGATGTCCTAACCGACGTGCCAAAACTATAGTTTGTTAACAAGAAATCTTTGGAGTGGTTGAAACACCACTGTTGGAGTCATTAAAACTCATTTATGTAAACTTTCGACTTCAACTGTATATGTGTATGGATGTATAGATATATATATATCTACCCCCAAAATATGTGGGGTTTGGAAATGATGTAGAAAATTACATTGATGGAAGCAACAATCTATCCACAATATTAAAGCTGATCCACCCCCCAAAGTAAAAGATTTAATTTTAAAAAAAGTTTAAAAAAAGGGGCTGCAAATCCAACACAACACATCACTGAGTACCACCCTTCACATTTTCAAGCTTGGTGGTGGCGGCATCATGTTATGGGTATGCTTGTCATTGGCAAGGACTGGTTCGTTGTTGATGATAAAAATAAACGGAATAGAGCTAAGCACTGGAAAAGTCAGAGAGGAAAACCTGGTCCAGCCTGCTTTCCAACAGATACTGGGAGACATATTCATCTTTCAGCAGGACAATAACCTAAAATACAAGGCCAAATATACATTGGAGTTGCCTACCAAGATGTCAAATCAAAATCAAATCTAGAGCCAGAATTGAACATTGCTGTCTCGCAATGATGAACAACCAACTTGTCAGAGGTCATCTTTCATAACCTCGCAAATATTGTACAATCCAGGTTTGTAAAAACTTGTAGCAATTTACCCAGAAATACTCACAGCTGTAATCTGTGCCAAAGGTGATTCTAACATCTATTGACTCAGGAGTGTGGATACTTATGTAAATGAGATATTTCTGTATTTCATTTTCAATAAATTAGCAAAAATGTCTAAAAACATGTTTTACTTTGTCATTATTGGTTATTGTGTGTAGATGGGTGAGAGAAAAAATATATTCAATCCGTTGTAGAATAAGGCTGTAACATAACAAAATGTGGAAAAGGTCAAGGGGTCTGAATACTTTCCGAATACACTGTACTATTATTATAACAAAGGTTTACGATCCCATGGATGCAAGCACATACTGTAAGTATCAATAAAAGGTTATGAAATTGTAGTTAAATAAAGGTTAGGTAATCAATAACACTGTGGGTGTTAAAATAACGATTGATGATTTCTGTACAGACTTTTACCTTTGAGAGGCTATAGGAGCTTTGCATGCCTCCAGGTACTCATGGGATTTCTGTAAATATGAATCCTACCAGGGGCGCAACTTTGGTTTTAGAAGTGGGGGGGACATAACTTTTTATTTTTACTCAGTCTGATAAACACTCCAAAAAAGCCTACCCGACCACTCGGAGGCGTCCGCATGGTCCTAAAGCACACCGCTGCCTGTTTTGTATGACATTCCAATGAATAAACTAAGGGGGACAAAAATGCAATTTCAGAATGTAGGGGGTGACATGTCCCCCCTGTCACCAGTGAAAGTTGCGCACCTGAATCCTACTGTAGCCTACCGTCATCCAGTTTTATTTTTCAGAGATCCTCCATATTTTATCCTCCATGTCTTAGAAGGAGGTACTCAGTTCACAGGAAGTGAAGAACAGAGGGGCCATCTAAATTGAATTGTTTATAATGGTCCAGGTTCAGCCAGAGACAGATGAATAAATGATCGATCACTACCTACTTAGTAACTTACTTTCTTTCATACTCATCTGATACCTACATACAGTACTTCCCAACAGGATGCTTCCTTTGGGCCTTCCTCAGAATTCCTTATGGTTGTCTACAGTATCTTCTGTCTGTCTCCAAAATAAGTACTAAAGCAGACTCTCAGCCAGTCCCTGACTAAACAGTAAAATCACTGGAGTGATTTAATGCATTATTAACCATACATTAAATTCTATGTCGTGTCCCACTTTCTACAAAATTGGCCAAAATATCGCCCAAAACAGAGACTACTAATCATCCAGTATTGTCAATAATTGGCCAAAACAGTTTCATACATTTTTGTTAAGATTATGTGAACATTACCATACTGTACATTGGTCCCCGTATATAGAATGACGTCTGCAAGAGTGGGTAGCCGCACTGAAGGAGAATCAGTAGCAGGATCCCCGGGACATGGCTCTACGAGCCTTTGGGACGGGGGCGTGAAAGAGGAGAAATTGTGGTTAGTGCAGAGAAGGAGAATTACATGAGTGTGCCGAATTTAAGGGACATGTGGTACAGCCAGCTCAGATAGAGAGGAAAGAAACAGGGAGGTCTAGTCAGGGACTGGCTGAGAGTCTGCTTTACAGGGAGGTTGAGAGGGAGAAATACTGTGAGGGGAGAGACACAGGGAGGAGGAGAGGCAGAGATACAGGGAGGGGGGAGACACAGGGAGGAGGAGAGGCAGAGATACAGGGATGGGGAGAGAGATATACGGGGGAAGGGGAGGGAGCGATACAGGGAGGGGAGAGGGAGAGATACAGGGAGAGAGAGAGATACATGTAGGGGGAGAGAGAGATACAGGGAAAGGGAGAGATACAGGGAGGGTGAGAGAGAGATACAGGGAGGGGGAGAGAGAGATACAGGGAGGAGGGAGAGAGATACAGGGAGGGGGAGAGAGGAATACAGGGAGGGGGAGAGAGATACAGGGAGGTTGAGAGGGAGAGATACAGGGAAGGGGAGAGGGAGAGATACAGGGAGGAGGAGAGGGAGACATACAGGTAGGAGGGGAGAGAGAAACAGGGAGGGGGAGAGAGAGATACAGGGAGGGTGAGAGGGAGAGATACAGGGAAGGGGAGAGGGAGAGATACAGGGAAGGGGAGAGGGAGAGATACAGGGAGGAGGAGAGGGAGACATACAGGTAGGAAGGGAGAGAGATACAGGGAGGGTGAGAGAGAGATACAGGGAGCGGGGAGACATACAGGGAGGGGGAGAGAGAGATACAGGGAGGGTGAGAGGGAGAGATACAGGGAAGGGGAGAGATACAGGGAGGAGGAGAGGGAGACATACAGGTAGGAGGGGAGAGAGATACAGTGAGGGGGAGAGAGAGATACAGTGAGGGTGAGAGGGAGAGATACAGGGAAGGGGAGAGGGGAGATACAGGGAGGAGGAGAGGGAGACATACAGGTAGGAGGGGAGAGAGATACAGGGAAGGGGAGAGAGAGATACAGGGAGGGTGAGAGGGAGAGATACAAGGAAGGGGAGAGGGAGAGATACAGTGAGGGTGAGGGAAAGATACAGGGAGGGTGAGAGGGAGAGATACAGGGAAGGGGAGAGGGAGAGATACAGGGAGGAGGAGAGGGAGACATACAGGTAGGAGGGGAGAGAGATACAGGGAGCGGGAGAGAGAGATACAGGGAGGGTGAGAGGGAGAGATACAGGGAAGCGGAGAGGGAGAGAGATACAGGGAGGAGGAGAGGGAGACATACAGGTAAGAGGGGAGAGAGATACAGGGAGGGGGAGAGAGATACAGGGAGGAGGAGAGCGAGACATACAGGTAGGTGGGGAGAGATATACAGGGAGGGGGAGAGAAATACAGGGAGGGGGACAGAGATACAGTTACGGGGAGAGGGAGAGATACAGGGAGGGTGAGAGGGAGAGATACAGGGAAGGGGAGAGGGAGAGATGCAGGGAGGAGGAGAGGGAGCGATACAGGGAGGGGGTGAGAGAGATACAGGGAAGGGAGAGAGAGATACATGTAGGGGAAGAGGGAGAGATACAGGGAGGGGGAAAGGGAGAGATACAGGGAGGATGTGAGGGAGAGATACAGGGAGGGGAGAGAGAGAGATACAGGGAAGGGAGAGAGAGAAATACAGGGAGGAGGAGAGAGAGATACAGGGAAGGAGAGAGATACAGGGAGGAGGAGAGGGAGGCATACAGGTAGGAGGGAGAGAGATACAGGGAGGGGGAGAGAGAGATAAAGGGAGGGTGAGAGGGAGAGCTAAGGGGAGGGGAGAGAGATACACGGTGAGGAGGAGAGGGAGGCATACAGGTAGGAGGGGAGAGAGATACAGGGAGGGGGAGAGAGAGATACAGGGAGGGTGAGAGGGAGAGATACAGGGAAGGGAGAGGGAGAGATACAGGGAAGGGGAGAGGGAGAGATACAGGGAAGGGGAGAGGGAGAGATACAGGGAGGAGGAGAGGGAGACATACAGGTAGGAAGGAGAGAGATACTGGGAGGGCGAGAGGGAGATACAGGGGGGGAGAGAGGGATACAGGCAGGGGGAGAGAGATACAGGGAGGTTGAGAGGGAGAGATACAGGGAAGGGGAGAGGGAGAGATACAGGGAAGGGGAGAGGGAGAGATACAGGGAGGAGGAGAGGGAGATACAGGTAGGGGGAGAGAGATACAGGGAGGTTGAGAGGGAGAGATACAGGGAAGGGGAGAGAGAGATACAGGGAGGAGGAGAGGGAGACATACAGGTAGGAGTGGAGAGAGATACAGTGAGGGGGAGAGAGAGATACAGGGAGGGTGAGAGGGAGAGATACAGGGAGAGGGAGAGAGATACAGGGAGGGTGAGAGGGAGAGATACAGGGAGGATGAGAGGGAGATACAGGGAGGGGAGAGAGAGATACAGGGAAGGGGAGAGAGAGAAATACGGGGAGGAGGAGAGAGAGATACAGGGAAGGGGAGAGAGAGATACAGGGAGGAGGAGAGGGAGGCTTACAGGTAGGAGGGGAGAGAGATACAGGGAAGGGGAAAGAGAGATACAGGGAGGAGGAGAGGGAGGCATACAGGTAGGAGGGGAGAGAGATACAGGGAGGGGGAGAGAGATAAAGGGAGGGTGAGAGGGAGAGCTAAGGGGAGGGGAGAGAGATACAGGGAGGAGGAGAGGGAGGCATACAGGTAGGAGGGGAGAGAGATACAGGGAGGGGAGAGAGAGATACAGGGAGGGTGAGAGTGAGAGATACAGGGAAGGGGAGAGGGAGAGATACAGGGAAGGGGAGAGGGAGAGATACAGGGAAGGGGAGAGGGAGAGATACAAGGAGGAGAAGAGGGAGACATACAGGTAGGAGGGAGAGAGATACAGTGAGGGGGAGAGAGAGATACAGGGAGGATGAGAGGGAGATACAGTGAGGGGAGAGAGAGATACAGGGAAGGGGAGAGAGAGAAATACAGGGAGGAGGAGAGGGAGGCATACAGGTAGGAGGGGAGAGAGATACAGGGAGGGGGAGAGAGAGATACAGGGAGGTTGAGAGGGAGAGATACAGGGATGGGGAGAGGGAGAGATACAGGGAGGAGGAGAGGGAGACATACAGGTAGGAGGGGAGAGAGATACAGTGAGGGGGAGAGAGAGATACAGGGAGGAGGAGAGGGAGGCTTACAGGTTGGAGGGGAGAGAGATACAGGGAGGGGGAGAGAGAGATACAGGGAGCGTGAGAGGGAGAGATACAGGGAAGGTGAGAGGGAGAGATACAGTGAGGGTGAGAGAGATACAGGGAGGGTGAAAGGGAGAGATATAGGGAAGTGGAGAGGGAGAGTTACAGGTAGGAGGAGAGAGATACAGGGAGGGGGAGAGAGATACAGGGAGGAGGAGAGGGAGATACAGGGAGGGGGAGAGAGAGATACAGGGAGGGTGAGAGGGAGAGATACAGGGAGGATGAGAGGGAGATACAGTGAGGGGAGAGAGAGATACAGGGAAGGGAGAGAGAGAAATACAGGGAGGAGGAGAGGGAGGCTTACAGGTAGGAGGGAGAGAGATACAGGGAGGGGGAGAGAGAGATACAGGGAGGGGGAGAGAGAGATACAGGGAGGGTGAGAGTGAGAGATACAGGGAAGGGGAGAGTGAGAGAGATACTGGGAGGAGGAGAGGGAGACATACAGGTAGGAGGAGAGAGATACAGGGAGGGGTTGAGAGAGATACAGGGAGAGTGAGAGGGAAAGATAAAGGGAAGGAGAGGGGTAGAGATACAGGTAGGGGGGAGAGAGATACAGGTAGGGGGAGAGAGAGATACAGGGAGGAGGAGAGGGAGACATACAGGTAGGAGGGGAGAGAGATACAGGGAGGGGGAGAGAAATACAGGGAGGGGGAGAGAGATACAGGTAGGGGGAGAGATACAGGGAGGGTGAGAGGGAGAGATACAGGGAAGGGGAGAGGGAGAGATGCAGGGAGGAGGAGAGGGAGCGATACAGGGAGGGGGAGAGAGAGAGATACAGGGAGGGGAGAGATTGATACATGTAGGGGAAGAGGGAGAGATACAGGTAGGGGGAGAGAGATACAGGGAAGGGGCGAGAGAGATACAGGGATGGGGAGAGGGAGAGATACAGGGAGGATGTGAGGGAGAGATACAGGGAGGGGAGAGAGAGATACAGGGAAGGGGAGAGAGAGAAATACAGGGAGGAGGAGAGAGAGATACAGGGAAGGGGAGAGAGAGATACAGGGAGGAGGAGAGGGAGGCTTACAGGTAGGAGGGGAGAGAGATACAGGGAGGGGGAGAGAGAGATACAGGGAGGGTGAGAGGGAGAGATACAGGGAAGGGGAGAGGGAGAGAGATACAGGGAGGAGGAGAGGGAGACATACAGGTAGGAGGGGAGAGAGATACAGGGAGGGTGAGAGGGAGAGATACAGGGAATGGGAGAGGGAGAGATACAGGGAGGGGAGAGGGAGAGATACAGGGAGGAGGAGAGGGAGAAATACAGGGAGGAGGAGAGAGATATACAGGGAAGGGGAGAGGGAGAAATGAAGGGGAGAGGGAGAGATACAGGGAGGGTGAGAGAGAGATACAGGGAGGATGAGAGGGAGATACAGGTAGGGGAGAGAGAGATACAGGAAGGGGAGAGAGAGAGACAGGGAGGGGCAGAGAGATACAGGGAGGATGAGAGGGAGATACAGGGAGGGGAGAGAGAGATACAGGTAGGGGAGAGAGAGATACAGGAAGGGGGAGAGAGATACATGGAGGGTGATAGGGAGAGATACAGGGAGGATGAGAGGGAGATACAGGGAGGGGAGAGATAGATACAGGGAAGTGGAGAGAGAGAAATACAGGGAGGAGGAGAGAGATACAGGGAAGGGGAGAGAGAGAGAAAGAGGGAGAGTGAGAGGGAGAGAGAGAGAGGGGGGAGAGAGAAAGGCGTCTGGTACAGTATGTAGAGCACAGATAACGAAGGAGGGAGGGACAAGAGAGCCTGAGTGAAAGAAAATGACAGAGCATGGGAGTGACAACGACGGAAAAGAGAGAAAGGAAAACGGAGGACAGAAGAGTGAAGCATGGATAAACAAGTTACTAAAATGACTTCCTCCCTCGCTCCTCGTCCTCTGGTAAAGAATAAAACCCTGGTTTAAATCTTTCAGCTCCCTTTCACCCATTTCATTTGTTATTCGAAATACCCTTCTTCAGTTACTCTCTCAGTCTTATTACAGAGGCATCTTGGGTCCACGTCACATTGTCAGTCCTTTGCTGCCCCTATCATTTTTCATGACCTTGTCAGCATCTGTCACTCACTACCCCCTCTGTCCTCCTTTCCTACCTCTCCATGAAGTTTCCCAGAGAGGATTGAAGTGAGGAAATCTGTTAAAATCTGTCCATGTGAGAATACAGAGATAAGCAGACTAAGTGTGTATTTTTTGTATGGATGTCTATGAGAGTGTCAGATTTGGTCAACAAAAAAATTGTAATGCTAATTTGATAAGTGAGGCTTATTTGAACAAATATAAGTTTCATAAGGTTTAGGTTGTTACACACATGGCATCTTGGTAACTTTGAGAAAAACAATTTTATATTGAAGTTTCATATCTGCCCTCTCATTGGCTAGAATGTCCCCACCTGATCTCGAATTCTCCCGCTTGCCTTTCCACCTTTGCAACAACGACTCCTATTGTTAGTGCGGATACAAGACTATCTCGTCATTACAGTATCTCTGCGTTTCCTCACATCAGTAAGTCAATTTGATGATAACTTTATTGATCCCTGCCAGGTTAACATGGAGGCCTCTTCATGGGTTGCATGCTCGGAGACACTGAGACAGCAAGGACTCACAGGGTTCCGTATCTGATTCAGGATCTGCAGGGAATCTGATTCCCTCTGGCGTATTTTTAGCTTCTTCATAGCAGTAGATTCAAATATATTTGGTCACGTCACGTTATCTGTTGAAGTAATCTTTCCATCTTCCAGCCAGGGGGTGTATAATGTACTTAGGTTTTAGCATGCACAACAATTTCACACATACATATTATGTGTTGTACTGTATGTGCTCCTAATGCATTCTGTAATCATATAACAGTGTATGAAATTGCTAATTTAGCTAGCCTATCTGTGAGGAGGGAAGGAGTGGAGGATTTCTGAGTTACACTGGTGACTGATCAATGAACGATTCTGAGAGGTTGTTTTCAAATAACATAACAGTCAGACACACTGGAAGGACCATGCATTCCAGAATATGAATACAATGTGTACAGTCCAACAGATAGGGGTGCTGTGTCAGGTCAGACACACTGGAAGGACCATGCATTCCAGAATATGAATACAATGTGTACAGTCCAACAGATAGGGGTGCTGTGTCAGGTCAGACACACTGGAAGGACCATGCATTCCAGAATATGAATACAATGTGTACAGTCCAACAGATAGGGGTGCTGTGTCAGGTCAGACACACTGGAAGGACCATGCATTCCAGAATATGAATACAATGTGTACAGTCCAACAGATAGGGGTGCTGTGTCAGGTCAGACACACTGGAAGGACCATACATTCCAGAATATGAATACAATGTGTACAGTCCAACAGATAGGGGTGCTGTGTCAGGTCAGACAATGTATTGGTCAGAAAGTGTAACAGAAAGCTCTGTACTACATGTGCTGTACTTCTGCTAAGTGTTACATGTGACATTCCCCATCTCCTGTCTCCATAACAAGCCTCAACTATTTACTTCCCAGGGGGCAGAAGGAGGCGAGGCCAGCATACAGGTGTTGTCTCCTTAACTTTGAAGTGCATTCCCTTTGTGTTCTCTATGCAGGAGAGATATGTTCTGGTCTTCTCAAATGGGACCCTATTCCATTTATAGTGAGGAGCCCTATAAAGGGAATCGGGTGCCATTTGGGACACAGACATGCTATAGCTCCCATTGGTTTTATTGGCCATAAATAACTACAAGTATGTCAACTACAAATGTGATCTAAACTTGGTACTTAGCACTCCGTGTACAGCATTTTTTTTGTTGCTAGTTATTGAATGCATGGATTAATAAAATAGTGTATAATTTAGCTAAGTAGTTATATCTCGGATAAAATGTACAGATAATTCCTGGAAATGAAGAGAATTGACATGAATACAATACACATGACAAAGAAAAATAAACAGAAAGGTAAACCAATTACCCATTTAGTAATTAACAATACACATTTCTCACTTCACAATGATCTTACCGTAGCACCCACACAATAGTTTAATGAATTTCCTCAACTGAAGTTCACTTAGGTAATATTTTATTTCATTTATTCATTTAATTTTTCAAAACTATTTTTTTCCATAATAAATTTTACTTTGATTTCAATAATAAAGAAATAGTCACAATTTGAACATAAAATACTGTAGAAAAAAATACCACAGGTAGAAAGAAACAAAAGAAACAAACAAACAAAGAAGAATTCATAATCATCATTATTTATAGGTCATAGTAGTTCTCCTCATACTCATTCCAAGTACATCAGGTCATCAGGAAAGCAGAATAGAATTGACATTAGAATGACAGTACAAACACACAAACGGTTGAAATGGTTGCTTCTTTGTCTTATTTCTTCTTCAGATTGTTTCCGTCAGCCCAAGCGTACACTGGACAATCATATTATAGGACCACTTGGAAACACATACATCATCATCATCATCATTCGGAATATAGGTCTTCATTCTCAAGTAGCTAGGTTTAGTTTGGCGGGCAGGTATCGGGAGGAAGGCAGTCTGTTACTGTTATTGCCCCAGCAATTGGGAGGGGGCGGGAATGGGGAGAAAGGCAGTGAAACCCTGGAGACGTTACCTCATCCTGCATGTCATCATCATGCCATGCCTCTGCTGTACACTATTATCATTGAATGGTAGACTTGAGGACCAAGTCAGGTTACTACTGGGCCGGGTTAATATATCTATTAGATCAGGTTGGCATTTGTATAAAAACTCAACAGGAACACATGTATAAAGGTGGAATGAATAATGAAATAATCCCCCCCCCCAAAAATGGCATTGCGGATCGATGTCATCGTAAAATCTTCTATATCTAGCAACACTTAATAACATTTAATTTAGTATTTTTGTCATTTTCTTATTTTTTTATTCCAAAAATGGTTGGAGGAGGAGCAGATATAGTTTGCGTGGTCATCTATACAACAGGCTATAAAACACCACTTTGTCACAGTCCAGAAAGCACATATAGATGTGGTTGTACTGTATATAAACATATGTACTGTAGTAAGATACGTTTTGCGTGCATGGAGTTCCAGGATCAGAATGATCGCGTTCACAACGTTCCGACGTCTCCTTCCACAATTCTGTTAAACACATTGCCTTAGATTCCACACTGATGTCGAAAACCAAGTCGTCCACAATTCTTAACTGGCAAAGATGAATCTTGAATAGAACTTGACATAAGTCTCTCAAGATCAAGATTATTCATAGGCCCTTTTGTCTTTGCACTGTTAACAGATCGGGTGGCCATTTTTTATATTAGTCTGTTCTGGGCCATTACTGCCACTATAAAAAGTGCAAATACTTTGGCTGATTCCTCAAACAAACGTACCATCTTCATCCTTTCACTTCCTTCTTCACTGTTGCCTTGCCTTCCCATGATCTCGTTTCTTTTCTTTCACTCGTCATCCATTGTTGGAAATGTTTGGAGTTGGGTTTTCTTTATGTACCTTATTAATGCGCTTCGTGTTTTATGTATTTTCTCCTAAAGATCCCAGCAAACACAAAGACAGGATATGTAAATGATAACATGAAAACATTGGAGTTTGTTGTTGTAATATTGTATATTTCTCAATTGTATATCTCTCCTCTCACATTTAACTCAAACTTCGAGAGTGAGATATTGGCCAACCAATATCCTGGTAATAAACAGAACAAGTCACAGACGGCGTTAATTGGTTAGTTTGTTTGTTGATCCATGATGTATAGGTACTTCAGTTGATTATCTAATTATTCTGCAGCTTGCCATAAGGTTGAGACACCCTTTCTTATCATTAGTATAGTCCAGTACAGTACCGCCATCTCCCTGGTGCTATTTCTTACAGTCCAGTGTGCTTGGGTAGAAGAATCTAAAGGAAGATGTTTAGTTTTTTACTCCTTTTCACTTTCCAGTATACCACCACCCACCATGTCTTAGATAAAATGAAAGACTAAATGTTCTTTTGTTGTTTTTGTTTAATTTTGTTTGTTCGTTATTATACACTTTTTATTGGTCTTCCGATCTCCGGATTCGTCTTTTTGAGTCATAAAAAGTTTGAATAATTGGTCCAATCTTTGCGAGGGGCCAGTGGTGAAGACCAGAGACAGTAAGGATCACACATAGTACTCCTTGTCTTTATTCTTCTTGCTCTTAGAGGAAGTCTTGGCGGCGTTTGGCGGTTTCTCCTTCACCACCGTCCCGTTGGACTGCGATGTGTTACTAATGTAGTTACGGCTCTCGTCTACATGGTAAGAACCCTCGTCCCGGTTGCGGTATTTGTACATGGCATAGAGCAGGATGAGGATACAGAGGGCGGCTGCCGCTATGATTCCAACCACCATCCCCGTGGTACTGCTCGACTCACGGAACACCCCCTCCGATGGACCAGGGTAGCCCTTCACTGCCGGACCTGTTGGGTTAGCTGTGGAGAGGGAGGGAGAGAGAGAGAGAGAGAGAGAGAGAGAGAGAGAGAGAGAGAGAGAGAGAGGAGGAAGTGAAGGGGGTTAGGGGGAGAGAAAGAGAGAGAGAGAGAGAGAGAGGAGGAGGAAGTGAATGGGGTTAGGGGGAGAGAGAGAGAGAGAGAGAGAGGGGGAGAGAGAAAGGGGGTTAGGGGAGATAAAAGAGAGAGAGAGAGAGAGAGAGAGAGAGAGAGAGAGAGAGAGAGAGAGAGAGAGGAGGAAGTGGAGGGGGTTAGGGGAGAGAGAGAAAGAAAGAGAAAGAGAGAGAGGATGTGGAGGGGGTTAGGGAGAGAGAGAGAAAGAGAGAGAGAGAGAGAGAGAGAGAGGAGGAAGTGGAGGGGGTTAGGAGAGAGGGAGAGAGAGAGAGAGCGAGAGAGGAGGAAGTGGAGGGGGTTAGGAGAGAGGGAGAGAGAGAGAGAGCGAGAGAGAAAGAGAGAGAGAGGAGGAAGTGGGGGAGGTTAGGGGAGAGAGCACGAGAGGAGCAAGTGGAGGTGGTTAAGAGAGAGCGAGAGAGGGGGTTAGGGGAGAGGAAATGAGTGAGAGAGAGGCGGAAGTGGAGGGGGTTAGGGGAGAGAGAGAGAGAGAAGTGGATTTATTATATGTTGCTCATATCCAACACAAGGAAGCCTATACCATTCCACACAGAACACATTCAATAGCTTATATACTTCTGACAAATACTCAAAAATAAGTAATACAATGAAAGTTTATTTTCGCCTTCATTGATTTCACACAATGACAACAGAAAGTGAATGGATTTCTCTCAGGTGCATTAACATCAATATACAGTATGATCAATATCATTAGCCACTATGAAAACAGCCTCAAGGTGTGCTAGCAGATTCCAGATCCCCTGACCTGAGTGCACCTACCAACAGAGTCACTTCATTCTATTTGTATGAGTAACTCATAACCAGTGCACCTACCAACAATCACTCACAACCATGACATGGATGAGCTCACCCACATACGGTAGAGTAGGGATGTGAGGACATTTTGACAGTCCACAATGATTCATAGTCACCAACAACAGGCCATCTAGAGAGAACCAGCTTCGTCATTATGATGCAAATTACAAATTAGCAACATAATGATCCCCATCAATTTCAGTGTATTTCATTTTCAATGAATGAAATGAATTGGCAATGGCCAATGCGGTCTCTGTAATGAACTCTAAATGTTTGATAACAGCGGATTAATAACTGAGCTACACTGCACTTTTGGGAGCCATTTGCACCGACTGAATGGGAAGCTGATTAGATATCAGACAGCCCTCTTTGTGTTCCGAGTGCTGTCCAAATTATAATCCATCTTCCATCAGCTTTCTCTGATAGGCCTCTCCACTGTTCCCCTTCATATCATTCTCTCCCATTCTCGCTCTCATTTTTATTTCTCTTTCTCAATGTCGAGCTCTCTCTCTCTCTCATTTTCTCGTTATCCCTCTCTCTCTGTGCTAATGCCCTCCTTAGATTAAGTACTTTTAAACTTTCACCTCATCTATTCCTCCTCTATTCCTTTATACCTTTACCTAATTTAGTGGTTCATGTTCTGACTTTAGGTTCCTGTGCACAATGTAATGGCAGACTCCAGCTCATGAGAAACCCTGGACTAAAGCACTAGAGCAGGTATGCTAACAACAGACATAGGCTGTGTCCTAAATTGCATCATATTCACTACATAGTGCACTACTTTTGACCAGGGCCCATAGGGACTAAATAGAGGTAAAAACAATATATATACTGTACATAGGCACTCTATATGAAATAGGCTGCCATTTGAGTCATAGTCCCAAATGCAAGGACAGGAGAAGAGAGTGCAGTAGTGCAGGTGAGCAGCTAACAATGCTAGCAGACACTCAAGGACAAGACGAGAGGAGAGCAAGCGCCGCTAGGAGATTGAGTGTGACTGAGCCTAGCAACAGATTAGCTTTGCCCGTGACAAGCCAAGTTATCCTTGTAGACAGGTGTGAAGAAGGCGCTGGCCTTGTGTGCACAAGCCACCGGCTGACACGCTGGCGACACTCCCCTCCCCCAGCTAACATTGTGAAAGGAGAGAGAGGAGAGTTTACAGTGGGTTAGCTACTTGTGTTACATTTTCGATCTATTCTTTGGTTCAGGGTCAAAGATTCGACAGTGGAGATAATGTGGTGGCTGGTGGTGTGAAGAGGAGGAGGTGGGGGAGGAGGAGGGAGGAAGAGCGGTAGAGAAAGGGAGAGAGAAAGAAGAGAGAGGAGAGGTAGAGAGAGGTAGCTAGAAAGAGAAACAGAGAGAGTGACTTTTTCATATGGAGCCGTGTTCATATGCAGCCAGTCAAGCAACCTCTCCCTGACCTCGCCCGCCGTCTTGTCAACCGTTGCCCGCGGTGAGGGTGGCGGTGACAGAGGTAAGGGAGAACACAGGAGGGCTATGTCAGACACTCCAGGATTGGTTCATACAACTGGGTTGTGACAACGCTGTTGTCCTCACTTGTCCGGATTCAGAGTGAAGATCAAGCGTGCACAACTTGTACTTTCGCTTTAAATCATTCCAAAAAGGTCAAATAAGGGGAGCTTATATTTGGCAACCTGCCACTAGGGGCAACAGTGAGTGCTGTTACCTGATTCCTTTAGTTATTACTTACATACACATACAAACGGCTACATCATACAAACATCATTACATCACACCTGGTCAGACCCACTAGCCCCCAACCCTACAGTATATCCCTTATTACTTTCTGCCACATGGCCTTAAACTGCACCAAGTTGTTTCTCTCCATTGCCCACACTCTTTAGATGTTTTGATAATAAAGCATTTGAACTTTCCATTGAGTGAACTACGGAGGATTGGCTGATTACCAGTTTTTGAGAATACGTTTTTTAAAGATAATAGATGAGAAGAGTATTGTCCAACCAATTGAGTATCTCACTGCACCCTCATATATCATGTCTTCAAATATACAGACAGACAAATTAAAAGTACATTTACATTGCAGTACCTCTGACATCCATCTTTCCAACTCCGCCCATAACCTTTTTAATTTTGAAACATTCCCAGAAGGCATGAATTATTGAGTCATTAGTAGTTTTACACTTCAGACATGACTCTGCCATTGTGCTGTAGAATTGGTCTCTTATATAATAAATTCAATACATTAAAACCTGTTGCGACTCTAGGGGCAGTATTTTCATTTTTCGAAAAAAAAACATTCCCGTTTTAAACGGGATATTATGTCAGGACAAGATGCTAGAATATGCATATAATTGACAGCTTTGGATAGAAAACACTAACGTTTCCAAAACTGTAAAGATATTGTCTGTGAGTATAACAGAACTGATGTTGCAGGCGAAAGCCTGAGAAAAATCCAATCTGGAAGTGCTCCATATTTTGAAAGCGCTGCGTTCCAATGAGTCCCTATTGAGCTGTGAATGTGCTATCAACCAGCTTACACTTTCTACGTATTCCCCAAGGTGTCTACAGCATTGTGACATAGTTTTATGCATTTATGTTGAAGAATAGCCGTAGGCGGCTACATTGCGTAAGTGGTCACCTGATGGCTCCCAGGGGACTCTCGCGTAAAATACAGAGGTAGCCATTACTCCAATCGCAATCGGTCCTACTGAAAAGCGAATTGTCCCGATGGATATATTATCAAATAGATATTTGAAAAACACCTTGAGGATTGATTATAAACAATGTTTGCCATGTTTCTGTTGATATTATGGAGCTAATTTTGAATATTGTTAGCTGTTTTCGTGACTGCAATTTCCGGGCGATTTCCCAGCCAAACGTGAAGAACAAACGGAGCTATTTTGCCTACAAAAATAATATTTTCTACCTGAGAGTCTCGTGAGTGAAAACATCCGAAGTTCATCAAAGGTAAACGATTTAATTTGATTGCTTTTCTGATTTTCGTGACAAGGTTGCCTGCTGCTAGCAAGGCATAATGCTATGCTAGGCTATCGATAAACTTACACAAATGCTTGTCTAGCTTTGGCTGTAAAGCATATTTTGAAAATCTGAGATGACAGAGTGATTAACAAAAGGCTAAGCTGTGTCTCGATATATTTCATTTGTGATTTTCATGAATAGGAATATTTTCTAGGGATATTTATGTCCGTTGCGTTATGCTAATTAGTTTCAGGCGATGATTACGCTCCCGCATGCGGGATGGGGAGTCAGTAGAGGTTTTAATGTATACTGGATTAAGCATACATTTTCGTTAACTGTAATTTTGTTAGTTATGTTCCAACATTCCCTCCATCTTGTGTCAATATCAGTTATTTTTATAGCTTGGTTCCAATAGTTTATATTTGTTTCTACGAGATTGTCAGTTGTATAGGCTCACTGCAAGATTTTGTATGCAATAAAAAAACATTTCAAATTTACATTTTGTGATATTAAACATTGGATTTATTTGTAAATATTGGTCAACTCAAAATGGCTTTTTAAAGATGTTGAGGAAATACATAGATTTCCTATTACCAAGTCATTTACAGTTTCTATGCGTTTAGTTTCAATTGGTATTACCGAAAACAAATGTAAAAATGTTGGCAGCCATGCCATTCTAAAGAGGTTCATTCTAACTGTAAGATTTAGGATAAGAATATTCCATGTAATTAGATCTGCTTTCATATGGTTGAGTAATGGAATACATCTTTATATATTTGTTGTTTGTTTTCACTTATTAAGCATCCTAAGTATTTCATATTTTTTTGTGGTCCACATAAATGATTGCTGTAGATTGTGAGTTTTTTTTCTTATATTGCCATTATTTACTTTTTTTCCCACGTAAATGTTATAATCTGAGATTTTTGTGTATTAAAAATTGGTCAGGTTCATCAGGAGATCATCTGCAAATAATTTTAGTTTAAATTCATGTTTACCAATACTGATACCTGTTACGTTTAGGTCCTGTCTAATTCTTTCTGCAAGTGGTTACAATTGCCAGGGGGTCGGGGGGACATCCTAGTCTAGTGCCCCCTTCTAAAGCAATTTGTTCAGATAATGTATTATTTGTGTATATTTTTCTTTAGGACGTTTACACAATATGTTTTATAAAATAGATATTTTAAGCTGGAAAGTTTAAAGTTTCCAATGTTTTGAATAGAAAAGGCCATTCAACACAATCAAAAGCCTTTTTTCGGCATCAACAGCCATTATTGATTAATCTATATCTGTCTTTCCAAAGGTTGCAAGTTCAAATCCAGCGATAGAAAGTCATTTTTTAGATTTTGTTTTAAGCCTATCCCAAACCTTAAGCCTAACCTTAAAAATATGGAGTTAATGCCTAAACGTAAACACTTTCAATTTGACGTTTGCAACAATCTTGAAATTATTTTTTTGAAAAACATGGATGAACGTCTGTTTCTGACGTGAGACTGTGAGAGCTAGTTGCCTGAGACACCCTCGGCGAGTGGGGTCACGGCATGGGATCAGACATTATCGAAGGTGACCCGAGAGAAACTAGGGTTAAATGCCTTGCTCAAGGGCAGATGTTTTTTACCTAGTCGTTTCAGCTTTTCGGTTGCTGGCCCAATGTTCTAACTGCTAGGCTGCATGCCAATGGGAGTCAATGGGAGACAGAATACCACACACTCAGTCTCCCTGTCCCTTCTGACACCCCCCACCCATCATTGATGTGTTGCAAATATTATATGGAACCAGTGGGCAACAACAACACATCACTGATCTTATGGAAACATATCTCAATGTACCACTAGGGATCATAGAGAGATTTATAGAGATAATAGAAATGCATTACTTTTGCCTGCTGCGTGTCTTGAATCTATCCGTTTGTTCTTCTACTCTCTATACTAATCTCATGAAACATAAGCTCTTCTCCTGTCCTTCTTCACCACAAGCATCTGTTGTACAGTACAATTAGCACATAATGCATGCTAATAGGGACCAATTTGGAAGATATGAAGATATAGAAGAAGGAAATAATGGGACAGAGTTGCTCCGCAACAACAAAGACATGAACATCAGATGAACCTTGTAGCTACCTCACTATGGTATGACAAGGATTAAGGATTTTATACTTTGATATATATTTTCCCTCTTCTTTTTTTGTGTGTCAGTTTCATCTGATATTCCTACAAGTTTAATGAACAGAGGGTGAAAGAAAAGGACATGAGCTAAAACGATTTATAGATAAGATGAAGATTACTTTATTGGTCAATTGCACACAAGGTCCAAGCGAAATTTGACTTCCGTTTTTAACCCAACTGCTCAGAAAGACACACATACATACACAAGCACATACACTTTTTGTTGTTGTTTGGTAGAGGTGCAGGGGGCTGCCACATTTGGAGCACCGGGAGCTGTTATTGTGTGTTGTTAAGTGCCTTGCTCAAGGGGCCCAATGGCAGGCAATGGCATTTAGGTTTTGATACCAGCAACCCTCCGGTTGCCAGCTCAATTCCCGCCCAATTCTTTCCTGTCTGAACACGGGATTAAAACTGTAGTCCATTTTTCGTTATTACAGCGAATGAAGGATTCATTTATCTTCAATGAGCAGGCTGGTCTGGGGGGGAGGGAGTACCGTACAGTGAGATTCACTACTTAGCAGACTGGGATGGGGAGGGAGTATAGAGTTCAGAGAACAGTGAGATTCACTACATAACACACTGAGATGGGGAGGGAGTATAGAGTTCAGAGAACAGTGAGATTCACTACTTAGCGTTTGTATTATCGCTCTTGTCTGTATTGTGCTGACACTGATGTGTCTTTGTCCAGACAGATTAACCTTCATTAAGGATTATCAGACTAATAGTCCAGCGCCCAATGAGGTCTATCAAACTATACACACGACCCATGAATCATCAGTTAGTGTCATTGCCAGTAGATATACAGTGGCCAATCTATATACTGTAACCTACTGTAAATGTACAGTACATTAAGGCTTATTTGTAACGGTTTAGATCGGACCAAAGCGCAGCGTGGTAGGTGTCCATATTTTAATGAAATATAACCGAACACTGAATACAAAAGAACAAGAGAAATAAATGAAAACCGAAACAGTTCTGTATGGTAAAACACAGACACAGAAAACAGAAAACAACTACCCACACAGCATAGTGAGAAAACAGCCTAAGTATGGTTCTCAATCAGAGACAACGATCGACAGCTGCCTCTGATTGGGAACCATACCAGGCCAAACACAGAAATACAAACTTAGAATACACAACATAGAATGCCCACCCCAACTCACGCCCTGACCAAACTAAAACAGAGACATAAAAAAGGAACTAAGGTCAGGACGTGACGTTATTAGTCTGTACTCCAGCACCAATGGTGTCTATGAAACACAACCCATGGAACAACCTCTGAATCCCGTGAGTCACTGGTTAGCATCACACATGCAGTAGATGTACAATAAGCATTTTATATAACCTAAAACCAACCCTAAATGTACGTTAAGGATTATTAGAGTGTAGTCCAACACAATCAAACACCTGACCCATGGAACAACCCATCAGTTATCGGTTAGCCTTACTCATGCAGTAAATATACTGTAGGTCCACCATTTTATGGGTTTTGTTTGGTACGTAGGTCTATCGCTCTGCTGTTTTTAAATAGAGCAGGGATTTCTACCCGGTATTTACAGTTGAAGTTGGAAATTAACATACACTTATGTTGGAGTCATTAAAACTCGTTTTTCAACCACACCACAAATTTCTTGTTAACAAACTATAGTTTTGGCAAGTCAGTTAGGACATCTACCTTGTGCATGACACAAGTAATTTTAGCAACAACTGTTTACAGACAGATTATTTAACTTATAATTCACTGTATCACAATTCCAGTGGGTCAGAAGTTTACATACACTAAGTTGACTGTGCCTTGAAACAGCTTGGAAAATTCCAGAAAATTATGTCTTGGCTTTAGAAGCTTCTGATAGGTTAATTGACATCATTTGAGTCAATTGGAGGTGTACCCGTGGATGTATTTCAAGGCCTACCTTCAAACTCAGTGCCTCTTTGCTTGACATCATGGGAAAATCAAAAGAAATCAAAATGTAGACCTCCACAAGTCTGGTTCATCCTTGGGAGCAATTTCCAAATGCCTGAAGGTACCAAGTTCATCTGTACAAACAATAGTACGCAAGTATAAACACCATGGGACCAGGTAGCCGTCATACCGCTCAGGAAGGAGACTCGTTCTGTCTCCTAGAGATGAACATACTTTGGTGCGAAAAGTGCAAATCAATCCCAGAACAACAGCAAAGGACCTTGTGAAGATGCTGAAGGAAACGGGTACAAAAGTATCTTTATCCACAGTAAAACAAGTCCTATATTGACATAACCTGAAAGACCGCTCAGCAAGGAAGAAGCCACTGCTCCAAAACCGCCATAAAAAAAGACAGATTACGGTTTGCAACTGCACATGGGGACAAAGATCATACTTTTTTTGGTCTGATGAAACAAAAATAGAACTGTTTGGCCATCATGACCATCATCATGTTTGGAGGAAAAAGGGGGAGGCTTGCAAGCCGAAGAACACCATCCCCATCGTGAAGCACGGGCGTGGCAATGTCATGTTGTGAGGATGCTTTGCTGCAGGAGGGACTGGTGCACTTCAGAAAATAGATGGCATCATGAGGTAGGAAAATTATGTGGATATATTGAAGCAACATCTCAAGACATCAGTCAGGAAGTCAAAGCTTGGTTGCAAATGGGTCTTCCAAATGGACAATGACCCCAAGCATAATTCCAAAGTTGTGGCAAAATGTCTTATGGACAACAAAGGCAAGGTATTGGAGTGGCCATCACAAAGCCCTGACCTCAATCCTTTGGAACATTTGTGGGCAGAACTGAAAAAATGTGTGTGCGAGCAAGGAGGCCTACAAACCTGACTCAGTTACACCAGCTCTGTCAAGAGGAATGGGCCAAAATTCACTCAACCGATATTAAACAATTTAAAGGCAACGCTACCAAATACTACTTGAGTGTATGTAAACTTCTGACCCACTGGGAATGTGATGAAAGAAACAAAAGCTGAAATAAATCATTCTCTTTCCTATTATTCTGACATTTCACATTCTTAAAATAAAGAGGTGATCCTAACGAATTTTTACTAGGATTAAACGTCAGGAATGTTGAAAAATTGAGTTTAAATGTATTTGGCTCAGGTGTATGTAAACTTCCGACTTCAACTGTATCTCTCTAATGTAACACACCTGAATCAGCTAATCAAGGTCATAGTGACCAGCTAATTAGTAGAATCAGATGTATAAGATTAGGGTTAGGTTGAAGCAAAATCCAGCTAGAGGGTTGCTATTCAGGAGGAGGGTTGGTGTATGTCTGGACTCCATCCCTTTCCTTCCTTTAGTTGGGGTGGAGAGAGAAAGATAGTTGTTATGGGGAGGTTGTCACGAACACTGATGATTGTTTAACAGACAATGTTGGTCTTTTCATTTGTCCTTAATGAATAAAATAGCATAAAGGAACTTTGAAAATGCCTTTTTTGAGTGCGGAACCTCAACTACTTATTCATATGTCTAGGTAGTGCCATCCCATATCACTCCCATCCCAGAATGCTTCACTCTCCTCTCTGCATCTGCCTGTATCTTCTTTAACAGTCCATCACCAAGGCAAAGCGAAGGAAATTATAAACCCAGGGAGAAATGGCGCCTGAAACAAGTGTTTAAAATTATGGCCGCTCTTATAAACTCTACTCAAGCGTACCCAAGGGTAAAATTAGACGGACAAAAAATAACCTTAAAGTGGTGAGAGCCTAGCTTCATGATGGTACAGCAGGGGAGAGAGAGAGACAGGGAGAGCGGGTGGGTGAGAGCCTAGCTTCATGATGGTACAGCAGGGGAGAGAGAGAGACAGGGAGAGCGGGTGGGTGAGAGCCTAGCTTCATGATGGTACAGCAGGGGAGAGAGAGAGACAGGGAGAGCGGGTGGGTGAGAGCCTAGCTTCATGATGGTACAGCAGGGGAGAGAGAGAGACAGGGAGAGCGGGTGGGTGAGAGCCTAGCTTCATGATGGTACAGCATGGGAGAGAGAGAGACAGGGATAGGGGGTGGGTGAGAGCCTAGCTTCATGATGGTACAGCAGGGGAGAGAGAGAGACAGGGAGAGGGGGGTGGGTGAGAGAGAGAGATGGGAGGGGTATGGAAGGTGAAGCGAGATAGATAGCTAGAAAGAGTGAGTAATAGAGAGAGAGG
Organism: Oncorhynchus tshawytscha; assembly: GCF_018296145.1. Classification (NCBI taxonomy): domain Eukaryota; kingdom Metazoa; phylum Chordata; class Actinopteri; order Salmoniformes; family Salmonidae; genus Oncorhynchus; species Oncorhynchus tshawytscha. The sequence goes on from NC_056453.1 coordinate 30,400,257, forward strand.
GGAGAAAGGGGAGAGAGAGTGAGAAAGATATCGTGATGGGGAGAAAGGGGAGAGAGAGTGAGAGTGAGAGTGAGAGTGAGAGTGAGAGTGAGAAAGATATCGTGATGGGGAGAAAGATACTGTGAACTGAAGGGGGAAACTTTTAAGGGAGTGAACTGATGTAAAAGCTACCAGAATAACCTTTCTCCATCACTTCGTTTCATCTCTGGTTGAAACTCCTAGGGTGCCTCCCAAATGGCACACTATTCCCTAAATAGTGCACTACTTTTGACCATTTCCTGGCCATAATAAAAAACCCTGCTGTTTTATTCATGTTTTATAACCCTCCGACAATGTGTAATGTTTCAGTCATTTAGTCACAAGTCATTTCCCCTCAGCAAGGCTGTCGGGGCCTTGATGGGTGGTTGGGTTGGGGTTTCAGCGGGAGAGATAGGAGATATACCAATACATCGGGAAAAAAGAGACAGAAAATGAGACAAGCAGATATCATATGACTCTTATTCACCATGATATATACATATGATTGAGCAGAACGTAATGGTATGGCACTAAATTGCGGCAGTGTCGGTGTATGAAAGGCACTGTGAGAGGTAGTTGGAATGAAATGAGGCAAAATTAGGTATTGAAAAGGTGGTCTAGTAGCTCTGATGGTCTACTGTATGTCCTCGAAGCGACAGCTATGGTGATATGTCTCTGCTTTGAATTAAAGAAGTTATAGGAGGATTCTCTTTTCTCTGTTTAATTCTAGCTGGGTCTCTTTCTTCCTCTATAGATGTCAACCTAAAGAGACCCCATCTCTCTCTCTCTCTCTCTCTCTTAGCAATCTCTCTTTCCATCTTTCCCTCTCTCTTTCTCCCTCTGCATTTTCTCTCTCTCTCGCTCTCTCTCTCTCTCTCGCTCTTTCTCACACAAACACTCTCTCACTCTCTCTCTCAATTTAAATGAAATACAATTCAAAGGGCTGTATTGGCATGGGAAACATGTTTACATTGCCAAAGCAAGTAAACACTCACAAAAGTTTTTAAATAATATAGACTCTCTCTCTCTCTCTCTCTCTCTCTCTCTCTCTCTCAGCTTTCCCTCTACGTAATCTCTCTCTCCATCTTTCTCTCTCTCTGTCCCCCATCTCTCTCTCTCTCTCTCTCTCTCTCTCTCTCAGCTTTCCCTCTACGTAATCTCTCTCTCCATCTTTCTCTCTCTCTGCCCCCCATCTCTCATCTCTCCCCCTCTCTCTCCCCCTCTCTCTCCCTCTCTCTCTCTCTCTCCCTCTCTCTCTGCCCCCATCTCTCTCTCTCTCTCTCTCTGCCCCCCATCTCTCTCTCTCTCTCTCTCTCTCTCTGCCCCCATCTCTCTCTCTCAGCTTTCCCTCTATGTAATCTCTCTCTCCATCTTTCTCTCTCTCTGCCCCCCATCTCTCTCTCTCTCTCTCTCTCTCTCCCTCTCTCAGCTTTCCCTCTACGTAATCTCTCTCTCCATCTTTCTCTCTCTCTGCCCCCATCTCTCATCTCTCCCCTCTCTCCCCCCTCTCTCTCCTCTCTCTCTCTCTCTCTCTCTCTCTCTCTCTCCCTCTCTCTCTGCCCCCCCTCTCTCTCTCTCTCTCTCTCTCTCTCTCTCCCTCTCTCAGCTTTCCCTCTACGTAATCTCTCTCTCCATCTTTCTCTCTCTCTGCCCCCATCTCTCATCTCTCCCCCTCTCTCTCCCTCTCTCTCTCTCTCTCTCTCCCTCTCTCTCTGCCCCCATCTCTCTCTCTCTCTGCCCCCATCTCTCTCTCTCTCTCTCTCTCTCTCTCTCTGCCCCCATCTCTCTCTTTCTCTGCCCCCCATCTCTCTCTCTCTCTTTGCCCCCCATCTCTCTCTCTCTCTGCCCCCCCCATCCCTCTCTCTCTCTCTCTGCCCCCCCCCCATCCCTCTCTCTCTCTCTCTGCCCCCCATCCCTCTCTCTCTCTCTCTGCCCCCCCATCCCTCTCTCTCTCTCTCTGCCCCCATCTCTCCCTCTCTCTCCCTCTCTCTCTGTAACATTAGCGGTGTTGCACTGGGACTACTCATTTAAATATCTTTGAAATGCTTGATGCAAACCCCCTTCATCCTCTACTTCTCTACAAGGAGGAGCGAAATGGGATCACAGATTCCACCCTGTCAGTTGGGATTTAAATAAATGGTCCTCTTTAAAGACTATTTCTCCTCATTTGTCCCTGGCGAAGGGGTTCATTTGTTTGACAATTTGCAATGGGAGTGAGAGCGTGGGGTTGGGGGGGGACAGGGTAAGGGATGGGGAACAGGGAATGGGATTGGAGAGGGGGGAGGTAAGTGAGGGGGAGAAATGGAGAGTAGGGAATGGGAGAAGGGATGTGGATGAAGGGGAAAACATGGACGGGGAAAGGGAGTTAAGGAAGGAGGGATGTGAGTGCTGAGGAAGGAACATAGAGAGCGAGGACGGGTGAGGCGGAGGGGGGAAGGGGAAAGGGTTGCTTCAGGTGAGGGTGAGGCCTGCTCATGTTCTCCTTGTTGTGGAGTAACGGAGCAAACAGGACTACTTAGACTATAATGAACGGATACAGGGCCGACTGACCTTCTTTTAGTGGGATTGATGGCATGGAGAGATGTGCTCTGGTTATGCACTGTCATTTACCCTGTCGTTTATCATCTACACCTGGATGGATTTACTGTAGATCTATACAATTCTCGCTTTACTGTACACTGAAATATACATGTATGTTACCCTAGGAGGTACAGTTATATTACAATACATACAGTATGTTGGGATTTGACATCCTCGGGATGGGAAAATATAGTACGATACAGTACAGGAGGGTGTTGTACTAATAGTAATAGTACTATACAGTACTACAGTTAAAGGGTAGGAAGCAAGAGTTTTAACTGTCACGTTCTGACCTTTATTTCTTTTGTTTTGTATTTATTTAGTATGGTCAAGGCGTGAGTTGGGTGGGCAGTCTATGTTTGATTTTCTATGATTTGGGATTTCTATGTTTCGGCCTAGTATGGTTCTCAATCAGAGGCAGGTGTCATTAGTTGTCTCTGACTGAGAATCATACTTAGGTAGCCTGGGTTGCACTGTTTGTTGGTAGGTGATTGTCTATGTTAGTGGCTTGTGTCAGCACAGGTCTCATTTGTAGCTTCACGGTCGTATTTGGTTTATTGTTTTTTTGTTACTCTTTTGTATAGTGTTCAGTGTTCTCTTTATTAAAATTCACTATGAACACATACCACGCCACATATTGGTCCTCTGATCCTTCTCGCCTCTCCTCTTCGGAAGAGGAGGAGGAAATCCGTGACATTTACTCAAGAAAGTAACAACACAGTGTGGTCCAGTGGCGACCCGTTATTCTGCCCCACCTGTTTAGATAAAAAAAAATATATATATTGTTTCTAGCAAAACACATAGTCTCAACGTCAACAGTGAAGAGTCGACTCCGGGATGCTGACCTTCTAGGCAGAGTTGCAAAGAAAAAGCCATATCTCAGACTGGCCAATAAAAGGAAAAGATTAAGATGGGCAAAAGAACACAGACACTGGACAGAGGAACTCTGCCTAGAAGGTCAGCATCCCGGAGTCGCCTCTTCACTGTTAACGTTGAGACTATGTGTTTTGCTAGAAACAATATATATATATTTTTTTATCTAAACAGGTGGGGCACTAAACAGGTGGGGCAGAATATATTCCTACAATGAAATGACTACAATATCGGTATGTCTTTAGCTAAAATGAGGTTGGCTATCTTACTGACACATCACTGTAATACACACAGATTAGTTGTACAGTAGCGCCAACATTTCCTCACCACAATCATCAGCTGTCAAACTCAGATTTGTCACACCACAGTAGAGGATCAGCCCTGGTAGAAAGGTCACTGTAGCAACCTACTGCTGGAGTATAGCTTCCTTCCAGAAGGCCCAACTCAAAATGGTATTACTTATAATCTCTCCTCTTCAAATGAGAGAAGAAGAAGTAATGCCATCCATTCATCTCTCTATCTCTTCCTTCATGAACAGACAGATCATCTGTATCATCCTACTGCTGGTGTAAGCTGTGTTAAGTAACAAACATGTGTTACATTTGTCCTTAAAGTACGTAACTGTCCAGTGAAAATCTCACTTCATGTTCTGTTCATTTATACCAAAATAATGTTGTTGGCCTCCTGAGGAGGATGAGCAGTCCAATCAGTGGTCTACTCGCATGCATATTTTTAATGACCGGTATACGCCCACACTATTCCAACACAGAAAATCTGTTTTTTAATATACTTCATTACCATTTTTTGGTAGGAAAACAATTTCACTCATATGTAATTAATTATAGGTTAATTATAGGTCAAATCTAATATAAATCTGGAAACACTGGAGAATTTTAGCCTTTAAGAAGAAGTGACCCCATCCCTCCATCACTCTATCAACTCAACCACTGCTTGAGCTGCTACTTTCCTAACATATTAACTTAAGAATGGTTTTACATTTGTCCTTAATTAGCTGAATGTCCTCGAGACGAAGAAGTGACACCATCCATTCTTCGCTTGCTTTCTTTATTTACCCATCCATCCCTCCATCTTTTCCTTACTTACACGTAACTCAGTTATTAAGTCTGTCTTTAGATATTAACTTAACTCAATCTTCTGTCACTTCTTTAATTAGCCATTTGTCCTTGAGAAGAAGAGGTGACGCCATTCACCCCTATATTCATCCATCCATTGATTACCTCCATCCCTCTCTTTACTTTCAGCACGGCAAGCTGGCCTTGGCCTACGTCATTCCATGACCCCGAGTGTGGACCTGAGTGTGTCTGATTTCAGGCATGCATGTGCGAGCCCAGAGTGACTCTGGCTATCTGATAATGCTCACAGGACTGTGAATTGAACACAGAACTGACCGAGCGAGCATGAAATGAGTTCAACCAATGCTGTGATGATTAATAAACCGTGCTTGACCTTCCAAGTAAATGGTGCAGCGGAGATCTGGAGCCCTTTTACCCATAATGCTCAGTGTGAGCATGTGGGAGAGAGGGACAGGAAATGAGAGTAGGGCATATGGAAGCTTTCTGTCTCTGGATGACCGCAGCTAAACTCAGGGTGCATCCGAATTGGTACCATATTTCCTATAAAGTGCACTACTTTTGACCAGAGCCATTGTGTGTCAATTTGGACACAACCCAAGTGGCTGCTTTAGCTAGAAGAAGTCCTGGATGGATGGGTGGGGGGATATGGATACAGGGATGAATGGCATAATGAAATGTATGCCAAGTAGGTTAATATGTTAATAAATGTGTGCTAATGTCCTCATGAATATTTAAAGGTGCACACAGAAAACTAGTGATTTCTATACTTTGTTTCTGCTGTGAACTGTATCCGATCCTCAGTCCTGGTTTTCTTTTGAGAAAAACGAATAGACTGTAACAATGAGAGGAAAACAGGGGGCAATAAGGTATTCATTCATATTAATGATGAATATATATAATATTCGTCCTGTATCAGATTCTAGTCTTCTTTCTTGATTATATGCTCATAAACTCACAATGATTAGAGGAAGCCTGATAAGTGCCTAGTGTAAATCCCAAGATTGTTGTTGTTGTTGAACAGAGCACAACATGAGTCCAATGGTTTGAATCTGGTATGAGTGAGCATTTGGTCTTTTGGGCAATTTATCTATATTCACTTTATCCTCTTCATAAACTTACAATGATTATAATGAAACTGCTGTAGTAGCCTATACTGAAAAAAAATATCCTGTGTGAGTGGGCATTTGCCCTTTTGGCCGGGGACAATGGGGACAATGGGGACAATGGGGACAATGGGGACAATGCCAGAGCGAGGCCGCTGCTGCCTGCTGGAAGACTAAAAGGTAACGCCACAATATTTTATGGATGTTATTCCATTCCTTTAGCTAGGGCAATAATGCATTTCATGCATCATAGACCTTTCCTAAAGGGAATCACGCAGGGCGGTAGGAGGGGGCTACAGCAAGTGTTTACTTTTCGGTTTGTTTAATGTCTCTGCAGAAAGCAATTCCACCACTTGGTGAACCCAGAGAAGGGTCCTGGGAGTTGTGTTTTTCTAAAAACCACCGCTGAGGCGAGCTCCTCTTGTCCTCGTTTCCCCCTCGCTAGGGTTAAATCTGGCATCTGCCACTCAAAACGAATAAGCAGACACATTGGTTACGTCCCCAAAAGGCACCCTATTCGTTATGTAGGGCTCTGGTCAAAAGTAGTGCACTGTATAGGCAATAGGGTGCCATTTGGGATGCGGAAATGCCTTAGCGTCAAAGTCTAGCATGCTCATGACACTGACGCAAAGCCAGAGAGATGGAAGGTTGGAAGGAGGTTGGAAAGGAGTGAGAAATAATTGAAAATATGAATAGAGAGGAATCAGCATACAGGGAGAGGAGGGAGGGGTGGGGTCTGACAGCCAAGCAGACATGACCGGGAAATCCTGTTCCCTCAAAGACAAGTTATTATTATTATTATTATTTGTGCATGCACGTGTGTCAGTAAGCCGTGTCTGGGGTTTATCTCCACCGAGGAAGAGATAGGCCAACATCAAATGGAAGAAAATAACTAAATATTGCATACATGGTTCACAGAATATTGACTACAATGGTGGAAGAATTGGTATAGCTTCATCTGTTAAAGGCCAACAAGCAGAGTCAATTCAAGGGTCTGAAGCACAGACGATGCTTAACATGTCTGCCAGGCAGCACCTAATTAAATAATGTGCTACAGTGGTTGGTGTTCTATAGGCCGTTGCCTTGTTTTCCAAAGCTGGATTTTCCAAAGCTGGATTTTCCAAAGCTGGATTTGGAATGCTCATGGCCATGGCATGAGTAAGGTCTATTGACATGCATGGTGCATGGTGCTCAGCAGTGGAACAGAGAAGAGAACACAGGGAGAGAAGGAGAGAGACCTCTTGCTGGGTATGATTGAATAGCCTATTATATGTGGGCAGTGACCTCCCAAGCCAGCAGCGTTGTGTTATTATTTCATTAATCTAAGCGCTACTATAAAACAATATTTTACCATAATATTTTATTTTATTTACAGGGTGCTTTGCCTTTCCTGTCACTGCCATTTACCGTTTTGATTTATGGGCCTTTTCTATGTCGTTTTTGTTCACTCTCTTTCATAAACCAAACATATTAGCCACCAAATGTTAAATACTTTGGTGGCTGTGTTGATGTCAATGTGATGTAAAAGGCTGGGGGATGGAAATTAGAGGAGCGAAGATGAAAGAGAGAAAACATGTAGATGATTACCCTTAACCTGCCTAAAGGCAAGTGGTTGGTGGAGAGAGAGAACGTAAGGAGGGGGGCGAGAGATCATTTGCTGAAACGCTGTGGGGTGAGTATGATAGCAGCCTTCATACTACTTTGATTCTCATCCCCAGCCTTCTTGTGTTGGCTAGGCTGTGATAAATTGTATATTTCACATGACACAGAAGACTTGGAATACAGTGGGGCAAAAAAGTATTTAGTCAGCCACCAATTGTGTGCAAGTTCTCCCACTTAAAAAGATGAGAGAGGCCTGTCATTTGCATCATAGGTACACTTCAACTATAACAGACAAAATGAGAAGAAAAACCCCCCAGAAAATCACATTGTAGGATTTTTAATGAATTTATTTGCAAATTAATTTTTCTAAGAGTGCAGCCCTATACTCAGCCCCAAGCCCCAAGCTATCCCAGCACAGCTCTATACTCAGCCCCTAGCCCCAGGCTATCCCACCACAGCTCTATACTCAGCCCCTAGCCCCAGGCTATCCCAGCACAGCTCTATACTCAGCCCCTAGCCCCAGGCTAATCCCAGCACAGCTCTATACTCAGCCCCTAGCCCCAAGCTATCCCACCACAGCTCTAGCCTTGGTCCCAGCCCTATTCCACCATTCTTCACCATATATATCCCTATGTGGTCTCTTCAACCAGAGGAACCAGGGAGATGATTCAATTTGCTGCAGTGTGATCTAATCCGGCTCCTGCTGGAAGATTAGCTCTGTGTGAATGAACCTCGTGCTGCTGGCTCCGGGGATGCATCCGAAATGGCACCCTATAGGTCCAGGTCATACAGAAGTAGTGCACTAAATAGGAAACAGGGTGCGATTTGTGATGCACTAACTCGCCGCTTGCCACAGTTTACTTCCTCCCAGAGGTAAGAGAAATAAAGCAGGGCAATAAGTAAGCTGGCCTGATCGATGTCGCTTGATGGCTGTCGGGGGTTTGAGGGACGAGGGACGAGAAGGTGGGGTGAGGCCGCTGTGGGACGAGTGTCCAGTGATATAGCCTACAGCATGATCTATAATTGACCTTGGAGGAGAGAGGGGGAGGGAGAGGGCGACAGAGAGAGAGAGCGAGGGAAAGAGGGGGGAGGTAGAGAGCAAGAGAAAGGCTAAAATAAAGAGAGAGAGGGCGACAGAGAGAGAAAGGGAGAGAAAGAGAGTCTGCTGCCATGGGAAAGTTCTCTAAATGGAATCGTCTTGTGCGTTATTTACCTCTAGCCTTCTTTTATCTTATTTGACAGTGATGTTCTGCACTTATAGCGGGTCAGAGTCAAGGTCATTTAGGTAATTTCCTAATAATGGGGAAAAGTTCTACAACTACTTTTAATAGTCATAGTCATTTTGCAGAGTATTGAAATTCTACAGTGCTTTATTAATAAAAAAACTAAGTACAGTACGGAAAAGTAAGAAAAGTATGGAAATGTATAAGAGCGTCTAGAAAACTCATAGTATAGCACCATAGATATCCAAGGAGAGCATAGCACCATAGATATCCAAGGAGAGCATAGCACCATAGAGAGCCAAGGAGAGTATAGCACCATAGAGAGCCAAGGAGAGCATAGCACCATAGAGAGCCAAGGAGAGCATCATAGAGAGCCAAGGAGAGCATAGCACCATAGAGAGCCAAGGAGAGCATAGCACCATAGAGAGCCAAGGAGAGCATAGCACCATAGAGAGCCAAGGAGAGCATCATAGAGAGCCAAGGAGAGCATAGAACCATAGAGAGCCAAGGAGAGCATAGCACCATAGAGAGCCAAGGAGAGCATAGCACCATAGAGAGCCAAGGAGGGCATAGCACCATAGAGAGCAAGGAGAGCATAGCACAATAGAGAGCCAAGGAGAGCATAGCACAATAGAGAGCCAAGGAGAGCATAGCACCATAGATAGCCAAGGAGAGCATAGCACCATAGATAGCCAAGGAGAGCATAGCACCATAGATAGCCAAGGAGAAATATTACAGGGGCCTATTACAGGGGCTGAGTCACTGGCTTACTGGGGCTCTTTCATACCGTCCCTGGGAGGGGTGCGTCACTTGAGTGGGTTGAGTCACTGATGTGATCTTCCTGTCTGGGTTGGCCCCCCCCCCCTTGGGTTGTGCGGAGATCTTTGTGTGGCGGAGATCTTTGTGGGCTATACTCGGCCTTGTCTCAGGATGCTAAGTTGGTGGTTGAAGTTATCCCGCTAGTGGTGTGGGGGCTGTGCTTTGGCAAAGTGGGTGGGGTTATATCCTTCCTGTTTGGCCCTGTCCGGGGGTGTCCTCGGATGGGGCCACAGTGTCTCCTGACCCCTCCTGTCTCAGCCTCCAGTATTTATGCTGCAGTAGTTTATGTGTCGGGGGCTAGGGTCAGTTTGTTATATCTGGAGTACTTCTCCTGTCCTATTCAGTGTCCTGTGTGAATTTAAGTGTGCTCTCTCTAATCCTCTCTTTCTCTCTTTCTTTCTCTCTCTCGTAGGACCTGAGCCCTAGGACCATGCCTCAGGACTACCTGACAGGATGACTCCTTGCTGTTCCCAGTCCACCTGGCCGTGCAGCTGCTCCAGTTTCAACTGTTCTGCCTTATTATTATTGGACCATGCTGGTCATTTATGAACATTTGAACATCTTGGCCATGTTCTGTTATAACCTCCACCCGGCACAGCCAGAAGAGGACTGGCCACCCCACATAGCCTGGTTCCTCTCTAGGTTTCTTCCTAGGTTTTGGCCTTTCTAGGGAGTTTTTCTTAGCCACCGTGCTTCTACACCTGCATTGCTTGCTGTTTGGGGTTTTAGGCTGGGTTTCTGTACAGCACTTTGAGATATCAGCTGATGTATGAAGGGCTATATAAATACATTTGATTTGATTTGATTTGAAATAGCATAGCATAACAGGGAGAGTTATAGTCTGTCAGTAAACGATTACGTTTTTTCACCTTTCAGAATAAATAGCCAAGGAGAGCATAGCACAATAGAGAGCCAATGAGAGCGTAGCACAATAGAGAGCCAATGAGAGCATAGCACAATAGAGAGCCATTGAGAGCATAGCACAATAGAGAGCCAATGAGAGCATAGCACAATAGAGAGCCAATGAGAGCATAGCACAATAGAGAGCCATTGAGAGCATAGCACAATAGAGAGCCAATGAGAGCATAGCACCATAGAGAGTCAAGAAGAGCATAGCACCATAGAGAGCCAAGCATAGCATAGCAAGGGGAGCACCATAGCAAGGAGTGGGACAGTACAGTAACAGTAACCTGAGAAACTGTCCTAGGCTGCATCAGTGACAGAGGATCCAGTCCTTCATGGTTGGCTGGCTGCACTGTCACAGATCCAGTGCTGAGCGCTCCACCAAGTGTGTGAATGGCCCTGAACGTAGATATTAATCAGGATGTGGTGTTAGACAGCTGTCACCAGGGGAGCCCAGCAGAACCGGTGTCAAATCTCTCCTCGCTAGCAAGAGAGGGAAAGGAAGGATACCTAGGATATTCTGTTCGGGGAAGGAGTGTGTGCCTCTAAAGCATCCACACTGGAGCACACTCTTTCCCTTGACAGATCACCTTGTCACAGACAGAGACTATGCTGCAATGCTCACTAAACTATGAGATAATGTGGTAAATGCAAACCTGTAATGCTAACTAATTGATTTGGTTAATGTACTCATTTCTCTCATTTTGGGCTCCCGAGTGACGCTGCGGTCTAAGGCACTGCATCTCAGTGCTAAAGGCATCACTACAGATCCTGGTTCGATTCCAGGCTGTATCACAACAGGCCGTGACTGGGAGTCCCATAGGGCGGCGCACAATTGGCCCAGTGTCGTCCGGATTAGGGTTTGGACGGGGTAGGCCGTAATTGTAAATAAGAATTTGTTCTTAACTGACTTGCCTATTTAAATAAAATAACAAATAAAATCTCATTGCATTGCTTTCTTGACTAAAGTAAGCAGATCTAACATGGAACAGTCTCCTTGGGTATATGAGCAGTCTAGATGTGTCCAGCCTGGACTGTGATATATGTATGAACACTGGGTATTAGATCATTAGTATGTAGCCTAACAGACCAGTACTGGTACAACAGACTACACCAATACAGACAGATGGACAGCCTGGATGTACAAGAGACAGACAAACAGTAGTCTGAGAGTGCTGTGGGGTAGACATTCATTTAGTTCTGGCTTTATTACTGCATACAGATCGATACAGAGAGAGCTAAGGCCTTACGTCTGGACCTAGTAGTTCTCCCTTTCTGTCGATCCACTCGGTGCTCATTAGAAAAGCACCAGGGTCACCTGCTATCTGTGGCAAGGTGGGAAGATTCAATTCCAGGGTAATAGGAACATTATAAACATACACATTTTTACCACAGATTATCAGGAGAAATGTGGTTACACTGTATGTACAATATGCACTGTGTTTATGTAGCATAAGTTAACATTTAGCAATACTACGGTTAAAAAGCTGGATTCTAGTGTCGTCCAGAAGGTTTTACTGTATCTGTTAGTATGATTACAGAACTTGCATTTCACTTCTTAAGAAATGTAGATATTCTGCAATTCAATATGTGGTTTATTATCGTAAGATTGATAGTGCAAGTTGTGTCAGCAAGCGATATGTCAAAGCCTCCTTCCCTAGCAGCTGTACCAAAAAGTAAACAGAGAAATGCTTTCAATTTGTTTACAAATTGTCTACAGTACCTGGCATTGAGGTTAGAAGGTATTTTATGAGAAACATTTTCAAAATTACTTATTTTTGCTGGGATACTCTATGTTAGCACAAAGCTTTCAGAATGTAGCTATTATTGCTAGTCAAGCAACCCGATTTAGTTTTTTCACCTTTCAGAGTGAATCGGTACACATGGAGACTTATAGTCTGTCATTAAACAATTTGAGTTTTTCCACCTTTTAGTGTGAATCGGTAAACATGGTGTTAGTAAACGATTTTGTTTTTTCACCTTTCAGAGTGAATCGGTAAACATGGAGACTTATAAATCAAATCAAATCAAATTTTATTTGTCACATACACATGGTTAGCAGATGTTAATGCGAGTGTAGCGAAATGCTTGTGCTTCTAGTTCCGACAATGCAGTAATAACGAGCAGGTAATCTAACTAACAATTCCCCCCCAAAAAACTACTGTCATACACAGTGTAAGGGGATAAAGAATATGTACATAAGGATATATGAATGAGTGATGGTACAGAGCAGCATAGGCAAGATACAGTAGATGATATCGAGTACAGTATATACATATGAGATAAGTATGTAAACCAAGTGGCATAGTTAAAGTGGCTAGTGATACATGTATTACATAAGGATGCAGTCGATGATATAGAGTACAGTATCAACGTATGCATATGAGATGAACAATGTAGGGTAAGTAACATTATATAAGGTAGCATTGTTTAAAGTGGCTAGTGATATATTTACATCATTTCCCATCAATTCCCATGATTAAAGTGGCTGGAGTAGAGTCAGTGTCATTGACAGTGTGTTGGCAGTAGCCACTCAATGTTAGTGGTGGCTGTTTAACAGTCTGATGGCCTTGAGATAGAAGCTGTTTTTCAGTCTCTCGGTCCCAGCTTTGATGCACCTGTACTGACCTCGCCTTCTGGATGGCAGCGGGGTGAACAGGCAGTGGCTCGGGTGGTTGATGTCCTTGATGATCTTTATGGCCTTCCTGTAGCATCGGGTGGTGTAGGTGTCCTGGAGGGCAGGTAGTTTGCTCCCGGTGATGCGTTGTGCAGACCTCACTACCCTCTGGAGAGCCTTACGGTTGAGGGCGGTGCAGTTGCCATACCAGGCGGTGATACAGCCCGCCAGGATGCTCTCGATTGTGCATCTGTAGAAGTTTGTGAGTGCTTTTGGTGACAAGCCGAATTTCTTCAGCCTCCTGAGGTTGAAGAGGCGCTGCTGCGCCTTCCTCACGATGCTGTCTGTGTGAGTGGACCAATTCAGTTTGTCTGTGATGTGTATGCCGAGGAACTTAAAACTTGCTACCCTCTCCACTACTGTTCCATCGATGTGGATGGGGGGGTGTTCCCTCTGCTGTTTCCTGAGGTCCACAATCATCTCCTTAGTTTTGTTGACGTTGAGTGTGAGGTTATTTTCCTGACACCACACTCCGAGGGCCCTCACCTCCTCCCTGTAGGCCGTCTCGTCGTTGTTGGTAATCAAGCCTACCACTGTTGTGTCGTCCGCAAACTTGATGATTGAGTTGGAGGCGTGCATGGCCACGCAGTCGTGGGTGAACAGGGAGTACAGGAGAGGGCTCAGAACGCACCCTTGTGGGGCCCCAGTGTTGAGGATCAGCGGGGAGGAGATGTTGTTGCCTACCCTCACCACCTGGGGGCGGCCCGTCAGGAAGTCCAGTACCCAGTTGCACAGGGCGGGGTCGAGACCCAGGGTCTCGAGCTTGATGACGAGCTTGGAGGGTACTATGGTGTTGAATGCCGAGCTGTAGTCGATGAACAGCATTCTCACATAGGTATTCCTCTTGTCCAGATGGGTTAGGGCAGTGTGCAGTGTGGTTGAGATTGCATCGTCTGTGGACCTATTTGGGCGGTAAGCAAATTGGAGTGGGTCAAGGGTGTCAGGTAGGGTGGAGGTGATATGGTCCTTGACTAGTCTCTCAAAGCACTTCATGATGACGGATGTGAGTGCTACGGGGCGGTAGTCGTTTAGCTCAGTTACCTTAGCTTTCTTGGGAACAGGAACAATGGTGGCCCTCTTGAAGCATGTGGGAACAGCAGACTGGTATAGGGATTGATTGAGTCTGTCAGTAAATGCATCCTTGAACCTAAACTAGAAGGCGCTTGGCTGAAAATAGTTGGTTTTATCACAAGAGAGGCGAGAGTGTTGTTGTGTTGTCTCAGAGGACAGTTACTGTTAAGAGGGTGTTTGTTTGTTTGTTTGTTTGTTTTCCCGTGCGTGTCGTCTATTTGTGTGTGAGCGAGAGTATGGGAGATTGTGTGTGCGACTGTTTGTGTGTTTATGTGTTTTCCTAGGAGACAATACAAAAACAATGACAGCGCTCCACAAGATGTCATGTGTAATCAGCGCCTCCTAAACGCTGGCGTACGTGACACAACAGCATGCTAGTCCTACTGACTGGCTGTTATGAGTTTACTGTAATTCATTACATTTGGGACTCAACAAGCCTACAAGGGAAAAAAACATGTATTAGCTATACACACTTATAGTGGAACCAGAGACCGGTTTTCAAAACATCAGATGATTAGGATTATGTTTATTCAATATTGAATATATTCATACCTGTCCCAAATGAGATAATCCAAAAATGAATCAACTAGCTAGCTACTGAACAAGTGAAGTCAGAACAGCCTATCTACACTCATTGATATGATCTTTAGGAATCACTGTGGAGTATGATGATTACCATTAGGCATTATATTATTGTAGCCTTTACTTCTATGAATTGATATTTGACATATGTGGTGTTTATTTTTATTTTTATTTTTTATTTTTTATTTCACCTTTATTTAACCAGGTAGGCTAGTTGAGAACAAGTTCTCATTTGCAACTGCGACCTGGCCAAGATAAAGCATAGCAGTGTGAACAGACAACACAGAGTTACACATGGAGTAAACAATTAACAAGTCAATAACACAGTAGGAAAAAAAGGGGAGTCTATATACATTGTGTGCAAACGGCATGAGGAGGTAGGCAAATAATTACAATTTTGCAGATTAATAACACTGGAGTGATAAATGATCAGATGGTCATGTACAGGTAGAGATATTGGTGTGCAAAAGAGCAGAAAAGTAAATAAATAAAAACAGTATGGGGATGAGGTAGGTAAAAATGGATGGGCTATTTACCGATAGACTATGTACAGCTGCAGCGATCGGTTAACTGCTCAGACAGCAGATGTTTGAAGTTGGTGAGGGAGATAAAAGTCTCCAACTTCAGCGATTTTTGCAATTCGTTCCAGTCACAGGCAGCAGAGAACTGGAACGAAAGGCGGCCAAATGAGGTGTTGGCTTTAGGGATGATCAGTGAGATACACCTGCTGGAGCGCGTGCTACGGATGGGTGTTGCCATTGTGACCAGTGAACTGAGATAAGGCGGAGCTTTACCTAGCATGGACTTGTAGATGACCTGGAGCCAGTGGGTCTGGCGACGAATATGTAGCGAGGGCCAGCCGACTAGAGCATACAAGTCGCAGTGGTGGGTGGTATAAGGTGCTTTAGTGACAAAACGGTGTGAGGCAAGGTTGTGGGTCAAGTCCATTTCAATTCAGCCAATTAAAAAAGTAAACTGGAATAGAACTCCCAACATTGACTGAATCAAAACAGTGTTATAGTGACACACTAAACTTGAAACACTGCCTACAGTAGCTTCAATAAAGAGCCTTAAGAACCTTGGTGGTGAACTGACTATGAGTGTGATCGTGACACACAGAGAGACTGGTGGTACAGTGACAGACTGGTGGTACGGTGAGAGACTAGTGGTACGGTGAGAGACTGGTGGTACGGTGAGAGACTGGTGGTATGGTGAGAGACTGGTGGTACGGTGAGAGACTAGTGGTACGGTGAGAGACTGGTGGTACGGTGACAGACTGGTGGTATGGTGAGAGACTGGTGGTATGGTAAGAGACTGGTGCTATGGTGAGAGACTGATGGTACGGTGACAGACTGGTGGTACGGTGACAGACTGGTGGTATGGTGAGAGACTGGTGGTATGGTAAGAGACTGGTGCTATGGTGAGAGACTGATGGTACGGTGACAGACTGGTGGTACGGTGACAGACCGACAGAGAGACTGGTGATACGGTGAGAGACTGACAGAGAGACTGATGGTACGGCTGGAGACTGACAGAGAGACCGGTGGTATGGTGACAGACTGGTGGTACAAAAAGAGACTGGTGGTACAATGAGAGACTGGTGGTACGGTGAGAGACTGACGGAGAGACTGGTGGTACAGTTAGAGACTGACAGAGAGACTGGTGTTACGTTGACAGACTGGTGGTACGGTGATACACTGGCAGTACGGTGACAGACTGGCAGTATGGTGAGAGACTGGCGGTATGGTGAGAGACTGGCGGTACGGTGAGAGACTGGGGGTACGGTGAGAGACTGATGGTAGGGAAGAGACCAGCAGTACGGTGACAGACTGATGGTAGGGAAGAGACTAGCGGTACGGTGACAGACTGATGTTAGGGAAGAGACTAGCAGTACGTTGACAGACTGTCGGTACAGTGACAGACTGTCGGTACGGTGACAGACTGTCGGTACGGCGACAGACTGGCGGTTATGGTGAGAGACTGGCGGTTATGGTGAGAGACTGGCGGTACCGTGAGAGACTGGCGGTATGGTGAGAGACTGGCGGTATGGTGAGAGACTGGCAGTATGGTGAGAGACTGGCGGTACGGTGAGAGACTGGCGGTACAGTGAGAGACTGGTGGTAGGGAAGAGACTAGCTGTACGGTGACAGACTGGTGGTAGGGAAGAGACTAGCGGTACGGTGACAGACTGGTGGTAGGGAAGGGACTGGCGGTACGGTGACAGACTGGTGGTAGGGAAGGGACTGGCGGTACGGTGACAGACTGGTGGTAGGGAAGAGACTGGCATTACGGTGACAGACTGGTGGTAGGTAAGAGACTAGCAGTACGATGACAGACTGGTGGTAGGGAAGAGACTAGCGGTACGATGACAGACTGGTGGTAGGGAAGGGACTGGCGGTACGGTGACAGACTGGTGGTAGGGAAGGGACTGGCGGTACAGTGACAGACTGGTGGTAGGGAAGGGACTGGAGGAACAGTGAGAGACTGACTGACAGCGACACCCAGAGAGAAGAGGAATAAAAAGAGATGACTAACCTAACCCACCTGAGCTCGGCTCACAGGGATCAATGTCCTCGTCATCGCTCGGACACTCCGCAGATGCCACCAGCAGATCGTCCGTCGTCTGGAGGAAAGAGAGAGAAAAAGAGAGGGTTAGGAATGAGAGAAGGGGCAGTTTAACAGTATAATAATGAAGAACTTCAGCCAAACTGGTCATGAACGGTTTATACCCCGACATAGTATTAAAGGGATAGTGCGAGATTAAGCAGTTGTTTCTACTTACTCAGAGTCAGATGAACTCATGGATACTATTTTAGCATGCTAGCTGTATCAGTAGACTTCCAGTCATTGTTCTAACTATGTTTAGCATTGGTTCCAAAACTACCTCTATCTTCCTTCATACTGGACACAGACACATAAAAATGGAATCATCTGACTCAAACAGAGAAATAGAGTGATGAGGAATAGAGAGAGAGAGAGAGGAGAGGAGAGACATTTTAACAGTAAACTGAGATAGATTTCTGTTCCAATCCACACTTCCAAACCCATCACACTATCAATACCCTAGAATCTAAAGGGTTTGATTGAAGAAATCAAGAGAGAAAGACGGATTAGAATGGAACCCTGGAAACTCATACTGCTTAGCTGGGGGATCAAATACAGTTGTAGTCAGCTAGCGGTCACAAAAGCAGCTGCTGCAATACACTGCTACCCAGGCGACACCACTGTCCTAACAGAAATGAGATTTGATTATCGAGGAACAATAGATAGTAAAGTTCACAGCAATTGTCAACTCAAACTAAGCTCATACTGAGGAACAGCCAGTGTGCTGAAACAAATAGCCCTCCAAGGGATTGTTTAGTGCCATCACCAAACACCACTGACATTTAGAGGGCACAGACTGGTGGCAGCTTAAAAAAAAGATTGGAAAGCCCAAAGAGCAAACCTGTGATTGGCTGTGAAAGAAAGTCTACAAAATCATTATATATTTTAGGTGTCATTTCCTTTTACCGTCTGTTTGACTCAATAGAGATTTGACAAAGTCAAGCAATGTTAAGAACGAACTTGGTGGAAAAGGTTGGGATGTAATACACTGTTCCTATACTCTATGTTCAACCCTCAAGACTTACTGCATCCCTCACCCTAGGTTCAACACCCTAGGTCCCACACCCAAGGTCTCACACCCAAGGTCCCACACCCTAGGTTCAACACCCTAGGTCCCACACCCAAGGTCCCACACCCAAGGTCCCACACTGTAGGTTCCACACCGTAGGTCCCTCTCACCCTAGCAGACTAAACCAAAGACAACAGCACTGACTCTCAGGGAAATCAGGAGAAAAGGGCAAACAAAAAATAGACGACTATCGCCGGGTAGAAAGTGAAAAGTGGTGTAAAAGGTGTAAAACATTATGCTGCAAAGTTATTTTATGGTCTTGCCCGGGGCGTCTGATCAAACCACTGCAGTAAAGGTTGTTTCATTTGAGGCATAGCAGGCAGGCAGCATGGTTAGACAGCAGTGGGCTCTAAAGGAGTGTGTGTGTGAGTTTGTGTGTGTGAATTCAGACCATGACTTTTTCCATAATGTTGTTACGTTACAGCCTTATTCTAAAATTGATTAAATTCATGTTTTTCCTGATCAATCTACACACAATACCCCATAACAACAAAGTGAAAACAGTTTGACATTTTTGCAAATGTATTACAAATAAAAAACAGAAATATGTATTCATACTTTGCTATGAGACTCAAAATTGAGCTCAGGTGCATCCTGTTTCCATTGATCATCATTGAAATGTTTCTACAACTTGATTGGAGTCCACCTGTTGAAAATTCAATTGATTGGACATGATTTGGAAATAAACACATCTGTTTATATAAGGTCCCACAGTTGACAGTGCATGTCAGAGCAAAAACCAAGCCATGAGGTCGAATGAATTTTCCCTAGAGCTCAGAGACAGGATTGTGTCGAGGCACAGATCTGGGGAAGGGTACAAACATGACTGCAGCATTGAAGGTCACCCAGAACACAGTGGCCTCCATCATTCTTAAATGGAAGAAGTTTGGCACAACGAAGACTCTTCCTAGAGCTGGCTGCCTGACCAAACTGAGCAATTGGGGGAGAAGAGCCCTAGTCAGAGAGGTGATCAAGAACCCGATGGTCACACTGACAGAGCTCCAGAGTTCCTCTGTGTAGATGGAAGAAACTTCCAGAAGGACAACCATCTTTACAGCACTCCACCAATCAGGCCTTTATAGTAAAGTGGCCAGACAGAAGCCACTCCTCAGTAAAAGGAACATGACAGCCCGCTTGTTTGCCAAAGGGCACCTAACGGATTTTTAGACCATGAGAAACAAGTTTCCCTTGTCTGATGAAACCAAGTGCAAACTCTTTGGCTTGAATGGCAAGCATCACATTTGGAGGAAAACAGGCCAATATCATCCCTACGGTGAAGCATGGTGGTGGCAGAATCATGCTCTGGGGATGTTTTTCAGGGACTGGGAGACTAATCAGGATCAAGGGAAAGAAGAACGGAGCAAAGTACAGAGAGATCCTTAATGAAAACCTGCTCCAGAGCGCTCAGGACCTCAGACTGGGGCAAAGGTTCACCTTCCAACAGGGCAACGACAGCATAGCCAAGACAATGCAGGAATGGCTTCAGGACAAGTCTCTGAATGTCCTTGAGTGGCCCAGTCAGAGCCCGCACTTGAACCCGATCAAACATCTCTGGAGAGACATGAAAATAGCGGTGCAGCAACGCTCCCCATCCAACCTGGCAGAGCTTGAGAGGAGCTGCAGAGAAGAATGGGAGAAACTCCCCAAATACAGGTGTGCCAAGCTTGTAGTGTCGTACCCATGAAGACTTGATGCTGTAATCACTGCCAAAGGTGCTTCAGGTATTCAAGTATTGAGTAAAGGGTCTGAATACTTTTCTAAATGTGATATTTATGTATCTTTTATTTGAGAAATTCGCAAACATTTCTAAATACCTGTTTTGGCTTTGTCATTATAGGGTATTGTGTGTAGATTGATGAGGAAAAAACACTATTTAATTCATTTTAGAATAAGGCTGTAACGTAACAAAATGTAGAAAAAGTGAAGTGGTCTGAATACTTTCAGAATGCACTGTATGTGTGTGTACAGTATGTGTGTGTGTCTGTATATGTGTGTGTACAGTATGTATGTGTACAGTATGTGTGTATGTGTCTGCGTGTGTGCGTGTGTACAGTATGTGTGTGTGTGTCTGTATGTGTGCGTGTGTTGGCGTATATATGCGCGCGTGTGTGCGTGCGCATATGACAGCACAAGGCTCACAGCAGGCTCTGTCTACAGTTCCTCGTTTTAATGTACTGTTTGTCTCTTACAGAACCCTGTTTAGGTAGGTTTACCTGCAGGGTTAGCCTTGGGCTGTGGATGTGGTAGAGGCTTCTGCTTATTGGTTCTCTGTACACCTGCCATTTGACAAGCTAGTTAGATATCAAGGTTCCACCTACTTCAACGGTATTCAGGTTGTTGTGATACCAACTACCAAATCAGATCCAAAGCAATACAGAGCACTGCTATGAAGTGAATGAATATGTGAAAGTATAAAAAAAGAATGGATTGAACATAGGATTTCAATGCTGGTTGTTAATCTAGAAATGTTCTCTTTAGGTTATACATGACAATAGGAACCGAACACAGCTGGTTAGATTAGCATCGATCTATGCCTAGCAAATTACAGGTGTTGCCATCGATCACTGTCCAATTCTCTTCCATAATGTGTTTTCTTTGTCACTGTAATGTAATTTATAACATATCAAACATGACCTCACCCCATGTCTTCAAGTCAAGTAGTAGATCAGACCTGTCGGAAATAGATAAACAAACTATGTTCATAAAATCTTTAAGTAGCTAGGAGACCAGACCAGACGAATATAGATCAACAAACCATGTTCATGCGATCGTTCAGTAGCTAGCAGACCAGACGAATATAGATCAACAAACCATGTTCATACGATCGTTCAGTAGCTAGCAGACCAGACCAGACGAATATAGATCAACAAACCATGTTCATACGATCGTTCAGTAGCTAGCAGACCAGACCAGATGAATATAGATCAACAAACCATGTTCATACGATCTTTCAGTAGCTAGCAGACCAGACCAGACGAATATAGATCAACAAACCATGTTCATAAGATCTTTCAGTAGCTAGCAGACCAGACCAGACGAATATAGATCAACAAACCATGTTCATAAGATCTTTCAGTAGCTAGCAGATCCAGACACATACACTGTAGATCAGTGGAGGCTGCTGAGGGGAGAACAGCTCATAATAATGGCTGGAATGGAGCGAATGGAATGGCATCAAACACATGGAAACCATATGTTTTATGTATTTGATACCCGGTGGTGTGTTATTCCAGTCCTTGAGGGCCTGATTGGTGTCACAGTTTTGCCCCAGCCCAAGCTAACACACCTAAAGATCACCTAATCATGATCTTCAGTGATTAATCAGCTGTGTTTGCTAGGGAAGGAGAAACAGTGTGACACCAATCAGGCCCTGGAGGACTGGAGTTGCCCACCCCTGCATTACACTGATTCCTCTCCAGTAATTACCATGAACCCGTCCTCCCCAATTAAGGTGCCACCATCCTCCTGTGCTGTAGATCAAGATGAGCCAACCCTGCTCTGCTTAGAGCGTTGTGGCAGAGAAAGAGTTTAAGTTTTTGGTATATTTGAGCTTGATGATTTCTTTGTCTAATGTCATCCATAACATTTCTAACATGACCTAACGCACAAGTCTTCAAGTAGCTAGCAGAACTGCTCAGAGGTTTGTGGCAGAGAGAAAAAGGAGAGGCCCAGGTTGTTTAGTTTTTTAGTACATCTGTTCTCGGTGAGGCTCGGTGAGGCCTGCCTGGGAAAGTCGTCCAAATGTAAATTTAATTTGCTGTGCATGAGTCTGATATACAGTGTCGTCCCAGAGTCAGCCTGGCCAGATGGCAGAGCCAGCGGATCAAGGGAATGCCACATTCATCACCGGGGCGATGTGATTTGTTTTTCCTGGCGGGGGATTCCTGACACTCCCCCTCCTGCAGCTACACTGAGTAGGAACCGACAGACAGAGATCAATACATCTTTCTTTCTTTCTGTTGTTCTCTCTCTCTTTCATTCTCTCTCTCTCTTTCTGTCTTTCTTTCTGCTGTTCTTTCTTTCTGTTGTTCTCTCTCTCTCTCTCAACCTCTCTGTTTCTGTCCTTCTCTCTATTTCTGTCTCTCTATCTATTGCTGTCTCTGTGTATTTCTCTCTCTCGTTCTCTCTCTCTCTGCTCTCTTTGTGTTTCTCTCTCTCTCACCGTGTTTCTCTCTCTCTTTCTGTTGTTCTCGCTCTTTCTTTCATTCACTCTTTCTTTCTGTCGTTCTCGTTCTCTTTCCCTCTCTCTCTTTCTCTTTCTCTCTGTTTCTGTCTCTGGCTCTCTGTTTCTGTCTCTTTCTTTCTTTCTTTCTCTCTCTCTCTCTCTCTCTCTCTCTCCCTCTCTCTCTCAATGTCTGTATTTATCTCTCTCTCTTTCTCTCTCTCTTCCTCCTACATAAATTATGCCTCATATGAGGATAATCATGTACATTGTACTTCATGGGTGTATGACCAGATGAACAGGCATGTAATATATGTTACATGTAATATTGTACTGTAAATATCACATCTCAGTTTTCATCTCCAGTAGTGACAGGGACAGTCTCAAAGCACTGAATGTCAAAGCACTGACAACCATCAGCCAGTGATGGTGTTGAAAATATATAGTATGTAGTTTTCCTACCATACGACACATCTGAACCAAATCAACCAATCTTTGACCCCATCTTATTTAAAGCATTAACCTTGGGCTCTCATACATACATATCTTACACCTGAGACAGAGGTAAGCCCGTAAAACAAACCATAAATGAATGCACATGCCACTTGGCACAGGTATGCCAGGTCGGATTAGTGTGTAGGTCAACATTTTGATGCGGCGTTGACCCAGTCGAAATCCAATAACATTACAGATTCATGGTGTGACCTCTCTCGCGCTCTGATTCTCTCTCTCAGAGATCTGTTTCCAATGGCAATCTAATGCTGGCTATGTGAGGGGCTTACAAACAAAATGTGTGTCACTACTGGGATGAAAACAGTGACAGCCTCAGCCTAACTTCAGTCCCATGCTATGAAGAAATATATTCATATATTTAGATGGCAGCGCGAGGACATAATATACAATTCTATTTTTTTTTACACCATAATGATCATCTGATAATTGGAGGGTGCAATATACTCTCTCCACCTTTCACCACATTACCATGCCAACAGCATTGTACCCCAGTCAAACACACTCTAGCAGACAAGCATTGGAGCAGCCAGGTAGTCGTCCATTCATCTCTAGTGTTTCCAAAGTGCTGAAAGTAAGGCCTTGGGGCAGGATGGGGCTCGTTAATATTGTGCTGTAGCCTAAAGTGCTGAAGGAAGCCATGTTCTAGCGTAGTTTAGTGCAGTGTGGGTACTGTACAGATACTCATCATTAATCTGATCTCAGCTATAGGCTTTGCTTGGGGCAGATGCAAACATGTCCCAGACACTGTTGGCCAATTACACAAACAAGAAGTACTAAGGACGTTTCAGGGTAACACATTACTTAACCAACAGGTAGAGTACAACAGATTAGTCAATGAATACTGACAAATATTCAGCAGCATGACAGTACTAGTGGTAGCTGGTGGTAGCTCACTCCACCAGTGCTTGTGAAAAGTAGAATATAACTGGAACATACTGCAAATTGGAAGGGAGATGCAAAAAAAGATATATATGCCATCTCTCTGAATAGTTGTCATTTAGTCAGATATTACAGATACTTATGGAGGATTGTATGGAGAATTATAAGGTTGAAAATGCTCACTATATGAGACATCACCATGATGTCACAATAGCAAGCAAATGTAGTTCTGGGTGGAAAAAGTAGCATTCTATGCATGGTTCTCTGCATGGTTTTGCTCTGTATTTACAAATCAGTAATCACATAATGTAGTTGACAGTATGGTAAGGAGCCGGCAAAATGGACTTTCCAACTAATGTGAACGATTGTAAATGTCACAGTATTATCCAGCAGATGGCAGTAGTGAGACAAACTTGGTAGCTAGATGAGTAAAACAATTCTCAAAACAAAAATGCAATGATTACATGACGACATGTAGGCTATGGCTTTATGCCAAACAAGTAGCTAGCTATTACACTTCCTGATAACCTTGTAGCCCCAGCTTAGCAACACACGTATGACATGCTATGGAACCATTATGGGAATTGGGTAAGGAAATATTTGTGCGTTGATGTAGCTACCAAGCCAGCGTATCCATTGAAAACGAGGGTTGTCTTTGCTTGCTAATGTTACATGAGTAACATCTGCATTCATCCATGTGTGCTGGCAAGATAGTCAATGCAATGGCTGAGGCAGGGAGATCTAGCTAGCTAGCTACCACTCACTGGCTGGTTTGTGGTCATTCGTTGTTCAACGGCTATTCATCGAATAATTACATACCACGTTCAATTATTACGCAATTCAATTAATCATAAAACATTTAATTAAGTAGTAATCTGGGGCACCACGGGAAAAGTTTATTTAACGAGTTACCATTTCCTGAATTAACTCAAAATATCAGAATATCTCGATATCATAGCCGTCATCCATCAATCATTTGCTCCTATTTCAGTCTCATTCTGAATGTCGTAATATCCTATAAATCTGCACGAACCCTGGTCTCCATGACGAATCAGCAATACACAAATTGGGTTAGCTATTTATTTACTAACCAACTAAATAATAACACAGAATTACATAAACACACACATAGGATAGATTATACATTGGTTACTAACATGATGCAATGGAAAGTCCCGAGTGGACTAACCTGATATGATGGCTTGATACACATTGAAAGGGGGGGAGAGAAAGAGCGGGAGAAGAAGAGACAAAGGAATTCACCTATCGTACATACAGTTGAATAAAACTTTCATTGTAAATATGGATATTTAACACCCTGACAACCGCTCACTTGGATTTAGAAATACAACACATATTTACACTTGTATGTCTTTGTCGTCTTGCTCTGTTAAAAACACTCGATCAGTCGACAGAAAGTCTCTGTTTGTGTAAGTCTCTGGCTGTCCACCAGAGGTAACCATATCCTTTGTAGTTGTAGTAGGTTGGTCTCGGAGTGTCTTTTAGAACAAATATTCCAGGCGTACCAATGGTCATTCGATAGGGAAATGTTGTTCTTTTCTCATCTTTGGTCGAGTTTCCTAGACTATTTTACATATACAGCTGCAGACTGTGAATGTGTTGTCTTTATCTTCTTCACTCGTCGAGAGTTCCTGACCATTTGTGACGTATTTAGCTCGCGCTGCACATGGTCTGGTAGTCTAACTATTTGTGATGTCCGGTTCAACACCGTCCACCTGCTTGGTCTAATAGCGATTTTATTCTTCTGTGTTGAAAGTTTCAGAGTTTCTAGCCATTTCCTACCTTTCATCTCACGCTGACGGTCACGCTGGTCTAATGTGAATTTCATCACGAGGGGTTTTAAACACTCTGGCAAAGGGGGGCATTCCACGACGCCGACATAATGTCTGTGCTCACGTGGGTGTGGTCACTGTCACGCTGGTATGAATTATTCGCGAGACTGGAGCAGGGTTTTTATTTCACCCAAATTACGGCATGCCGTGTAAGGGCACGGGGACGAAGAACAAACACGTAACAAAACACACAGGGTAGAAACCCAAAACAACACACGGGACGAGACACGTAATCATCTGCGCAATCCACAAGGGCACAGAAGCCCAAAACACACAGCACAGGTACTCACAAGCACCAAAGAACATTGTAACACTAATGGACAGCCCAAGGAAAACCAAAGGGCACATATATACAAATGCTAATCTGTGGGAATAAGGGACAGGTTTGCGTGATGAAAGTTCTGGAGGGATCCGTGACAGTCACCGTGACAGAACTTTTATATGAAAAATAATTCTCATTTAGCTGGCTAACATCTAATTTCATCGTCTCACAAATCATTTCATATTTAATCATATAAGATCCACAACATTTAGATGTAAATCTGACAACTGGGAAATATACACTTTCAGAGATGTTGTTCTACCATCTTTAATGACATCACAAAAACGTAATGCATTCGTCAGGATTGTTCTTTAAATACCCACGGACTATTCCAAATGTTTGGATTACGGAAATATTGTTTCATTATCCAATCTCGGATGTTACTTTACTAGAAAATCTCTCTCTCTGTTGCAACAAAGGGATTTTTAACTTCCATTTCTGCAAAGTGGGAGAGAGAGTCATAACACGATGGGAGGTGGGAGAGAGGGGGCTCTCTCTGATCCTCTCCCAGGATGGAAAGTCATGGCAACTACAAGTTATACTGTGGGGCAAAAAAGTATTTAGTCAGCCACCAATTGTGCAAGTTCTCCCACTTAAAAAGATGAGAGAGGCCTGTAATTTTCATAGGTACACTTCAACTATGACAGACAAAATGAGAAAAAAAATCCTGAAAATCACATTGTAGGATTTTTAATGAATTTATTTGCAAATGATGGTGGAAAATAAGTATTTGGTCACCTACAAACAAGCAAGATTTCTGGCTCTCACAGACCTGTAACTTCTTCTTTAAGAGGCTCCTCTGTCCTCCACTCGTTACCTGTATTAATGGCACCTGTTTGAACTTGTTATCAGTATAAAAGACACCTGTCCACAACCTCAAACAGTCACACTCCAAACTCCACTATGGCCAAGACCAAAGAGCTGTCAAAGGACACCAGAAACAAAATTGTAGACCTGCACCAGGCTGGGAAGACTGAATCTGCAATAGGTAAGCAGCTTGGTTTGAAGAAATCAACTGTGGGAGCAATTATTAGAAAATGGAAGACATACAAGACCACTGATAATCTCCCTCGATCTGGGGCTCCACGCAAGATCTCACCCCGTGGGGTCAAAATCATCACAAGAACGGTGAGCAAAAATCCCAGAACCACACGGAGGGACCTAGTGAATGACCTGCAGAGAGCTGGGACCAAAGTAACAAAGCCTACCATCAGTAACACACTACGGCGCCAGGGACTCAAATCCTGAAGTGCCAGACGTGTCCCCCTGCTTAAGCCAGTACATGTCTAGGCCCGTCTGAAGTTTGCTAGAGAGCATTTGGATGATCCAGAAGAAGATTGGGAGAATGTCATATGGTCAGATGAAACCAAAATTGAACTTTTTGGTAAAAACTCAACTCGTCGAGTTTGGAGGATGCTGAGCTGCATCCAAAGAACACCATACCTACTGTGAAGCATGGGGGTGGAAACATCATGCTTTGGGGCTGTTTTTATGCAAAGGGACCAGGATGACTGATCCGTGTAAAGGGCATTGAAGATGAAACGTGGCTGGGTCTTTCAGCATGACAATGATCCCAAACACACCACCTGGGCAACAAAGGAGTGGTTTCGTAAGAAGCATTTCAAGGTCCTGGAGTGGCCTAGCCAGTCTCCAGATCTCAACCCCATAGAAAATCTTTGGAGGGAGTTCAAAGTCCATGTTACCCAGCAACAGCCCCAAAACATCACTGCTCTAGAGGAGATCTGCATGGAGGAATTGGCCAAAATACCAGCAACAGTGTGTGAAAACCTTTGACATCTGTCATTGCCAACAAAGGATATATAACAAAGTATTGGGATAAACTTTTGTTATGGACCAAATACTTGTTTTCCACCATAATTTGTAAATAAATTCATTAAAAAATCCTACAATGTGATTTTCTGGATTTTTTTTCTAATTTTGTCTGTCATAGTTGAAGTGTACCTATGATGAAAATTACAGGCCTCTCTCATCTTTTTAAGTGGGAGAACTTGCACAATTGGTGGCTGACTAAATACTTTTTTGCCCCACTGTATATTTGCAAAAAGGGTGATCAAATTAAAATCCTACATCTGCAAGTACTACCCAGTGACATGGACAGACTGGTGTGCCACACAGTGTGAACACAGGTGTTAGAAGTGCGGATATCGACTGGCTTTGGTCTCTGACACCGATTGAGCCATTCAGACTGATTTGAACCTGGAAGTCTGAGCCGACTCAGTCGGTGGAGAGGTCGTCACTCCTTCAGCTCTGTCACGCTTCTATTCGATCCAAGAAGATTGATCACACTTTCCCTTAATTGGACTGGACTGGCCTGGCTGTCCAGCAGTTGCAAGGTCTGACTGTCTGTGTGTGGTTTGCTTTCTAGAGGATCAGTGTCAGCAATCCAGCCGGCCCGGCACAGGTTATCTACAACCTCAACACGTACAAGCATGCACACACATGTGAACACTGCTGACTGAACACTGCTGACTGAACACTGCTGACTGAACACTGCTGACTGAACACTGCTCCACAAACCCCCATCTCTGCTCTTAGTAGCAAATGCCACACAAGAATCCGCCCCTCACAATTAAGGTAGACGGCTATCAAACAAGGGATATCCAATATAAAGTGATATAAAACTTGCCGTCATCTTTCGCAGTCGTGCGGATATATTATATCCTTGCTAATACATCTTATGAAATCTTCCTCTGAACAATTTGTTTGTTTCTGCCACCTCTCCATTCCTCCAGCTTGACAATACAGAACAGAGGGAAAGCTGGTCCTTTGGGAAAGCTTGGCTGAGTGCTGAGTGCTGCTATAGCTCATCGGTTCTGTAGCAGGAAGCGAGGTGGAGGAGACACCTCTGTACTGTTTGTGTGTGTGTGTGTGTGTGTGCGTGCGTGCGTGTGCGTGTGTACGTGTGTGTGTGTGTGTGTGTGTGTGTGTGTGTGTGTGTGTGTGTGTGTGTGTGTGTGTGTGTGTGTGTGTGTGTGTGTGTGTGTGTGTGTGTGTGTGTGTGTGTGTGTGTGTGTGTGTGTGCGTGCGTGCGTGTGTACGTGTGTGTGTGTGTGTGCGTGCGTACGTGTGTGTGTGTGTGTGTGTGTGTGTGTGTGTGTGTGTGTGTGTGTGTGCGACAACTTCTCTGTGATGACCTGACGGTAGTGTCAGCTCGTCTCTACAGATCACTGTTTCTTTCCCCCACATTGTTTTCTCTCTGGTCTAATTTGATGAATGCTCTCTGGCACACAACGTCTCTTTGGAGACAGACTGAAAGTCAGCAGGTAGGACGTTGAAGACATCTGAAGGGTAGCATCCCAAATGGCACACTATTCCCTTCAGAGTGCTGAATCCCATAGGGCTCTGGTCAAACGTAGTGAACTATATAGGGAATAGTGTGCCATTTGGGCCACACACACATTCTTTATCTGAAGCTCTCTGCTATCCTCGCTTTCATCACTCTCTGCTCGGGTAATGTATCCCACAGAGAATACTGCTTGCTCGCTGGCTGACTGTTGGGCTTTTGTTTTCAGTGTTTTTCTCATTTTTTCCCTGAAAAGCTATTCAGGTTTACTGTACGGTCAATCTGAGCCCCCATACTGTAGGCTACTGTACATTTGGGGTATTTGGGCAAAAATAATATTGCTTATTTTCAACAATATAAGTGTCATTTTAAGAAGCGAAGATGGTGAGAATATATTGCTAATAAAATGT
Source organism: Oncorhynchus tshawytscha (assembly GCF_018296145.1). Lineage (NCBI taxonomy): Eukaryota > Metazoa > Chordata > Actinopteri > Salmoniformes > Salmonidae > Oncorhynchus > Oncorhynchus tshawytscha. The sequence continues at coordinate 30,429,918 of NC_056453.1, forward strand.
GCACAATAAAATAAAGCACAATTGCCACCAACGCTCCCTCCTTAACTTAAACAAGTGCAGCATAACGAGAACGACAACAGCGGAGATGCCAATTATGACCGCCTGTGATCTCCTCACAGACAAATCAATCAACAGCAAAAGCAGAAAGCTGATTGGTCATCCGAGAGCTGTGTGTGTGTAGTGTCCTCTGCATCATGCCACAGTGGCCAATTTGTGGCCTTGTTGTTTTGTTCCCAATACTCTCATCTCATCTCATCTCATGCGCTCTCTCTCTGTCTCACTCTCTCTTTCTATGTCTGTCCTCAGCCCTCCCTGCATTTTATTGATTTCAAACTTAGCAGAATGTGCCTGACCAGTAGTCCTGGCAGATGGCAGATGCTCAACTCTGGCCTAGTGCTGTATACATGCACACAAACACGAGCATGGACACACACACACTGAAAACTGCTCCATGGGATGTAGACTGCAGAACCTCTTTGTCTTGGCTCAGAGGACCAGCCCGTTCTGCTTCTCGCATTGCAAATGATCTATAATGGAGGTTAGTAGCTTCTTACAGAATAATCACTTCTCTGGGGATCTGGGGAACTATAGTGACTCTGAAATGCCTCTGTCCTTTTCTACAGTATCATCTCTCCTATGTTGTCTCTCCTATGTTGTCTCATCTCTCCTATGTTGTCTCTCCTATGTTGTCTCATCTCTCCTATGTTGTCTCTCCTATGTTGTCTCACACATAATTACCATTCAGATATGGCAGAGCTGGAATGATTATTACATTGTGTGGTTTCGAAGTTCCATGTACTTTAAGAACAGTGACCAGTGAGACCAATGATTCATTCTTCAGACGTTAAATTCAGCAGTCATTTGCATTTATCTCAGCACCCGTTCTTTTGTCAGTTCCATGGCCCCATTTCAGCAAGGTAAGCTGCAGCATTTACTAAACACCACTGACCCTGCTCATGTAAAGTAGGCCTAGATATCACAGACATTTAACTACCACAACCATACTAGGACAGCATCCGTGGATGTGACTTTCCTAATATGGACACCACACAGGGTTTTATTAAAAGGGAAAACAACATCTTGTCATCCTCTAAATACTCAACTAAGGAAGCCCTGTCCGATTGTGTCAGAACTTATAGTTTCCAGTTTGCTGATTAAGAAAGAAGGGTGGGAAAGACGCTGGAGGGATATCCGTTCCAAGCACTAGCATTTCACCCAATTATAAATTGGTTTAGACATTATTCTACTACTCCCTGCTTGAGAATAGAGAGAAATATGATACTCTGGAGCGCTGCCATTCACATCGCCCCACTGGTCCATATGTGGTGTCTGTACCCTTGGCGATATCATGGATAGTAATGGTTTAAGGACGTTCCAAGATCTGAAAGAAGCATTTATATTACCAGGTAACTATGTTCTTCCGTATCTCCACCTCAGGTCAGCTATGCTAGCCTATGGAGACCCATGGGAAAACCAGCTGTCAAACCATCCAATGATGGAATTTGTAAACAGATTATGTGGTCTTCCAAAAGGACTAATCTCTATAATATATCAACAACTATTGGAAAGCTCATACTCTAAGCTAGCCATTAAAAAAGTATGGCCCACAGATCTAAATGTAACTGAATCATCCTTTAACAGAATATGGAAAAATATGACCTTGGCATCCCGTAATCCGAACCATCAAATTTGTTCACAGACTTTATCTAACACCCAAGAAATGTTTTATAATGAAATTGGCCCCAACTTTCAAATGCTCACTGTGTCCCCTGAATCAGGTAGGCACATTTCTTCAAATGATGTGGGACTGCCCTCCATTTAAATTCATTATTGGACAAAGTTACAAAGAGCATGAATGTAAATATTGAATGTAAAAATATGTGACTTGCCCTGAGGGAATTGTTGATATGCTGTAAAAAAATGTATTCTAGAAAACATTTTATTTGAAAAAAAATCACAAAAAATGCAGATAGAAAGATTATACAGAAGTATTTTTTTCACAATCTGCTCTGGACAAGTCCAGTCCTGTGTCTGAACGAAATGAAACAAAAAATATTTAGTCCGACTTTATCCAGTGTCCAGAAAATAAATATCACCTCCTTTGCATATTTGAATTAAATATTTCAGAAACATTTTAATACAAAAAAGTGTTTTATTTTTGTCTCCATTCAACTGGTAAAAAGTTGATTGTGATCTGACTAAGAGGGTGCCTGGCCTTCGTATGATTTTGAGAGTTATACCTGTACCTGTAACCCCCTTCTGAAAAAATGATAAACTAAATAAAAATTTGGTCACAAAAGAAAGAAGGGACATCCTCAATGCAACTCCTTATATTCTTCAGACCATATCCCAATGCAACACTTTATTTGTTCAGACCATGTCATTGGTTCTTATCAGTATCCTTGATTACCTCCCTCCGACTGGGCTGGGTAGACTGGCTCTCACTAGAGGAGAGATGCACTCTGTCCAAGCTTTATTGGTGGAAGGGTTTCTCTACTGAGCCACTCTCTAACCGTCTCTCCCTCCATCACAACAACACATCATTAGACCAGCAATGACAGACAGAGAGAGGGAGATCAGAGAGGGAGGGAGGGATGGAAGGAGAGGGAGAAAAAGAGAGAGGGCCCAGGTTGAGATACAGACCAATTCATTCTTTAGCACCCCTATTTGTGCCTGCGTCTCAAACTACACCCAATTCCCTATGTAGTGCACTACACCATAGAATCATTGTAGAATCATTGTATAGGGGAATAGGGTGCCATTTGGGATGCAACCAGTGTTCGGTCATAGTCTGGTATTTCCTAGGTACTAACAACATAGTAAACAACTGGTGGTCTAATGATGTTTTTTCTCTCTCTATTTTCAAAACCTCTGACCCTATTGCCTTCAAACCAGCAACAGATACATACAATGTAGCCGGCTAGTGTAGCCTTAACCGTAAATGACTGGGTTCCAACCTAAGTCTACTGAGCTACAATAAAGCACATTAGCCTGCTAAGCCAAAGGCCTAGGCATTGATACCATAATCAAATATGGAGTAGGAGGCTAGGACAACAGTGATTGCCTTCAGGCAAGGCTTACTCTCATCTCATGTTTCATGTCTATCCATATCATCTCTGTATCTCTCTGCAACGCTGAACACTAAAGCGCTTATCAAAATAATAACATCTGATGATGACATCCACGTGTTTAATCTAGGTCAACGCTGATGAATAATTTACAACCAGATGCTCAATAGATTCCCACTGAACAGTACCGGCATGTCGCTAGGCCTGTAGGACTGTGAGTACGGACATACGCACGCAATATATAGCCTCGCCACAACCTGGGCTCTCGCCCACGCACTTCTCTGGTCTGTCTGCATGGCTGGTCTGTCAACATCCCAGACTCATCAAAGATAGAGGCTGCGGCCTGCTCATTCAAAGTTCTCCAAAAGTGTGCCCTTGCACACTTTTCATCATAACAGACTCAGAGAGATACACAGGCCATAGTGAGGCCTATAAGATGACAACCAGACAGTATTGTCTCTATCATTGTTCTGTTCTGCTGTGGAACTACATGCATTTGCTTCCACCATCTGACATCCAGTCGAATCATATCCCTCCCTCCCTGTCAAATAGGTTTCAGAATGTTGTCATACACGTCAGAAATGCAATTAAGAGTAATCAAGATGATAACAAATCCAATTAGGCCTCTGCCAGGTAATGAGGTTTGTCATAGGCAAAACCTCATTACCCGGCACTGAGATATAGACAATTATTTAAATGACTATTTCACTGGTAAAGTGGACAAACTGAAAAGTGAAATGACAACATTGAACAGTGAACTATCATCTGTGTATTGAAGATCTAATCATAAAAGAGGATTGCTGTTTTGAATTTGGTCAAGTTTGTGTGCAAAAATTGTGATCCATCAATAATGATAAGCCACCAAGTACAGACAACCTAGATACTATTCAGAATGGTAGCAGACTGTATTGCCAACACATCAATTAAATGTTTTGCCTCAATGCAATCACTGGTCAACATGGCTGTCATACTGAAAGTAAAACAATCTGTACATCATGTCTCCTCTTCCGTGATTTGGTTAGCTTCTTCCCATACATGACAACTACTGAAGACGAAACAACCGAAGAAAGAGCACATACAACATGTGATGAGGCTATAATTCTCAGCAACAAAAGAGTGATCAAATTAAGATCCCACATCTGTAGGCTACTCCAACCGAGACACCACCACCTAGTTCAGAGATAAAACTACCCAATTATAGTCTCATCACGTTGTATGTTTTCTTTCTTCTTCTATAGTTGTCATGTATGGGACGAAGCTAGCGAAATCACAGAAGAGGAGACATGACGTATAGATTGTTTTACATTCAGTATGACACCCCTGCCTCATGACAGCCATGGGGGTATTACTTAGCTATAGGGAATTGTTTTAAGAAGGTAGCTCCTGCATGTGCAGTAGCTAATGGGGATCCTAATAATAAACTAAACCTGGACATGAACAAATGCTATTGCATTTCACTGTAGTCTACAATAACATTGTGTGACACTGTTACTTAACTATGATTGTCTGTAGTATTGTGTGTGTGCTTGTGAGCATGTGTGTGCATGTGTTTGTGAGTGTGCGTATATACAACATGAAGTGGATACTAAAAGCAGGCTGGGGAAGAGGACAGGTGTTTGGTGCTTGTGTTTCATTTAGAGTTGTAGCTCTCATTTGGGGAGGGAGGTTTGGGTTTTGCTTTATTTAAAGCTGAACAGCTGTTGTTGGACCTGAGGCAGTACATTACTGTGTGTGTGTGTGTGTGTGTGTGTGTGTGTGTGTATGTGTGTGAGGACAGTCTGGATCCTCTCTCATCTCCTCCCCTGATACCTCCGTATTCCCATACTGCCATAGATCTTCCTATAGGCTAATGTCACTACACACAACACCCCAACAACACACCAGGAGGCAACTAAACACACACACACGCACATACACACGCACACGCACACCCACACAGACACACACACACACACACACACACACACACACACACACACACACACACACACACACACACACACACACACACACACACACACACACACACTCTCAGGAACATAGCAACACACAGCTAAATGGACAGATCTTACTATTATATAGACATCCAGTATGCATTTTATGATTCTATATGACAAGTATTCCATTTAACAGGGTTGATCAACTCAATTAGAAATAGGTTATGATATGTAGTTCTCTGTTTCTCCTGACTGAATGAGAAATGTCAAATGTGACAGATTCCATCCCTGCTGAGTGAGAAGACATGAACATTCCAGTCACTTATGAACAGTCTGCTGGATCTAATCTATCCAGAATAGCAACTGTTTGCTAATGTGTGTATGTCTCACAAACAAGCCGTGTACTTCATCATTACTGGTGGGTACGAAACATCATAAGCGCGTTCCGTGACAGTCAACTAATGAATTTCTCATGTCGGAAGTTGAGCAGCAAAGTAACACAGATAAATAAACAAGTTGGAGAGAGAGACAACATTTACAGGATCCCTAATTATTTACAAGTTCCACTCTGACTAATGTCAGTTTCCTCCTAATATTCATCAACAACAGTGTCTGAGTGGCGGGGGAATAGATTTGTAAGGAGACAAGGTTGAACAAAGATCTATAACAAGGAGAGAGTGAAGGAGGAAGGGTGGGAGAGTGGGGAAGGAGGCAAGGAGGAAGGCAGGGAGAGGGAAGGAGGCAGAGAGAGGGAAGGAGGCAAAGAGAGGGAAGGAGGCAGGGAGAGGGAAGGAGGCTGGGAGGGAGGAAGGGAGAGGGAAGGAGGCTGGGAGGGAGGAAGGGAGAGGGAAGGAGGCAGGGAGAGTGAAGGAGGCAGGGTGGGAGGCAGGGAGAGGGAGGGAGGGTGAGGGAAGGAGGCAGGGAGAGGGAAGGAGGCTGGGAGGGATGAAGGGAGAGGGAAGGAGGCAGGGAGAGGGAAGGAGGCAGGGTTGGAGGCAGGGAGAGGGAAGGAGGCTGGGAGGGAGGAAGGGAGAGGGAAGGAGGCAGGGAGAGGGAAGGAGGCAGGGTGGGAGGCAGGGAGAGGGAAGGAGGCTGGGAGGGAGGAAGGGAGAGGGAAGGAGGCAGGGAGAGGGAAGGAGGCAGGGTGGGAGGCAGGGAGAGGGGAGGAGGCTGGGAGGGAGGAAGGGAGAGGGAAGGAGGCAGGGAGAGGGAAGGAGGCAGGGTAGGAGGCAGGGAGAGGGAAGGAGGCTGGGAGGGAGGAAGGGAGAGGGAAGAAGGCAGGGAGAGGGAAGGAGGCAGGGTGGGAGGCAGGGAGAGGGAAGGAGGCTGGGAGGGAGGCAGGGAGAGGGAAGGAGGCAGGGTGGGAGGCAGGGAGAGGGAAGGAGGCTGGGAGGGAGGAAGGGAGAGGGAAGGAGGCAGGTAGAGGGGAAGAAGGCAGGGTGGGAGGCAGGGAGAGGGAAGGAGGCAGAGAGGGAGGGGGGCAAAGAGAGGGAAGGAGGCAGGGAGAGGGAAGGAGGCTGGGAGGGAGGAAGGGAGAGGGAAGGAGGCTGGGAGGGAGGAAGGGGAGAGGGAAGGAGGCAGGGAGAGTGAAGGAGGCAGGGTGGGAGGCAGGGAGAGGGAGGGAGGGTGAGGGGAAGGAGGCAGGGAGAGGGAAGGAGGCTGGGAGGGATGAAGGGAGAGGAAGGAGGCAGGGAGAGGGAAGGAGGCAGGGTTGGAGGCAGGGAGAGGGAAGGAGGCTGGGAGGGAGGAAGGGAGAGGGAAGGAGGCAGGGAGAGGGAAGGAGGCAGGGTGGGAGGCAGGAGAGGGAAGGAGGCTGGGAGGGAGGAAGGGAGAGGGAAGGAGGCAGGGAGAGGGAAGGAGGCAGGGTGGGAGGCAGGGAGAGGGGAGGAGGCTGGGAGGGAGGAAGGGAGAGGGAAGGAGGCAGGGAGAGGGAAGGAGGCAGGGTAGGAGGCAGGGAGAGGGAAGGAGGCTGGGAGGGAGGAAGGGAGAGGGAAGAAGGCAGGGAGAGGGAAGGAGGCAGGGTGGGAGGCAGGGAGAGGGAAGGAGGCTGGGAGGGAGGCAGGGAGAGGGAAGGAGGCAGGGTGGGAGGCAGGGAGAGGGAAGGAGGCTGGGAGGGAGGAAGGGAGAGGGAAGGAGGCAGGTAGAGGGAAGAAGGCAGGGTGGGAGGCAGGGAGAGGGAAGGAGGCAGAGAGAGGGAGGGGGCAGGGAGAGGGAAGGAGGCAGGGAGAGGGAAGGAGGCTGGGAGGGATGAAGGGAGAGGGAAGGAGGCAGGGAGAGGGAAGGAGGCAGGGTTGGAGGCAGGGAGAGGGAAGGAGGCTGGGAGGGAGGAAGGGAGAGGGAAGGAGGCAGGGAGAGGGAAGGAGGCAGGGTGGGAGGCAGGGAGAGGGAAGGAGGCTGGGAGGGAGGAAGGGAGAGGGAAGGAGGCAGGGAGAGGGAAGGAGGCAGGGTGGGAGGCAGGGAGGGGGAGGAGGCTGGGAGGGAGGAAGGGAGAGGGAAGGAGGCAGGGAGAGGGAAGGAGGCAGGGTAGGAGGCAGGGAGAGGGAAGGAGGCTGGGAGGGAGGAAGGGAGAGGGAAGAAGGCAGGGAGAGGGAAGGAGGCAGGGTGGGAGGCAGGGAGAGGGAAGGAGGCTGGGAGGGAGGCAGGGAGAGGGAAGGAGGCAGGGTGGGAGGCAGGGAGAGGGAAGGAGGCTGGGAGGGAGGAAGGGAGAGGGAAGGAGGCAGGTAGAGGGAAGGAGGCAGAGAGAGGGAAGGGGGCAGGGAGAGGGAAGGAGGCAGGGAGAGGGAAGGAGGCAGGGAGGGAGGCAGAGAGAGGGAAGGAGGCTGGGTGGGAGGCAGGGAGAGGGAAGGAGGCTGGGAGGGAGGAAGGGAGAGGGAAGGAGGCAGGGAGAGGGAAGGAGGCAGGGTGGGAGGCAGGGAGAGGGAAGGAGGCAGAGAGAGGGAGGGGGCAGGGAGAGGGAAGGAGGCAGGGAGAGGGAAGGAGGCAGGGAGGGAGGCAGAGAGAGGGAAGGAGGCAGGGGGGAGGCAGGGAGAGGGAAGGAGGCAGGTAGAGGGGAAGGAGGCAGGGTGGGAGGCAGGGAGAGGGAAGGAGTCAGGGAGAGGGGAAGGAGGCAGGGTGGGAGGCAGGGAGAGGGAAGGAGTCAGGGAGAGGGAAGGAGGTGGGGAGTGAGGCAGGGGAGGGAGGCATGGATGGAAGCAGGGAGAGGTAAAGAGGGAAGCAGGGGAGGGAGAGGGAAGGAGGGAGGCAGGGAGAGAAATGGAGGCAGGCGGAGGGAAGGAGGGAGGGAGGCAGGGAGATGGAAGGAGGCAGGGAGGGAGGCAGGGAGAGGGAAGGAGGCAGAGAGAGGGAGGGGGCAGGGAGAGGGAAGGAGGCAGGGAGAGGGAAGGAGGCTGGGAGGGATGAAGGGAGAGGGAAGGAGGCAGGGAGAGGGAAGGAGGCAGGGTTGGAGGCAGGGAGAGGGAAGGAGGCTGGGAGGGAGGAAGGGAGAGGGAAGGAGGCAGGGAGAGGGAAGGAGGCAGGGTGGGAGGCAGGGAGAGGGAAGGAGGCTGGGAGGGAGGAAGGGAGAGGGAAGGAGGCAGGGAGAGGGAAGGAGGCAGGGTGGGAGGCAGGGAGAGGGGAGGAGGCTGGGAGGGAGGAAGGGAGAGGGAAGGAGGCAGGGAGAGGGAAGGAGGCAGGGTAGGAGGCAGGGAGAGGGAAGGAGGCTGGGAGGGAGGAAGGGAGAGGGAAGAAGGCAGGGAGAGGGAAGGAGGCAGGGTGGGAGGCAGGGAGAGGGAAGGAGGCTGGGAGGGAGGCAGGGAGAGGGAAGGAGGCAGGGTGGGAGGCAGGGAGAGGGAAGGAGGCTGGGAGGGAGGAAGGGAGAGGGAAGGAGGCAGGTAGAGGGAAGGAGGCAGAGAGAGGGAAGGGGGCAGGGAGAGGGAAGGAGGCAGGGAGAGGGAAGGAGGCAGGGAGGGAGGCAGAGAGAGGGAAGGAGGCTGGGTGGGAGGCAGGGAGAGGGAAGGAGGCTGGGAGGGAGGAAGGGAGAGGGAAGGAGGCAGGGAGAGGGAAGGAGGCAGGGTGGGAGGCAGGGAGAGGGAAGGAGGCAGAGAGAGGGAGGGGGCAGGGAGAGGGAAGGAGGCAGGGAGAGGGAAGGAGGCAGGGAGGGAGGCAGAGAGAGGGAAGGAGGCAGGGTGGGAGGCAGGGAGAGGGAAGGAGGCAGGTAGAGGGAAGGAGGCAGGGTGGGAGGCAGGGAGAGGGAAGGAGTCAGGGAGAGGGAAGGAGGCAGGGTGGGAGGCAGGGAGAGGGAAGGAGTCAGGGAGAGGGAAGGAGGTGGGGAGTGAGGCAGGGGGAGGGAGGCATGGATGGAAGCAGGGAGAGGTAAAGAGGGAAGCAGGGAGGGAGAGGGAAGGAGGGAGGCAGGGAGAGAAATGGAGGCAGGCGGAGGGAAGGAGGGAGGGAGGCAGGGAGATGGAAGGAGGCAGGGAGGGAGGCAGGGAGAGGGAAGGAGGCAGGCAGTGAGGCAGGGAGAGAGAGGGAGGCAGGGAGGGAGGCATGGAGAGGGAGGGAGGGTAGTGAGCGAGGGAAGCAGGGAGGGATGGAGAGAGGTTGAGAGGCCCAAAGAAGTCAGATTCCCTTTGGACACACACGTACAGGACTCCCTATGTTAGAAAGTCCTAGTGGGCTCAGGGAATGGGTTGAGAAAAAAGTGAGAGATGGGGGTAAGAGTTGGGTGAGGTAGGGGCCATTACTGTATATACACTTACACTCTATATACAAAAGTATTTGGACACCCCTTCAAATGAGTGGATTTGACTATTTCAGACACACCCGTTGCAGGTGGAGGGATGGCAGGGTAGCCTAGTGGTTTGAGCGTTGGACTAGTAACCGAAAGGTTGCAAGTTTGAATCCCCGAGCTGACAAGGTACAAATCTGTCGTTCTGCCCCTGAACAGGCAGTTAACCCACTGTTCCTAGGCCCTCATTGAAAATAAGAATTAGTTCTTAACTGACTTGGCTAGTAAAATAAAGGTAAAATAAAATTTTAAAAAAGGTGTATAAAATCTAGCACACAGCCATGCAATCTCCATAGACAAACTTTGGCAGTAGAATTACTGAAGATCTCAGTGACTTTCAACGTGTCATTGTCATACTGTAAGATGCCACCTTTTCATCAAGTCAATTTCGTCAAAGTGCCCGACCTCACTAATGCTCTTGTGGCTGAATGGAAGCAAGCCCCTGTGGCAATGTTCCAACATGTAGTGGAAAGCCTTCCCCGAAGAGTGGAGGCTGTTATAGCAGCAAACTGCCCAACTCCATATTAATGCCCATGATTTTGAAATGAGATGTTCGACTAGCAGGAGTCCACATACTTTTGGTCATGTAGTGTAAATTAAGAAGCATATAATGTCGATACCCTCATTAAAAGCTTCCCCCTCTGACACACACACAGATGCATAAGTTACTCCAACAGAGGCCCTACCACCTAGTCCATAAAAACATACAGATGTAGGATCTTAATTTGAGCCAGTTTGGTACAGGAGGAAAAGAATCCTGCAGCAACAGGAAATGTGAATTATTATGTAGATTATAATTAATGGACATTTTTTTTCAGGGTTGATTAATTTTTCATTAGGGCAAAAAAAGTCTGACATTTTAAAGTTGAAGCTTTAGAAGCCTTTTAAAACCTTCAATGGACTACAAGTTTGCATTTCCTGCTGTGCGGCAGACCGAGCCAGCAAACTGTGCCAGTATATCCTCCAAACGAGAGCATTATCACTTTTATACAACGGGTTACCAACATATTCAAATAATGATTGACACATTTTCATTAAAAATGTTATTTTGATTAATTTATTCATACTATTTCATCCTTCCTCAAGATATAGTCCCGACACAAATCTAGGGTTGCTAGAGACAACCCAGTCATTCAGTCTTTTTGTTCTGTATCTATGGACGTGACCCAGTCGTTCATTCTAAATGCTCCTTCGCCACACTGGCTGGCAAAGTTCTTATCTCTTGCTTGCTAGCTAGTCACCACACAGCTTCAGTAACACAATCACTTCAAACTGAAGCTGGAAAGACTGCAAACTAGCTGAGTTTTACCTTGTTAAAATGTACCTTTCTGTGTAAATCCATAAAAATTATACCAGTTGATTCATAATTTCGACTGACTGAGAAACGTTGCCTGCCTGTCTGTCTCGTCTCGACTCCCGATAAATTCATTACTATGGGACAAAATGAGATCTAATTTGAATATTGAAACAATATTGCAAATGTCGGAGAGACAGACAGCGAGGTTTATACAAATCTCCTGCCGATGAAAATGAAATGTTAGTCTAAAAGAAATGTGAGATGTCTAGACGAGCATTCAGAATTAGACCCACCCATTGCATAATCCAACCGAGACACCACCATCTAGTGGTGCTAGCTAAAACTACCCAATTATAGCCTCATCGCGTTGTATGTGTTCTTTCTTCGGTTCTTTCTTCTTCTATAGTTGTCATGTATGGGGCGAGGCTCACAAAATCACGGAAGAGGAGACATGACATATAGATTGTTTTACTTTGAGTATGACACTCTTGCCTCAGGACAGCCATGTTGACCAAAGATTGCATTGAGGGAAAAAAATATATTGATGTTTTGCCATCCTGATCTTTGCAGGAGTCATTCCGGCATGTGGTGGTGCTGTTTGTAATATTTTGCTCTCTCTCGCTCTCTCAATATGTTATTTAACTAAGGACAAAGTGCATCAAAGGCTAAAATCTCCAATGGTTACTAATAGTGGGAATATTAATGGAGGCTGATATTTTATTATTTCCCAGTCCTTAGGGGGAAGCTAAACGAGGACAGAAATAATTTAGCATTCTTTGCATTATTTTGCACAAATTTTAAAATGATCTCAGTGAAAGGAAATTGCTTCGGATTCAGCGTAGCCCTACAACCTGTATCTAGCCTACTGGGGTATTTCTTACACACGGAGCGTGTGTGTGTGTGTCTATGTGTGACCTAAATACATGTGGCATCATTCTGCTATTTCAGCTTTAATACAAGCCCAATACAGCCACGTGGGGACAAGTTTTCTTCAGCTGAGGTTATAAGAAGCTATATACTCAAATAATAAAGTACTGTACACTTATACAGTTGAAGACGGAAGTTTACATACACCTTAGCCACATACATTTAAACTCAGTTTTTCACAATTCCTAACATTTAATCCTAGTAAAAAATTCCCTGTCTTAGGTCAGTTAGTATCACTACTTTATTTTAAGAATGTGAAATGTTAGAATAATAGTAGAGAGAATGATTTATTTCAGCTTATATTTCTTTCATCACATTCCCAGTGGGTCAGAAGTTTACATACACTCAATTAGTATTTGGTAGCATTGCCTTTAAATTGCTTAACTTGGGTCAAACATTTTGGGTAGCCTTCCACAAGCTTGCCACAATAAGTTTGGTGGATTTTGGCCCATTCCTCTTGACAGAGCTGGTGTAACGGAGTCAGGTTTGTAGGCCTCCTTGCTCACACACACTTTTTCAGTTCTGTCCACAAATTTTCTACAGGATTGAGGTCAGGGCTTTGTAATGGCCACTCCAATACCTCGACTTTGTTGTCCTTAAGCCATTTTGCCACAATTTTGGAAGTACGCTTGGGGTCATTGTCCATTTGGAAGACCCATTTGCGACCAAGCTTTAACTTCCCGACTGATGTCTTGAGATGTTGCTTCAATATATCCACACAATTTTCCTACCTCATGATGCTATCTATTTTGTGAAGTGCACCAGTTCCTCCTGCAGCAAAGCGCCCACACAACATGATGCCGCAACCCCCGTTCTCCACGGTTGGGATGGTGTTCTTCAGCTTGCAAGCCTCCCCATTTGTCTTCCAAACATAATGATGGTCATTATGGCCAAACAGTTCTATTTTTGTTTCATCAGACCAGAGGACATTTCTCCAATAAGTACCATCTTTGTCCCCATGTGCAGTTGCAAACCGTAGTCTGGCTTTTTTATGGCAGTTTTGGAGCCGTGGCTTCTTCCTTGCTCAGCGGCCTTTCAGGTTATGTCGATGTAGGACTCATTTTACGGAGGATATAGATACTTTTGTACCTGTTTCCTCCAGCATCTTCACAAGGTCCTTTGCTGTTGTTCTGGGATTGATTTGCACCTTTCGCACCAAAGTATGTTCATCTCTAGGAGACAGAACGAATCTCCTTCCTGAGCGGTATGACGGCTGCGTGGTCCCATGGTGTTTATACTTGCGTACTATTGTTTGTACAGATGACCGTGGTACCTTCAGGCATTTGGAAATTGCTCCAAAGGATGAACTAGATTTGTGGAGGTCTACAATTATTCTACAATTATTATTCTGAGGTCTTGGCTGATATCTTTTGATTTTCCCATGATGTCAAGCAAAGAGGCACTGAGTTTGAAGGTAGACCTTGAAATACATCCACAGGTACACCTCCAATTGACTCAAATGATGTCAATTAGCCTATCAGAAGCTTCTAAAGCCATGACATTATTTTCTGGAATTTTCCAAGATGTTTAAAGGCACAGTCAACTTAGTGTATGTAAACTTCTGACCCACTGGAATTGTGATACAGTGAATTTTCAGTGAAATAATCTGTCTATAAACAATTGTTGGATAAATTACTTGTGTCATGCACACAGTAGATGTCCTAAACGACTTGGCAAAATTATAGTTTGTTAAAAGAAGAAATTTGTGGTGTGGTTGAAAAACGAGTTTTAATGACTCCAACTTTAAGTGTATGTAAACTTCCTACTTCAACTGTATCAGGGTACCATTCCTGCAGCTATGTATACGGTCATTGCTGTTATCATAGGATGGTGTAGTACTCATATCACATAGGGTGCTGTCAATTATACAACGTGTGGGTCTAATTCTGGATGCTGATGGGTTAAAACCGCATTCCAGCCGGTGTCTATTCCACAAGTTAACACCGGTTAAAGCAATGACGTTGAAATGCCTATTTGCTCTGTTCCATCTCACTGCACAATCCACTGACTTATCAGCCCAGCCAGGCAATTTATAAACTTGATCTCCATTATAAAAGCACCTAGACATTATCTCCCATTTCTTTTAGACGGGAATTTAGATTTCAACAGCGGAGGTTTGTATAAACCTTTCTGTCTGTCTCTGACATTTGCAACATTGTTTTGAAATTCGATCTCCATCTGTTGTTGAGGCATGGACAGGCATGGTAAACTAAACACAGCCACTAGAAATCTAGGAAACAAATGTGAGAGATACTGAACAGCTAACAAACATAGCTAATAGAAAAAAACCTAGAGTACAAAATCACACATTTAGTTTGTTATATCTGTACTTCTCCTGTCTTATCCGGTGTCCTGTGTGAATTTAAGTATGCTCTCTCTAATTCTCTCTTTCTTTCTATCTCTCGGAGGACCTGAGCCCTAGGACCATGCCTCAAGACTACCTAGCATGATGACTCCTTGCTGTCCCCACTCCACCTGGCAGTGCTGCTGCTCCAGTTTCAACTGTTCTGCCTGCGGCTATGGAATCCTGACCTGTTCCCTGGACGTGCTACCTGTCCCAGACCTATTATTTGACCATGCTGGTCGTTTATGAACATTTGAACATCTTGGTCACGTTCTGTTATAATCTCCACCCGGCACAGCCAGAAGAGGACTGGCCACCCCTCATAGCCTGGTTCCTCTCTAGGCTTCTTCCTAGGTTTTGGCCTTTCTAGGGAGTCGACGTGCTTCAACACCTGCATTGCTTGCTGTTTGGGGTTTTAGGCTGGGGTTCTGTACAGCACTTTGAGATATCAGCTGATGTAAGAAGGGCTATATAAATACATTTGATTTGATTTACAGAAGAAAACTGAGAAAACCAAATGTGTGAGTGTGTCTGGAGGCCCCATGGTAGAGTACAGTATCATTAATTCACACAGCTCTCAGCTGTTTCACACAGGAGACAACTACAGGGGTTTCTGTTACCTACATCCTCAAACATAGCCCTTAATAATACATGAAATTCATAATACACACTCCCCCACTTCCGCTTCTACCTGCTCTTCTATTTTCCTCCTTTTCTCCCTTTCTTTTCCCCATCTTCTCTCTCTCGCCCCCCTTTCCTCCTCTCTTTGATTTATTCCACTCTCCCCCTCCTCTCAATCTCTTCCTCCCCACCTCTCCTCCCTTTCCCTCTCACTCTCTTCATCACTACCTCTCCCCCTCTCTTCTTCTCCGCCTCTCCCTCGTCTCACTCTCTTCCCCTCCTCTCAATCTCTTCCTCCCCACCTCTCCCCCTCTCTTTTCTCCCCTCTCTCCCTCCTCTCACTCTCTTCCTCTCCACCTCTCCCTCCTCTCATCCTCTCCACCTCTCCTCCCTTTCCCCCCTCTCTTCTTCTCCTTTCTCCGTATGGTCTTTAATTAATTCACAAACACAGTATCTCCCACAACAATAGATGTATTGGATATATTCTCGTTTGCCCTTGTCTCTGCTTGCTTTTACCTTTACATACTCACTCCTGAGGAATGAAATCACTTCTCTCTTTACACATACTCACTCCTGAGGAATGAAATCACTTCTCTCTTTACACACACTCAATCCTGAGAAATGAAATCACTTCTCTCTTTACACACACTCACTCCTGAGGAATGAAATCACTTCTCTCTTTACACACACTCAATCCTGAGAAATGAAATCACTTCTCTCTTTACACACACTCACTCCTGAGGAATGAAATCACTTCTCTCTTTACACACACTCACTCCTGAGGAATGAAATCACTTCTCTCTTTACACACACTCACTCCTGAGGAATGAAATCACTTCTCTCTTTACACACACTCACTCCTGAGGAATGAAATCACTTCTCTCTTTACACACACTCACTCCTGAGGAATGAAATCACTTCTCTCTTTACACATACTCACTCCTGAGGAATGAAATCACTTCTCTCTTTACACACACCTACTCCTGAGGAATGAAATCACTTCTCTCTTTACACACACTCAATCCTGAGAAATGAAATCACTTCTCTCTTTACACACACTCACTCCTGAGGAATGAAATCACTTCTCTCTTTACACACACTCACTCCTGAGGAATGAAATCACTTCTCTCTTTACACACACTCACTCCTGAGGAATGAAATCACTTCTCTCTTTACACACACTCACTCCTGAGGAATGAAATCACTTCTCTCTTTACACACACTCACTCCTGAGGAATGAAATCACTTCTCTCTTTACACACACTCACTCCTGAGAAATGAAATCACTTCTCTCTTTACACACACTCACTCCTGAGGAATGAAATCACTTCTCTCTTTACACACACTCACTCCTGAGGAATGAAATCACTTCTCTCTTTACACACACTCACTCCTGAGGAATGAAATCACTTCTCTCTTTACACACACTCACTCCTGAGGAATGAAATCACTTCTCTCTTTACACACACTCACTCCTGAGGAATGAAATCACTTCTCTCTTTACACACACTCACTCCTGAGGAATGAAATCACTTCTCTCTTTACACACACTCACTCCTGAGGAATGAAATCACTTCTCTCTTTACACACACTCACTCCTGAGGAATGAAATCACTTCTCTCTTTTACACACACTCACTCCTGAGGAATGAAATCACTTCTCTCTTTACACACACTCACTCCTGAGGAATGAAATCACTTCTCTCTTTACACACACTCACTCCTGAGGAATGAAATCACTTCTCTCTTTACACACACTCACTCCTGAGGAATGAAATCACTTCTCTCTTTACACACACTCACTCCTGAGGAATGAAATCACTTCTCTCTTTACACACACTCACTCCTGAGGAATGAAATCGCTTCTCTCTTTACACATACTCACTCCTGAGGAATGAAATCGCTTCTCTCTTTACACATACTCACTCCTGAGGAATGAAATCACTTCTCTCTTTACACATACTCACTCCTGAGGAATGAAATCGCTTCTCTCTTTACACACACTCACTCCTGAGGAATGAAATCGCTTCTCTCTTTACACACACTCACTCCTGAGGAATGAAATCGCTTCTCTCTTTACACACACTCACTCCTGAGGAATGAAATCACTTCTCTCTTTACACACACTCACTCCTGAGGAATGAAATCACTTCTCTCTTTACACACACTCACTCCTGAGGAATGAAATCACTTCTCTCTTTACACACACTCACTCCTGAGGAATGAAATCACTTCTCTCTTTAAACACACTCACTCCTGAGGAATGAAATCACTTCTCTCTTTACACACACTCACTCCTGAGGAATGAAATCACTTCTCTCTTTACACACACTCACTCCTGAGGAATGAAATCACTTCTCTCTTTACACACACTCACTCCTGAGGAATGAAATCACTTCTCTCTTTACACACACTCACTCCTGAGGAATGAAATCACTTCTCTCTTTACACACACTCACTCCTGAGGAATGAAATCACTTATCTCTTTACACACACTCACTCCTGAGGAATGAAATCACTTCTCTCTTTACACACACTCACTCCTGAGGAATGAAATCACTTCTCTCTTTACACACACTCACTCCTGAGGAATGAAATCACTTCTCTCTTTACACACACTCACTCCTGAGGAATGAAATCACTTCTCTCTTTACACACACTCACTCCTGAGGAATGAAATCACTTCTCTCTTTACACACACTCACTCCTGAGGAATGAAATCACTTCTCTCTTTACACACACTCACTCCTGAGGAATGAAATCACTTCTCTCTTTACACACACTCACTCCTGAGGAATGAAATCACTTCTCTCTTTACACACACTCACTCCTGAGGAATGAAATCACTTCTCTCTTTACACACACTCACTCCTGAGGAATGAAATCACTTCTCTCTTTACACACACTCACTCCTGAGGAATGAAATCACTTCTCTCTTTACACACACTCACTCCTGAGGAATGAAATCACTTCTCTCTTTACACACACTCACTCCTGAGGAATGAAATCACTTCTCTCTTTACACACACTCACTCCTGAGGAATGAAATCACTTCTCTCTTTCCACACACTCACTCCTGAGGAATGAAATCACTTCTCTCTTTACACACACTCACTCCTGAGGAATGAAATCACTTCTCTCTTTACACACACTCACTCCTGAGGAATGAAATCGCTCCGCATTGAACGATTTTTCCCTTCGGATGTTTCCTTCCCCTGATATGATCGTTATCCGAAATCGAATCTAGAACCCTGGGCCCTGGTCGTCTGTCCTCGCCGCCCTGTGTGTGTGTGTGTGTGTGTGTGTGTGTGTGTGTGTGTGTTCAGCTCCTCGCCGCCAGTGTAGCAATCTGGGCTTGAATAGCAGAGAAGGGCCCAAGGTGGGAATATGATACACTGTGGAGAGGAGCGGCTTCTTGGGGAATGAGAGGGGAAGATCAATTACCAGAGAATGGCCTTTGTGACCATGGGGTTTATCATTTAAACTCTAAAGCTAAAAGAAATGTTACAGATACAATATACCAACCAACCAGAACAAGGTTATGGAAATTGGGTGTGTTGATACCCCATATCCATAAAAATATTATGTGAATTTTCATTCACACCATTTTTGGGGGGAGAAATTACATTTGAAAATCGAGTTTACGCTGCTTAAAATTATAATGGGAAAGAGGAAGAGAGAGAGAAAGAGACAGAGCGATAGAGAGGGTGAGAGAACTATTGAGATCGTGAGACAGAGCGAGTCAGAGAAAGAAAGATGAAGCATGGCCACAAATCACCACCTTCCTCCTTCCCTCCCTCCAAGTAAGTCTCCCTCTACCTGCGCATTTTTGACATGCGCTCCCAGTCCCAGGGCCAAATTTGTCATCCTAATATAGATGCTACCTCAAGCCTGAGATGAATGTACTCCACACTAATTCCCATGTGGAACCTTTGCACAAACATGACAGAGGGAATGGAGGACAAGGGGGAAGCAACACATCAGCACACCGTCTCCCTTCCTTACAAAAACAGCAGACGAGGTCACGGATGTCTTCCAGAGAGTACAGCCATTGTGATTCAGACTTCTAGCAGTACAGAGCAGTGTATGTGTGTGTGTCATTCGATTCACAAGGGGCCACTGTAGCTACAGTACAAATCATCATAGTATAATCAGCCCGAGCTCTAAGTAAAGACTACAGAGTGTGAAAGACACAATTTGGTTTTCTGGGTAGTGTTCATTACCATCAAACAAGAAAATAACTCTGAATTCAGGTGCAACTACCTGGACATGTCCAATACGAAACACACATTTTCCCTTGAGATCAAAACACAGGTGTGAAAGGCACTAGATGGTGGTAATAGCGAAACAAGGAGAAGAGATGTCCTCAGAGATATTCAACAGCTCCCCGTGTAAGTAACAAAATAGCAATAAAGAGGGTTCATTGGTGACATTCTCCATTTTCTAAAGGACTGCAAGGAAGTTTCTACCAGCCGTAGTTCACCCCATCATGACGGGACTGACGAAGGGAGAGAAACAATATAGAATAAGTGAGTATAGGCTTAGTGGCAAAAGTGCTGTGATGTCGTTGCATAGCCACTGAGTTCTCACATTTTGGGTAGGCCTAACACATTGTTTGCACCAACCTGTGTGAAGTATTGCATTATGAGGAAGATGTCAGCTTGACGTCGAAACGTCAGACATCTGTTCACATCTTGTACAATGGTGAGTGAGCAAAAATAAATCAATCCCTGCCTTTTTTTGTCAAGTGCTCCAACTCTTTTTTTTACCTCAAATTAGTGTTTTTCTAAGTTTTTCTTGTTAAGCCATTCTCGTGATTTTTGTCATTGTTATTGAGCACCCCCCCTTTCCTTTGTCTGCTGAAGCGCTAAGGCCCGTGTGAACTCTCTGCGTTATGAGTGTATTTGAAGTGCTTCTATCACCCCTAATGTATTATAAGACTTGTTGTGAGCATTCGTTACAGCTAATAACTCTTCAAAACAGCTTTTTGAAAAACTGTAAGCTACCACTCTCTCCCGTTTCTCTCTCCCTCTCTCTCCCTCTAACCCCGCCTCTCTGCCTCCCTCCCTCTCTTTCTCTCCCTCTCTCTTTTCCTCTCTCTCACTCATCTCTCTTAGTTTGTCCATTTTCTCAGGGGAGAGGTGCTGATTTGTGTTGTGTACTGAACAAAGTGCTTTTTAGTCAGAAGAAGTTTAGAAGAGTAGGACTGTTCCAGGGGCCAAGATTAGGCTGAGAAATCAGCCATACGGGACCTAGTTTATCTAGCTAATGAATTGCCTGTTCAATTCAAATTGAGACTGCCATCCCATCACCTGCAAAATTATATCACACGGCAGGACACATCAAGAGGAGGATAAAAGTGGCTCTTTTCCTCTCAAGCACAATGGCACATTTGAGGTCATTTGTAGCTGGCAATCACGAATCAGACTCAAGATGTAGTCGACAACAATGAATAATTGTATGCGATGGGACGTCTGTGTGTGTGTGTCTGTGTGTGTCTGTGTGTCTGTCTGTGTGTCTGTCTGTCTGTCTGTCTGTCTGTCTGTCTGTCTGTCTGTCTGTCTGTCTGTCTGTCTGTCTGTCTGTCTGTCTGTCTGTCTGTCTGTCTGTCTGTCTGTCTGTCTGTCTGTCTGTGTGTGTGTGTGTGTGTGTAATGAAACAGTGGCGTGCCACGGATGATGCCGTCGTAATGCGGAGGGACAGAGAACAAACAAACAAACAGAGACTCAATAAAGAGAGGAAGTGATGCCTAATTAGACAGAGACGGAAGGGAGGGTGGTCTCAAACATCAAAGGAAGGACAGATAACATAGCTGAGTTCTTGGTGGGACTCAGACGATAGGCAAGAATCTCTAGGCTTCAACCGTGTGAGATTAGAAATGCACATCAATGCAAATGTACAATACTAGAAACAGAGTAAATATGCTTCAGTCTCTCTGTGAAAACAAACACGTTAGACTTTAAAGCTGTCTGTGTGTCTGTGTGTCTGTGTGTCTGTGTGTGCCTCACAGACACAGGTGGAGTGCGTTGCTTTGCTTTATTAGGTCTGTTTCAGTTACTTTCCTGACACACATTATTATAAGAATGAGAAGGAAAGAATATGAGTGTTTGAGTCAACCTGTCACTGACTGAGTCTATAATACCTACCACCATAGTCCTTGTACCCAAGAACACCAAGGTAACCTGCCTAAATTACTAACGACCCGTAGCACTCACATCTGTAGCCATGAAGTGCTTTGAAAGGCTGGTCATGGCTCACATCAACATCAACACCATCACCTCAGAACCCCTAGACCCACTCCAATTCGCACACCGCCCCAACAGGTTCACAGATGACGCAGTCTCTATTGCACTCCACACTGCCCTTTCCCGCCTGGACAAAAGGAACACCTATGTGAGAATGCTGTTCATTGACGATAGCTAAGCGTTCAACAACATAGTGCCCTCAAAGCTCATCACTAAGCTAAGAAACCTGAGACTAAACACCTCCCTTTGCAACTGGATCCTGGACTTCTTCACGGGCCGCCCCCAGGTGGTAAGGGTAGGCAATCCTGCCACGCTGATCCTCAACAGGGGGGCCCCTCAGGGGTGCGTGCTTAGGCCCGTCCTGTACTCCCTGTTCACCCATGACTCCAACACCATCATTAAGTTTGCCGACGACACAATGGTGGTAAGCCTGATCACCAACAACAATGAGACAGCCTATAGGGAGGAGGTCAGAGACCTGGCACTGTGGTGCCTGGACAACAACCTCTCCCTCAACGTGATCAAGACAAAGGAGAAGATCGTGGACTACAAGAAAAGGAGGGCTGAGCATGCCGCCATTCTCAGCGATGGGGCTGTAGTGGAGCAGGTTGAGAGCTTCAAGTTTCTTGGTGTCCAGAAACCAACAAACTATCGTGGTTCAAACACACCAAGACAGTCATGAAGTGGGCACAACAACGCCTATTCCCCCACAGGAGACTGAAAAGATTTGCGTCCTCAGGTACTCAAAAACATCTACAACTGCACCATCAAGAGCATCCTGACTGTTTGCATCAGCACCTGGTATGGCAACTGCTCTGCCTCTGACAGCAAGGTGCTAGAGAGGGTAGTGTGTAGGGCCCAGTACATCACTGGGGCCAAGCTTCCTGCAATCAAAAAATTGCCAGACTCCAGACACCGTAGTCGTAGATAGTTCTCTCTGCTACCGCATGGCAAGCGGTACAGGAGCGCCAAGTCTAGGTCCAAACGGCTTCTTAACAGCTTCTACCCCCAAGCTATAAGACTAATGAACAGCTAATCAAATGGTTACCCAGACTATTTGCATTGACGCCTACCCCCTTTTATACTCTGCTGCTACTTGTTATGTATCATTTATGCATAGTCACTACACCCCTTCCTACATGTACATATTACCTCAATTATGTCAACTAACCTGTACCCCCGCACATTGATTTGGCACTGATACCCACTGTATATAGTCTCATTATTGTTTTGTTTTGTATTGTTACTCTTTTATTTTTTTTACTTTATTTTATTTTAGTAGTATTTTCTTCAGTCTTATTTTTCTTAAAACTGTATTGTGGTTTAAGGACTTGTAAGCATTTCACGGTAAGGTAATACTGTTGTATTCGGCGCATATGACAAATAAGATTTGATTTGATAAATCATCAAAAACAAAGGAGAGGATTCACGTGATGCTGCGAAGCAAGGTGGTTGTCTGAACGGAGCCTCCCGATAAAACCCTCCCAATTTCCTCAAAGTTCGATAGAATAGTACATTTAGTATAATTGTTTTGGAGGGGAAAGTTACTATAATTTGTTTTATCTACGTTTTTCAACAAAGTCTGCGTTGAAATCAGCTTCAAGACGTACATGTAGCGCAATCACTGGCGCAGCGGTTGACAAGGCCAACGTTAGCTCTGTTGCTAGCACTTCAGCAAGCATGACTTTGAACGGGCAGAACATAGAACCCAGCTCGTTGTTGAGCTTGCAATCATCCCCATACAAGGCCAAGGAAGAAATGGGTAGAGTAAAAACCATTCTTGAATCTCTTGAATCGGATGTTTCTTAGGTCAAACAATCTCAGATGGATTTGCAAAAAGATGTATCGGACATATTACAGGCGAGATGAGGCAGAGGGTCAGATATCAAAGCCGGAGGACGACAATGATCGACTGATTAAGAACATCAAGAAGAACACCAAACTGTGTAAGGATCTCCACAGAGGCTTGCAAGACGCAGCTAACCAAGATAGGCGCCTCAATTTAAGACTTTTAAGGGTCAAGCAGGGTCTGGAGGATGGTAAGCTGCGGGAATGCGTGAGACTAATTATCTCGGAGGCTCTGGGGGTGGATCTGGACGAATCCGAGCTTCAACGAGTCCAATGGTCCCTAGCACCAATGCCGAGTCAGAATCAGCCACCTAGACCAATCATTATCCGCTTTCTCGGGGATCTGGAGAGAGAGAGTACTGGCCGCTGCGAAGTGAATGTATCGGGAGAAGAGAGAGGTGACCTGGAAGTGCTGCAAGAAATAAGGGCATGGATGGCATAGCTATATTGGACGGTGAGTTCTATATGGGACAGTGTATGTGTGACACACTATCGCAAAGACACTGTGAAATTACAATTTGGATAACTAATAGCTACAATATTTAGCTATTTGTCTATTTCAGACTGTATACTGTAGCTACAATGCTATTTTGATCACTGGAGGTTCAGCCGGTTGGCTACTCAATCAAATCTAACAAACTAACAAAGGTTGAGATTGTCATATGTGATAGCATGACAGCATCGAAAATGATTGATTTTCAATATAATTCTAACACCTAATAAGAAATGATAAATGTCTAAAACATACACAAAGTTAATTTCATGGAATATCAACGGTTCACAGAATCCAATTAAGAGGAAAATTTTTTATACTTTTCGATGTACCGATTCCATGGCACATGTTTTATGAATTTACATGCAAAACGAAGCCGGATTCAAAAATAGTACCCGCAAACACCAGTCTCAACATCAGCAGTGAAGATGGGACTCCGGGATGCTGGCCTACCAGGCAGAGTTCCTCTGTCCATTGTCTGTGTTCTTTTTCCCATCTTAAATATATTATTTTTATTGGCCAGTCTGAGATGTGGCTTTTTCTTTGCAACTCTGCATCCCGGCGTCGTCTCCTCACTATTGACACTGAGACGGGTGTTTTATGGGTACTATTTAATGAAGCTGAATATTGAGGACTTCGGAGGCATCTGTTTCTCAAACTAGACACGCTAATATACTTGTTCTCTTGCTCAGTTGTGCACAGGGGCCTCCCACTCCTTTTTCTATTCTGGTTAGGGCCAGTTTGTGCAGTCCTGTGAAGGAAGTAGTATACAGCATTGTACGAGATCTTCCGTTTCTTGGCAATTTCTCGCATGGAATAGCCTTCATTTCTCAGAACAAGAATAGACTAACGAGTTTCAGAAGAAAGTTCTTTGTTCCTGTACATTTTGAGCCTGTAATCAAACCCACAAATGCTGATGATCCAGATACTCAACTAGTCTAAATAAGGCCAGTTTTATTGATTATTTAATCAGAACAACAGTTTTCAGCTGTGCTAACATAATAGCAAAAGGGTCTTCTAATGACCAATTTGCCTTTTAAGATTATAAACGTAGATTAGCTAACACAATTTGCCATTGCATCCCAGGAGTGATGGTTGCTGATAATGGGCCTCTGTACGCCTATGTAGATATTCCTTTAAAAATCACCCGTTTCCAGCTACAATAGTCATTTACAACATTAACAATGTCTACACTGTATTTCTGATCAATTTGATGTTATTTTAATGGACGAAAAATTAGCTTTTTTTTCAAAAACAAGAACATTTCTAAGTGACCCCAAACTTTTGAACTGTAGTGTATATACAGTTGAAGTTGGAAGTTTACATACACTTAGGTTGGAGTCATTAAAACTCATTTTTCAATCACTTCATAAATTTCTTGTTAACAAACTAAAGTTTTGGCAAGTCGGTCAGGGAAACTACTTTGTGCATGACACAAGCAATTTTTTCAACAAGTGTTTACTTATAATTCACTGTATCACAATTCCAGTGGGTCAGAAGTTTACATACACTAAGTTGACTGCGCCTTAAAACATCTTGGAAAATTCCAGAAAAATATGTCATGGCTTTAGAAGCTTCTGATAGGCTAATTGACATCATTTGAGTCAATTGGAGTTGTACCTGTGGATGTATTTCAAGGCATACCTTCAAACTCAGTGCCTCCTTGCTTGACATCATAGGAAAATCAAATGAAGTGAGCCAAGACCTCAGAAAAAAAATGTAGACCTCCACAAGTCTGGTTCATCCTTGGGAGAAATGTCCAAATGCCTGAAGGTACCACGTTCATCTGTACAAACAATAGTACCCAAGTATAAACACCATGGGACCACGCAGCTGTCATACCGCTCAGGATGGAGACGCGTTCTGTCTCCAATAGATGAACGTACTTTGGTGCGAAAAGTGCAAATCAGTCCCAGAACAACAGCAAAGGACCCTGTGAAGATGCTGGAGGAAACTGGTACAAAATAATCTATATCCTCAGTAAAACGAGTCCTATATCGACATAACCTGAAAGGCCGCTCAGCAAGGCAGACGCCACTGCTCCAAGACCGGCATAAAAAAGCCAGACTACAGTTTGCAACTGCACATGGGGACAAAGATCGTACTTACTGGAGAAATGTGCTCTGGTCTGAGGAAACAAAAAAATAACTATTTGGCCATAATGACTAACGTTATGTTTGGAGGGGAAAAAAACACCATCCCAACTGTGAAGCACAGGGGTGGCAGCATCATGTTGTGGGGGTGCTTTGCTGCAGGAGGGACTGGTGAACTTCACAAAATAGATGGCATGATGAGGATGGAAAAGTACGTGAATATATTGAAGCAACATCTCAAGACATCAGTCGGGAAGTTAAAGCTTGGTTGAAAATGGGTCTTCCAAATGGGCAATGACCTCAAGCTTACTTCCAAAGTTGTGGCAAAATGGCTTAAGGACAACAAAGTCAAGGTTTTGGAGTGACCATCACAAAGCCCTGCCCCCATCCTATATAAGATTTGTGGGCAGAACTGGAAAAGTGTGTGTGAGCAAGGAGGCCTACAAACCTGACTCAGTTACACCAGCTATGCAAGGAGGAATGGTCCACAATTCACCCAACTTATTAAAGGAAGCTTGTGGAAGGCTACCCGAAATGTTAGACCCAAGTGAAACAATTTAAAGGCAATGCTACCAAATACTAATTGAGTGTATGTAAACTTCTGACCCACTGGGAATGTGATGAAAGAAATAAAAGCTGAAATAAATCAATCTCTCTACTATTATTCTGATATTTCACATTCTTAAAATAAAGTGGTGATCCTAACTGACTGAAGACAGGGAATTTTTACTAGGATTAAATGTATTTGGCTAAGGTGTATGTAAACGTCTGACTTCAACTGTATGTGTATGTATGTATGTATATAGATATATATATTTACCCCCCAAAATATATGGGGGATTGTAAATGATGCAGACAATTACATTGATGGAAGCAACAATTTATCCGCAATATTAAAGCTGACCCCCCCCCCCAAACAAAAAATGGAAAAAAAAGAGGAAGAAATGTTTATGTTATCTAAAATCCCAACAAGCTGCTATAGCTTTCATCCAAGAAACTCATTTGGTTGATTCAGAGGCTGCTAAATTGAAAAAGGATTGGGTTGGGGAGGTATTTCATAGTTCATAGCAAAAAAACATGGTGTTGCAATTTTGGTACATAAATAGTTTAATTTTATCATGTTAAAGCAACATAAGGATGAGGAAGGAAGAATTACTTGTGTTGAGGCTCTGGTAAATGGTAATAAGGTTAATATGTGTCATATTTATGCCCCAAACAGGGAGGATCCTGGGTTTTTCCATAAGGTTAATAAGGTCATGGGAGAAATCATTGCTGGCAATACAGTGGTGGCGGGAGACTTTAACCAGGTTCAAGATGGTATCCTTGATAAAACTACTTATTCTAAAACTGTACCAAGGGACAGAGCAGCGATACACCTATTAAGGAGGGATCTGGGTCTGATAGATGATAGATATATGGAGACTTGTCAATCCTAGAGAGAAGGAATATACATTTTATTGACATAACCAAGAATCTCATTCCAGGATGGATTACTTCCTAATTTCCAAAAGTATGACTAAAGATGTGATAGATCGTAAAATAGGGGTTATTGCTTTGGCTGACCACGCAACAGTGGAACTACGTATAGCAGTTTAGGTTGATATGGCTAAGAAAATAATTAGATGGAGGATGAATACATCCTTATTCCAAGACAAAACATTTAATATTTTCCTCAATAAAGATGTCAAGTTTTTCTTTAAACAAACATTGGTTCCACTGACAAATTGAGTACAGTATGGGAGGCCAACGAAGCACATGTTAGGGGCAAGATAATAGCACACACTAGTAGAAAGAAAAGGGAAGATAGAGAAAGAGCTGAAAAACTAGAGTCTCAAATTTAAGAGCTGGAAAAAGAGTTATCCAAGAAAAATCACTGTTGAAACAAGTCTGGGATATGAAGTTTCAATTACATGAGATCTATAACAAAAAGGCTGAAATATGCAATGTATGCAATATGCAATGAGGACAAATTTTTATGAAAGTGGTGAAAAAACAGGTAAATTATTGTCTAAACAACAAAAGGGTGCCAGTTTTGTAATACCAGCTATCAAAAATCGAAGTGGGGAGGTAATGACTGGTACAAACGATATGAACAATTTATTTTGTGTCTTTTATTTGACTCTTTATAAGTCAGAATGTAACTTAGACCCAGCTAAATTGAATGCCTTTTTTCAAAGATAGAGCTTCCAGGGGTGTCTCCTGATTAAATAAAGGATTTGGATGCTCCTATACTAGAATCTGAGATGAGAACAGACATCACTTCAATGAAGTCTGGAAAGTCACCAGAATTAGACGACTTCCCAGTTAAGTATTATAAAAGGAATATTGACGTATTAGCTCCTATATTAACACGTGTACGCAGAAGCTCTGGAACTGGAGCAGCTACATGACACTTTTAATAAGGCATTCATTTCATTATTTCTCAAGAAGGATAGAGGACCCACTGACCCAGGGAGTTTTCGCCCTGTCAGTTTAATTGGAGTTGATTGTTAGGTGCCCTCCAAAGTATTAGCCATGAGGCTGGAGAAGGTTTTACCTCGTATTACTCACACAGATCAGGTGGGATTTGTAAAAAGTAGAACCTCCACAGACAATCTTAGACGTTTTCTTCACCTCATGTGGTTGAGTCAAACATAGGACACTCAGGTGGCAGCCCTTTCCTTAGATGCGGAGAAGGCAGTCAATAGGGTGGAGTGAGGCTTTTTAACATATACCCTTGAGAAGTTTGGCTTTGGCTCTGAATTAATCAAGTGGGTTAAGGTATTGTACTCCAATCCAAGAGCAACAGTCCTCACAAATGGTATGATCTCTTCCTTTTTGAATCTGTCAAAGGGGAACCCAGCAGGGTAGTCCCCTCTTACCGCTCCTCTTTACTCTATTTTTGGAGCTCTTGGCAGCATCAATCAGAGCTGATTCAGGAATCAAAGAAGTGATGGGAGGCACCAGTTAGCATAAGTTGTTTTTATATGCTGATGACATACCGTAATCCTTTTGGTTTTGAACACAATTGACATGTTCTCACAGATATCTGGTTATAAGAGGAATTGGCAGAAGTCAGAAGCTATGTATGCCTGTATCCAAATTCTGTCCTCCTGTTGCAATGACTTCATTACAGTTCAAATGGGTACCATCAGGGATGAAATACCTGGGTATAAAATTGAGTAACGAACTACAGAATAGTATGCAAATTAATATGATGCCACTACTACAAAAAAATAAAGAAACATCTTGATAAATGGAGGTTGCTTAATCTTACTTTATGGGGTAAAATAAATACTGTTAAAATGGTCATTGCCCCACAGTTTAATTATGTGTCCATGATGCTCCCTGTGACCATTTATCCCTTATTTCAACAGTACAAACAAATGATTAAGGATTATCTTTTGGATGGGTTAAAAAAAAAAAAATATATGAACAAGTTATATGCTCCAAGGGATAATTGCGGACTAGCATTACCCAATGCAGAACATATACTTTGAAGTAGCAAAATTGGCCAGACACTGGGGCAATTATGATTCCCATTTGGGATGGTCTTAGATTGGGAGGTCTATCACAGCCCCGTTGAAGCCTATTGAGGCCTAATCACAAAAAATAATTGAGAGACAGCCAATCCTACAACATTCCCAAGAGGTATGGGTTGAGATTCATAAGATGTTTGATATTTCCCAGTATAAATAAAAATATTATTCCATATGGCACAAGCTATTGGTTTGCAAAGGAAAACATTAATTTATCTGGGAGGTATGGCTTAGACAAGGCCTGCATGCACTATGCTCTATATGCTCTATATGAGAAAAGAGTGCTTATGTCCTATCAGGACCTGAACATTTTATTTGCCAGATAAGGGAGATTTCTGGAAATACTTACAATTAAGGAGCTCCATGGGGTCTCTTATGAGTATTAACCTCCAAAGAGATAACAACTTGTTAGAACAATATTTCCTGTTACCAGGAATATCACACCCCGCTACAGTATTTTGTAAAAGAGTATCACATGCACAATATGGAAAATGAGAATTTAAGGTTGATTTAGCAGAGGGATTTTAGTTGTGACATTGAGGAAGATGTATGGAAAAATGTTGTTTCCAATGTAGGGTGGTATACCAGGGATACACGAAGGAAATGTACACATTATAAGATTGTTCATCTTATGAATCAATGATAGCAAAATTACAGAAGAGGACAGGGACATTTTGTAAGATAGGGCATATGTTAGAAAAATATATACTTGATGGGTGGGGTTTTTGTGCATTTTTTTGCTGTTTAATATTCCAACCACTGATATGTTAGAAAGGTTCTGTCTTGTTTGCTGTCTTGTTGAGTGTTATGTTTTTGTTGTTATTAGTGTTAATTAAGTAATGTCATGTTGATTATTATTATTATTTAATTTTTTTAAAGAAAAAAAATGTACAAAGGAGATGGCAGGTGTATAGCAGGAAATCCAACAAGATCTCACAGTCTCACTGGTCCAGGGGGGATAAATGTTACATTTTGATGAAAGTTTAGCCATTCATTCTGCCTCTTTGTGTGTGTGTGTGTGTGTATGTGTGTGTGTGTGTGTGCGTGCGTGCGTGCATGCGTGCGCGTGCGTGTGTGCGAGTGTGTGTGCGAATGTGTGTGTGTGTGTGTGCGTGCGTGCGTGTGTGCGTGTGTGTGTGTGTGCGTGCGTGCATGTGCATGCCAGCAGGGGTGTCGCTACAGAGTCCCTCTGAAGGGTAGGTTCAATAAAAGCCGTTAATGAGGGAGAACGAGGTGATGGATTTGGACTGTCGCTACGAGTGTACCTCTCAGGTCCCGGGCCACTGTGGGTCTACCGCATCACTTTCTCCTCCATCTGTCAATGTTGGCCCGTCACAGGCCTTGGGCGACACCCCCACCAGCACCACTTCTACCTCTGGATCTGTGTGTGTGTGTGTGTGTGTGTGTGTGTGTGTGTGTGTGTGTGTGTGTGTGTGTGTGTGTGTGTGTGTGTGTGTGTGTGTGTGTGGTGTGCATGCATGTGTGTGATCAGCTACACAACAACCATCACCACCCACCTGAGATCAGGGTCAAGAGGTAAGAGGTGAGAGGTCACTTTGATGTCACACAGCAGAGAGGACAGCTGCCATGTAGTTGCTAACTGTATGCCAACTAATAAAGGACATAGTCACACTGACTTTTCCACTGCCAAATGATGTGTATGGCAGGCATATTTAGCTCTGCTTTAACTTTTTACTATGTGCTGTACATCTCTTTTACTCTTTATAGAGTTTATTTAATACAATAAACCTCAATTTGAACAACATTAAATAGGCCTACGCCCTTCGGTTATTGTAGATATTGTTATAGTCTGTTCCCATGACAAATGCCACAAGACAAATTTGATTCCCCTGATACGCTACAGGCAGACAGAACAAGCTAATATAAACTCAAGGAGAATGATGCACCATCAAAACCATTCAAGCTATTAATTTCCCTTCTATACACATTAATTCATTCATGTTCTGTCATGTACATGGGTGCTTTATTTTGTGAGTTCTGATGGGGCTTTGATTCACAAGAACATCCAGAGAATTCATTTCAACACATTGCTATTACAGTGACGGCCTCCAATGAGCTAAATGAGAAAATACTGCTTGTGTTCCAAATGGCATCCTGTTTATCCCACTACTTTGGCCAGGGCCCATAGCACAAATAGGAAAAAGGGTGCCATTTGGGATTAAAACACTGTTTTGGGAGGCTTGATTATTATCCAGGCTGTTTTTCACACTGCTGCTGTTAATGGGAATTGCTCATCACATCGCTAACCATGCAGAACAGCCTCCAAACAGCCCCCTCAAAGCACCAAAGCGGAAGCACTTCTCTGCTATTGTGAGAGGAAAAAAGCACAGGGGCTTCAATGCCGACAAACAACACACTTTTTAATAATTTCTACCATTCTGTGCACTCACTAATTTTGAAGGAGATAGAAACGTTGCCAGCGCGCCACAGACAACCCTGAATGGTTGCTGAGGAGATGCTCAATGAAAGCTAAGCATTCTCTGTCACAGATGAACAGAGAGGAAAAATAATGGACAACAGTTTGACTCAGTTTGTTGCACCAGTTCCTAAACTCTTCTGAAGTTATTAAAATAAAACAATGATGACCTATGTCTAAAAAGGAAGAAACTACAGCATTCCAGGCACCTGGAAGCACGATAAGTGTGCTAATTCAGGTTTGAGATATGGGGCTGTATGTATCAAGCATGCTGATCTAAGATCGGTTTTTAGGAAGACTATTAATAATATTACATTTACTGGGAGCACCTAATCCTAGGTCAGAGACGCTTGATGCTTACATCCCCTGATAACCTACTCTTTCTAACTCCCTGCAGTATTTGGTAGGAGACTGGAGTGTCACTAAGCCTATGTGGTTATCTATCTTCAATTATTTACTCAAGGCTAACAGACCCCCGATGAAATTTCCTACTGCAATGCAGAGACTCGAGATGGACCTAGGGATGCACAAGTATGTGTGTGTGTGTGTGTGTGTGTGTGTGTTTGTGTAGACACAACCTTCAGAAACGGCAAAGGAAGAAAAAAAAACAGTGTTGACTACAAACACCCTCCAAGGTCTCTCAGGGTAAGGGAGAGCTAGGCTATTGACTTTTTGCTGGTTATTGATATTTTTTCTCTCCAAAAGCTATGGACGATACTGTTGTCAGGCGTAGGACCTTTGCACCAGACTACCTGTCTAAAGTTTGCTCATCTGCTTTTTCACAGAAATGAGTGAACACTAAACAATGAAGATAATAAGTTGTTGATGAAGATACAGTATATTCCTCCTGGTATTGTTGTATTATATTGTATTGGTTTAGTGTATTTGAATGCTGACTTCACAAAAATAATATCCATGTAAATGGACAATAACGTTATCGTATCAGACCCTTGTGTGACTGTGTGACTCCAGACTGCCTCATGCAATTATTCAGAAGATAAAATAAGATAATATGGAAAAGAAATGATTAGAGCTTGGTGGTTGAAGTCAGGTCTTCTGTCAATGTATGTCTGTGTTTGTTCAGAAGCTAGTTGAAGTTAAATCTTCAATCATTGTAAAGCACCAGCATGAATCTAGGCCATCCTCAGTCTCAGACCAACAGTGTTTGATTCCAAATGTAGGGCACACTATTCAAAATGATTTAGTGAGTGGTGACTGATTTGTCACTTTTAAGGACAATCTGCGACCGTCATTTCAGAGACAATTATCGTTGTAATTAATTTGATAAAGTTTTAGATGTATGTTTCAAACACAGCTTCACAGTGGTTTAATAAAATATAAAGAATCTGGAGTATTCCTACTGGTTGATTAGTTTGTAAAAGTTCAGTCAAATGTCCTCGTCTATGATTTTTAGCAGATGTAGTAGGTACAGTCTCCTCTAAAATCAATTGGTTACATTGTTGTGATACTTATATCTCAGGCTGATCCTATTTCCAACACAATCTCTATTTCAGGACTGCAGTCAAAATGGCTTCCATGGCCTGTCAAAAACATTAACCGACCAGCCATCTTTATTCCACCTGCAACCAGTATTCTTCAAGAGTAATCTACCCACCACCTTCTCAATTATCATTATCTGGCAACCTTATAAAACATTTATGTAAGTTCCGCCATGGAAACTCTTTCTTACTTCAGACTTCAAAAGTAGCAATTTTCACAGGTGAAAGACCTGGATGACTATGAAATTGCAAAATTGAAATGACAGAGTCGAGTCGCATATATGGAAAGGGATTACCCTCGTCTACCCCTCACATCTCCTTCCCTACTATCAACCTCCAACCCATTTCAGTATCGAAGAGGCGAGGTGGGAAGCAATATATTTTCTTAGAACATCTAAATTGATGCCATATAACCTAAAGGTACGATGGCAGGGGGGCATGAGGAGGGGGGGATACAACAGTAATAGAACCGATCTGTACAGTGCAATATTTAGTAGTCTCTCTTCAGTTAGGGCCTTCAGACACAGCTGTGTTAAGGAGCTATCATTTCACCTTAACAACAGCTATATTTAACACACTTGCATTCACAGAGATAATATACTGTACTGTACAGCTGGCAACAACTGGATCAATCTGAAATTATTGCTTAATACTCTCTGATAGCTTAGACAGCTACAGGAAGGACCATTCTGCCTCGAAGAACCAACTGAACCCACAATTCTGACATTGCAAGCACCATGCTCTTCCAAATGAGCCATACAGAACCGTCTGTCAATGAAAGGATCACTCAGAAATGATGATGAAACATTCTCTATGATACTTTATTCATTCAGCCTGTGAGGAAACAACATTTACCCATTGTTTTACACTGGTAGTTGGGAGATTGAGATACACTCAAAACTACAATGTATCTATTTATGAAGTGAGACAGAGAC
The DNA here is from genome assembly GCF_018296145.1 of Oncorhynchus tshawytscha. Taxonomy (NCBI): domain Eukaryota; kingdom Metazoa; phylum Chordata; class Actinopteri; order Salmoniformes; family Salmonidae; genus Oncorhynchus; species Oncorhynchus tshawytscha. The sequence continues at coordinate 30,463,944 of NC_056453.1, forward strand.
CCACTAAAACAGTCATAATATAACTGCAGAGACCAAATGAAAAAGCAAAACGCAGTGATAATGAAGTAAAACATTGAGACATCACCCAATGACTCATGACATCACCCAATGACTCATCAGCATAGCTGATAATAGTGCCAGTGCAGTATGCCATCAGTATGTCATTTGGGATGTACCCTAAGTTTCTCTCTGTAAATCTATAGTTCGCCAAGGTTCTGTCCTTTCCTCTTTCTGAAGGCCCCAGATCAAGACACGGTCTGTCAATACAAGGCAATTCAACTGGAACCAAACCACCTGGTGTGTGACTGAAGGAGTGGGAATGAAATAGGCCACACACACAAACAAAAGGACCAAGGCTCGCATTCACGCATGTACACACATACACACACACACACACACACACACACACACACACACACACACACACACACACACACACACACACACACACACACACACACACACACACACACACACACACACACACACACACACACACACACAAACACACACACACACACATTGGCCACCTCCATCGTCTGTTGGACATGGCTCCCATCCCAAAACAGAAGGCCATTACACCTGGAGTAACCTGGGACGTACTGGTAAAATGGAGGGGCTAATTGGCTATTTGGATGTAAATTAGTTGGTGGCAGAGGTAAGAGGTTCACTAGCCTGGTTCCACATATGTTAATGCAGGATGATTTCATATGGAGTTGGCAAGAGAGCAGAAACAGCCTGGCGCCCCGGCTAGAGGTTCCTTCTCAGGGGGAAGACTTTTTGGATGTTAGTGTTCTATCACAAGTCAGCCTCAAAAAGCAAACTGCTCACAGGGGAAAGAAATCAACCCAAGTCATGGGCTTATGTGAAGCCAACATACTGTATTCTAACGTGTAATTGTTGAACAAATTATTAATCAATAACATTATAGTACCATAGTATTGTTATCTAAAGACAGCTTCCTAATTCTTGCTACTGCTATTTTCAGCAAATTAAGAAATCTCTCTCTGTTTCTCTGCACAGAATATATAAAACAGCTAGCTAATGAAACAAACTCATGAATGAGAGTTGGACCATTTAGGAGTACTGTGTTTACTAAGTTAATTTGAGAATGCTGCTAGCTGGACTGTTTGTTCATAATCAGAGGGGCAAATATGTATGTGGGTTGTGGTGGCTAATTATAGCTGTGTTATAGTTTATCATTTTTTAATGACTGGGATTGAAGAAACTAAAATGCCTGAAATTCAGTCTGATAGAGCCCCAATGAATGCCACTACACATGTTCTCTTTCCTCCCTTCTTTCTGAGAGCAAACAAGAGCATTAGAGATTAATATAGTCCTTTTTTCTGCCCTGCTGCCTTTGATTTGACAATACATCTACTGTAAATAGAGTAATTTCAAATAAATGATACTTAAATTCAGCTTGTTACTGCCATAACATTGTGTTCCATTTCTTTGCTTTTACCTTAGCAACCCTTCAGTCATTGATCTCCTATGGCCTTCTCAGCCACCTGGTTGTCTGTTCTCTTGGCTACCTGGGTGTCCCTGTCACAGACACCTGTATGATTAATATCTCAAGTCACAGAGCTGGTCTGGTGTGATAATACAGTGAAGCGAAGGGCTGGATCCATCACTGCCACAGATAGGGTTCTATCAGGAGCCTCTCTTAGCCTCTCTGCTGGGGAGGGGAAGTGGGATGCAGTGAGACAGGATGCTGTCTGTCTGATCTCTGCTGGGGAGGGGAAGTGGGATGCAGTGAGACAGGATGCTGTCTGTCTGATCTCTGCTGGGGAAGAGAAGTGGAGATGCAGTGAGACAGGATGCTGTCTGTCTGATCTCTGCTGAGGATGGGAAGTGGGAGATGCAGTGAGACAGGATGCTGTCTGTCTGATCTCTGCTGAGGATGGGAAGTGGGAGACGCAGTGAGACAGGATGCTGTCTGTCTGATCTCTGCTGGGGAGGGGAAGTGGGATGCAGTGAGACAGGGTGCTGTCTGTCTGATCTCTGCTGGGGAGGGGAAGTGGGGGATGCAGTGAGACAGGATGCTGTCTGTCTGATCTCTGCTGGGGAAGAGAAGTGGGAGATGCAGTGAGACAGGATGCTGTCTGTCTGATCTCTGCTGAGGATGGGAAGTGGGAGATGCAGTGAGACAGGATGCTGTCTGTCTGATCTCTGCTGAGGATGGGAAGTGGGAGACGCAGTGAGACAGGATGCTGTCTGTCTGATCTCTAATGGGGATGGGAAGTGAGAGATGCAGTGAGACAGGATGCGGTCTGTCTGATCTCTGCTGAGGATGGGAAGTGGGGGGTGCAGTGAGACAGGATGCTGTCTGTCTAATCTCTGCTGGGGAGGAGAAGTGGGAGATGCAGTGAGACAGGATGCTGTCTGTCTGATCTCTGCTGGGGAGGGGAAGTGGGAGATGCAGTGAGACAGGATGCTGTCTGTCTGATCTCTGGGAGGTTTTGACTAAGTATTGTCTGCTATCGGTCTCATCCTCGCTCTCCCTTTATCTATTTATTTACTCACATTATCTGTCACTGTCCACCCTGGCCTATTCCTGAGACTGTTGCTGATGCTTCTTCTGCTGCCGCTACAATGCTATGGGCTAATCATATTTTCTTCTTTGCTGTTGTCTACTGCAGTCTGTTCTGGCCTGTTGAATGTCATACAAGAATAGCTCCAAACTAATCAGATCAGCATGTACCAATAACGTTCTTCACCAAACGTCAACCTGTGTTCGAAGAGGCAGAATTGGCAGAACTCACTATTATTTTCTGGACTAGTCACCTAGACATGTGGAGATAAACGGAAAGTGTCTTGATGAGGCATTCCTTCCACTCCCCCTCTGATAATAAAAAACACACACCTACCTCTCTTCAACTGACAACCAGATGAGGAAAGGAGAGAGACAAAAGGTAGTGTGTTTTTGTCACCAGCCTATGGGCCCTGGTCAAAAGTCATGCACTATATAAAGTACAGGGTGCCATTTTGGAGGCAGGCTATATACTCCTCACAGAGACCAAGACAACACACAATAACAACCACAGAAAGACACACAGGAGTTGACAGGAAAGGGATGGCGTGGAATCTTAAAAGACCAAATCTCTTCTTATTATTGGTGTCCTTTAGCAGTGGTTTCTTTGCAGCAATTCGACCATGAAGGCCTGATTCACACAGTCTCCTCTGAACAGTTGATGTTGAGATATGTCTGTTACTGGAATTCTATGAAGCATTTATTTGGGCTGCAATTTCTAAGGCAAGCAACTCTAATGAACTTATCCTCTGCAGCAGAGGTGACTCTGGGTCATCCTTTCCTGTGGCGGTCCTCATGAGAGCCAGTTTCATCATAGCGCTTTATGGTTTTTGCGACTGCACTTGAAGAAACGTTCAAAGTTCTTCACATTTTCTGTATTGACTGACCTTCATGTCTTAAAACAATGATGGACTGTCATTTCTCTTTGCTTATTTGAGCTGTTCTTTCCATAATATAGACTTTTGTATTTTACCAAATAGGGCTATCTTCTGTATACCACCCCTACCTTGTCACAAAACAACTGATTGGCTCAAACGCATTAAGAAGGAAAGAAATTCCACAAATGAACTTTTAACAAGGCACACCTGTTAATTGAAATGCATTCCAGGTGACTACCTCATGAAGCTGGTTGAGAGAATGCCAAGAGTGTGCAAAGCTGTAATTGTATTTATTTTTTACCTTAATTTAACTAGGAAACTCAGTTAAGACCAAATTCTTGTTTTCAATGACAGCTTAGGAACAGTGGGTTAACTGCCTTGTTCAGGGGCAGAACAACAGATTTTTACCTTGTCAGTTCGGGGATTCAATCTTGCAACTTTTCAGTTACTAGTCCAATGCTCTAACCACTAGGCGACCTGCCGCCCCTCATCAAGGCAAAGTGTGGCTACTTTGAAGAATCTCAAATATGTTTTGATTTGGTTAACACTTTTTTGCTTACTACATGATCCCATATTTATTTAACTAAGTCAGTTAAGAACAAATTCTTATTTACAATGAAAGCCTACGGGGGAACAGTGGGTTAACTGCCTTGTTCAGGGGCAGAACAACATATTTTTACCTTGTCAGCTCAGGGATTCGATCTAGCAACCTTTCGGTTACTGGCCAAACGCTCTAATCACTAGGCGACCTGCCACCCAAGTGTTATTTCATAGTTCTCATGTCTTCACTATTATTCTACAGTGTAGAAAATAGTAAAAATTAAGAACATCCCTTGAATGAGTAGGTGTTTCCAAACTTTTGACTGGTACTGTATATATAAAACCATAGGACACTTCTAACAGCATAGTGGTTGATCTCCTTCACAGATCTTCATAGGTGGCTGAGTCTGATTGAACCCATTAGTTGGCTCTACGAGGATAATTATCATTAATTCACTGTTTCTATTTAATTTAGTAGTGATCTGTTGCACACAAGCACACACACATCCTGTCCATGCAGTAGCTTTGTATGTAACCTCTTGTACCCGGAGGTCATCAGTTGATTGACCCTAATCAACTAATGAGTGTCAATGAAAGCATTAAACTGTTCCAAAAGGTGATCAATGATGAGAGGCAATGATCTGTGGGTGGTGATTGTCTTAGCTCCAGGAGGAAACGCTGTGTGTGTGTGTGTGTGTTCAGATTGTCTTAAAAAACGCTAGGGTCATCACATTAGCTAGCTAGCTACTTCACTCACTGTGGTGCACGCCAAGGATCCCACAAGGCTATGGGAATGTTTAGACAGCATGCTCTAGCAGTGGGTTGAAGAGGGTCCTGAGGGACAAAACACACAAGTACTATGTTGTTCAATAATTAATATAGTGAGGATAACAAGCCCATGTATTTTCTTCCCCGTAACTTATTTAGTTGTGCTGAATTAGTATTGTGTGAAAATATGTTGATATATTGGCTTTAGTTGATATATGGTAAATAGATATTGTATGCTGCTTCCAGAAAGGAACGAAGGTACACACACACTCATAGGGACAAACACACACACACACACTACTCAGCTCGCTTCTGCAATCCCACATCCTTTCTAATTTTATAAACACATACAAATCAAATTAAATTGTATTTATTGCATGCTTCGTAAACAACAGGTGTAGACGAACAGTGTGATGCTTACTTACAGGTCCTTTTAAAACAATGCAGAGTTAAAGATAACATTTTTTTTTTTATTAAAGAAATAAACAATAGTGACAAAAATAGGAATAGAAATAGGAAATAGGAATAGGAAAAATAACATGGCTATATACATGGAGTAGAAAATAACATGTCTGTACTGTATATATATGGAGTAGAAAATAACATGTCTATACAGTATATATATGGAGTAGAAAATAACATGTCTATACAGTATATATATGGAGTAGAAAATAACATGGCTATATGTATGGAGTAGAAAATAACATGTCTATATATATGGAGTAGAAATAACATAGCTATATTTATGGAGTAGAAAATAACATGTACATATATATGTACATATATATATAGAGTAGATCATAACATGGATATATTTATATATATATGGAGTAGAAAATAACATGTCTATATATATGGAGTAGAAATAACATAGCTATATTTATGGAGTAGAAAATAACATGTACATATATATGTACATATATATAGAGTAGATCATAACATGGATATATTTATATATATATGGAGTAGAAAATAGCATGGCTATATATATGGAGTAGATAATAACATGGCTATATGTATGGAGTAGATAATAACATGGCCATATATATGGAGTAGAAAATAACATGGCCATGTATATGGAGTAGATAATAACATGGCCATGTATATGGAGTAGATAATAACATGGCCATATATATGGAGTAGATAATAACATGGCTATATGTATGGAGTAGAAAATAACATGGCCATATATATGGAGTAGATAATAACATGGCTATATGTATGGAGTAGATAATAACATGGCCATATATATGGAGTAGATAATAACATGGTCATGTATATGGAGTAGATAATAACATGGCCATATATATGGAGTAGAAAATAACATGGCCATATATATGGAGTAGATAATAACATGGCCATATATATGGAGTAGATAATAACATGGCTATATGTATGGAGTAGAAAATAACATGGCCATATATATGGAGTAGAAAATAACATGGCCATATATATGGAGTAGATAATAACATGGCCATATATATGGAGTAGATAATAACATGGCTATATGTATGGAGTAGAAAATAACATGGCCATATATATGGAGTAGAAAATAACATGGCCATATATATGGAGTAGATAATAACATGGCTATATATATATATATATATATATATATATATGGAGTAGAAAATAACATGTCTATACATGGAGTAGAAAGTAACATGACTATATACAGGGGGTACCAGTACCGAGTCGATGTGCAGGGGTACGAGGTAATTGAGGTAGATATGTACTGTACATACTGTACAGGTAGGGGTAAAGTGACTAGCAGCAGTGTATGGTGAGTGTCCACTGTGTGTGTATGAGAGAGTGTGTTGGGTCTGTACGCACGTGTGTGCATGTTAAGTATGTGTGGGCATATGTAGTGTATGTGTCATGTGTATGTGTTTGTGTATGTATGTGTGTGTTAAGTTGTCAATGTAAGTATGTGTGAGTGTGGAAGTATGCATTTCTCGTCCTTGAATTCTCATTTATTTGAAGACATTGGTACGGGTTCACGTTGAATTATTTTGGAGTATGATTCATAGCCAATCTGGAGGAGGGTTACAGGCGGCTTCGCATACACAGTACATTATATGTAAAACCAATACTTATAGAATAATCTACAGATACCAGGCCATGAACTTCAAAGATTTCCCAAAAGGAAGATGTATATTTATGTATGCGTGTGTGGTGCATGCAATTTCATATGTAGGACTCTTGGGAATTTGCTGCATTTTGTTTGCATCAAAGATCAAAGCTTTGTTAGTAGCTGGGGGTTGGTGCAATGATCCTGAGGTACCACCAGGCAGATTACTGCAATGTCTTTTACCGGTTTCTGTATCTGTTTATTCACAGTGCTAACATATTTAACAAGTTGGATAATAGCTATGAAATAGGGAAAGCAGGTAGCCTAGTGGTTAAGAGCATTTGACCAGTAACTGACAGGTTGTTTGCTCATAAACCCCGAGCAGACTAGTTGAACAATCTGTCGATGTGCCCTTGAGCAAGTCACTTAACCCTAATTGCTCCTGCATGTGGATAAGAGTGTCTGCTAAATGACTAAACTGTAAATGGTAAGGTTGCAGGAATGGGTGGGGAAAGATTAACCAAATCAGTGCTGACCTTCACTGATGTGTAATAGCACAGAGAGACACAAAAGGTTAGGTTTAAACAAAAAGTGGACTGATGAGGTAGGAATATATGAAAGACAGTGGCTAGTGCCTAGACAAAGGTAAGTGGTTGCATATAAAAATGGAGCACCCCAGATACAAACACACTGATAATGCTTAAACAGATCATGTTGATAATGACACACTTGTCCTGGACTCGATTATCTACATCTAGGGATTATCTTTCTGTTTCACACAAAGAGGGCCTTTTGATGTAATGAGACAGCCATCGATTCTGTAGCTATCAGCAAATGATCCTCCTCAACACTTCATCACAATGGATATGACGGTGCTCCTTTGAGTGGTTCATACAACATGTCATCATGGACACCATCAATGGTTCTTGAAAAAACTAACGGATTGATGATTGTTTATTGAAAATTGTAATTAATAGATTTTTTGGCCATTTTTTTCAAAGCAATTGGAGGCAATGTACATACAGTTAGATGATTCACCTATTCAGCTGAGAGAGTAGAATTGTTGTGCTTCTCTTATTTAGGTGGTGTGTACTCGACAAAATGTAGTATCTGCTCATATTGACAGTCTATCCAGAATGCATTTACACCTGTGAGCAAATATGAACATGGATGGCTTTCATTGACATGAGTAGCACATTGCTATTCCATTAAGATGAACCGATTTGGAACAGAAAAGTAGGACAGAGGCGCATCAGCAGCAGTATCAAGCTTCATTTCCTTCCTGACGGCCAATTCTTCGGCTTGTGTCGCGATTTAAGATAGTGCCTCATACACGGATTACAGATTAGACACAATTACAGACCATTGTCTGATCTTCCACCGTGGATTGCATGCTGCTGCTACGGTTCACGGGCCAGGACTAATCTTAGGAGGGGGGAGAAAACATTTACCCCAGATCAATATTTATGAAATGGAAACGAATAATAACATCGGAATTTACTTGCTTGGATTATTTATTTATCTCTCTCACTGTCTCTTTCTGTCTCTCTCTTTCTGTCTCTCTTTGTTTGTCTCTCTCTCTCTCTCTCTCTCTCTCTCTCTCTCTCTCTCTCTCTCTCTCTCTCTCTCTCTCTCGCTTTTCCTTACAGTCACAAACTTGCACTGAGCTCTATGAAAACAGACAAGCAGGCAGGAAGCTAGTAAAAGAGGATGATGCCTGGGTTGGTTTCTCCTTCCCTTTGTGGACAGACAGAAATGGTCTGGAACACTCCGACGGACTCGAGAGGCATGGGGAGGGATGGAGAGAGGCTGTGTCTATTTTAGGTTCCCAATCATTGTGTCTGTATGCATTTCCTAGAAACTGGGCCATCATTTGCTATATGTGAGTCTCGAAAGCCTTGAATGCAATAGAATGCAAAATGTCTTCCTGAAAAACTAATTTGCTTTTGGACAGCATTAATGCCTTATCCTCTATGGCATAAATGCACACGGAGGACAGTGAGACAATTAGCCAATGAGCTGAGCTCGGGTTCCACCCAATACCCAATCAGAGAGAGGAGTTAAGGCTTGGGCTCTACCTAATATCCAATCAGAGGGATCAAGTAACTTGACTGTGCCTTTATTGATTATGTTGTCTAGACTACAATGTTCTTTATTCCTAGATTTGTTTTGATTGCACATTATTGCCCTTGCTTGTTTCTCAAAAGGGACGTTTTGATCAATTATGAATTAGTTATGCCAACACACCGCTTTGAACATGTCAGCAGTATAATATCTAATATGAAAGCAGCCCCCACAGTGATTATCAACCCACTGTGAACACGGGAAGTAAATACTTCAACATTACCGATCCTCTTTTCACAATAAGGACAATATGGTTATTTCAAATAAAAGTAAATACATCTGGATAATACTTCAAGTGCCAGAAGACACTGCGTATTCGGAATACTTTTAGAAACTCAAAGAAAATAACGTAGTAGGATAACATTTCTTATGTTTGCTTAGAAATACAACCTATTCAGAGGGGTTGGGTTAAATGCAGAAGACACATTTCAGTTTAATGCATTCAGTTGTTGCTCCTGCTTTTTAAGCTACCTCAACACATTTACTCTCTACTATTACCCACAATGAACACTAGTTTTACCTCACAATTACCACAAACGACTTCTGGGCAATTGAGGAGTGAAGCAAAAATCCTGAAAGGTTGTGATGTGACTTAAATGACCGCCCATTCTGTTGTTATTATGTCTTTGGAGGTCAGCCAGCTAGTTTGTGAGACAGACCCCATTCCTCTAACTCCTTGACTCTTTTGGTCTGTGGCTGATCAAGCATTAGCCAGACACCTCCTTCAAGCCCAGTGCACATATACCCAAGGGGTGAACTCTAAGCCCATACCCTGGTCCATCAATTTGGCATGAAAGTGATTCAATGTTCACTGCTCTACCAAAATCACTCTCTTTTATCCCAAGACATGCAGTCGCTTCATAGCCTCGGAATTGCACAACAATTTAAAGGACAACTACCCTGGTTTTCATTGGCCTCTACTCTTTTTTTTATTTCTCTTTTATTTGTTATTTTGAGCGAGGAGGCAGAAAACGCCCCCTGGGCTGTGCCCTATGAAGCATCATGTGTATTTCTTCACTACAATAGTGCTTGAGGAGGCCACCCCACATAGTGCTTTCTCTCCCTGGTGAGACACACACAAAAGCAACTTTAGAGAGGTAGGAGCAACTTACCCCCATCCTCCCCTATACACAATGACCTAAATGAGTCCTGGCCATACAGTCTAGTCTGCATGTCTGCACGCAATCCAGCTTCCAATAGAACCAGCATTGTGAAAATTGTTGAACTATGGATTTTTCGCAAATATCTATTTAGCGAAACACATATTTATTTACTTCTTTAGTTCTTTACTTCTTTTAAACATGTTTTGGGTTGTCTGTAAGCTCCACAAGCAAAATATCTTATTTGAAAGAACTAATAAAGCTGTCGATATGAATCATTTTCAACCATTTTTCGGAACAATAATTGATATGATGAAAATGCACCTGCATGTTTTCATTGACATATAATTACATATAATCCTTAATATCTCTGTTTGTTTCTCCAGAAGGAGAGATTATTAAATCACTCTATTCCAATGTGTCCTTTGTCATGTTTCTAAATGTAATATGTCACATTTGATTGCAGCATATGTCTAGCAGTGTCATAGCACACATTGGCATACACAGTGATGCTATGTTAAGCTGATGATGGGGTACCCTGCTGGAGACGTGATTCACCCACTGTTATTGAGGTCAGATGCATCATCGAACAGCTAAGAGCACATAACACAACACATAATATGTGTAATATTAGGACAGTCATGAGAACATCCGTATTGTGTAAGTTGTTGGGTAAGCATGTAATGTGCACTGAGTGAACAAAATATTAAGAACACCTGCTCTTTCATGACATACAGTGCCTCCAGAAAGTATTCATACCCCTTGATTTATTGCACATTTTGTTGTGTTACAGCCTGAATTCAAAATGTATTAAATAAACCAATTTCTCACCCGTCTACACACAATAACTCATAATGACAAAGTGAAAACATGTTTTTAGAAATGTTTGCAAATGTATTGAAATTGAAACATCAGTATTCACTCCATTAATCAATACTTTGTAGAAGCACCTTTAGCAGTGATAACAGCTGTGAATCTTTCTGGGTAAGTCACAAAGAGCTTTCCGCACCATTATTCTTTAAACATTTCAGACTGAACCAGGTTTTTCTCTAGGATTTTGCCTGTGCTTAGCTCCATTCTGTTTCTTTCTTATCCTGAAAAACTCCCCCGTCCTTAACGATTACAAGTATACCCATACAGTAGCATGATGCAGCCACCACTATGCTTGAAAATATGGAGAGTAGTAATCATTAATGTGTTGTATTGGATTTGCCACAAACATATCACTTTGTATTCAGGACAAAAATGTAATTGATTTTCAAAATGTTTCTGCAGTATTCCTTTAGTGCCTTGTTGCAAACAGGATGCATGTTTTTGAATATTTTTTATTGTGTACAAGCTTCCTTCTTTTCACTCTGTCAATTAGGTTAGTATTGTGGAATAACTACAATGTTGTTGATGCATCCTCAGTTTTCTCCTATCACAGTCATTATACCCTAACTCTTTTAAAGTCACCATTGGCCTCATGGTGAAATCAATGAGCGGTTTCCTTCCTCTCTGGCAACTGAGTTAGGAAGGATCCCTGTATCTTTGTAGTGAATACTTTCTGAAGGCACTGTAGACTGACCAGGTGAATACAGGTGAAAGCTATGATCCCTTATTTATATAATTTGTTAAATCCACTTCAATATGTGTAGATGAAGGGGAAGAGACAAGTTAAAGAAGGATTTTTTTTGTCTTGAGACAATTGAGACATGGATTGTGTGTGTGTGCCATTCAGAGGGTGAATGGGCAAGACAAAATATTTTTCCAAAGTGCGTTTGAGCGGGGTATGGTAGTAGGTGCCAGGCGCACCGGTTTGTGTCAAGAACTACAACACTGCTGGGTTTTGTCACGCTCAACAGTTTCCCATGTGTATCAAAAATGGTCCACCACCCAAAGGACATCCAGCCAACTTGACACAACAGTGAGAATCATTGGAGTCAAAAAGGGCCAGCATACCTCTGAGGGTAAAAGGGGGTGCAACTCAATATTAGGAAGGTGTTTCTAATAGGCTGTACACTCAGTGTACGTCAAATGCATGCAGTGACCTTTCAAACGGTTTGAGGTCATGATGAAACATACATTTCAGAAAATAAAATACAATAATGTAAGCCGCAGATAACCACAAAATGACTCAAATCTGTTTGTGCTTTTCTTGAAAACTCTTAAGGTCATTGTCGTGCCAAGTTTGGCATGTGAACAAACATCGGAGTTGGCTATGCAGCAGAAACTGATCTGGGACCAGGCAGAGAACAAAAACGTACACGCATTGCGGCTGCCCTCTGCTCCAGCCTCTCAAACCTAATGTGTGTTTGTGTGGATGTGTGTGTGTATCGGGGTTGGATAAAAGAAGAATAGAAATGTCCCTCTCTCATGGACGAATGAAGTATATATTTTATTCTCCTACCTGTTGAGGTTCCCGTGGCGTCGTCTGCTTCACCCTCCTACTGGACGCTGTCGTCGTGGTGATCTCCATAATGGATGTGGACGTCTCCGACCGGTTGGCTGTGTTGGCACTCGACTGTGGCGTGATGGACGAGGGCGACTCCCCCACCAGCCTCACGCTGCCCTGGATGCGGATGTTACGATCTCCTTCTGTGGCCATGTTGAACACCTTCAGCCCGTTATAGTAGAGACCTGAGAGCTGGCCCTGAAACGGGCGACTCCTGTCCCGGTCCCAGCCACCTATCTGTATGGTGGTCTGGCTGTTGAAGATAGTGAGCTGCCGACCTGCGGGAAAACAACGTTACATATATACGAGAATGTATGTTGGATGGATTGCAGACGGACTCTGCCGCCGCAAATTCCCTACTTGTACTTTGAGTCACAACAGAAATCCAAAACAAAAGAGTGATGAAAAATAATCGCGCATAAGAAAAATGACAGATTATTTGCCCAGTCGGCTAATGAGTCGCAATAAATTACCCGTTGCTAGAGGCAAGCCTCTCATGGTAATTTATTGCGGTTTGAATGATGGGATGGCTATGGAACAAAGGGAGAAAGAATAAAGAAAAACATTTACAGTTGTTGTAAATTAATGCACTGTAGCTTTGCTAAAAGGACAATCAAATCAACTTAACTGCAGGGAGGACATTAATCCTGGTAGGCGTGTGAATCTTGTCGCATTACTTCACAGCAATGTACTAAACTGCAATTGATTTATTCCTTGAAATAATAAGACAATCTTGGAAGTGTGAGTTTTTACTGCATAAGTAAAGAAATAACAAAAGGGACAGATTGTCCATGAGAAATTGTCTGTGGAGAAAATAGACCTGACAGATGTGTCATCCTATAGTGTCCAATTATCCTCTTTGAATAGCTTCATACTTTAATTCCTTTGAAAACACTTACCACTTTTACCATTTACTGTTTAGTTTCATTATGCGAACCAAAAAACACCATTCAAAGTTGCGGAATGCATAGACTTTTTGAGTTTCATTACGATAATTATCATAAGTTTCTAAAGCTTTGCCAAGGTTTTAAAATGCTTCCTTTTACTTTCATCATCATCATCATCATCATCACCATCATCTCAAGACCGCCTTTTAGCAAGAAGTGACCGCAACTTAAAACTTACACGTGATATGAAAAATGAGGCACGTAACAAAAGAGTCATTCCTGACAGTAAAAATAACTGAACAAACTGAACCAGAAAACATTCAAATGAAAAATAACCATGGCACATACTAGTTGGGAGATACAACTTGGTTTTTAGAAACATACAAAAAGGCATGCACTCAGACTTTGACGTTTTATGATACATTTCCTTGATCTTCATTCCCTATACATATTTACAATATCTGTTAAAGGGACTCACTTTCTTTATGCCAATTAATATTGTACTCTATTTATCATTTAAATGTATTGCAGTTTAATCAGTATGATCCATTATAAACAACCACATACATGTATGTGTATCAAATATAACACTACAAATATCAACTGAATGGATCATTTAACTGGACCTTTTTAGTTGATCATTTAGGTGTTTACATCAAATAACAACAATGATATAATAATTTATGTACATTTTAACAGTGTTGACATTACTTCAAGAAATAGTTAGATTTATGTTTACAGTCCCTTTAACCTGAAGCTGACAGACGTATTAAACAGTTGACATCTCTAAAAAGAAGAATACATTATTATATGTAAAAGTGTGCAATGTTACTAGCTAGCTACATTTAACTGTTTTAAATCATTTAGTTTTATTTAAGTTTTACTGAACATTAATTTTTTTAAGGTTTATTGGTTACAAAAAGTATTACTGGGTTATGATCAAATTATTTTTATTTGAAGTTTTAATCAATGTTTTTACCTTTGTCGAGTAGCCATTCGTCAACTACTCGACCAAGTCGATATGGGATTCGCTGTCTAGCAATCGCCAGGCGTTCGTTATCATTGTTGCCTTTAAAGTTTAAAGAGACATTTCAGTGGTTAAAGTCTGTAAAGTCAAAGGTTAAATGTTAATACTTAATCATTGAGCTATAACAACTGCCACAAAGTTTTAAATAGGTTTTTGACGTTTAAAAAAAAAACAGTTACCTACAACATTTCATCGACCCAACTTCACTTACTCAAATCATTTAATTTTAATTTTAGCCAACAAATTATTCCTATATTAATTGAGAATTAGCACGCTGAAGTTTCAACTAGGTTAATAAAGTTATGTTACTGTAGAAGCCAAAACCAAATCACAAATTTAAACATTTTCATAACATAAGTCTTGCCAAAATGATTTCCAAAAACACATTTTCTTCTTTTCTTTCTTTCTTTCTGGCAGACTTTTTTAGCTAGTTATACATTCTCAGAATTTATCGTTTGTGAAAAACATTCAACCTTTTGCACACAGTTTATGGTTTAGAGTAGAAAACAAAGTATATATATACACACATATATATATATATATATATATATATATATATAAAACATATTCCATCCCCATTTAAACAAGTTTACAAATTACCAGATAACAATAACCTAACAAAAACATCTGCAATCTACATTTCAAGAATCGAAGACACAACATATTTAGGTGTTAAAATAGGTGCACAAATACTGGAACACTATTCAAATAGCAGTGAAGGCTTTGACAACGGCTACAGTAAGTCAGGGTGATTACTAAGTTACGTAATGAAGTAGTTTAATGAGACCAAACTCTGCACTGCCCTTTGGATGTTTACCAAATAGCACCCTGTTCACTATATAGGGCACTACATTTGATCAGGTCAAAATAGTGCAGTATGTAGGGTTTAGGGTGGTATTTGAGACACAAACTTTTTCAAGACCAATCACCTCTCCAGAAAGAGAAAATTGCGACCTGCTCCTATCTTCCGGCAGATTGACAATGTTTTGTCACATCAGCCACATTAATTCTGTTTGAGCAGGTAAGGGTTCAGGGGACAAACAGTAATTTGGTGTGGAGTGTGTAGCAAGAATGAACAGCAGCATCAGTGATTGGAGAAGGGATGGGGATGGGAAGAGAGATAGAGAGAGACAGAGAGAGATACGGATAGGGATGGATATGAGAGAGAGAGAGAAAGAGAGAGAGAGGACAGGCATTGACTGGGATGGATAGTAGCAGGGTTGGAGGGGTTGAAGGAGGTCACGCTCCGAGTTCGTGACTCAGATACAAAGCAGATCTCACAGGAACTAAGTCTGACTCAACAGGATGAGATGGCAAGTTGGATCGGCCTTGTAAAGGATTATTTTAATCATGTCAGTTGGAGTTAAGAGATCAAGTAGACAGTCAAAGTGTATAGGATGTGTACTCTGCTCTCCCCTCCCCACACTCTATCTTCCCTATTCCCCACATGGAAGCTGCAGGAATGTCTGAGTGTGAAAGGTAAGAAAGATGTCTGTCATCCTGAGTTAGGAGATCCAGCCATACAGACCAAGGATAAAATATCCACCCCCCATATCTTAACTGTCTACACAGCACATGGTGAGAGTACTTAGAGTGGAGGAAGGTCTGGTAAGGTGGGTGAGTAGGCTACTCACAGTGTGTTTGGCTGAATAAGCTACTGACAGTCTGAACATGTGACAGGGAGGTGAATGAGTGTTGCCTAGCCACCCAGACTCCTTGCTCTGGCCAAACGCTACGTCTCGCCCACAAACGTTAGATTGTTACCCACAATGAGTCTGGATCTGAGTACCTCCCTGACCTTGATTGGTCCAGAAACCAATAGGTTGAGCCAGAGCCAGTGCACACGTGGGTAAATCAACGGTTTGAAAATGTGTTGTTGGCTTTGATACTCTTCATGGTTAGAGACTATCAGATCGCTGATGACTTTGTGTTGTACAACTCCCCTCATGCCCCTCGTCACCACAAACGACTTCAATGATGACAGTCTCAGACCAAACGACAGAGCAGAGTTTAGAGTCCTCAGGCTAGAAGGAGAGGCCAACTGTGATGTAAACTACAGTGATGCTGAGATACAGGCTCTGTTCCAATATCCACACAGGCATTCTGTACCACTTGGACCAACTCATTGGTCTTGTTGTTAGAGTGTCCGCCCCAAGATTAGGAGTTCGATCCCCGGCAGAGTGATAACAAAGACTGTAAAGATGGGACCCAAATTGTCTCTTCTTGGCACTCAGCATTAAGGAGAGGTAGGTAAGGCCCTGCGATTAACTAGCGTCCTATCCAGGGGGTGTATTTGTACATCAAGCTGCCTCACACTACAGCAACAGGAGAACTGCTCCTTGTGTTCTGGTTCGCACAAGCCAAGGCTCTACCTGTACCATTTAGGGTTCTATTCTCGGCTGGCATTAAGGCGGTGGTAGTGTCAAACACACATTAGTTTGCAATTTCATAATGTAAAAACTGGTGCACTGATGTTTTCCAGGCCTATCGCCAGTCTAATATCAGCTCGCTTGCGCAAAAGATGGGCGGGGTGGAAATACTTGAGGTGTGTCCTTAAAAACATGATCCAAAGTGCTAATTTCAGACAGCCCTGATAAGGATATTTAAGACCAAACAAGCTGGTTTTGGAGGCAACGCAGTTGGTTATGGCATGACTTTTGAAAGTGGAAATGCAGCCTATCCAGCCATGATGCACACTGACCATTTGCACATGGAACAAGAGTAGCCTAATGTGCTTTTGGTACCTGTAGACTTCATATTTAGGAACAGAAAAAAACACGTTTCTTCCCATTTTGTTTCATTTGAATTAACAACCAAGCATAGCCTCCCCTCCTCTCAATGAAGGCTTTTTTTGTCTGCCCAATGGAATCGCAAGGTAGTCAAGACTGTCGATAAAGGGTTTGGCTCCTGAGGCCGCTTGGAATTGAATCTTAATCACCAAAGCTTTATTAAAATATCAAGTATGAGAGGAGTAAAACAGTGAGCTGACTTTCCCTTTGTATCTATCTATGCATTGTAGGCAGGCCCACATTATTTTAGCCATGCAGGTCCTGCTTTGATGTGCGTAAAACCCTCCATAGTCTGCGCTGTTTTAAAATGATATGCCCATGCGGAGAAATGATGGTGGTTGTAAATGTGACTTAGCCTTTTAAAAACAAGTTGTTTTTTCGTTTTGTTTAGAATTTTATTCGAATTATTCATTCTTTATAGGCCTTATCTATAATGAACGTAATCGTTCTTATTGACAATGTTTGGCATGTCCATGCTCAGCCATAATGCAATTTACAGTAGGCCTAGACCCTATATCAGTGTGAATGCTTCTGAAGCCATGCAACCACTTAGCACAATGTGGACTGCAAATTAGTTCAAGTTAACCTATTTACCAAAGATGGGATAGGTCTACATGTTGTTATTTCATTCCTGTAAGCCATTTAACAAACTATAAAGGACTAACAGGCAATTCAGGCAATATATAAAAGACCGTAAATGCACAATCTGAAGCAACCAGATATTTAGACATGGAGCACGATCTGATTGGCCAGTGAGTGTACAAGCCTCGACAAAGCAACAACTTATTTGTCCATCAAAATTCAGCCCTTTCACACCAAGGCTATTGATGGGCCTTCATCCCTTCTGTCAAAGCTATATGACAGTGCCAGGCTGTTGGTTGGTTGGGCCAGCTTTTCCCCTTTGTTTGTCACCCACGAGGGTCCAGGTTGTGTTATCTGAGAGGAGAGGAGTGGAGGAGAGGAGTGGTCAGTGGGAGGAAGAGCCCTGGTTCTTCTCAACCCCTGGGATACAGAGAGGTCAGGGAAGCGAGGGAGGGAGAAGAGAGAAGGAGGAATGGAGTGAGGGAGGGAAGATGAGGGTCGTGTAGGACGAAGCAGAGCACACTGCGGGAGAGAGCAACTCTCATTCTGGATTCCTATTACTTTTTTACTGCTTTCTTTATTTCATGACAAGCTGCAATTCTTTCTGTATGTTTATGCCTCCCAGTTATCTTCTGACAAAAGAGTAATCTCTCTTCAAATGATAGGGTTGAGAAAATTGTACAGTCTCCTTTTTAGGCTATCGGCAAGACATGTAAACACTATGTAAGACCCATGAGAGAGAAAGAGAGAGAGAGAGCGAGAGTCTTGGGAGGGTGAGGAGACAAACAAAGAGACACGCACACACACACACACACACACACACACACACCGAGTAGTACACATGCTGTATACTGTATGTAGCTACTGCAGGTAATCAGACGCTATCGTTTTTTCATACTATGGACCATAGTACTACTCTCTCCATCCTATCTTTCTGTATTAAAACTCTGATTAATTTAAGTGTGATAGATATCCATTACACTTCAGGGACATTTGTTTTTATATACTAACAAAATGATGCTGTGGTCTGGTTTTAAACACAGCAACACCCATACCCATTCATCATACCCATTCATTCTGTTCTAGACAGAGTACATGGTGATCTGGGCAAGGGAACGACGGGACAGGGACAAACCTCTACCTTATCTCCCACCTCCAGACAGCAGTGATTGGGACTGAGACGCCCCCCTGTCCCCCCAGTCCCAGTTGACCTGGCTCACCCATGCTTCTTGTTTTCTTTGTGTTAATAAAGTGGTCAGATAAGACCTGGCTTTCATCTCATTACAAGCTCTGAGAACAACACCCCCTCGCTCTCTGCTCCACATTAAATGAACAAAATATGAAAATCGTTTCTTCCACTGTTCCTTTAGAGAGAGGGCTGGGAAAGAATTAAGCAGGAGGAGAAGATGGAGATGGAAGAATTTGTCTGGTATTATTAAATAAGTTTTATTTTTTATATATTTAAGGGACTTGGGCATAAGAAAGCGCCAGTGCACTGTTTATTGTTTTGTAGCTTTTCATTTGGACTCACCAATGGTCTGATTGGTTGTACACTAGACTGAACTGGAGCTCACAGAGACAGAATACAGTGTGTGTGTGTTTGTAAACCAGCGCAGACAGAATAATACAATCGACTGCCTGCCCCGTGGATGGCGTTGCGTGTCATTACTGATTGTTCACTACTTCTGATTCATTACTGCTCCTGCAGCCATGGCTAAAAGAGCAGAAACAAATCAAACCTTCCCCTTCCGGGTCTGACCCTGAGAGGAGAAGGGACGGAGAGGGAGAAGAGAAAGAGAGAGGGGGGATATGAGAAAGAGATCAAGAGAAGGAGAGGGGGAGAGAAAGAGACAAAGAGTGAGCAGTAATGAGAAAGATAGAGGAAAGAAGGGATCAAGATCAAAAGAGGAGGAGGGTAGGAGAGCAGAGAGTGAGAGAGGGAAGAGAGAGCGGAGTTAAAGACAGCAAGGGAGCTTTGTAAGTGCATCATGCTCTGATAACAGTAGAAGAATAAGGCCAGGGCTCCCTAGTCCATTCTCTTTGTGTGCTGTGTGGTAGACAGGCTTTTAGCATTAGCTGTTCCCTCCAACAGAGTAGTTTACTACCCTGCTACTGTACCCTCTGGGCCTCACGCAGACAGAATATGGTGTGTGAGTGTGTGTGCGTGTGTGTGTGTGTGTGTGTGTGTGTGTGTGTGTCTGCTACCCTGCTACAGTACCCTCTGGGCTTGACAGCACCATTGTTATGGTATGACTTCCATGACCCAGACTCTGGATAAGGAAGAGGGTCTGATTTCTGAGGCTGCCTGTCCAACTCTTTTGTACTCCACATAAAGAGGGAACGAAAGGGGAAGAAGGAAAAAGAACGAGAGAAAGGAAAGAGAACTGGGCATCTAAGACAAATGGATGGGTTATTTTGAGTCTGCATCTACTTCCCAAATGGCATACTATTCCCCTTTATAGTGCACTACTTTTGACCAGGGCCAATAGGGAAACCCATAGGACTCTGGTCAAAAGAAGTGCAGTATTTAGAAAATAGGGTGTCATTTGGAATGCACACAGAGCCTCTGATAATTGGGCTAAGGACATTCTAATGCCTCAATAAATGGGTATGATGTGACCTTTTAATGAGATTATACCAGGGAAGGCACTTGTGGTGCAATTATTCCCCCCTGCTTTTCACAATGGTGATCCCCTCCATTCCTCCACCCTTTTAATCTTTTTCATTTCTCTCTCTCTCTCTCTCTCTCTCTTGCTCTCTCTCCCTCGCTCTCTCTCTCTCTATATATATATACGTATATATATATATATATATATCTCCCCGAATCTCTCTCTCTATTTCTCTATCTTCCCATCTTTTTTTCTCTCTGCCTCTCTCTCTCTCTCTCTTTTTTGTCATCATTCCATATCCTCAGCGTCTGCTCTTATTATGATGTCACTCTGGAACCTGCCAGTGGCCAGTGGCTAGTTCTGCCTCGGTCTGTGACAGTCTGCATCCCAAATGGTACCCAATTGCCTATTGCCAGACTGACAGAGGCATTGATGGAGGCTCATCAAAACATAGAGGAGCTGGGAGAAATACAGTATTAGGGATAGTTAAGTGGGGAGGGCTCTGGAAAAGGGGGGGGGGTGCTGTACAGTAATTGTGATTAGAAGTAATTGACTGGTGTTATAGGATGGCATGTAAGCAGAGATAATACTCACACAGGGCATCATTTACTGTAGGATGTTTGCATTGAACTAGCCTTTTTTTTTACTGGTAGTTAACTAGTTAGGACTTCTATCTGGTAAGAAATGTCAATAATGATTTAGAATCAAATGAGACATTCCCTCTCATCCCCCTATTGAAAAAAATATAATTTGAATATGTGTCTGTTGATTAGATCTTGTTTGGAAATTGAAAACTACCGTTGTAACATAATATTGGACTGCATATCCATGTTTGATGTTATTTTATATAATTATCAAAGATGTGCCCTGTAAAGTCAAAGATGTCCAACAAAGCCAGAATTACAATGAGTGACACCAGTAGGACAGTCTTTGTTAAGGCTGTAGGTTTATAATAATATATCACCATCATGTTCAGCATTTTTTCTGCTAGATGTGAAATACAAGGATATGTAATTACTAGACACAGTTCTTCTTATCTCTCTCCCACTCCTCTTCCCTCCCCCATTTTTAGTTACATTTCAATTCATTCGGGTGTTTTATCAGTAGTATCATAGAGCTGACTATGGTAAAGTGGCACAAAATCAAATTAAGCTCACTTAAGATATATATATAATTTTTTTTTTTGCGATGACTTTGAAAAACTTTATTCGGAAAGTTACATTAATTTCATGGCCTTTTACAGAAGTCCATGTCAAGTTCAAATGAAAAAAGAAAATAAACAGGACTGCTCATTTCGTTTTGGAGATGGAGGAAATGTCAATCATGTTTGTGTAATATGTTTCTCGTTTATAAATGAGGTCCAGAAAATACCAACCAAAGCTTCTCAATAAGATGTGTCTGTGTCTGCATTCACCGTGCACTTATGTGTACTTTTTGACAATGGCTAAAGAAACCATTTCAATTGGAAATAAGCTGTAGCCACACAAATGATGTTTAATCAGTTTAAAGTAGCAAGTGTTTTACTTGTTATTTAATTGCATGTTTGATAATGAAGGTCATTCCAATATATTGGTTAGGAAATAAAACAAAAAATGATAACTCAATGTGAATGTTTAGCTGACAAGTATTTAATTCAGACTTCACTGATATGGACCTTTAAAAATGGTGTCCTTGTTTAGATAATACGTTACATAATATATTTTCTTTGTAAAATATGGGCTTGAGTCCGATTGCAGATTCAGACAGCCAATTCATTCTAGACTCTTGACTCAGACATTCCGGAGGAGTTCTTGAATACAATTATTTCTGTCTTTCCCTCTGTGAGTTTAGTCTGCCGTTGAGAAATATTGTTGGTAAGTGAATGATTGTAATTACTGTTCTCTATACACCAAATGAAAACCTGTGACTGAATTGATTAGAGAGCTAACCAACCTTCAACTAAATTAATCCACTTCCTTCTAGAAGTAGTTCTGTTCAACGATGAATCTTCAGAGTATTTTTGAGTATTTCAGTTTTTTGGGGCAAAGCCACAAAGGGGCTGACTCAGAGAGTAACCAAATTAGTAAAAAGTGTTCAAATATCCTAAAGACTTACAGTATTAATGTGTGTGTGTGTGGGTATGCGTCTTTGTGTGCACGTGTAAATACAGTATGTATGTGTGTGTGTGTGTGTTTCTGTCTGTCTGTGTGTTTCAAATCAAATCAAACTTTATTTGCAACATGCGCCGAATACAACAAGTGTAGACTTTAACGTGAAATGCTTACTTCCAAGCCCTTAACCAACAATGCATGTAAATAGTCCGGTGGCGATTTTTATGAATTGTTCAGCAGTCTAGCCTTTTGGTCCTAGACTTGGCACTCCGGTACTGCTTCTAGTGCGTTAGCAGAGAAAACAGTCTATAATGATGGTGTTGGAGTTGTGCCTGGCCGTGCAGTCATGAGTGCACAGGGAGTACAGGAGGGAAGTGAGCACACACCCCTGAGGGGCCCCCATTTTGAGGATCAGCATGGCAGATGTGTTGTTGCCTACTCTTACCACCTGGGGGTGGACCGTCAGGAAGTGCAGGTTGCAGAGGGAGGTGTTTAGTCCCAGAATCCTTAGCTTAGTAATGCGCTTCGTGGGCACTATAGTGTTGAACGCTGAGCTGTGGTCAATGAACAGCATTCTCACATAGGTGTTCCTTTGTCCAGGTGAGAAAGGGCAGTGTGGAGTGCGATTGAGATTGTGTCATCTGTTGATCTGTTGGGGCGGTATGTGAATTGGAGTGGGTCTGGGGTGTCCGGGAGAATGCTGTTGACCATCCTTTCAAAGTACTTCATGGCTACCGCCGTGAGTGCCATGGGGCGGTAATCATTTAGGCAGGGGGACTATGGTGGTCTGCTTGAAACATATAGGTATTATAGACTTGGTCAGGGAGAGGTTGAAAATGTCAGTGAAGACACTTGACAGATGCTTTGAGTACACGTCCTGGTAATCCGTCTCGCCCAGTGGCTTTGTGAATATTGACCTGTTTAAAGGTTTGGTTCACATGGCTACCGAGAACATTATCACACAGTCATCCAGAACAGCTGGTGCTCTTGTGCATGCTTCAGTGTTGCTTGCCTCGAAGCGAGCATAAATGGCATTTAGCTCGTCTGGCAGGCTCGCGTCACTGGGCAGCTCGCATCTGGGTTTCCCTTTGTAGTCCGTAATAGTTTTCAAGCCCTGCCATATCTGATGAGAGTCAGAGCCGGTGTAGTAGGATTCAATCTTAATCCTGTATTGACGCTTTGCTTGTTTGATGGTTCATCTGAGGGCATAGCGGGATTTCTTATAAGCGCCCGGATTAGTCTCCCGCTCCTTGAAAGTAGCAGCAATAGCCTTTAGCTCGATGCAGATGTTGCCTGTAATCCATGGCTTCTGGTTGGGATATGTACATACAGTCACTGGGGGGACGACGTCATCGATGCACTGATTGATGAAGCCGATGGCTGAGGTGGTGTATTCCTCAATGCGATTAGATGAATCCCGGAACATATTCCAGTCTGTGCTAACAAAACAGTCCTGTAGTGTAGCATCCGCGTCATCTGACCACTTCCGTATTGAGTGAGTCACTGGTACTTCCTGCTTTAGTTTTTGCATGTAAGCAGGAATCAGGAGGATAGAAGTATGGTCAGAATTGCCAAATGGAGGGCAGGGGACAGCTTTGCATGGGTCTCTGTGTATGGAGTAAAGGTGGTCCAGGATTTTTTTCCCTTGTTGCACATGTGACATGCTGGTAAAAATGAGGTAGAACTGATTTAAGTTTGCCTGCATTAAAGTCCCTGGCCACTAGGAGTGCCGTTTCTGGGTGAGCATTTTCTTCTTTGCTTATGACCTTATAGAGTTGGTTGAGAGCGGTTTTAGTGCCAGCTTCGCTTTGTGGTGGTAAATAGACGGCTATAAATAATACAGTTGAGAACTCTCTTGGTAGATAGTGTGGTCGACTGCTTATCATGAGGTACTCTACCTCAGGAGAGCAATACCTCGAGACTTCTTTAATAGTAAACATCGTGCACCAGCTGATATTGACAAAAAGACACACACCCCCACCCCTCGTTTTACCAGAGGTAGCGTCTCTGTTCTGCCGGTGGATGGAAAATCCCGCCAGCTCTATATTGTCCATTTCTTTGTTCAGCCACATCTCGGTGAAACACAAGATGTTGCAGTTTTTAATGTCCCTTTGGTAGGATAATCTTAATATTAGGTCATCAATTTTATTTTCTAACGATTGCACGTTAGGAAGAAGAATGGAAGGCATTGGGAGTTTACTCGCTCGCCTCTGGCTTCTCAGAAGGAGCCCCGATCTGCGTCCCCTTTTCTTGCGTCTTTTCTTCATGCAAAAGGCGTGGATCTGGGCCTGTTCCAGTGAAAGCAGGATATCCTTCTCGTCTGACTCTTTAAAGGAATACGTTTATTCCAGTCCGCTGTGAGAAATCGATGTTCTGATGTACTGAAGTTATTTTCAGTCATAAGAGATGGGAGCAGCAACATTATGTACACAATAAGTTAAAAAATAAGTTACACAAAACGAGAAAAAAACTAACAAAATTGCACAATTGGTTGGGAGAAAGTACAACGTCAGCCATAGTCTGTCTGTCCGTCTGTGTGCCTGTCTGTCTGTGTGCCTGTCCGTCTGTGTGCCAGTCCGTCTGTCTTTCTGTCTGTCTGTGTGCCTGTCTGCCTGTGTGCCTGTCTATCTGTGTGCCAGTCCATCTGTCTTTCTGTCCGTCTGTGTTTCTGTCTGTCTGTGTGCCTGTCTATCTGTGTGCCTGTCCGTCTGTGTGCCAGTCCGTCTGTGTTTCTGTCCGTCTGTGTTTCTGTCTGTCTGTGTGCCTGTCTATCTGTGTGCCCGTCCGTCTGTGTGCCTGTCTATCTGTGTGCCCGTCCGTCTGTGTGCCTGTCCGTCTATGTGTCTGTGGAACAGTGAGTCTCTCTATTGCACAGCTAAGATCTTATAGAAACCATAGAGCCAGTCAGTCTATTAACCCTACGGTGTATTCTGTGTTCCTCCATGTTCACTGCACGTCACAAGACATTCATTTCCCCCCATCTACCTGAGGCGAGGAGTGACGAGTGAATCTGTCCCCAGCCATAAAAACCCTCTTTAGTGTGGGTGAAAGCACTGGGCCGCCTGAAAAGGTCAACGAACAATACAGAAGAAGGAGAGGTGGGAGAGACAGGTTGAAATCATCTCTGGTTTGTACTCATGCCAAGATGGTTGAGTTAGACTCAGGCAATCCTGATCCTATGAGCTATGCCCCTCCCCTATGTCTCCTCTCCTCACATAGGGCTGCTACGAGGAATTCCAGAAGTGGATTCTTAATCGTCAAAACCAGTGGTGATATCAAATATTTGTGATATATTATCAATATATTAGCGCTAACAATATTACTGTGCCAACGTAGATGTCCTATTTTATACAGAGATTGTAAAACAATTTGTATGTTGATGTAGTGCCCATCGATTATGAATGTTTCAAATGCTGTGTTGAGAAATCATGTTTTTACCATCAGTTTCTGTTTCAAAGAGCACCAAAACCTACAATAACTATGAGCCTCATGGTCTGTATCGTCCAATCACAGAGCAGATACAAGTCACGTGATCTATTAGCGAATCGCTTGTTCCATAACAGATTTTTTTAAATAGATTTTATTTCACCTTTATTTAACCAGAATATTTAACCAGAACAAGTTCTCATTTACAACTGCGATGTGGCCAAGATAGAGCAAAGCAGTGCGACACAAACAACACAGAGTTACACATGGGATAAACAAACTTACGGTCAATAACATAATAGAAAAGTCTAGATACAGTGTGTGCAAATGTAGTAAGATTAGGAAGGTAAGGCAATAAATAGGCTATAGTGGTGAAATAGTGGTGAAATAATTACAATTGAGCAATTAAACACTGGAGTGATAGAATGTGCAAGTAGAGATACGGGTGCAAAGGAGCAAAACAATTAAAAACAATTCGGGGATGAGGTAGTTCGGTGGGCTATTTACAGGTGGGCTGTGTACAAGTGCAATGATTGATAAACTGCTCTGACAGCTGGTGCTTAAAGTTAGTGAGGGAGATAGAAGTCTCCAGCTTCAGTGAAGTTTGCAATTAGTTCCAGTCTTTGACAGCAGAGAACTGGAAGGAAAGAAGGCCAAAGAGGAGTTGGCTTTGGGGTTGACCAGTGAAATATACCTGCTGGAGCGCGTGCTACAGGTGGGTGCTGCTATGGTGACCAGTGAGCTGAGATAAGGCAGGGCTTTACCTAGCAAAGACTTATAGATGATCTGTAGCCAGTGGGTTTGGCGATGAATATGAAGCGAGGGCCAGCCAACATACAGGTCGCAGTGGTGGTGTAGCATATGGGGCTTGGTGACAAAATGGATGGCACTGTGATAGACTACATCTAATTTGCTGTGTAGAGTGTTGGAGGCTATTTTGTAAATTATATTGCCGAAGTTAAGGATCGGTAGGATAGTCAGTTTTACGAGGGTATGTTTGGCAGCATGTGTGAAGGATGCTTTGTTGCAAAATAGGAAGCTAATTCTAGATTTAATTTTGGATTGGAGATGCTTAATGTGATTCTGGAAGGAGAGTTTACAGTCTAACCAGACACCTAGGTATTTGTAGCTGTCCACATATTCTAAGTCAGGACCATCCAGAGTAGTGATGCTAGACGGGCGGGCAGGTACGGGCAGCGATCGGTTGAAGAGCATGCATTTAGTTTTATTTGCATTTAAGAGCTGTTGGAGGCCACGGAAGAAGTCTTGAATGGCATTGAAGCTCGTCTGGAGGTTTGTTAACACAGTGTCCAAAGAAGGGCCAGAAGTATACAGAATGGTGTCGTCTGCGTAGAGGTGGGTCAGAGAATCACCCGCAGCAAGAGCGTATAAAGAGAAAAGAGTCGGCCTGAGAATTGAACCCTGTGGCACCCCATAAAGACTGCCAGAGGCCTGGACAACAGGCCCTCCGATTTGACACACTGAACTCTATATGAGGAGTAGTTGGTGAACCAGGCGAGGCAGTCATTTGAGAAACCAAGGCTGTTGAGTCTGCTGATAAGAATGTGGTGATTGACAGAGTTGAAATCCTTGGCCAAGTCGATGAATATGGATATCGTCTTGAATTGAATATCGTCTTTTATCAATGGCGGTTATGATATCATTTAGGACCTTGAGCTTGGCTGAGGTGCATCCATGACCAGCTCGGAAACCAGATTACATAGCGGAGAAGGTACGGTGGTATTCGAAATGGTCGGTGATCTGTTTGTTAACTTGACTTTCAAAGACTTTAGAAAGGCAGAGTAGGATAGATATAGGTCTGTAACAGTTTGGCTCTAGAGTGTCACCCACATTGAAGAGGGGGATTACCGCTGCAGCTTTCCAATCTTTAGGGATCTCAGACGATACGAAAGAGGTTGAACAGGCTAGTAATAGGGGTTGCAACAATTGTGGCGGATAATTTTAGAAAGTGAGGGTCCAGATTGTCTAGCCCGGCTGATTTGTAGGGGTCCAGATTTTGCAGCTCTTCAGAGCATCAGCTATCTGGATTTGGGTGAAGGAGAAATGGTGGAGGCTTGGGCAAGTTGCTGTGGGGAGGGCAGAGCTGTTGACCGGGGCAGGGGTAGCCAGGTGGAAAGCATGGCCAGCCGTAGATAAATGCTTATTGAAATTCTTGATTATCGTAGATTTATCGGTGGTGACAGTGCTTCCTAGACTTAGTGCAGTGGGCAGCTGGAAGGAGGTGCTCTTATTCTCCATGGACTTTACAGTGTCCCAGAACTTTTTGGAGTTTGTGCTACAGGATGCAAATGTCTGTTTGAGAAAGCTAGCCTTTGCTTTCCTTACTGCCTGTGTATATTGGTTCCTCACGTGACTTGTATCTGCTTTGTAATTGGACAATAAAGCAGCTATCGAGTGACATCATGTGTTTGCTAAAATACCATGTAACTTGTATCTGCTTTGTGATTGGATTATGCTGACCGCTGCAGTTCAAACTGATAATAGACACACCCTTGTCCACTTACCCTCGCCTTATGCCCTTGGGGGAATCCCCGTCAGCGTCTTGGAGGGCGGTCCAAATGATTAGCCAAGCAAGGGAAGTTTGCAACATCAGCGCCTCAGCCATAATGTTTAGCCGAGTTTGCAAGTGTACAATTATGTTCACTCCGGGGCCTGAAACGCCCCATAATTCAATTTGCATCGACTGCACATCCGCTAAGAAAAGTCAGCGAAAACTTCAAAACATCATCAATGGAGAAGTCAACATACAAGTGTAAGTAAAAATAAATGCAAATAAGTTAGAAATTGTGCTACTAATGCACATGACGACACAAACAGTTCTTGTAAAAAGTAAATCTGTTTTTGTTTGGTTATCTTTTGGAAATTGTAGAAATAAAACTTTTTCCTTCTTCAGAAGTTCATTCATTTGCTAGCTATCATACAGTAGGTGTATATTAACAATTATATATTTAATATAAGTAGACATGCACTCATAATTGACTGTAGCACATATAAAGCACCCACAAGCTACCAGTGGCTGAAAACACAATCATTGCTAGATGAACGAGTGATGTATTTCCGGCCAAGGATGGTCCATTTAAAAATCATTCCTTCCTCCCTCGCCCCTTGCCCTGCAAGTGTATACTCGTCATTATACGTCATCAGAAGTGTCCACTTCATTTGAGGGCTGAGGGGATAGGGTGTGTCTTTTAAGTGTTTGGAACGCAGTCACAGTGTTGTACCCGTAATTTTTTTTCATATACCACAGTTTTTTTCCAAGCGATTTCTTAAATTTTGTATGAGCGGTTCACCCCATTCAGGGAGGCCTGTTGGAGCCCCATACAAGGCAAGGGCTGTATTCCAAACACGTGAAAGACACACTCTCTCCCCTCAGCCCTCAAATTAAGTGGACACTTCTGATGACGCATCATGATGTATGATGAGTTGACGCTTGCATTTCCCAGAAATTTGTCCCATGGTTGTGTTTTCAGTCACCATGGAACCACTGGTAGCTGTTGTGTGTGCTTTGTTTGCGCTACAGTCAATTATGATTGCATTTCATGTCTTGGCTAGAAGACAACGCATCTGCAGACATCAAATGCTAGCCGTCCGACAATATCAGGTAAATTGAAAATTACAATGCATAAGTGTGATGTCAGGGAAAGTTGTAAGCGCTAGCTAACGTTTCAAAAGCTAACCAAACAAAAACATTATTACTTTTACGATATGTGTTTGTGCCGTCATGTGCATTAGTAGCACAATTTCTAAATTATTTACATAAATGTTTTATTACACTTGTATGTTCAGTTCTCCATATTGATGTTGGTTTTAAGTTTTGGCTGAGTTTTGTTAGTGGATATACAATCATTGTGAATTGAATTATGGGGCGTTTCAGGACCCGGAGTGAACAGAATTGTACACTCACAAACTCGGAGCTGAGGAGGGCTGAGGGGCTTACGTTGCCAACCTTCCTTGCTTGGCTAATTGTTTGGACCGACGGCAAAGATGGCCGCGTGGATTTCCCCAAGGGCATAAGGCGAGGATAAGTGGAGGAGGGTGTGCCGTTTATATGTTTGAAACGCAACCAAGCTCCTTCCCCATTACTCAAGCCCCTTCCCTTGTCTTAGACCCTGCCCCTATAAACTAGTCCCCTCCACCAAAGGCTCTTTGAATGAGAACTCTCATGGCAGAGAGTGGGTAATATGTTAATATTATATCTTATACATCTTATATTATAAAAATACAGTGAAAATATTTGCCATTGCAGGCAAACATTGATGATCATTGAGTCTCCCTTCATGATGTTTGTCCAGAGGATAGACGTTAATCCTTAGAGGAACTGATATCACAGGAAGAGACATGGCCATTCCAATATTTCAATCGTTATGTCAATTAATGGGATCTTAAGAACAAATATCCTCTGGATTCACTTAACTCTTACATTTACTTAGAGTAGACCATTTTGCAACACAATCTCCAAAGAAACTTGGCGATAACTGCCGCAACAGAGATATGTCATGGCTGGCCCTTTTAATTATGGCGTGTGGGGCCATCTGTGGTGCCTTCTGTAGATTATGGAATGCGTTGCTATTTTAATTAGAGTATATTTTGCATATGTCATCAGTCAGTCAAATGCGCACAAGTTTAACCGAAACTAACCTAGACGGTTAAAATTAGGAATTCATTCAGAGATTTTGGCATTAGGGTAAAGTTGATTCATTCCGAGATTTTAGGAATTAGGGTTAAGTTTAGGCATTGATTCCAAGTGTTTAAGGTAAACGTTTAGGTTTGGAATATGGTTCAAACAGAAAAAATACAAAACAAGTACCTAGCACTGGGATTGAACCCATTCGTGTTGCCCCTAGTGGACAGTAGGAAATTGTCATGGAAATAAAATGCCATCCCATACCATAGTTTCACCATTTAAGATATGCCTAAATATGCCAGAATTCACCAGAATTTGCTTTCTTGACTTACTTCAGTGAAAGATACAGGTGTTAATAGGTAACAAAATGTTTTAATTTCCTGGTTACATTAACCTGTATGACAAACGCTGTCACCTATAACGAGACATGTTAAATAATTCACCTGACTTGGATCGTCTGTAGCCTTTGTCAAAGCCTTTTCAGCAGTTCAAATGTTGTGAATTCAAGACCCCCCCAAGCGTTGACATTTAAAGCCTTCTCAATCAGACAGTCATCGTTCTCCTGACATGTTGACATTTGAAAGGATACTGTCTCGAAAACCAGATGATATTATCATGAGAAAGAAGCACAGTAGATATATATATATATATATATATAAGACACACCAACCAACAAAACAACATAATTTCATACACCATTTAAAATAGCCCAATATTTAACCTCAATATCAACCTTTCCTGACAACAGTTGCCCTTCTTGGTCATTTCAAGCACAGGTACATTCAGACTATGGTAGAGAGCACTGTGAGCAGAGAGGATGCTGGGAAGGTAATAAGGCGTGTCTTACCTGTGGGATAGCGCTCTATGACAGGTAGGTCATCCACCTGTAGTGTGGCGTTACCGCCACTCCGCGTAAACTTCACTATATGGTACTTTCCATCATTTACAAACTTTGCTGTCTCCTCGATATTTATGTCGTCAGTTCCGACATTAAATATAACTGCAATGTTTCCTTTTTCCTGTTGAGACAAAGAAGAAAGAGCAGAGAAAGTTTAGAGATGAGAAGGAAGAGTATTTTGTATCTTCCAAAGCAGGTGTTTGGTTGCTTCATAAAGAATAGCAAGGTGTAAGAGTCATTGTGTTTGTGTAGTGATGATGATGCTGATGACCACATCCAGGCGGTCCCACTCAACCTTAGTTTCCATGTGATTAAGTTTACAAAATGAAAGAAAATAGTAATCTAATCAAATCTGAGACTTTACAAAGAAGTACATCTCAAAATAATGCAGCCTGACTCGATTTCCTTGTCAATATAAATGTAGTTATCAGTTCTAATCAAGTGATACAACAACGTCCACAATCAATATGTATTTCTGTTTAGCCACTGAAATCAGGTTCCAACCAAACAATACAAATATGAGTAGGCTACATATTGATTAGATAATGCAAGTTAATTCAGTAGGGTGAGCAATGTTTTCCCCAAAAGTCTATGTTTTAAGTCTCCCGAGTGGCGTAGCGGTCTAAGACACTGCATCTCAGTGCTAGACGCATCACTACAGACCCTGGTTTGATCCTGGGCTGTATCACAACCGGCCGTGACCAGGAGTCTCATAGGGCGGTGCACAACTGGTCTAGCATCGTCCGGGTTAGGGGAGGGTTTGGCTGGGGTGGTTCGTCATTGTAAAATAAGAATTTGTTCTTAACCGACTTTCCTAGTTAAATAAGGTTAAATAAAATAAATAAATAAATATGTATAATAAACTAAGTTGTCCATGGTGTGTATTTTTTACTAAACCACCTCTGTTATTTTATGAGCGACAAGATTCAATGACACTCAGAAACATTTTTTACTGACAATTTTTCCCCCTACTCTTTTCATATCAAGATGACTATTTCGCCTTTGGGATAACGAGAGAGACCATCTGTGTATTGCTATGTGCCCCAAAGCACAGTTTAAAACTCTCCTCATCAGTTTAACCATCAGGGCTTTAGAATCCAAAGAGAAGGTGGGAATCTAATTTCAGGGCAGATTGTTTGTGGCATTCAGATCCTGAGTAAATCGCAAAATGATACTGATTCAATCAGAGTTTCACATCAAACAGGAATTAAATGATAAAAAAATCATAATAAATGTTCACTTTTGTCTGGCTGTTCCATGTCCCTTACACAGGTCAGGCAGTCTCTCTTTCAAGTTCATGTCTTATTATTTGTCATATGTACAGGCTACACATGGTATACACCGTCCAATGAAATGCATGCTTACAGTGTCAATGCAGCAACAACTAGAAATAGTAAAAGATAAGAATACAAACAAAGTAAATGACTCAGTAAAGTAAAAGTTCTCTCTCTCTTTCTCACCCCACCCCCCTCTCTATCTCTCTATCTGAGCTGGTACTGTATGTGGGGAGCAGTTGGTTGGAGGATCAACCCTACAGCGCAGTACAGCAGTACACTGCATGAGATTATCCAGTCAGCATAGCCTCTCTCTCTATCTTTCTCAGCCCATCTATCTCTTCTTCGCTCTCTCTGTCTATCCCTCCCTCCCTCTCTCTCTCAGCCACCTCCCTCTAACACAGAGTAAGTAGTGAGCACATCCCACAGCCAAAAGCTACTTCCCAATTAAAAACATTTGTAGTGTGTCACACCAGATTACGGAAACTAGGACGGTTCTCTGGTTTATAAATGTAATTTCAAAGGAAGCCAAGCGCTAACACAAGATCGTAACAACTGATACCATTAAAGCTACAGTAATACATTCCCTCACTCCCCCACAGCTCTTGTTTTGAAACAGACAAAAAAAGAAGGAAAAAAACTCTGCAGTTAATATGTTGATAATAAATCCCACTTTAAAGCTACAGTCTGGGAAGCTGTTTAATGGTTACTTTAATTATTGATATGTACCATCTGCTATACACCAGAACAAGTGGCGGGGACCCTGTTTTGTCCTTTTTCAAATCACAGAATTGAGTTTTAAACTGAGTTTTAAAGAACACGATCTGAGGCCTGACCCCTACTCCATGTATGAAGGAGAGGATGATGGGATGGAGGCATGAGAGAGATGGAAGGATGATCTGGAGGGCGTGGAGCAGAGGAGTGGCACTCGGCCTCAAGAGTAATCTTCTTCAGGAGGGGAATAGACCCCCTGTGGCCTCTCCAGGATCACAGCGTGTGTGTGTGTTTGAGTGTGTGTGAGTGTGTGTGTGTGTTCCAAGATCACAGACATAGAGCTTCATGAACATAGCCCGGGGGCCTCACACGGGGAACAATGCTCATCAGATGAGCACAGTAGCATGGCCGGTTATATTGACACCAGGGCTGTGTATAAAGTGGCACCCTAGATACTGCACTACTTTTAGCCAGAGTCACTAAATAGGGAATAAATAGAGTCACTAAATAGGGAATAGACGCATTCCAGGCCCCTGCACTCCACAGTCAGCTGAGCAGATATACAGAGAGAGGGAAGGCTAATGAATGGTATGCAACAGAAAAGCGTATCCATACATTACATTCTCTGATAATGGAATTATTTGGTCTTTTTTAAGCAGATTTTTTGCAATGCTTGCAGTGTGTACCTCTTTTCTCAAGGACTCCTGCATAACATCTGACTGCAGTGACAGCACTGTGTTGTGCTGAGCGGGCAACTACCTAGCTAGCTACTTTCAAGGACTGTCAAACGCATAACTAAAAATGACACTAATTCATAACTTTATGGGGCCCTTACTCCACAGCAAAAAAATGACATCAAAACAGGTTTAGTAAAAGAGACGAAAGCAATTAAAGTCAGGCTTTTAATAGTCCTCCTTCAATCGCTGTTTAATGATCCCCAATGTCTCGTTAATGAATTCACTGCATTTAGTCACAAATTGCCTTTACAATGTTCAAAAGCAAAAAGAACCAGTGTACTTTGAGAGGGAGAGGTGGGAGCTTAGGGGCAAAGAGAGATGAAGGTAGAGAAGGGGGAGAGGGCAAAACAGAGAGAGGGAGAGAGAGAGGTGGGAGCTTAGGGGCAAAGAGAGATGAAGGTAGAGAAGGGGGAGAGGGCAAAACAGAGAGAGAGAGAGAGAGGTGGGAGCTTAGGGGCAAAGAGAGATGAAGGTAGAGAAGGGGGAGAGGGCAAAACAGAGAGAGAGAGAGAGCGAGAGAGAGAGGATCTCTCTCTCCATGATGTACTACTTTTGACCAGGGACTAGATTGGAATACCGAATAGGGAATAGGGTGCCAAGTCCCAGTCCATCTTAATGTACATACACGTAGCCCTCTATCCCCCACCAGCTCTAGCCCTTCTATACCCCACTCCCCGGGATAGAGAGCTGTGTTCTGGGTAAGTGCTGTCCCTGCTGGGTAGCACCCCTGGGAAAATGCACATACAGTGCCTTGCGAAAGTATTCAGCCCCCTTGAACTTTGCGACCTTTTGCCACATTTCAGACTTCAAACATAAAGATATAAAACTGTATTTTTTTGTGAAGAATCAACAACAAGTGGGACACAATCATGAAGTGGAACGACATTTATTGGATATTTCAAACTTTTTTAACAAATCAAAAACTGAAAAATTGACTGAAAAATTGGGCGTGCAAAATTATTCAGCCCCCTTAAGTTAATACTTTGTAGCGCCACCTTTTGCTGCGATTACAGCTGTAAGTCGCTTGGGGTATGTCTCTATTAGTTTTGCACACCGAGAGACTGAAATTTTTTCCCATTCCTCCTTGCAAAACAGCTCGAGCTCAGTGAGGTTGGATGGAGAGCATTTGTGAACAGCAGTTTTCAGTTCTTTTCACAGATTCTCGATTGGATTCAGGTCTGGACTTTGACTTGGCCATTCTAACACCTGGATATGTTTATTTTTGAACCATTCCATTGTAGATTTTGCTTTATGTTTTGGATCATTGTCTTGTTGGAAGACAAATCTCCGTCCCAGTCTCAGGTCTTTTGCAGACTCCGTCAGGTTTTCTTCCAGAATGGTCCTGTATTTGGCTCCATCCATCTTCCCATCAATTTTAACCATCTTCCCTGTCCCTGCTGAAGAAAAGCAGGCCCAAACCATGATGCTGCCACCACCATGTTTGACAGTGGGGATGGTGTGTTCAGGGAGATGAGCTGTCTTGCTTTTACGCCAAACATAACGTTTTGCATTGTTGCCAAAAAGTTCAATTTTGGTTTCATCTGACCAGAGCACCTTCTTCCACATGTTTGGTGTGTCTCCCAGGTGGCTTGTGGCAAACTTTAAACAACACTTTTTATGGATATCTTTAAGAAATAACTTTCTTCTTGCCACTCTTCCATAAAGGCCAGATTTGTGCAATATACGACTGATTGTTGTCCTATGGACAGAGTCTCCCACCTCAGCTGTAGATCTCTGCAGTTCATCCAGAGTGATCATGGGCCTCTTGGCTGCATCTCTGATCAGTCTTCTCCTTGTATGAGCTGAAAGTTTAGAGGGACGGCCAGGTCTTGGTAGATTTGCAGTGGTCTGATACTCCTTCCATTTCAATATTATCGCTTGCACAGTGCTCCTTGGGATGTTCAAAGCTTGGGAAATCTTTTTGTATCCAAATCTGGCTTTAAACTTCTTCACAACAGTATCTCGGACCTGCCTGGTGTGTTCCTTGTTCTTCATGATGCTCTCTGCACTTTTAACGGACCTCTGAGACTATCACAGTGCAGGTGCATTTATACGGAGACTTGATTACACACAGGTGGATTGTATTTATCATCATTAGTCATTTAGGTCAACATTGGATCATTCAGAGATCCTCACTGAACTTCTGGAGAGAGTTTGCTGCACTGAAAGTAAAGGGGCTGAATAATTTTGCACGCCCAATTTTTCAGTTTTTAAATGTGTTAAAAAAGTTTGAAATATCCAATAAATGTCGTTCCACTTCATGACTGTGTCCCACTTGTTGTTGATTCTTCACAAAAAAATACAGTTTTATATCTTTATGTTTGAAGCCTGAAATGTGGCAAAAGGTCGCAAAGTTCAAGGGGGCCGAATACTTTCGCAAGGCACTGTATATAACCCACACTGTCGGCACACCCCAAGATATAACCCTGCCCATTGTGTGTGTGTGTGTGTGTGTGTATGTGTGTGTGTGTGTGTGTGTGTGTGTGTGTTTGTCACCGCACACCGAAATACAACCCATCCCATTCTGTGTGTGTGCTGCTTAACCCTGAGATCCAACACACCCCTTCCAGACAGTGAGCACGATGCATGCTAGCATGATTAATTGCCTATCAAGCTGAAATTGAGTTTAATTAACTGATGAGTTGATCCTACGGTTATTCTCCTCTCCTCCAATCTTTTTCACTCTTTTTTGGTTCTCGTGTTCTTGTCGTTCCTCTCATGCAGCTGGAGGGTAAGGGTGTGTGTGTGTGTGTGTGTGTGTGTGTGTGTGTGTGTGTGTGTGTGTGTGTGTGTGTGTGTGTGCGTGATACAGCAGTGCTGATGTCCGTAAAATCTATACCCCGTAACCAACTCCCCATCTGCACTGTGTTTTTACTGCTACTGCTACTACGTGACGAGAACAGCTGCAATACTGGAAAGTTGTAATAGTCTCCCTTGGAGGCGTGTGTTCCAATCCCACTTCAGACACCAATGTAGCACGAACTACAACCACAAGAAAATGAACACTTATAAAGAATGGCTATAACACTGTCACTATATTAGCATTGTTTCAGACATACTGAAAATTGTATACAGTACAGTACCATTATCTTCTTACCACTCTAGTCTATTGCCAATACTGCTCTAGGTCTGTTGCAAAGGCTACAAGACATATCATCTCTGATACCATCTAATGTATTCTGCATCGTCTAGTTTAACTGACAACATATAATGAAGGGAGACATATATAATACACTCAGATTAAATCTCCCACTTTGAAAATGCCTCAGGCAGCAAACCATTGTACAGTATCTAGTTGCAATATAATTATATTGCCAAGTAAACCCTGATCATACATGTACAATGATCTCAACAACTCTACCCCTGTGGAGATGCCCTAAATCATAGTGTGTGCGTTCCAAATGGAACCCTATTCTCCTATAGGGCTCTGGTCAAAGGTAGTGACATTATAGGGAATAGGGGACCATGTGGAAAGTACAAGGTATGCTTTCCTTTTTCCCACCAGAGTTGTTTCCCATATTTCTAATTAGGGAAATAAATCCTACCAAATATAAACATAACCAGCCAGTCTGTCTGTGTCTGTATCAGACACTCATTGGTAAATAATACGTTGGTTATTGTGTGTGTGTGTGTGTGTGTGTGTGTGTGTGTGTGTGTGTGTGTGTGTGTGTGTGTGTGTGTGTGTGTGTGTGTGTGTGTGTGTGTGTGAAGAGCCCTAAATATTGATTCATTGTTAATCTCCTTCAGGCCCACAACAGCAACAAAGCAAAATAGGCTTTATGTCAGGCTGACAAATAGTTCACACTTTTTTATCCTCTCTCTCAGCCCAGGAAGAAAAGAAAGGTTATCCTCTCTCTCAGCCCAGGAAGAAAAGAAAGGTTATCCTCTCTCTCAGCCCAGGAAGAAAAGAAAGGTTATCCTCTCTCTCAGCCCAGGAAGAAAAGAAAGGTTATCCTCTCTCTCAGCCCAGGAAGAAAAGAAAGGTTATCCTCTCTCTCAGCCCAGGAAGAAAAGAAAGGTTATCCTCTCTCTCAGCCCAGGAAGAAAAGAAAGGTTATCCTCTCTCTCAGCCCAGGAAGAAAAGAAAGGTTATCCTCTCTCTCAGCCCAGGAAGAAAAGAAAGGTCATCCTCTCTCTCAGCCCAGGGAGAAAAGGAATGTTATCCTCTCTCTCAGCCCAGGGAGAAAAGGAATGTTATCCTCTCTCTCAGCCCAGGGAGAAAAGGAATGTTATCCTCTCTCTCTGCCCAGGGAGAAAAGGAATGTTATCCTCTCTCTCAGCCCAGGGAGAAAATTAATGTTATCCTCTCTCTCTGCCCAGGGAGAAAAGGAATGTTATCCTCTCCCTCAGCCCAGGGAGAAAATGAATGTTATCCTCTCCCTCAGCCCAGGGAGAAAAGGAATGTTATCCTCTCTCTCTGCCCAGGGAGAAAAGGAAGGTTATTCTCTCTCTCAGCCCAGGGAGAAAATGAAGGTTATCCTCTCTCTCAGCCCAGGGAGAAAATGAATGTTATTCTCTCTCTCAGCCCAGGGAGAAAATGAATGTTATCCTCTCTCTCTGCCCAGGGAGAAAATGAATGTTATCCTCTCTCTCTGCCCAGGGAGAAAATGAATGTTATCCTCTCTCTCAGCCCAGGGAGAAAATGAATGTTATCCTCTCTCTCAGCAAAGGGAGAAAATGAAGGTTATCCTCTCTCTCAGCCCAGGGAGAAAATGAATGTTATCCTCTCTCTCAGCCCAGGGAGAAAATGAATGTTATCCTCTCTCTCAGCCCAGGGAGAAAATGAATGTTATCCTCTCTCTCAGCCCAGGGAGAAAATGAATGTTATCCTCTCTCTCAGCCCAGGGAGTAACGGAAAGAAAAATAAGAAGTGTGAAGTGGTCTTTGAATCAATGTGTGTGTGAGATTGAGAGAGAGAGAGAGAGAGAGAGAGAGATGGAGAAAAATAGTAAGAGAGAGTGAGATGGAGAAAAATAGTAAAAGAGAGAGAGAGAGAGTGAGATGGAGAAAAATAGTAAGAGAGAGTGAGAGAGAGTGAGATGGAGAAAAATAGTAAAAGAGAGAGAGATGGAGAAAAATAGCAAGAGAGAGGAGAGATAGAGAGTAAGAGAGAACACGAGAGAGGCGAGATAGAGAGTAAGAGAGAAAACGAGAGAGGAGAGATAGAGAGATAGAAAGAGAGGGAGACAGATGAAGAGGGAGAGAGAGAGGGAGAGAGTAAGAGAGAGAGAAAGAGAGAGAGATAGAAAGGAAGAACGAGAGAGAGAGAGAGAGCGTGAAAGACAGAGAGCGTGCGCAAGCGAGCCCCTGTCCAGATGCTCTCCCTCTGTGGTGTACAATAGAGGATAGTTACCTAATGTTTTCTTTGTTTATGCGTCATACGTGTTGACAACCATTGTGCACCCTCCATATTTCACCCGTCCGATTGTGTGTGCGTGTGTCGTGCATACTGTACATGCGTATGTGCCTGTATGTTAGTCTTTCCTAAGATGGAATGCCTTAGTAAAGTGGCTGGGCCATGCACTCCACCGTTTCACCTCGTATGTATTAATTACCACTGTTCTGACAGGAGCCTTTTTATAGCCAGGCCATTAATGAAATTATACAGGTAATGGAATTATTTGGAGGGAGAAAATGATAATTCCTCTACACACACACACACACACACACACACACACACACACACACACACACACACACACACACACACACACACACACACACACACACACACACACACACACACACACACACACACACACACACACACACACACACACACACAGCAGTGGCTTCAATGTCCTCTATATTCCTTTGATGTCATTCAAAGCCTGTCTTGTCTGTCTCGGCTTGAAGAAGAAGTGACCCAGCAAACTAAAGTTGGTTCTGTGAACGTTCCCAGAACATTCATTAGCTTGCCCCAAAAGTTCTTTCAATACAAAAATTGTCCAGATGTGCTGATGATTATACAATGTTTGCATGAAAACATTCGCCTGAGCATTTTGCAGTAAGATAATTACTCCATTTGCCTTTAATTCAGCAAAGCTGTTTTTAAGGTCAGTAATTTTATCCAACCCACTGCCCTGTACACTCACTGTCCTGTACACTCACTGCCCTGTACACTCACTGCCCTGTACACTCACTGTCCTGTACACTCACTGTCCTGTACACTCACTGTCCTGTACACTCACTGTCCTGTATACTCACTGTCCTGTACACTCACTGTCCTGTATACTCACTGCCCTGTACACTCACTGCCCTGTACACTCACTGCCCTGTACACTCACTGCCCTGTACACTCACTGCCCTGTACACTCACTGCCCCCTGCCCTGTACACTCACTGCCCCCTGTACACTCACTGCCCTGTACACTCACTGTCCTGTACACTCACTGTCCTGTATACTCAATGTCCTGTACACTCACTGCCCTGTACACTCACTGCCCTGTACACTCACTGCCCTGTATACTCACTGCACTGTACACTCACTGCCCTGTACACTCACTGCCCTGTACACTCACTGCCCTGTACACTCACTGCCCTGTACACTCACTGCCCAGTACACTCACTGTCCTGTACACTCACTGCCCTGTACACTCACTGCCCTGTATACTCACTGTCCTGTACACTCACTGTCCTGTACACTCACTGTCCTGTACACTCACTGCCCTGTACACTCACTGCCCTGTATACTCACTGTCCTGTATACTCACTGTCCTGTACACTCACTGCCCTGTACACTCACTGTCCTGTACACTCACTGCCCTGTACACTCACTGTCCTGTACACTCACTGCCCTGTACACTCACTGCCCTGTACACTCACTGTCCTGTACACTCACTGCCCTGTACACTCACTGTCCTGTACACTCACTGTCCTGTATACTCACTGTCCTGTATACTCACTGTCCTGTACACTCACTGTCCTGTATACTCACTGTCCTGTATACTCACTGTCCTGTATACTCACTGTCCTGTACACTCACTGTCCTGTATACTCACTGTCCTGTATACTCACTGTCCTGTATACTCACTGTCCTGTATACTCACTGTCCTGTATACTCACTGTCCTGTATACTCACTGTCCTGTATACTCACTGCCCTGTATACTCACTGTCCTGTATACTCACTGTCCTGTACACTCATTGCCCTGTACACTCACTGCCCTGTACACTCACTGTCCTGTACACTCACTGTCCTGTACACTCACTGCCCTGTACACTCACTGCCCTGTATACTCACTGTCCTGTACACTCACTGCCCTGTACACTCACTGCCCTGTACACTCACTGCACTGTACACTCACTGTCCTGTACACTCACTGTCCTGTACACTCACTGCACTGTACACTCACTGTCCTGTACACTCACTGTCCTGTACACTCATTGCCCTGTACACTCACTGCCCTGTACACTCACTGTCCTGTACACTCACTGTCCTGTACACTCACTGCCCTGTACACTCACTGCCCTGTATACTCACTGCCCTGTACACTCACTGCCCTGTACACTCACTGCCCTGTACACTCACTGCACTGTACACTCACTGTCCTGTACACTCACTGCCCTGTACACTCACTGCCCTGTACACTCACTGTCCTGTACACTCACTGTCCTGTACACTCACTGCCCTGTACACTCACTGCCCTGTACACTCACTGTCCTGTACACTCACTGTCCTGTACACTCACTGCCCTGTACACTCACTGCCCTGTACACTCACTGTCCTGTACACTCACTGTCCTGTACACTCACTGCCCTGTACACTCACTGTCTTGTACACTCACTGCCCTGTATACTCACTGCCCTGTACACTCACTGCCCTGTACACTCACTGCCCTGTATACTCACTGTCCTGTACACTCACTGTCTTGTACACTCACTGCCCTGTACACTCACTGCCCTGTACACTCACTGCCCTGTACACTCACTGCCCTGTACACTCACTGTCCTGTACACTCACTGTCCTGTACACTCACTGCCCTGTACACTCACTGTCCTGTACTCTCACTAAAAGCACAAATCTGATGTCTTCTGCCCACAGTCTAACTAGCCACAAGGTATGAAGCGTCTGCCCTACACAGTAAACTACTATACCTCAGGTTTTATAAGCACCAACTGCAGGGAGAGGAAATTACCTGGGAGGTCATCCTCCATGCCCCATTATCCTCTAACACCCATTATAAACTGGGTGGTTCGAGTCCTGAATGCTGATTGGCTGACAGCTGTGGTATATCAGACCGTATACCACAGGTATGACAAAACATCCATTTTTACTGCTCTAATTACATTGGTGACCAGTTTATAATAGCAATAAGGCACTTCTGGGGTTTGTGGTAAATGGCCAATAAAGGACTGTATCCAGGCACTCCGCGTTGTGTCGTGCTTAAGAACAGTCCTTAGCTGTGGTATATAGGACACATACCACACCTCCTCTGGCCTTATTGTTTAAACAGCCCTTCATACATCCCGGAAGCACCGGCCAATTAACCAATACTCCCTCCAGAGCTATGGTTGGCCATCCAACAGCCCGGCGATGTCTGTGTCAGCACAGTAAGAGAAGATGGTCTGTCAGACTATGTTAGTCATCGTATAAGGAGCTCCTATAAACCAGGAGGCGAGGCTGCCTAATGATAAAGTCCCATACTCTCCCCTAAGAGACTTAGCTGCTAGAGTGGTGCGATGTGAAAGCACATTTCCTTTGACACACGCGCCGAATACAACAGATGCAGACCTTACCGTGAAATGCCTACTTACGAGCCCTTAACCAACAATGCAGTTCAAGAAAGAGTTAAGAAAATATTTTCAAAATAAACTAAAGTGAAAAATAAAATAAAAAGTAACACTATAAAGTAACAATAACGTGGACATATACAGGGGGTACCGGTAAGGAGTCAATGTGTGCGGATACATGTTAGTTGAGGTAATTTGTACATGTAAGTTGGGGTAAAGTGACTATGCATAGATAATGAACAGCGAGTAGCAGCAGTGTAAAAAACAAGGGGGGGTCAATGTAAACAGTCCGGGTGGCCATTTGGTCTTATGGCTTGGGGGTAGAAGCTGTTTAAGGAGCCTTTTGGACCTAGACTTGGCACTCCGGTGCCGCTTGCCATGCCGTAGCAGAGAGAACAGTCTATGACTTGGGTGACTGGAGTCTTTGGCCATTTTTTTGGCCTTTCTCTGACACTGCCTAGTATATAGGTCCCGGATGACAGGAAGCTTGGCTCCAGTGATATACTGGGCCGTACACACTACCCTCTGTAGCGCCTTACGGTCGGATGTCGAGCAGTTGCCATACCAGGCAGTGATGCAACCGGTCAGGATGCTCTCGATGGTGCAGCTGTAGAACTTTTTGAGGATCTGGGGACCCATGCCAAATCTTTTCAGTCTCCTGAGGGGAAAAATGTGTTGTATTGCCCTCTTCATGACTGTCTTGGTGTGTTTGGACAATGGTAGTTTGTTGGTGATGTGGACACCAAGGAACTTGAAACTCTCAACCCGCTCCACTACAGACCTAGATCAGCTCCTTTGTCTTGCTGATGTTGAGGGAGAGGTTGTTGTCCTGGCACCACACTGCCAGGTCTCTGTCCTCCTCCCTATAGGCTGTCTTATCGTTGTAGGTGATCAGGCCTACCACTATTGTGTCATCAAAAAACGTAATGATGGTGTTGGAGTTATGCTTGGCCACGCAGTCATGGGTGAGTACATGAGGGAACAAAGCACGTGCCTCTGAGGGGCCTCAGAAGATCAGCATGGCAGATGTGTTGTTACCTACACTTACCACCTGGGGATGGCCCATCAGAAAGTCCAGGATCCAGTTGCAGAGGAAGGTGTTCAATTCCAGGATCCTTAGCTTAGGGATGAGCTTGGAGGGCACTATGGTGAGCTGTAGTCAATGAATAGCATTCTCACATAAGTGTTCCTTTTGTCCAGGTGGGAAAAGGCAGTGTGGAGTACGATTGCTATTGCGTCATCTGTGGATCTGTTGGGGTGGTATGCAAATTGGAGTGGGTCTAGTGTTTCCAGGATGATAGTGTTGATGTGAGCCATGACGAGCCTTTCAAAGCCTTTCATGGCTACCAGTGTGAGTGCTACGGGCGGTAGTCATTTATGCAGGTTACCTTCGCTTTCTTGGGCACAGATAGCTAGAATAGCAGATAAAGTGTTGCCATATTAACTGTTAGTACCCCTCCCTCCCCATCTTTCTCTTTTCTTCGTCCCTAAAGAGCTAGCTTGAGTGGTAGTCAGGTCCCCTCCCCTCCCATTCTCTCCCTTCCCTGGGTCCCCTAAGAGAGGTATCGCTGCAGCTAAAGTAGTGTGATATTATCTGAGGTAGTGCAGCAGCTAAAAGTGGTGCGATATTACCTTCCATCTCCATTTGCAGTCCCCGATAATCGAGAGTTAGCATAGCAGCCAAAGTCCTTTCCCATCTCTCTTTTCCCTGTATCCCCTAAGAGCTAGCAGAGGTGTGCCACATTAGCTGCTAGCTGTACGGGGGGAGGATCTAGAGCGCTAGTTGAATCTGTAGCTTATTGCAGAAGTCCGTCAGCTAAAGTGACTAATTATCTGGGAAGTTGGCTCGAAAATATCTCCAATGCAATGGGCCTTAGTCA
The DNA here is from genome assembly GCF_018296145.1 of Oncorhynchus tshawytscha. NCBI lineage: Eukaryota > Metazoa > Chordata > Actinopteri > Salmoniformes > Salmonidae > Oncorhynchus > Oncorhynchus tshawytscha. The sequence continues at coordinate 30,508,680 of NC_056453.1, forward strand.
AAAGTAGTGCACTATATAGGAAATAAGGTGCCATTTGGGACAGAGCGCTAAGAGGAGTCTCTCTACCAAATGTCTTTATGCGGCAGAGCGCATCAAATATCTAGAGTTTAAAAAATCATCCAGCCAGCTATGAGCCCCAGTCTCCGCACCACAGCCTCTGCCGCAACAGCCTCCACAACAGCAGCCAGCTACTCAAAGAGGGAAGGGGGGAGGCTCACTGTGTGTGAACATACCCTGCAAAGGTGTCTGGCATTATTGTATTTATTTATTTATTTCACCTTTATTTAACCAGGTAGGCAAGTTGAGAACAAGTTCTCATTTACAATTGCGACCTGGCCAAGATAAAGCAAAGCAGTTCGACACAAACAACGGCACAGAGTTACACATATGGAGTAAAACAAACATACAGTCAATAATACAGTAGAAAAATAAGTCTATATACGATGTGAGCAAATGAGGTGAGATAAGGGAGGTAAAGGCAAAAAAAAAGGCCATGGTGGCAAAGTAAATACAATATAGCAAGTAAAACACTGGAATGGTAGATTTGCAGTGGAAGAATGTGCAAAGTAGAAATAAAAATAATGGGGTGCAAAGGAGCAAAATAAATAAATTAATTAAAATTAAATACAGTTGGGAAAGAGGTAGGTGTTTGGGCTAAATTATAGGTGGGCTATGTACAGGTGCAGTAATCTGTGAGCTGCTCTGACAGTTGGTGCTTAAAGCTAGTGAGGGAGATAAGAGTTTCCAGTTTCAGATATTTTTGTAGTTCGTTCCAGCCATTGGCAGCAGAGAACTGGAAGGAGAGGCGGCCAAAGGAAGAATTGGTTTTGGGGGTGACCAGAGAGATATACCTGCTGGAGCGCGTGCTACAGGTGGGTGCTGCTATGGTGACCAGCGATCTGAGATAAGGCGGGGACTTTACCTAGCAGGGTCTTGTAGATGACCTGGAGCCAGTGGGTTTGGCGACTAGTATGAAGCGAGGGCCAGCCAACGAGAGCGTACAGGTCGCAGTGGTGGGTAGTATAGTGGTGGTGGGGCTTTGGTGACAAAACGGATGGCACTGTGATATACTGCATCCAATTTATTGAGTAGGGTATTGGAGGCTATTTTGTAAATTACATCGCCGAAGTCTAGGATTGGTAGGATGGTCAGTTTTACAAGGGTATGTTTGGCAGCATGAGTGAAGGATGCTTTGTTGCGAAATAGGAAGCCAATTCTAGATTTAAATTTGGATTGGAAATGTTTGATGTGATGTGAGTCTGGAAGGAGAGTTTACAGTCTAACCAGACACCTAGGTATTTGTAGTTGTCCACATATTCTAAGTCAGAGCCGTCCAGAGTAGTGATGTTGGACAGGCGGGCAGGTGCAGGCAGCGATCGGTTGAAGAGCATGCACTTAGTTTTAGTGTTCATTAACACGAGAGAGAGAGAGAGAGAGAGAGAGAGAGAGAGAGAGAGAGAGAGAGAACAAGTGACTTCAGACTGCTTAGCCCATAAAGAGAGATGCAACTAGACCAAGCTGCTATTTGGTGAGCAGCGATCTATTCAATGCTTATGTTATGTAAGTTACTGTGTATGTAAGACCAACAATAGCATTTTCTGTTGTGTTGAAGATAAACACTTACTGCAGTTGGACTACATACAGTACTGTAAAAATAACTTGATGTGTGCCTTGGTTCAAAGGTATTAGTCTTCTGGGCAAAAGGAGGCAGGACTATGTGTATGTGTGTTTCCTCACAGAGAAGGAACTAGGCTATATCAATGGAGATGCCTGCTGGGATGGATAGGGAGAGAGACATACACACACATAGAGAGAGGGAGAGACATAGAGACAGACAGACGGACGGACGGACGGACGGACGGACGGACGGACGGGCGGGCGGGCGGGCGGGCGGGCGGGCGGGCGGGGCGGGGACGGACGGACGGACGGACGGACGGACGGACGGACGGACGGACGGACGGACGGACGGACGGACGGACGGACAGACAGACAGACAGACAGACAGACAGACAGACAGACAGACAGTGATAGAAAGAAAGAAAGGAAGCGAAATGATGATGATGATGATGATAATGATGATGAAGAGTGTGAAAGCTGCTGCATAACAGCATACTTCAAAATAGACATGCCTCCATTTTTCTAAAAATGAAATGTTCTGTGTTTCTTCACCAATATTTTCTCTCTCTCACACACTCTCGCACACTCTATCTCTGTCTATCTCTTTCTCTGTCCCTTGTGTGATGAATTTCATCAAAAGAGGTCAATAGATATCTGAAATCTTGTTCACTTCTCAGTGAAATAAATCAATTTTGGTTTCGGGTCACTCTCCCCACTCTCCCCACTCTCTCCTCTTGTGGTAGATGGCGGACATACTGTCTGTCTGGTGGAGCCGACCATCTCTGACACACACACACGCACGCACAGAGACACACACACAGAAGCAGAGACACACACACACGCACGCACAGAGACACACACACACACGCACAGAGACACACACACACAGAAGCAGAGACACACACACACTTCCACCAACCACTTCTTCCTTCATAAGGAAGGGTTCCCAGCTCTCAGCCCTCCGGATGGAGAGAGAAGGTCAATAGTAATAAAGTGTACAGAGTGCAGACTGATAACTCCTCTGTAAACAGTCCTGAAATAAAAAGCACAGCCCGGTCTGATAGAGCCATACAGTAGAGCTTGGCTTGGCCTCTCCCACACTGCTTCTCTATAGGGACACATTGCCTGACCAGGCAGGTCAATATTTGTGTCATTTTTCTGCTTTATCTTGTTCTGTTGTTTGCTGTTGTGAAGGTCTAGTAGAGGACTGAAATCATGGAATCCCAACCATTTATATTGTATGTAAATATTTGTGAGATTGGTTGATACGGAAATTCTTGATTTTGAGCCAAGAAACTAAATCTAGCTTGATATTATCCGCTATTTAGGAACCGCCAACGACAGGGACAGTTATAACACAGGGACATCACCTGTTTGAGATAACATGTTATGCACATTATCACTCGCTATGGAGTGGTAGAGGCCTGTGATATTCAATGGTAGGTGGTGGGTTGTGTGTGTTTGTGTGTGTGTGTGTGTGTGTGTGTGTGTGTGTGTGTGTGTGTGTGTGTGTGTGTGTGTGTGTGTGGTGGTTGGTTGACAGAGAGTCAATTTAACCACTAGGGTGACCACACGCCACAGATTGTGCGGGACAGTCAAACATTTAAAACACTTTAAAAAAATGTTTTACCCCATTGTCATGGTATCCAATTGATAGTTACAGTCTTATCTCATCACTGCAACTCCCGTACGGACTCGGGAGAGGCAAAGGTCGAGAGCCATGCACAACCCAACCAAGCCGCACTGCTTCTTGACACAATGCACGCTTAACCCGGAAGCCAGCCGCACCAATGTGTCGGAGGAAACACCATACGCCTAGTGACCGTGTCAGCGTGCATGTGCCTGACCCGCCACATGAGTTGCTAGAGGGCAATGGGACAAGGACATCCCTGCCGGCCAAACCCTCCCCTAACCTGGACAAAACTGGGCCAATTGGTCGCCGCCCCGTGGGTCTCCCGGTCACGGCCGGCTGCGACAGAGTCTAGACTCAAACCAGGATCTCTAGTGGCACATCTAGCAACTGCGAATCAGTGCCTTAGAACACTGCGCCACGCGGGAGGCCCCAATCCATCATTTTGGCCCTCTGTCCCGCATCCCGCAACCACCAAAGAATGTCTAGCATTTGTTTAAAATATTTGTCATAATATTTTGTTTTCACATAGTAGGATAGTCTAGCATGCTGTGTGTGCCTATCTAATAATGCACTGCTGGCCTGCTTTCCCCACAAATTAGTTTCTAAGTGTGAGTGACTGACAGAATTTATGTGAGTTTCTATGGAAACTATGACGCTGCCTCTGCATCGCTCATGGTAGTTGCATCAGCTTACATTTTAGGCGTGCTTTCCCGAGTAGTCTAAACATAAATATACCCAGTGGCTCACTGTAGCTAAACTGGTAGGCCTGGCTAGCTAGCTCAGAAACGGATGGAGGAGCTAAGGGGTTTGCAACATTTATTACAATAGGTGGTTCACAAAGGCAGTGACCTTCATACAGCAGAGCTATGTCGCCTTCTGAACGAGATCCATTAACCTGCGCACATTTAAAAAAAAAATGATATCCACTGTTCCGTAAAATCGTCCCCTTGTCTCGCATTTTGGCTTTTTAGATCTGGTCACCCTACTCCCCACCCACAGCTGGTATCATGCTGGCTGTTCTAGGTGATAATGAAGACACACACACACAGACACACAGACACACACACAGACACGCTTCAGTGGCTTCAATGTCCTCTATCTTTCTTTGATGTCATTCAAAGCATTTCTGTCTGTCCTTCAGCTTGAAGAAGAAGTGATACAGTATACTGATGCTGTGCTGACTGAGGGTTATTATACACATGATTCACTATGACACAGTACAATCACACTCTAATTGTCCACATGAACACTTGAGTCCCAAATAGCATCCTATTGCCTTTTAATGCAGTATTATTGTTAATTGATTAATTCAAAAGGAGTGCACTTTATAGGGAAGAGGGTGCCATTTCGGACATACATACTGACTGGACCAACAAGATCTCAAAGTTTCACTTGTAAATTCTACATATTATGAACAAACATTTATTTTTGAGACATTCATTCTGCGGTTACAGGGTTAATTCTGCATGGTTACAGGGTTAATTCTACGTGGTTACAGGGTTAATTCTACATGGTTACAGGGTTAATTCTGCATGGTTACAGGTTTAATTCTACGTGGTTACAGGGTTAATTCTACGTGGTTACAGGGTTAATTCTACGTGGTTACAGGGCTAATTCTGCGTGGTTACAGGGTTAATTCTGCATGGTTACAGGGTTAATTCTACGTGGTTACAGGGTTAATTCTACGTGGTTACAGGGTTAATTATGCATGGTTACAGGGTTAATTCTACGTGGTTACAGGGTTAATTCTACGTGGTTACAGGGTTAATTCTACGTGGTTACAGGGTTAACTCTACGTGGTTACAGGGTTAATTCTGCATGGTTACAGGGTTAATTCTACGTGGTTACAGGGTTAATTCTGCATGGTTACAGGGTTAATTCTACGTGGTTACAGGGTTAATTCTACGTGGTTACAGGGTTAATTCTGCATGGTTACAGGGTTAATTCTGCGTGGTTACAGGGTTAATTCTGCGTGGTTACAGGGTTCATTTTGCATGGTTACAGGGTTAATTCTGCGTGGTAACAGGGTTAATTCTGCGTGGTTACAGGGTTAATTCTGTATGGTTACAGGGTTAATTCTGCGTGGTTACAGGGTTAATTCTGCGTGGTTACAGGGTTAATTCTGCATGGTTACAGGGTTAATTCTGTGTGCTTACAGGGTTAAATCTGCATGGTTACAGGGTTAATTCTGCACGGTTACAGGGTTAATTCTCAATATTCCAAGGTAAGAGGTTTTAGGTTGTAGTTAATATAGTATTTATAGGACTATTTCTCTCTATACCATTTGTATTTCATATACTTTTGACTATTGGATGTTCTTATAGGCACTTTAGTATTGCCAGTGTAACAGTATAGCTTTCGTCCCTCTCCTCGCCCCCACCTGGGCTCGAACCAGGAACACATCGACAACAGCCACCCTCGAAGCATCGTTGCCCATCGCTCCACAAAAGCCGCTGTCCTTGCAGAGCAACGGGAACAACTACTCCAAGCCTCAGAGCGAGTGACGTTTGAAACGCTATTAGTGCGCACCCCGCTAACTAGGTTACACCAGCCTAATCTCGGGAGTTCATAGGCTTGAAGTCATAAACAGCTCAATGCTTGAAGCACAGCGAAGAGCTGCTGGCAAAACGCATGAAAGTGCTGTTTGAAAGAATGCTTACGAGCCTGCTGCTGCCTACCACCGCTCAGTCAGACTGCTCTATAAAATATCAAATCATAGACTTAATTATAACATAATAACACACAGAAATACGAGCCTTTGGTCATTAATATGGTTGAATCCGGAAACTATAATTTCGAAAACAAAATGTTTATTATTTCAGTGAAATACGGAACCGTTCCGTATTTTATCTAACGGGTGGCATCCATCAGTCTAAATATTGCTGTTACATTGTACAACTTTCACTGTTATGTCATCATTACGTAAAATTCTGGCAAATTAGTTCGCAATGAGCCAGGCGGCCCAAACTGTTGCATATACCCTGACTCTGCGTGCAATGAATGCAAGAGAAGTGACACAATTTTACCTGGTTAATATTGCCTGCTAATCTGGATTTCTGTTAGCTAAATATGCAGGTTTAAAAATATGTACTTCTGTGTATTGATTTTAAGAAAGGAATTGATGTTTATGGTAAGGTACACGTTGGAGGAATGACAGTCCGTTTTTGCGAATGCCCACCACATCGATTATATGCAACACAGGACACGCTAGATAAACTAGTAATATCATCAACCATGTGTAGTTAACTAGTGATTATGATTGATTGATTGATTGTTTTTTATAAGATAAGTTAAATGCTAGCTAGCAACTTACCGTGGCTTCTTACTGCATTCGCGTAACAGGCAGGCTCCTCATGGAGTGCAATGACAGGCAGGTGGTTAAAGCGTTGGACTAGTTAACCGTAAGGTTGCAAGATTGAATCCCTGAACTAACAAGGTAAAAACCTGTCATTCTGCCCCTGAATTAGGCAGTTAACCCACCGTTCCTAGGCCGTCATTGAAAATAAGAACGTGGTCTTAACTGACTTGCCTAGTTAAATAAAGGTGTAAAAATAAAAATTATATATATATTTTTTTAAATAGTCCAAATAGTCAACCTCTAATTCAGAGTATTCTCCCGGCTTGCTTGAGCACTGTGCAGTGGTCTGAGCAGTGTGCTTCACCTCTGAACGTCATGAGTTTGCGCCAGTGCTGGGCAACAGTTTCTCTCTTTTTTTTGTCAGTGCCCAGTAAGGCATATATCGACATTCTCAGGATCTTTTCAAATGTCTGAAATGTAAGTGTATTTTTAGTGATCAGCCTGGACTGACCCTCTAGCTGGGGGTTTTAGTGATCAGCCTGGACTGACCCTCTAGCTGGGGGTTTTAGTGATCAGCCTGGACTGACCCTCTAGCTGGGGGTTTTAGTGATCAGCCTGGACTGACCCTCTAGCTGGGGGTTTTAGTGATCAGCCTGGACTGACCCTCTAGCTGGGGGTTTTAGTGATCAGCCTGGACTGACCCTCTAGCTGGGGGTTTTAGTGATCAGCCTGGACTGACCCTCTAGCTGGGGGTTTTAGTGATCAGCCTGGACTGACCCTCTAGCTGGGGGTTTTAGTGATCAGCCTGGACTGACCCTCTAGCTGGGGGGGGTTTTAGTGATCAGCCTGGACTGACCCTCTAGCTGGGGTTTTAGTGTTTTAGTGATCAGCCTGGACTGACCCTCTAGCTGGGGGTTTTAGTGATCAGCCTGGACTGACCCCTAGCTAGCTGGGGTTTTAGTGATCAGCCTGGACTGACCCTCTAGCTGGGGGTTTTAGTGATCAGCCTGGACTGACCCTCTAGCTGGGGGTTTTAGTGATCAGCCTGGACTGACCCTCTAGCTGGGGGTTTTAGTGATCAGCCTGGACTGACCCTCTAGCTGGGGGTTTTAGTGATCAGCCTGGACTGACCCTCTAGCTGGGGGTTTTAGTGATCAGCCTGGACTGACCCTCTAGCTGGGGGGGGTTTTAGTGATCAGCCTGGACTGACCCTCTAGCTGGGGGTTTTAGTGATCAGCCTGAGCTGGGGTTTTAGTGATCAGCCTGGACTGACCCTCTAGCTGGGGGTTTTAGTGATCAGCCTGGACTGACCCTCTAGCTGGGGGTTTTAGTGATCAGCCTGGACTGACCCTCTAGCTGGGGGTTTTAGTGATCAGCCTGGACTGACCCTCTAGCTGGGGGTTTTAGTGATCAGCCTGGACTGACCCTCTAGCTGGGGGTTTTTGATCAGCCTGGAGCTGATCCCTCTGAGCTGGGGGTTTTAGTGATCAGCCTGGACTGACCCTCTAGCTGGGGGTTTTAGTGATCAGCCTGGACTGACCCTCTAGCTGACCCTCTAGCTGGGGGTTTTAGTGATCAGCCTGGACTGACCCTCTAGCTAGTGGGGGTTTTAGTGATCAGCCTGGACTGACCCTCTAGCTGGGGGTTTTAGTGATCAGCCTGGACTGACCCTCTAGCTGGGGGTTTTAGTGATCAGCCTGGACTGACCCTCTAGCTGGGGGTTTTAGTGATCAGCCTGGACTGACCCTCTAGCTGGGGGTTTTAGTGATCAGCCTGGACTGACCCTCTAGCTGGGGGTTGAAAAGTTGACATGATAGACTTTTTCTGCAATGGCAGCCCTTGCTTGTGTGTTTGTGTGTGCCTGGTGTGTGTGTGGTGTGTTTGTGTGCCTGGTGTGTGCTGTGTGTGTGTGTGTGTGTGGACTGTGTAGCTGTGGGTGTGTGTGTGTGTGTGACCCTCTAGCTGGGGTTTTAGTGATCAGCCTGGACTGACCCTGTGTGTGCTGGGTGTTGTGTGTGTGTGTCTGTGTGTGTGTGTGTGTGTGTGTGTGTGTGTGTGTGCAATGTGTGTGTGTGTGTGTGTGTGTGTGTGTGTGTGTGTGTGTGTGTGTGTGTGTGTGTGTGTGTGTGTGTGTGCGTGTGTGTGTGTGTATACGTGCCTGTCACTGTCTGCAACAGCTGGGCGAATCAGAGTGGCAGGCTGATACGGGCTGGATGAAGGCGACTCAGTAGACCACACACATAAACACACAAACACACACCCACACACACACACACACACATAAACACACAAACACACACACACACACACAAACACACACACACACCCATACACACATTCTTTCCACATGGCTTTTCCTAGCTAGTTTATTCCAGATCTATAGATCTAATATTTTATTAATAAGTGCTATCTTTCATGTGGTAATTGATAAATTCATTTATCAAAATGTGAAAGCGGGTGTATTTTTTGGTTACTGGAAAAACAGCAACAAAATAGCAACAAAATTGTACATACATGTACATAAGACTGTACGTTTGGCAGTTATTTAGTGGTGTTGTGGTGGTATTGCTGAGGCCAGAACTACAGTACACTGGAAAGTTAGGCTGTAATGAAACAACCCATTGAAACCACCTCTCAGGCATTGTCCAATGATAGAAGAGTCAATAAAGAGGTCAGAATCCAAGAGGCCAAGAGGAGAAGAGTCTCCACATAAAAGAGCTTAACATGAATCCTGACAGAGAGAGAAAGAGGTAATGAAGCCCTCTTGTCCTTCATAGCCACTTTAACCCTTTGAGTGCCTACTCGTCAACAGTAGGGCTTTCCATGAATGATACCGTCCAAGTCGAGCACTACTGTGTAAAACACGCGTTGATGAGTGTGAGAAAGTGCGCCATTGCATAATAGAATCTCAATAAGGCTCTCAAAATGGAGGGGCATTACGATAGAAATAGAATGAGTAGAATGGGCTTCCCCATTGAAGTCAGTCATGGCAAAACTGATGGACGTCCATACTCCGTGCTGCTATTCCAATCAAAAACAAGTACAATGGCCACCATGGGGGAAAACAACTGCCCTTCACCATCGCCTAGATTTAATGTAGTTATTACATCTAAAAACAAAACAGCTTTTGTGGGTTGTCATAGACTTACCAATGTTGTTTTGACTATTGCTTGAGCCACTAAAATGATATTTTGTTGTGATAGTTTGGATGCAGCAGTTGTTAGCTATAGATCCAACGATCATTGACATCGGCTGTAGCAAAGTTAGCCAAATAGACATTTTACTGGATGAAGTTGAATGGTTTTTCTGTATAATGCAGATGATTTATGACGATGGCACACACATTATATCAAACAGGACATTCACTCTATAATACCACTGGGCAGGTACATGTTTTCTTGTCCTTTTATACTTGCATATGGCTCTGCAGTAGCTCCGATCGAGCCCGAGCAGACACGGTTTCTCTTAGCACTTACTGGAGAAGGACAGGGGTGCTGAGCGGGGGAGGGAATTATTTAAGAGAACCCTAGAGTGCTCGTTTCTTGTTTCTAATAGTTTTCATAGGAATTGGGAGGCTGCCAAGCTTTAAAATTGCCACCATCAATCAGGGTGGTTTTAAAGAATGCAACAAGCAATTTCATGGACTTTTCTTTCTACGAGCTCCCAAACATTATTCCCTATCAGCTCCTTGTATTAGTACCACCGCCATTTTCTCTGCCTCTCTCTCTCTCTTTTCCTTTTTCTCTGTGCATCTCATTTTCTTTCTGCCTCTCTCTCACATTATTGCTCTCTCTCTCTCCCTCTCTCCCTCCCTCTGCTCTCTCCCTCTCTCTCTCTCTCTCTCTCTCTCTCTCTCTCTCTCTCTCTCTCTCTCTCTCTCTCTCTCTCTCTCTCTCTCTCTCTCTCTCTCTCTCTCTCTCTCCCTCTGCTCTCTCCTCTCTCCCTCTCTCTCTCTCTCCTCTCTCTCTCCCTCTCTCTCTCCCTCCCTCTGCTCTCTCCCTCTCTCTCTCTCTCTCCCCTCTCTCTCTCTCTCTCTCTCCCTCTCCCTCTGCTCTCTCCCTCTCTCTCTCCCCTCTCTCTCCCTCCCTCTGCTCTCTCTCTCTCTCTCTCTCTCTCCTCTCTCTCTCTCTCTCTCTCTCTCCCTCTGCTCTCTCCCTCTCCCTCTGCTCTCTCTCTCATGCGGAAGACACTTTTCAATTGAATGCATTCAGTTGTACATCTGACTAGGTGTCCCCCTTTCTCTTACTATTTAATGTATTTCACATTCCCACTTTTAGATCCTGGGTGTTACCTTGCTTCGAAAAGGAGAGAAATATAGGGGAACATCTATGATGTAAAGAAATGTGAGAAATAACTACTTTGCTTCAAAAAACACCTGGGAATTAGTGGTGACGGCTACCTGTAAGTGAGATGGAAGGCAAGAGAGGCTTGAAAAAGCATCATCTTAACATGTTCTCACTTCTCACTGGCAAATGGCCACAACAAGTCTCAATTCAATCTTCGTGCTCCAATTCAATGATGTATCTTTCTTCTTCTCAACACCTGTCCTGCGTCCCAAATGATTCTCTATTCCCTATTCAGGGAACTACTTTAGACCAGGGCACATAGGGCTCTGGTCAAAAGTAGTGCACTGAATAGGGAATAGAGAAGCACCCTGTGTCTTTGACGAAAGTGATCAATACCTCCCTCTACCTCTCCTCAGAAGAACCATCTCAGTGGTTTTCCCCTGTTGCCCCTTCTTCTCTTAACATCATGGCCTTTTCCGTTCCTTCTTCCAACAGTTGAAAGTGTAGTGCCCAGCTGATAATCAACCTGATTATTGCCTGAACTACTGAAATTAATTTCACACAGATAACAACACATGAAATAAATGAAGTACAGTATGATGGGGAGAAGGGGTGAAGAAGGGGTGAACTAGGGGTGAACTAGGGGTGAGTTGATGCGCGAGGGGAAGCAAACGGTGCATAATTATGTCATCATCAATTGTGAATGAAGAACAGTGCCATTCTATTGTACTGATCACTTCTAATTATAATCGTAAAATGGCACGTATCCTATTTCAGTTAATCGAATCAAAACAGTCTTATCAGTCTACTTCGGCCTAGTTGGAGCAGGCTACGCAGTGAGAGAGTGTACATGCTGAAGGGCTTTCCACATCTGGGAAAATATCCACTTTGGGCAACAGGTGAGGGAGTGAAAGAGAATGAGGTGATGAGGCTTGTGAAACCTTACGTCAGCAAGGGGAGAAATGTCACCACGGATCATTTCTTCACTTCACTGTCATTGGCGAACAAGTTGCTTGCAAAGAAAACAAGTCTGTCCGGCACCATGAACAAAGTGAGATGGGAGCTCCCTCCCTCTGAGCAAGATAAGGCACCTGCACTCCACAACGGTGCTGAAGAATGACAAGATGACAGGGACACAATAAAGAGAAAACCAGAGACTATTATGTAGTACAACCAAACAAAGGTATGTCAAAGTGTGTCAAAAGCAAGTGAAAGTTACGAACATTTTGTCAAACGTTAGGCTAAATAACAGCTAAATGAAATCCAACTGATTCTATTGTGTGACGACGCACATAAGCACACCCCGACAATAATTTACTATTTTTGACTGCTATCGACACTTATATCCATTATAATGCCATTATTGCTTTTGTGCTGAGTTTCACTATTTATCAAGACCACTTGGCACTTATAATGATGTTTAGGCTGCTGATGTTTTCATCATGTGACGTCTTGGTGGTTGGGGTATACAAGACATCAGCAAGCTGTTTATGTGTTCCAACACATAGGATTTTTGTTTCATAGTTGTAACAGTCACTCCACTAACATTTTAATTGAACACTTTAATTTGGTTGTTTTTTGTTTTTACATAATAGCATAAAGTAGCATAAACTAATACAAGTTCTAATGTTACCCAAAGGCTCTCTCTCTCTCTCTCTCTCTCTCTCTCTCTCTCTCTCTCCCTTTCTCTCTCTCTCCTCTATTACAATCTATAGATTTCTCTCTCTCCCACTCCTCTCTCACTCTCTCTCTCTCTCTCCCTTCCCACTCTCACTATATCTCTCTTTCTCTCTCTCTCCTCTATCTCTCTCCCTCTCCTCTCTCACCATCTCTCTCTCTCTTTCTCTCTCTCTCCCTCCCCACTCTCACTATCTCTCTCTGCCTCTCCCGCTCCTCTCTCACCATCTCTCTCTCTCTTTCTCTTTCTCTCTCTCTAGCTCCCCACTCTCACTATCTCTCTCTTTCTCTCTCTGTCTGTCCCGCTCCTCTCTCACTATCTCTATCTTTCTCTCTCTTTCTCCTCTCTCACTATCTCTCTCGCTCTCTCACACTACCCTCTCTCCTCTTCCCTATGACAGCCTCCCTCTCTCCTCTCTAACAGACAGTAGGGGGTAGTGGTGGGTGCCTGCTAGGGTGGGCGAGTAGATAGGAAAGTCCATTGATGTACCAGTCATTAGAAATAACTGAACCAGACTTGAACCTACCTCAGAAATCATTATCCACTATAAGGTGGCACAGACAGTACAGTTATCTCTCTCTCTCCTCTTCTCGCCTATCCTCTCCTCTCTCTCCCTCTCATCTCTGGCTCTATCCTCTCTCTCCCTAGCCTCTCCTCTCTCTCTCCCTCTCCTCTCCTCTCTCTCATCTCTGCCTCTATCCTCTCTCTCTCCCTAGCCTCTCCTCTCCTCTCTCTCTCATCTCTGCCTCTATCCTCTCTCTTACTCTCCCTCTCTCTCTCTCTCCTCTCCCCCTTCTTTCTCTCTTCCATGTCCTCTTCCCCTTCTCTTCAATAAAAACAACTTCATCTTTACTTACAGTTGTAAAATATATTTTTAATTGAGACTCAGCAACATAACTTATAGCTAAGACTTGATACAAGCATCACAATAAATATCCCAATTAGTTGAACAAAACTTGCTCGACAGAGTACATCAGCTCAATGGAATGAATATGGTCTTTTTAAGCAATAAGAGGGGGTTTGGTATATTGACAATATACCACGGCTAAGGACTGTTCTTAGGCAAGACGCAAAGCGGAGTACCTGCGGAGTACCTGGATACAGACCTTAGTCGTGGTATATTGGCCATATATCACAAATCCCCGAGATGCCTTATTGCTATTATAAACTGGTTAGCAAAATAATTAGAACGGTAAAAATAAGTGTTTTGTCATACCTGTGGTATACGGTCTGATATACCACGGCTTTCAACCAATCAGCATTCAGGGTTCTCAGAGGGACACAATACACCCCCACACACACACACACCCACATCCACACCCACACGCACACACACATACACATACACGCACACACACATACGCCCACCTCAGCATGGGACCTCGGAGGAGAGAGGAGTCGTTGATTACCAAACTGACAGTGGCGTTGACACAACCTTCTGCTAGAATACGACATTGTGAAGACGAGACGAAGACGTGGCGTGGGGACAGACTGACAGATAGTGTGAACGTCATATCATTTCTGAGGCTCTGCATCTGTGCATATAGCTCTCTTTCATTACCTCTCTCACCTCGGCTATATGGGTCTCTTCAGGTGCTACATAATCAGGATTGTTATGATTCTGTGCCTGTTATAAAGGCTTTTGGTTGAGTGACATCTCCTTTGTTCTGCAGTAGGGTAGGAACATGACTCCCTCTCTTTTCTTTCTCTCACCTAGGGCTTCTTGGAGGTTCACATCTTCAGGAGTTTTGTCAGTTGGATTGTTATCAGAAGTGTAGAACTGAAGTTCTAAACTTTCATGTCTTGTACTGAGACTTTGGTTGTGTGACATCCTCTTTGTTCAGAGCAAATGCAATGAACAAGGATCAATATGTCATCGAGATAGTTTTGTACCATGCTTCAGTTACTATCTTTGTCCTGTGTCCTGTGTCCCGTGCTGTCGTCCCTGGAGTGTAAGCTGGCTTCCTATATCTACTCACATTCCGTGTCTGTCACTTTATATTTATCCATTGATTGTAATTAGAGGTGACAGTGAACCTTGCAACACAGCCGTTTGTTCATTATTTCCACGGTGTGACTGAAAGGTAAGCCAGGACGTGTATTGACACTTTCTAAATGTTTAATTAGGAGGAGATCGATTACATTTGGTCTAATGAGGGATGATTGATTGGTGCATACTCAGTATAAGAGAAGCTTCAACCTGTAGTTGACGCCAGAAGAATAGGATGCATACTATGACAACCCACACTACTTAGAGATTGATCCCCCTTACAGGTAGTGAACAAGGTAGTATATTACACTACTAATATAGACTGCAGACATGTCTGAGATTTTTACAATGTATTTCCTCATCCTGGCTCACTTCTATTCCCTCATGGTCTCTGGTGAGGGCATGTTGATAGAGGATTGCCTACAGGTCTCTACTGAGGGCAGGTTGATAGAGGATTGTCTACAGGTCTCTACTGAGGGCAGGTTGATAGAGGATTGTCTACAGGTCTCTACTGAGGGCATGTTGATAGAGGATTGTCTACAGGTCTCTACTGAGGGCAGGTTGATAGAGGATTGTCTACAGGTCTCTACTGAGGGCATGTTGATAGAGGATTGTCTACAGGTCTCTACTGAGGGCAGGTTGATAGAGGATTGTCTACAGGTCTCTACTGAGGGCAGGTTGATAGAGGATTGTCTACAGGTCTCTACTGAGGGCATGTTGATAGAGGATTGCCTACAGGTCTCTACTGAGGGCAGGTTGATAGAGGATTGTCTACAGGTCTCTGGTGAGGGCAGGTTGATAGAGGATTGTCTACAGGTCTCTACTGAGGGCAGGTTGATAGAGGATTGTCTACAGGTCTCTACTGAGGGCAGGTTGATAGAGGATTGTCTACAGGTCTCTACTGAGGGCAGGTTGATAGAGGATTGTCTACAGGTCTCTACTGAGGGCAGGTTGATAGAGGATTGTCTACAGGTCTCTACTGAGGGCAGGGTGATAGAGGATTGTCTACAGGTCTCTACTGAGGGCAGGTTGATAGAGGGTTGTCTACAGGTCTCTACTGAGGGCAGGTTGATAGAGGATTGTCTACAGGTCTCTGGTGAGGGCAGGTTGATAGAGGATTGTATACAGGTCTCTACTGAGGGCAGGTTGATAGAGGATTGTCTACAGGTCTCTACTGAGGGCAGGTTGATAGAGGATTGTCTACAGGTCTCTGGTGAGGGCAGGTTGATAGAGGATTGTCTACAGGTCTCTGGTGAGGGCAGGTTGATAGAGGATTGTCTACAGGTCTCTGGTGAGGGCAGGGTGATAGAGGATTCCTATAGATATAAAGGATATATAGAGGAGGACTCTAGCTGAGGGTTGGATGCTACAGGATGACATGCTGCATAGTCAGAACAGTATCCTAACAACTAAGACCAACAGCAGACTCCAACCCTACAACGATTCACCACATTGTACTACAGAACATGTTCATTCTCTTGGAGCTGTGGTTCTACCTCTTCACTAGCTGAGGCAGGACCTTGGAGAGAAAAGCAATTTGCTGACACTTTTTCCTCCACGGTGCGGCTACAACGAGTACATTCCTGTGTGCTGGACAGTTTTCTATCTCCCCAGCACAGAGGTGGAGAGAGAGCATGGTTTACACTGCTAAGATAACAGATGGGCTGAAAGCTCCGTCTGCCTGCTGCGCAAATGCAAGACAACACTAAGGGAGTGTACGTTGTTTATAATAAGGGTTACCTGGAGACAATCGGACCTCTAAATAAAAATGGATGGCCCTACCTTGAGCAAAATATATTTGAAATCTCCTGAATGCCCCCAAAAAACAAGTGACCCTCCCCTATATCCAATAATGAAAACAGAAAGTGGAGAGCAGAGAACATGCCTACCATTTTCCCTCACTTCTAGGACAGACCAGAGCCTTAGATATGAAGTTTTAGAATATTTTCTTTGTCCTGTAAGCATTACATGGCAATGTAGACATATTGATAGGGGGCAGGGCTGCGGGTCAGAAGGTTGTGGGTTCACAGACCACCATGGACAATCCTATATACTGTAATAAAGGCATTGCATGAATCTACCATCGTATTTGCGGGTACGAGACAAAGTAGCCTTTTATAAATGCATTTCATACAATTCTACATCGTTTTACATGACTGGAGATGACCAAAATTACAGGCTAAGAATGGATAGAGAGATAGGCCTATGTGTTCATCTTATCATAGGCCTATATCTCCAATGCCAAATCAGTGTGTCTTGTTTGGCAAAACTGTCCCTGTTGACTAATAATAACATCTGAGACATCATTATCAATCTAAGCATCGTATTTTAAGCTTCACTCGCTGCCAGTTTTCTTCCGTGACTTTTATCCCGAACAGAGAAGGTCTCCACTGGACACAAACTGGTTGAATCAACGTCGCTTATACTTCTTTTCAATGAAATTACATTCAACCAAGATGGATGTTGAATTGATGTCTGTTCCCAGTGGGTCACAAGTGTTTCCCTAAAAGCTGTCTGGGTTTAAAACATCTTCTGTAATTACAGCATTGATAGCGACAGAATTAGATTAGTTCCCAAGCAAAGTAAATGTTTTGTCTTCTTGGCTGTAGAAGTTTGTAGCTCAGGCTATGAAGGTCCTAGAAACGAAACAAAGACATCCTTATATGCATCGGAATCACGTCTTTCCCATGTCTTTTACTGCTTGTTTTAGCTTAAAGCATCGCTGAACCAAGCGCCATTATAGATCACTTTATATAATCAGATTTGTTTTCTTTAAAATCTTAAACTGCTTTTTGTCATTTTCTTTAACAAAAGATAGGGCTATGGCATATTTTCACATACCCCCTAAATTTGAGTCCTGGTTTTAACTTAACACACCAAGCAGTTCACAGACATGACACGGAGCTATTTTAAGAGTGCACGGTGGGTGGAGGAATTGGCCGTCAAATCTATGGATAGCAGCCTACATCCTAATTTGGTCTGTCAAACAGGAAGGCCTACCTCTTATTTCTGAAATAGGAAGATATAGGCTCCAACACAAAGCCCTCTTGTTGTTAGTAAAGTCAAATTAAAAATGAAATGAATTAGGCCTACTCGAATTTGTCTACTTTCAGCTGCCGCTTCAAGTTTCAGCACCACAATGTAAGTTACTTGAATCTGTCTCTTTGTGAGGTCAATAACTCTGAAAAAATTGCTTCATTATGGGCAAGGGACATATTGTTTTTATTAAAATAAATGATGGATCATTTGATTGAGACCACACTAATAGCTTACATGCGCACTTGACAAATTGTGCCCAGTGGAGAATCAGAGATGAGGGGCGGCATCGGGAACACATCAATATATAACCTAATAAGACACTCATTCTAAAAAACTCAGAAATCAAGAAATTGCAAATTACATGACTGACCCCTGGACTAGATAAACAATAAAATACTAAACCCTCCCACTGACTGAAATTGAAAAAGCATGGTCCACCCCCATGTTCCTCCATGTCCCCATTCTGTACATTCATCCCTAACAAGATCCCATGTGGATAATGGCTAGTCTTGTCAGTGGGTGTGAATTCAAACACTCTATATTTTTATTTAAGGGATACTTTGGGATTTTGGCAATAATGCCCTTTATCTACTTCCCCGGATTCAGATGACCTCATGGGTCCCATTTTCATGTCTCTGCGTGCAGTTTGAATTCCAGTCATTTTTGATAAACGGCAGTCAGCATTGGCTCGCAAAGCTACCTCTAACTTCTGTCATACTGGACGTAGAGACACAAAAATGGTATCCACAAGTTTATCTGACTCTGGGGAGGTAGATAATGCCAAAATACTGAACTATCCCTTTAATCTATATTTCCCCATAAACATGAAAGCAGATTCTCATCAACAAAAAAATTTGAGGTTTGGAGGTGATAGATATGTGGTTTAGACTTGTCCTGTATCCCACATGGCAGCCTATTCCGTATTTAGTTCACTACTTTTGACCAGGGCCCATAGGGAAACTCATAGGGCTCTGGTCAAAAGTTATATATAGGGGATAGAATGCCATTTGGGATACAGTCTTGGTGTAAAGGCAAGGGAGCTGGAACTGATGGGTGGAATAATTAATGAACTGAAATAGACTGTGCATTAGAGCCGGGACTGAGCAGGGACTGGGATGTTAATTGACTATGATACTTGGGCTGGTGCCTCTCAGCCTCAGGGCCCTCTCTTCTCACCATGTTTTGCTCTGTCTCGAATCGCTCTCACTCCTCGATTTTCTCTTTCTCTCTTTTCAAACTTTCGCTCTCGTTCTCTCTCTCTCTCTCGCTCTCTTTCTCTCTCTTTCTCTCCCTGCTATTATCCCCCCTTTTCCTCTCATCACTCCTTTATTCTTTGCTCTTTCCTGATCTGATTCTTTCCTTCCTCCCACTCAGTCATTATCCTTTCTTCCTTCACATTTTTCCTTATTTTTGTTATATTCCATTTCTTCTCTCCTCTCCTTCCTTGTCTCTCTTTCCTGTTTAGGAAGTGAAAACAACATAGGAAGATAGTCGATATTATGTCTCTCATGTTCAGAAACACACCCACCACACACACATACACACACACATTTATCTTGCCGTCTTCTCTTGGTTCATACTATCACCTGCTTAGCATCCCCTCCATAATTCATGGTCTTAAATAGATGACCTAGGCATCTCTGGCGCAAGCGTTGAGTAGAAAGGGTATGTACTTTGATAAATACGCAAACAAACAAGGTCATAAAATAAAATAAGCTTGGACCAGCACTTTCTCTTTCCTCTACTTTGTATCCCCATTTCCTTACAGATGTAGGATTTTAATTTGAACCAGTTTGCTGCAGCAAAGAAATGGCAATTATTATGTGTATTATAATGAATGGACATTTTTGTAGCGGGAGATATATTTTTTCATAAGGGAAGTCTGAAATTGAAAATGGGAAATTACAAACTTCAGAAGCCTAGAGGGAGTAACTGTACAGTACCATAGAGGCACTGAATACGTTAGAGGAAAAACAAAAAGAAATGGAGAAACGTATTCAAGAAAGATCAAGTGTAGTATATTATTAAAATACAGTGAACTGGATGGAACATTATTCACCAAACGCTATTTTGAAAGAGGACGCAAAGTACTTTAAGCATATGATTTAATTTCAGTCTCTTCCATCTCCACTCACCGAAGTTAATTGTAAGGATTTTTTTCAGAGTAATAATGTAAAATGAACAGCTGTACAGAAATACTCATGAGAAGGCCAAATTACAGAGAAGAAGGCTTTTGATAAAGTATACTTGGAATATTTCAATTTTGTAGAATCCCATATACAATGGGTTAATGTTATGTATAGTAACCCTAGCTGTAAAATAGTAAATAATGGCTACTTCTCAGAAAGTATTAAACTGTCAAGAGGACTAAAACAAGGTTGTCCACTATCGCCATATCTATCTATTATGGCCATCGAAATGTTAGCTATTAAAATCAGATCCAACAATAATAACAAGGGCCTAGAAATCCAGGGCTTAAAAACAAAGGTTTCATTGTACGCTGATGATTCATGTTTTCTTGGAAACCCACAATCTGGATCCCTACACAGCTTCATAGAGGATCTAGACCCCTTTTTAACCTCTCTGGATTACAACCAAATTATGATAAGAGTACTATATTACATCTTGGATCACTAAAAAATACTACTTTTACATGAAAACTTGAAATCGGCCCTAATTAATCGGCCATTCTGATTCATCGGTCGACCTCTAATGGAAATGTCCAGTCTACTCAAAATTACACACAACTAATTGCAGCTTTACCGAGGCAAGTGGATGGGGGAGAAAGTAAGGAACCTGTCTGTCGGCCCTGCACTAAAGACCCAAATTGGCTCAAGACAATTGTGATAAATCAAAAAGTATACCCGTTTAATTTACAGACCAAAGAATTGGCAGCTGTGCCATATAGATGGCAACATAGATGGGAAGAGATTTTTGATGTACCAATTCCATGGCACAAGATTTTTAAACTGATACACAAAACAACGCTCGATTCAAAACATAGTTTTTCAATTTAACTTATTATACAGAATTCTTGCAACCATTAGAATGTTATATATATGGGGGATACAACCATCCCAGCTCTGCAGATGTTGCTTTAAAGAGAGTTGGTAATGTCCATATGTAGCTTGTTTTTGTTTGCACGTTCAGGAATGGCTGAAGAATTGCAACATTTACCTGGAGCTAACTCTGAAAATAGCACTGCTGGGTGATTTAAAAAGTCATAGTCAATCGATAAATAATATAATAATACTCTTAGCAAAATTGTATATCTTAAATGTACAATACGTAGGATCTATGAGAATAGAAAGGTTCAGATCTTTTGTGAAACATCACAGCACAGTTTTAAAATATCTGCAAGTAGAAATCAAAACTGGATGGTGTTCAGAGATCGATGGGAGCGGTTGAGTTGAGCTGAAGGACGGGATATATTGTGTCTGTAGAATGTGTATAGAATGCATACGATGGAAGAAGAAGCCTAAGTGTTGTTGTACATGAGTTTACTCCTATTAGGGGAGGGATGGTTGGGTTAGGGGAAAATATGATTCGGAGGACGCATGGCTTTCAACCTTCATCTCTCCCGAGCTCGTACGGGAGTTGTAGCGATGAGACAAGATAGTAACTACTAACAATTGGATACCACGAAATTGGGGAGAAAAGGGGGTACAATTTCAATTTCAAAAAAGAAAAAAAAAGAAATGAAACACAATGAAAACAAAGAGCAAATGCATCAAACACATTTGCAGAGTTACAAGCTTGATGTAGTCATTGTGTGCTATGAATATGGGAACACGTACCTAACTTTTACTACTTTAATAAACATTTAAGTGAATTTGTCACAATACTTCTGCTCCCCTAAAATGAAGACTATGTACAAAAAGTGTACTTTCTAAAGAGTAGGGCTGGGCGATATGACGATATATATCATGTGTCGATAGAAAAACGTCTATTGTTTCATATTATGCTCTATCGTTTATTTCGTTGTGTCGCAAATCACACTCTTTACGGCAATATTTTTCGTCATTTGGACGACGCTTTGCAACACAAATAAACATGGAGGAGGGTGAACGTGACACAGAGCACAGAGACACGGAGCTCGTACCTAAAAGAGGGGCTACTTCGGTCGCATGGACGTGGATTGGGTATGAAAAGTCTGACACGGGCCAGAACACCGTCCTCTGACAAATATGCAGCAAGCCGGTCCCGACAGGCTCAAACACCACTAACCTCTTTCACCACCTACGCAAGAATCATGTGAAACAGTACGGAGAGATTCTATAGATGAGACCCAAAAATGTACAGTCGAGTGCTCAAAACAAACCACTGACTCAGACGATGCAAGAGGCTTTTTCCGTGGCACACCATATGCCAAAGAATCATGAAGATGCAAGGAGGTAACAGCTGCCTTTACAACTGCAAAGACATGACCCCAATTTACACGGTCGAGAAATGGGGGTTTCGTGAGTTGGTGCTAACACTCGACCCGAGGTACCAAATGCAAATTGATATGTGACACGTATTAATGCCAAAATAACATGCAAAACAGGCAAGTCCCCCCAAAAATATATATATTTTAGGCCTATATTTATGTGTTTATTTACTTAGATTTTATACATTCATGTTTATATTTTGTTACAACAAAAGTTCTAAATAAAAAATGAAATAATCAAATATGTGTAAGTACCTTTTATTTGTTGAGTTTAATTCAAACTATAATAAGAAATAGGCCTTTACATGTGATAATTTAATATAAACTATTTATTCATTGAATTTGCAGAAAATGTGCTGTATCATGATATGTATTGTTATCGAGATGTGAAATGACAGATATTGGGATATGAGATTTTGGCCATATCGCCCAGCTCTACTAAACAGTTCACCCGATATAGATAAAAAATACCCTCAAATTAAAGCTGACAGGCAACACTTACCTCACAGTCATTGTTTGACTTCAAATACTAACTTTTGTATTAAAGAGCCAAAAGAAGAAAAAATGCTTCACTGTCCCAACAATTACGGAGGGCACTGAATATAATAATAAGGTTCTTACAATTCTCCTATTTCACACATGCACAAATTATTATACATTTTTTTATCCCTTTTTCTCCCCAATTTGTAGTATTTACAGTCTTATCTCATCGCTGCAACTTCCGTACGGACTTGAAGGTGAAGGTCGAGAGCCATGCGTCCTAAAAAACACAACCCAACCAAGACGCACTGCTTCTTGACACAATGCCCATCCAACACAGCCGAACCAATGTGTCGGAGGAAACACCGTACACCTGGTAAACTAGTCAGCATGCACTGCACTGCACACAGCCCACCACAACAGTCGCTAGTGTGCGATATGACAAGGTTATCCCTGCTGGCCAAACCCTCCCTAACCCGGAAGACGCTGGGCCAATTGTGCGCCGCCCCATGGGCCTCCCGGTCGTAGCCGGCTTCGACAGAGCCTGGACTCGAAGCCAAAATCTCAGGTGGCACAACTAGCACTGTGATGCAGTGCCTTAGACCACTGCGCCACCCGGGAGGCCTTGAAATTATTTTTTTGATAATCCCACTCCCCCTGAGAGTGGGGTCAGAGCTAGGGATCAACCATTATTGATGGTGACCCTGGACTAAGGTTAAGTGCCTTGCTCAAGGCATTTTTCACCTAGTCAGCTCTGGGATCTGAACCAGCGACCTTTCAGTTACTGGCCCAATGCTCTTAACCGCTAGTCTACCTGCTGCCCGCGACATATGTAAAAAAACAAAATGTCAGCTGGTACAGGTACTCTAGACTGGGCGTCTGATTACTCTCAGAGTATACTTCTGCACTGGTGAAATTAAGTGTGAGTAGCAACTGAGCTGAAACCTTTGCTGGAGTCTTGAAAAACATCATCCTGAGATGCAGAATTAAATCCCTTCTCTTTTGGTGCCATTTCCTCCCTTTAAAGCTTTTAAACACCATGATGGTGTTTCACATCCTGTGTAGTGAAGAATAAGTCTAAATGTTTAACATTTATTTATTTATCTGATCATTTTCCAGTTTAACCCATTTCAGCAGGCATTGTTGAGCACAGAGCTCAATCCACCAGCCATAACTTGACGTTATACAGCAAACATTTCAGGATACGGTATTTGCCTCTACCATTAAAAGTTGGAAATTTGGGAATGAGCCGTCTCATCATTGAAATTCATTTTGCCTGACAGTTTTGATATCCGTTCATCATGATCCATTACACCTCATGGTACACTTTTTATTTCTTCAACATTGAGTAAAATAATCTAAAAGTCAGAAAATTACCCATGATCCTCTAAAAACATGCAAGAAGATTAAAAACAGACTTCCAGTGAGTTCAATGTTCACTATCTTTAGTTAACACACGCACACACACACACTCACACACACACACACCTTCCCACTGATAGAAGGGAATTGATTTTTCACTCAAGTATTCGTATGATATAGACAGCCCATTCAGCGATAACTGGGCAATCCCAGCTGCCACCACTATCACACCAAGACCAGGAAATACAGCCGTGCTGAGGCCGGACAGTTTTAATAATATAAAGGATTTGTCCCAAATGGCACCCTATCCCCTATTCTATATAGTGCACTACTTTTGACCAGGGGCCCATAGGGTGTCCAATAGGGAACAGGGTGCCATTTGGAACGCACACAAAATCATGAGCTGCCAAAGCAATATTCATCTGTAGCCCTGGTATCTGACACACACAGGGAGGGAGTGGAGATTGAGAGGAGTGGAGGATAGGTGAGGAGAGGAGAGGAGAGGAGAGGAGAGGAGAGGAGAGGAGAGGAGAGGAGAGGAGAGGAGAGGAGAGGAGAGGAGAGGAGAGGAGAGGAGAGGAGAGGAGAGGAGAGGAGAGGAGAGGAGAGGAGAGGAGAGGAGAGGAGAGGAGAGAGGGGAGGGAAGGGGGAGGAGGGGAGGGGGAAGGGAAGGGGAGGAGGGAAGGGGAGTAGAGAAGGGAAGGGGAGGAGGGAAGTGGAGAGGAGGCAAGGGGAGGGGAGGAGGGGAAGGGAGTAGAAGGGAGTGGAGGGAAGGGGAGAGGAGAGGAGGGGAGAGGAGAAGGGGTGGGGGGGGAGTAGAGAAGGGAAGAGGAGGGAAGGGGAGGAGAGGAGAGGAGGGAAGGGGAGAGGAGGCAAGCGGAGGAGAGGAGGGAAGGGGAGTAGAGGAGAAGAGAGAAGGGGAGGGAAGGGGGTAGAGGAGAAGAGTGAAGGGAAGAGGAGAGGAGAGGAGAGGGAGGAGGAGAGGAGAGAGAGGAGAGGAGAGGAGAGGAGAGGAGAGGAGAGGAGAGGAGAGGAGAGGAGAGGAGAGGAGAGGAGAGGAGAGGAGAGGAGAGGAGAGGAGAGGTACAGGGGTAGGGAGCGAGAGAGAGGAAGAGTGAGAATAGAGAGAAAGAGAAAATAGATAAAGAGAAGGAAATGAGAATGAGAGAAGAGTGCAGGTACACTACAACACTACTGCTCCGGTTGCACCAAAGCAAAAACCTCATACCACCTCATCCCTAGGTAGCCAGTCCATTTGGGGATACATCATGTCATCACCACCACGCTACCATCTCTGTCTGCTCAGAGATAACATTCAGAGTCTTTCCAATAGCTTCTACCCAATTTCATGTACTCTATACTCGCTTTGCCACAGATACCTGGCCTACGTTACCGGGGCAACTACTACAACCTTTACTACAGTATGGAGTGTGGATTTAGTATGTATGGATTTTACTGCCACCAGAAATTACATCTAAATGGACTCATTGATTTTGTAATTGATTTTGAATTAAATATTTTTGAATTTGTAATGTACACATTGAATCATTTTATTTATTAATTTAACTTGTATTTCATATTTTAAGACAAACACACGCACACCACATGCACACGCACTTGTACACACACACGCACGCACGCACACACACACACACACACACACACACACACACACACACACACACACACACACACACACACACACACACACACACACACACACACACACACACACACACATAGCGGGACATTCATCATGGCTTCTCCAGGGCCAACTCAAGCAGAAAATTAACAGCTGCCACAGCCACACCTCGCAGAGACCCCGCCATTCAATCTGCCTTTCACTCGGGTTCTCCAGTTGCCAGTCATTGGCATATCAGACGTACAGACAGATAGATATACAGACACATGGAAACTCCTGCATGCACACACATACAATTAAACCTTTAAACTTGACTTTCACAGAGGCATTTATGGCCAACTAAAATCAGCTATAGGTGCCTGTAGACACACACACACACACACACACACACACACACACACACTAGAGCTGGGTGATATGGACAAAAATCCATATCATGATAAATTGACTTTATTATCATGGTAACAATTGAACGATAAGTTTATAACATGAATGTGCATTACCCTTACATCTACTACTACTACTAATGTACTTTTAATGTAGCCATCAACTGTCCAATCAACAATCACCCGTTTTAGTAAACATATTTAATTTCAAACTTCATATTTCTCTAGTAGGACCCTATAGGTTATTTATCGTAATGAACGATGTCAGAAGAATTTGAACGATAAGTGGTCGGTTTGGTTTGTGGTGATAGTTTTCAGTTTATCGTTCTAAAACACACACTTCCTTTTCCCAGTCTGTTTCTCCAGACCAGTTAGGAAAGCAAGAGGAGACTGAAGCTAGGATCCCATCAACCGCAGGTGAGACGAGAGAATACTTGTTTTTCCTCGAGCACCCTTTCAGGGAACAAGGGAAAGGAAGAGAAAAGAGGAGAAAATAGAAGTAACAATATCCTTTATCACTCTTTCAGAAATCGTCACAGTTGTTTTGAGGTTAGAGAAGAGAGGGTCTACTTAAAACCCAGCTGTAAGAAGGAAATAATTGACCAAAACACTGTTCTGTGCAGCTGGTCTATTTCCCCACCCATCACAGATAGACTGCTGTAATAGCGAGGCACGTGGACAGAAAGCAAAGGAGAAGGGAGAAGGATAGCAAATCACTAAAAACAACACAAGATATATTTCAGAGGAAATTTGAAAAGGATGTCATTACCCATTCATGAGTAAGGAATAAAAGTTATCCCTTGATGTGGACCTAATGATGAAGACCCAGATGAAAACGTCTGTGGGTTTGTTGGTCAGTACATAGCCTGCCAGCTGCCCAACCCAAACCAAAACCCTGAACTTCACAGCAACACCTTACATGCTGTAGTAATACAGCTAATAGTCTTTCATGTATCTGTGGGTTGTCATGTGTCAAGTGTGTCAACTTCTGTCAGATCAGCAGTTTGTCCCTGCCTTCCCTCCATCCCTCCCTCTCTCCATCCATCCCCTCTTCCTTCATCCCTCTCTCCATCCCTATGCATATTTCATTACCTCCAACCTACTGCAAGCAGGAAGAGGACTGTTATGTTATCCTCCTGGGCATTTGCTTGGGTGTGTGTGTGTCTGTATAACGATGTGTGTCTCCTGAGCTAATCAATCACGTCTTGGTTTATGCACTGCAGCCACTAGAGACCTGGGAGGGCATGACACCACTGTAGCACCAAATGACCCCACATCGCTTGTTGAAAAAGTGCTCAGCTCTACCATCTGTTCTGTTTTTCTCCCTCTTCCTCTCTCCTTCTCTCCATCTCTTCTCCTCCTTACTGCATACACTTATACACGTTCATTCTCCCATCTCACTTTTTTTTTAAATAAGTCATTTTAATGCCACTATTTCTTTGTTTTCTTTGCCTTTCCCCATATCTCTCTCCTTTCTCTTTCTCTTTCTCAGCGCTGGTGCAGTTCTACGCTGGGGAGTGTTAGGGAGAAGAGTGCTTTAGATTACAGCACCCTCCCATGGGTGCTCTCTCACCAGACTGTTCTGCCTCTCGCTTTGCCAGGGAGATTCACTACATCTATTGTGTTTTACAGCCCCTTTCTTTATTCATCATAACACAGCTTCAATTTGATTAACTTCTCCAGACAACATATACTGTATCTATGCCTGGGCTGGCAGGCTGGCTGGCTGGCTGGCTAGCTGGCTCTCTCTCTCCCACACACCCTCTCTCCCTCCCATTCTCTCTACAACTCCCTTTCTCTCTTTCCTTCTCTTTCTTGCTTCCTCTCCATTTCTCTCTTTTCCTCAAGTTCACGTTTCATTGTCTATCCTTCTATGCATAGTCACTTTACCCCTACCTACATATTACCTCAACTACCTCGACTAACCTGTACCCCCGCACATTGTATACTCTGTATATAGCTTTGCTACTGTTATTTTATTTTGTTAAAATGTTTATATTTAGTCAATATTTTCTTAAATCTCTTATTATCTTAAACTGTATTGTTGGCCAAGGGTTTGTAAGTAAGCATTTCACGGTAAGGTTTCACACCTGTTGTATTCGGCACATGTGACAAATAACATTTGACTTGATCAAATGATCTTTTTCCATCTCCCGGATACCCCACACACACCCTCACACACACTATGATTATCTTGTGTCCACACACCAACACTCAGGGAGGACAGCAGTAACAGAATGGCTATATTTATTGCTGTCTGGACAGGTTTGTGTCTTGCTGTGGGGCTTTAGAGACTTCTACCCCAGCTGCCCCCTCCATAACACCACTACAGTGCTATCTGCTGTGGCCCCAGCTGGCCTCAGCACGGAACACTCAATGCTGCACATGCTGGAACACGGAACAGGCAACTACGGGAGTACAGAACTCGACAGACACTGGGGAGATTCTAAAGAGAGAAGGCTTTGTAAAGGATCAAAACACAAAACCCAAGTATCTCATGTGCCATGAGATAGGAAAGATTGTTATATGTGCATAAACCAGCCACTTACAGATTGTCTGTTTAATGCCACTGTCTTCTAAATAAGGTTTCTTCACAGCAATAGTGTAAATCAGCTCTGATACTGACGTGACATTGTAAAGGCTCTGATACTGACTTAGACTTGATTCATTATTGCTCACACTTTACAGCAAAACTGAATAAATCCTAAAAAGATTCAAGGTCTGATATTAATTTAAGATACAGATTGGGATCCATTTTGTGTCCTTGCCTTAGGCTACGTGAGTCCTCACAGACCTCCCAGTTCTGCCTTAGTAGCCCCAAATAACTCTAGATACACCATCTGTCTTTCATGCACTTTCTACAGCAAAGGCCAAAACAACTCTTTCTAGCTTTCAGATGATGAGAAAAGGAGAGGCTGAGAGAGAGAGGGAGAGAGAGATAAAGAGAGAATGTGAGCAAAAGCAAGTGATATAATCTGTGTTCCGGGTGCAGTAAAGCTGCCTGTCAGTGAAAAGGAATAATAATAATAATCTCTCTCTGCCTCTGTTCTCTCCCTCTGCTCTCTGACTAACCCGGGGTGTATTGGGAGCCCTGTTGGACCACAAGACATGGACGTGCCGTGTAAGGTTTCTACTATGATAAACACACACACACACTTTGATGTGTATCATTCTGACAGGACAATATAAGCACCAGGTTAGTCCCGGGGTTGTCCATCTAATCTTTCTTGGTCTGTTTCCTTTGTTCTGTCTTCTGTATTCTCCTTTCCTTCACTCTCTCTCTCTCAATTTCAATTGAATGGCTTTATTGACATGGGAAACACATGATTACATTTCCAAAGCAAGTGAAATAGATAATAAACAAAAATTAACAGTAAACATTACACTCACAAAAGTTCCAAAATAATAAAGACATTTCAAATGTCATATTATGGGCTAATAGTTCAAGTACAAAAGGCAAATAAATAAACATAAATATGGGTTGTATTTACATTGGTGTTTGTTCTTCACTGGTTGCCCTTTTCTTGTGGCAACAGGTCACAAATCTTGCTGCTGTGATGGCACACTGTGGTGGACGTTAAGAAGTGCAGGTCAGTTTCAACATCATTTTGTGGGCAGTGTGCACATAGCCTGTCTTCTCTTGAGAGCCAGGTCTTCCTATGGCGGCCTTTTTCAATAGCAAGGCTATGCTCACTGAGTCTGTACATAGTCAAAGCTTTCCTTAAGTTTAGGTGAGTCAATGTGGTTGGGTATTCTGCCACTGTGTACTCTCTGTCTAGGGCCAAATAGCATTCCAGTTTCCTCAGTTTTTTTGTTAATTCTTTCCAATGTGTCAAGTAATTATCTTTTTGATTTCTTATGATTTGGTTGGGTCTAACTGTGTTGCTGTCCTGGGGCTCTGTGGGGTCTGTTTGTGTTTGTGAACAGAGCCCCAGGACCAGATACGGTGTGCGAGTTCATTAGAACGTGCGTTGAAGATGTCGTTCCCATAGCAACGATTAAAACATTCCCTAACCAGAAACCGTGGATTGATGGCAGCATTCGTGTGAAACTGAAGGCACGAACCACTGCTTTTAATCAGGGCAAGGTGTCTGGTAACATGACTGAATACAAACAGTGCAGCTATTCCCTCCGCAAGGCTATCAAACAAGCTAAGCGCCAGTACAGAGACAAAGTAGAATCTCAATTCAACGGCTCAGACACAAGAGGTATGTGGCAGGGTCTACAGTCAATCACGGACTACAGGAAGAAACCCAGCCCAGTCACGGACCAGGATGTCTTGCTCCCAGGCAGACTAAATAACTTTTTGCCCGCTTTGAGGACAATGCAGTGCCACTGACACGGCCTGCAACGGAAACATGCGGTCTCTCCTTCACTGCAGCCGAAGTGAGTAAGACATTTAAACGTGTTAACCTCGCAAGGCTGCAGGCCCAGACGGCATCCCCAGCCGCGCCCTCAGAGCATGCGCAGACCAGCTGGCCGGTGTGTTTACGGACATATTCAATCAATCCCTATACCAGTCTGCTGTTCCCACATGCTTCAAGAGGGCCACCATTGTTCCTGTTCCCAAGAAAGCTAAGGTAACTGAGCTAAACGACTACCGCCCGTAGCACTCACATCCGTCATCATGAAGTGCTTTGAGAGACTAGTCAAGGACCATATCACCTCCACCCTACCTGACACCCTTGACCCACTCCAATTTGCTTACCGCCCAAATAGGTCCACAGACGATGCAATCTCAACCACACTGCACACTGCCCTAACCCATCTGGACAAGAGGAATACCTATGTGAGAATGCTGTTCATCGACTACAGCTCGGCATTCAACACCATAGTACCCTCCAAGCTCGTCATCAAGCTCGAGACCCTGGGTCTCGACCCCGCCCTGTGCAACTGGGTACTGGACTTCCTGACGGGCCGCCCCCAGGTGGTGAGGGTAGGCAACAACATCTCCTCCCCGCTGATCCTCAACACTGGGGCCCCACAAGGGTGCGTTCTGAGCCCTCTCCTGTACTCCCTGTTCACCCACGACTGCGTGGCCATGCACGCCTCCAACTCAATCATCAAGTTTGCGGACGACACAACAGTGGTAGGCTTGATTACCAACAACGACGAGACGGCCTACAGGGAGGAGGTGAGGGCCCTCGGAGTGTGGTGTCAGGAAAATAACCTCACACTCAACGTCAACAAAACTAAGGAGATGATTGTGGACTTCAGGAAACAGCAGAGGGAACACCCCCATCCACATCGATGGAACAGTAGTGGAGAGGGTAGCAAGTTTTAAGTTCCTCGGCATACACATCACAGACAAACTGAATTGGTCCACTCACACAGACAGCATCGTGAGGAAGGCGCAGCAGCGCCTCTTCAACCTCAGGAGGCTGAAGAAATTCGGCTTGTCACCAAAAGCACTCACAAACTTCTACAGATGCACAATCGAGAGCATCCTGGCGGGATGTATCACCGCCTGGTATGGCAACTGCACCGCCCTCAACCGTAAGGCTCTCCAGAGGGTAGTGAGGTCTGCACAACGCATCACCGGGGGCAAACTACCTGCCCTCCAGGACACCTACACCACCCGATGCTACAGGAAGGCCATAAAGATCATCAAGGACATCAACCACCCGAGCCACTGCCTGTTCACCCCGCTGCCATCCAGAAGGCGAGGTCAGTACAGGTGCATCAAAGCTGGGACCGAGAGACTGAAAAACAGCTTCTATCTCAAGGCCATCAGACTGTTAAACAGCCACCACTAACATTGAGTGGCTACTGCCAACACACTGTCAGTGACACTGACTCTACTCCAGCCACTTTAATCATGGGAATTGATGGGAAATGATGTAAATGTATCGCTAGCCACTTTAAACAATGCTACCTTATATAATGTTACTTACCCTACATTGTTCATCTCATATGCATACGTTGATACTGTACTCTATATCATCGACTGCATCCTTATGTAATACATGTATCACTAGCCACTTTAACTATGCCACTTGGTTTACATACTTATCTCATATGTATATACTGTACTCGATATCATCTACTGTATCTTGCCTATGCTGCTCTGTACCATCACTCATTCATATATCCTTATGTACATATTCTTTATCCCCTTACACTGTGTATGACAGTAGTTTTTTTGGAATTGTTAGTTAGATTACTTGCTCGTTATTACTGCATTGTCGGAACTAGAAGCACAAGCATTTCGCTACACTCGCATTAACATCTGCTAACCATGTGTATGTGACAAATAAAATTTGATTTGATTTTATTTAGCTTGCTTAGAAGACTCTTCTCCAGGTTAATCTCTCTGTAGGTGATGGCTTTGTTATGGAAGGTTTGGGATTAACTTCCTTTTAGGTGGTTGTAGAATGTAAAAGGCACTTTTCTAGATTTTGATAATTAGCGGGTATCGGCCTAATTCTGCTCTGCATGCATTATTTGGTGTTTTATGTTGTACACAGATGATATTTGTGCAGCATTCTGCATGCAGAGTCTCAATTTGGTGTTTGTATCATTTTGTGAATTCCCCAAGGCCATGTGGAAAGAAATGTGTTTATGCCCTTTTTAACCGCACACTTGTTGTTTGTGTACATGTTTCCCACCAACAAACCTTTCCATCAATTTTTATAGCAGACCCTCATGCCAAATTGAGTCAAAAACTTTTTTGAAATCAATAAAGCATGAGAAGATTTTGCCATGGTTTTGGTTTGTTTCTTTACAATTAGTTAGTGCAGGGTGAGTATGTGGTCTGTCGTACTGTAATTTGGTAAAAAGCCAATTTGACATTTGCTCAGTACATTGTTTTCACTGAGGAAATATATGAGTCTGCTGTTAATGATAATGCATATCCCA
This sequence comes from Oncorhynchus tshawytscha, assembly GCF_018296145.1. Classification (NCBI taxonomy): domain Eukaryota; kingdom Metazoa; phylum Chordata; class Actinopteri; order Salmoniformes; family Salmonidae; genus Oncorhynchus; species Oncorhynchus tshawytscha. The sequence continues at coordinate 30,541,378 of NC_056453.1, forward strand.
CAGTAGTTGTCAAATTTGATTCCACTTTTGGCCTCCACAATCACCCAACCTCAACCCAAATGAGTTGGACTGCAGAGTGAAGGAAAAGCAGCCAACAAGTGCTCAGCATAAGTGGGAACTCCTTCAAGACCGTTGGAAAAGCATTCCAGGTGAAGCTGGTTGAGAGAATGCCAAGAGTGTGCAAAGCTGTCATCAAGGCGAAGGCTTTGATTTGTTTAACACTTTTTTCCCTTGCTACATGTTTCTATATGTGTTATTTCATAGTTTTGATGACTTCAATATTAAATATTAAAAATAAAGAAAAACTGTTGAATGAGTAGGTGTGTCCAAACATTTCACTGGTACAGTATATGTTTTTCTGTTCGTTCTTTGTTATAGGGCTAAAAAGATTGGAAAGTTGGTTTATGCATACATCTTCGTTTTGGATAAATAACTATTTGTGTTGTTATTTTTTTAGTGTTTTTCAATTTTCCCAGAAGTGGGTAGAGTCTATGGATTCTTTAATTACATTGAGCTGATTTCTGACGTGCTGTTCCTTCTTTTTCCGTAGTGTATTCCTGTGTTGCTTTAGTGATTCACCATAGTGAAGGTGAAGGCTCAGGTTTTCTGGGTCTGTATGTTTTTGGTTGGATAGGTTTCTCAATTTCTTTCTTAGGTTTTTACATTCTTCATCAAACCATTTGTCATTAATGTTAATTTTCTTAGGTTTTCTGCTTGACATTTTAAGATTTGATAGGGAAGCTGAGAGGTCAAATATACTGTTTAGGTTTTCTACTGCCAAATTTACACCTTCACTATTATAGTGAAACATTTTGTACAGGAAGTTGTCTAAAAAGGGTTGAATTTGTTATTGCCTAATTGTTTTTTGGTTTCCACACTACTTTCCTTCCGTCTACAGCATATATTAATATTATTCAGTTCCTTTGGCTTTGATGCCTCATAATTGAGTATTGCCCTGTTCAAGTAGACTGTGATTTTGCTGTGGTCTGATAGGGTGTCAGTGGGCTGACTGTAAACGCTCTGTGAGAGACTCTGGGTTAAGGTCAGTGATAAAGTAGTCAGCAGTACTACTGCCAACAGATGAGCTAGAGGTGTACCTACAACAGGAGTCCCCTCGAAGCCTACCATTGACTATGTACATATCCTCACTCTCTCTCTCTCTGCTCTCTCTGCTTGTTACCACTAGTGGTGTGTGTGCGCGTGTGTTTGTGTGTTTCTGTTATAGCCTTGTATCTGAGTACCCTCCAAGCTCGTCCTCAAGCTCGAGACCCTGGGTCTCGACCCCGCCCTGTGCAACTGGGTACTGGACTTCCTGACGGGCCGCCCCCAGGTGGTGAGGGTAGGCAACAACATCTCCTCCCCGCTGATCCTCAACACTGGGGCCCCACAAGGGTGCGTTCTGAGCCCTCTCCTGTACTCCCTGTTCACCCACGACTGCGTGGCCATGCACGCCTCCAACTCAATCATCAAGTTTGCGGACGACACAACAGTGGTAGGCTTGATTACCAACAACGACGAGACGGCCTACAGGGAGGAGGTGAGGGCCCTCGGAGTGTGGTGTCAGGAAAATAACCTCACACTCAACGTCAACAAAACTAAGGAGATGATTGTGGACTTCAGGAAACAGCAGAGGGAACACCCCCCCATCCACATCGATGGAACAGTAGTGGAGAGGGTAGCAAGTTTTAAGTTCCTCGGCATACACATCACAGACAAACTGAATTGGTCCACTCACACAGACAGCATCGTGAGGAAGGCGCAGCAGCGCCTCTTCAACCTCAGGAGGCTGAAGAAATTCGGCTTGTCACCAAAAGCACTCACAAACTTCTACAGATGCACAATCGAGAGCATCCTGGCGGGCTGTATCACCGCCTGGTATGGCAACTGCACCGCCCTCAACCGTAAGGCTCTCCAGAGGGTAGTGAGGTCTGCACAACGCATCACCGGGGGCAAACTACCTGCCCTCCAGGACACCTACACCACCCGATGCTACAGGAAGGCCATAAAGATCATCAAGGACATCAACCACCCGAGCCACTGCCTGTTCACCCCGCTGCCATCCAGAAGGCGAGGTCAGTACAGGTGCATCAAAGCTGGGACCGAGAGACTGAAAAACAGCTTCTATCTCAAGGCCATCAGACTGTTAAACAGCCACCACTAACATTGAGTGGCTACTGCCAACACACTGTCAATGACACTGACTCTACTCCAGCCACTTTAATCATGGGAATTGATGGGAAATTATGTAAATATATCACTAGCCACTTTAAACAATGCTACCTTATATAATGTTACTTACCCTACATTGTTCATCTCATATGCATACGTTGATACTGTACTCTATATCATCGACTGCATCCTTATGTAATACATGTATCACTAGCCACTTTAACTATGCCACTTGGTTTACATACTTATCTCATATGTATATACTGTACTCGATATCATCTACTGTATCTTGCCTATGCTGCTCTGTACCATCACTCATTCATATATCCTTATGTACATATTCTTTATCCCCTTACACTGTGTATGACAGTAGTTTTTTTTTGGAATTGTTAGTTAGATTACTTGCTCGTTATTACTGCATTGTCGGAACTAGAAGCACAAGCATTTCGCTACACTCGCATTAACATCTGCTAACCATGTGTATGTGACAAATAAAATTTGATTGATTTGATTTGATTTGATTTACTGTTTGTATCAGCCAGGTCACCCATGATACAAGTCAGTATTCGACGTCCATTCATGTCTGCGAACGTCAGGAGATGACGGGGAAACCGGTCACTAGGGGCCTTCAAGTAAGTTTATGTTTTGCTAGGACGTTGAGGACGGTGATGGTGGATGTGCATAAGCATCTGCCTCTGATTCCAAAGGTTATACGTTTAAATCCAGCAATAAAAAGTTGTTTTTGTCTAACCCAAACCTTAACTTTTACCTTAACCATTCAGAGTTAATGTCTAACCTTAACCATTGAGAGTTAATGCCTAACCTTAACCATTCAGAGTTAATGTCTAACCTTAACCATTCAGAGTTAATGCCTAACCTTAACCATTCAGAGTTAATGTCTAACCTTAACCATTCAGAGTTAATGTCTAACCTTAACCATTGAGAGTTAATGCCTAACCTTAACCATTCAGAGTTAATGTCTAACCTTAACCATTCAGAGTTAATGCCTAACCTTAACCATTCAGAGTTAATGTCTAACCTTAACCATTCAGAGTTAATGCCTAACCTTAACCATTCAGAGTTAATGTCTAACCTTAACCATTCAGAGTTCATGCCTAAACTTAACTATAAATACAATTGGATGTTATAGAAACATGTCATGTCTAATTCATGTCTAATTCTGATGTGAGACTGTGAGAGCCAGTTGGTTTGTATAGGTGTGTTTTTTTCTTTATTTTGTCAGCCATACTATACGACTGACACATATTGTAATGTAATGTAAGTCATTTCCAGTAGGTGCTGTCTGTGCAATGCTAACTGAATGATAGGATAATTACAGTAGTCCAGACAGATTGTTTACCAAGCTGAATTGTACTGGTGGGTGGTGGATAATTTCTCTGCTAATGGTCCCTCGTAATATGTGTGTGCGTGTGTTTTTTTGTTGGTTTTACTATCCTTGCGGCGACCAGAAAACAAGGACAATTCGGACAATTCGGAAAAGTAGGGGACATTTCGCCTCTCCCCACAAGGAAAAATACTATTTTAGGCTTAGGGGTTAGGTTTAGGGGTAGGGTTAGAAGTATGGTTAGGGGTTAGGTTAAGGAATTAGGATTAGGGGTTAGGGGTTAAGGTTAGGGGTTAGGTTAAGGAATTAGGATTAGGGGTTAGGGGTTAAGGTTAGGGGTTAGGTTTAGGAATTAGGATTAGGGGTTAAGGTTAGGTTATGGGTTTAAGGGTTAGGGTTATGGTTTGAGTTAGGGGTTAGGTTTAGGAATTAGGATTAGGGGTTAAGGTTAGGTTATGGGTTTAAGGGTTAGGGTTATGGTTTGAGTTAGGGGTTAGGAAAAATGTGATTTTGAATGGGAAGCAATTACTTCAACGATAGTAAAACAAACGTATGTGTGTGTGTGTGTGTGTGTGTGTGTGTGTGTGTGTGTGTGTGTGTGTGTGTGTGTGTGTGTGTGTGTGTGTGTGTGTGTGTGTGTGTGTGTGTGTGTGTGTGTGTGTGTGTGTGTGTGTGTATGTGTGTGTGTGTGTGTGTGTGTGTGTGTGTGTGTGTGTGTGTGTGTGTGTGTGTGTGTGTGTGTGTGTGTGTGTGTGTGTGTGTGTGTGTGTGTGTGTGTGTGTGTGTGTGTGTGTGTGTGTGTGTGTGTGTGTGTGTGTGTGTGTGTGTGTATGTGTGTGTGTGCGTGTGTGTGTCTAAAGTCTCTTAGAAATAAATGGTGAAGGAGTCAGCCATCTTAGCACTTACAGCAACACATTAACACACAGACCATTACTCTGCCTAGCTGGCACCACACTGCTATCATATCATCTCTGGGAGTAAGATGATACAGGACACCACATAGTGTGACATCCACAACCAAAATAATTGCTCAAAATTAGCGCCCTATATAATGTATAGTACGCCATTTGGGATGGAGACCAACTGACACAAAGCTGTTTTCATACCACCATACACTCTTAGAAAAAACGGTGATATCTAGAACCTGAAAGGGTTCTTCGGCAGTCCCCATAGGAGAACCTTTGAAAAACCATGTTTGGTTCCAGGTCCTACATAGAACACAAAAGGGTTCTAACTGGAACCAAAAATGTCTCTATGTCTATGAGTGAAGACAGCAGTCAGTGTTGGACAGTATCACCTAATCAATGACGTGCAGGTTTGCTGTTATGGGTCTGAAGGAGCAACCAACACACATTCATCAAACACAAAACTAGGTAAGCGTTGTGGAGCAAAAACAGAATCATATGACTCTTCCATCTGTCCCTGACTACCAAGGCTGACACCGGAAGAGAGAGGCAGTGGTCCCTGACACAATCTGGCAAAGCTCTCTCTCCACTGGATCTCTGTTCATAGGATGGCTATAACCAGATCACTGGGTCATTGAGTTCCTTTTGATAGGATAGCTAGCGGCAACTCCTACATTATGTATGCATGTATGGCGGATTATTCTTACGTCCGTTGCTAAGCAATTCAACAAGTGCAAGTGTAAAAATAGGTGAATATTTTATTAGATGCAGAAGAAAAAGTGTTTCTTTAGCCAGCTGGCTTTGGAAACTATTCATCCGAGATATAGAATCTGGCTGTATATTTGCCAATTTATTCAGCTAACTGTTATAGGTTCCTGTATAATATGTTTTACACAGCCTTCTAGGTCACGTCCCAAATAGCACCCTATTCTCTGCAATTTCTGCAAGTTCTGTTTTCCATTACCCCATGATAAAGCTACTACATAGCCAAGTAGTATGGAAATGTGTGCATATGCATGGTAGACACAGTTCACATTTAAACACCCATGGATTGGAAAAACATATGCATGAGTGCACACACACACACAGACACGCATGTGCACACACACACACACACACACACACACACACACACACACACACACACACACACACACACACACACACACACACACACACACACACACAGATATAAAAAGCCTATTGAGCCATCTCATGGATTAGTGTTTGGTAGAGTGGGCTTTGATTTGCTCTGACCATAACATGTCAAGCTCCAGCACACAGTCTGGCTGGCTCGGCTAATGGAAGCATTTTATTAGGCTTGCAGGAGGTCTGGCTTGGCGATCGCCTGTTCATTATTCATATGTCCACATCCTTATTCCAGCTTTGACCTCTCGTTCTCTCTCTTAGGAAGCGAAGCACACCAACTCTACAATGCGTAGAGTAGACACCCATGTAAAACTCTGGCTCACACACTCACCATTGGTATAGGCATCCACTTATGCACACAAAGACACAAACATGCACACATGCACGCACGCACGCACACACACACACACACACACACACACACACACACACACACACACACACACACACACACACACACACACACACACACACACACACACACAAAGAGAACACACACACGGGACACACACACAGACAAAATCAGCCTCTAAATGCATAACAGCACAATACAATCTGAACGGGAGAATGCTTGAAACCCACAAAGCAGTGATAGAAAATGCCTCCTCTGGTAATAGCTTACTGACTAAATAGCCTATTGTTTTCCACTATCGTCGCCATCACCATCCAGACCCAATTTGCAGTCTGTAAATACTGCTGCTGGGATGGAAGAGGCTTGCCATTTTATTACTGCCAACTGTAGAACCACAGAAGGAGGAAGTACCGACGGAATGTTATGTTATTCACTGAATGTATACAGTTATTACACACAGGGGGGTATTGGAACGAAATGGCTTGGACAGATTTGTGTTGTATGCGTGGGTGTGTGTGTTGGTGCGTAGATTCTGTGTCTGTGTCTATTTGTGTGCCCATTTCTGTCTGTATGTATGTCTATCTGACCTAGAGTGAACTATGTCTATCAGACCTGTCTGAACTAAAGGGTCTCAGACAAAACTCAGACAAAATGACACCTCATAAAATCTATGTACAGGCTCTGAAGTGACAATTTGTACTTTCTTTGCAAAAAACACAACCACCTCTCTCTATCTCCCTCTCCCCCTCTCGCCCTTCCTCTCCCCCTCTCGCCCTTCCTCTCCCTCCTCCGCGTTCTATCCCACTACTCTCCCTCACATCAAAGACCCTGGGGAGAACTGGACCTGACATTTTGTGAATCTGCCCAACAAATCAAAGAATGTAGCTGTCTTCTAATAGATGTCTCACACCCACCAGCTCTCTCTCTGTGTGTTGTGTGTGTGTGTGTGTGTGTGTGTGTGTGTGTGTGTGTGTGTGTGTGTGTGTGTGTGTGTGTGTGTGTGTGTGTGTGTGTGTGTGTGTGTGTGTGTGTGTGTGTGTGTGTGCGTGTGTGTGTGTGTGTGTGTGCGTGCATGCGTGCGTGTGCGTGTGTGTGTGTGTGTGAAGCGCAGTCAGCAACGCACCTCAGGACGCATGGGGAAACAAAAATAGAGAGAAAGAAGGAGGGAGAGAAAGAGAGAGAGAGACTCCCAGACCAACACTTTTTAACCCCAACTTTTTGTAAACCAAGTCCTACTACACAATATGCTAGGAGGATGAGAGAGTTTTGAGGTGAATGAAAGGTGGTAGACAGGGGAACATGACAAGCTACCATTTTTATTCCCTTTGAATAAATAACTCCTCTTCCTACTCTCTTGACTCCTATTTCTCTCTCTCTCTCTGTGTTTGTGCGTATAAGTGAAATCAACTCTCTGCTCCCTGTCTCCTCTGTCTCCCTGAATCTACTCTGAGAGGAAACCTGTCAGCTCGACAGCAAGATGAGAAACTATCAAAGAGAATCTGTAAACATGACAAAAACAATTTTTTAAAGTCAAAGGAAAGTTGCATTTAGCTTCCAACAGGGCAATAAAATAGGAACACATCCCAAATGACACCCTATTCCCTATGTACTGTAACCCTTTAACTAGTTCACCAATAAATAAATATAACAAAAAATATTGTTCAGAAAATCTATGTTTATTTAGCCTTAATATAGGCCAAACATAAAAAAATATATATTTGCATGACTTTAAATTTGATAGATAATGCATCGCAAACACCTCAACCAGCCGGTTGAGTTGCCCAACTGGGTGAAACAAATGTTGTATTGCAATTTGCATAGATTTTTAAATCATCAAAAATAACATAAATGATAATTAAGTCTGCTTCAGTTACTTATGATGGAAGACCTATATCAAATATGAATAAAATATGCATTTGTGTATCAAATCATTTATATTCAAAATGTGAATATTCAAATATGTGTAAATGAACATCTTTACTGTTGATATGCTCATAATACCTGTCAAATGACATGTACTGAATAATATTGTGAAACACATGGAAGATAACAGGCAGGCAGCAAATACGGATATCAGTTTGAAAATATGTTCTGTTTTGCACAGACCAAAAAATGTCTGAACAATATTTCTCTATTGTCCATAATAACTAGCTTTGACTAAACAGCATGTTTAACCTTACGACCTGGTAGAGCATATTTTTCAAGAGTTCTAAAAAACATTTGAATAATTTCCCATTTATACACAATTAGTATTGAAAATGTCTGATTAATGAGGTTTGATTTTGCTAATGTTCTCTTGCTGGTTTTCAACCATCTTTGAATGTACAGTATGTTTAAAAAAATACAGGAGTCCAATAATGAAAACCACATGATCATTTGACTGTGGTTGAGATGATAGAGTATGCCAAACAAAATTCTAAATTCCGGTTGAGCTGCCTGTAAATGGGACAATGCACTATTTTTGATGGGGCCATTAAGGCTGTAACTGTTTATGTGAATGGCAGTTTTCTGTGACTGAGAATGGCAGTTTTGGGTGAATTGAGTGTCTAACATGCAGAAAATAGCAGAAAATAGCATGTACGAAAGTGAGAGAGCTGTAATTACTGTCTTCAAAGATGAGCTCTTCAAACGTGACATGGTGACAGTAGTAATTTACAATCCACTGGAAGGAGAACAAGACGTATAGGACGTCTGTCTACCTGAATGAATGTTTGTTTAAAACCAATGGATGCATCTCAAATGGTACCGTGTTCCATATGTAGTAGTGCACACAGTATAGAGCACTTTATAGCTAATAGGGTGCCATTTATGATGCCGGTACACACACCTGTACACACACACCTGTACACACACACCTGTACACACACACCTGTACACACACGTGCCCACGCCCACGCACGCGCACACACACACACACACACACCTGTACACACACACGCCCACGCACGCGCACACACACACACACCTGTACACACACACGCCCACGCACACGCACACACACACACACCTGTACACACACACGCCCACGCACGCGCACACACACACACACACACACACACACCTGTACACACACACACACCACACACACACACACACACACACACACACACACACACACACACACACACACACACACACCTGTATTACTGCATTGTCGGAACTAGAACACACATTTGTACACACATTAACACACCATGTGTATGTGACAAATAAAACTTTGATTTGATTTGATTTGATTTCATTTTTCACACACACACACACGCACACACACACACACACCTGTACACACACACGCCCACGCACGCGCACTCACACACACTGTACACACACACACACACACACACACACACACACACACACACACACACACACACACACACTCCTGGCTCACCCGCTTGCACACTTGGGGGAGCACTGTTTACTTGGCAGCGTTATGCATGCATTCTTTGGCAATAAATATGCAAATGTGTAAATACACTCAACAATACTCTACATTCTACATGTATGAAAAGAGAAAGAGAAAGAGAGGGAGAAAAGGAGACAGGCAGAGAAAGAGAGCGAGAGCGAGAACAAGAGAGAGAGAGAGAGAGAGAGAGAGAGAGAATGAGGAGAAAACCTAAGCAGAAAATAACCCTGCCTGTTTAGAAAATGACACTTCATTTCTAGGTTGGAAGTGGAATGAATGGCTAGTATTAATAAAGATAATAATATTAGTGTGAGAAATGGGCATTTGGCGTTGTTTATGCAGAAGACATTACCATAATCATTCCCACTCTCTGTTTTGGCCTCTGACATTATTTTGTTGCAGAGAGGTGACAGAGAGGGAACGGCTTTCATTTGATAATACAAACATATAAAACAGCCTCCCCTCTACTCTTCGCTTCTTCTCTATGTTCCTTTCCTCTGCTCTTTTCTCCTATCCTCTCCTCTCCGTTCTGCTCCATTCCCGTCCTTTCCTCTCATTTCCTCTCCTCTCTGCTCCTCTACTCTCATTTCCTCTCCTCTCTTCTCCTCTTCGTTCCGCTCCATTCCTGTCCACTCCTCTCATTTCCTCTCCTCTCTGCTTATCTCCTCTCATTTCCTCTCCTCTCCTCTACTTTTCCTCTCTGTTCTGCTCTGTGTCTCTTCTATCCTTTCCTATCCTTTCCTCTCATCTCTTCTCATATCCTTTCCACTCATCTATACTCTCCTTTCCGATCCTTTCTAATCCTCCTTTCTTTTCTCCTCTCCTCTCCTCGCCGTTCCTATCCTCTCCTTTTCTCTCATCTCTTCTCCTCTCCTCTCCTCTCCTCGCCGTTCCTCTCCTCTCCTTTTCTCTCATCTCTTCTTCTCTCCACTCCTCTCCTCGCCGTTCCTCTCCTCTCCTCTTCTCTCATCTCTTCTTCTCTCCTCTCCTTCGTTCTATCCTCTCCTTTTCTTCATCTCTTCTTCTCTCCTCTCCTCGCTCGTTCCTCTCCTCTCCTTTTCTCTCATCTCTTCTTCTCTCCTCTCCTCTCCTTGCCGTTCCTCTCCTCTCCTTTCCTCTCATCTCTTCTCCTCTCCTCTCCTCTCCTCGCCGTTCCTCTCCTCTCCTCTTCTCTCATCTCTTCTCCTCTCCTCTCCTCTCCTCTCCTCTCCCTCCTCCTCTCCTCTCCTCTCCTCTCCTCGTTCCTCTCCTCTCCTCTTCTCTCATCTCTTCTCCTCTCCTCTCCTCTCCTCGCCGTTCCTCTCCTCTCCTCTTCTCTCATCTCTTCTCTTCTCCTCTCTCCTCTCCTCTCCTCGCCGTTCCTCTCCTCTCCTCTTCTCTCATCTCTTCTCCTCTCCTCTCTCTCTCGTTCCTCTCCTCTCCTCTTCTCTCATCTCTTCTTCTCTCTCCTCTCCTCCGTTCCTATCCTCTCCTTTTCTCTCATCTCACCTTCTCTCCTCTCCTCTCCTCGCCGTTCCTCTCCTCTCCTTTTCTCTCATCTCTTCTTCTCTCCTCTCCTCTCCTCGTTCCTCTCCTCTCCTTTTCTCTCATCTCTTCTTCTCTCCTCTCCTCTCCTCGCCGTTCCTATCCTCTCCTTTTCTCTCATCTCTTCTTCTCTCCTCTCTCTCCTCGCCGTTCCTATCCTCTCCTTTTCTCTCATCTCTTCTTCTCTCCTCTCCTCTCCTCACCGTTCCTATCCTCTCCTTTTCTCTCATCTCTTCTTCTCTCCTCTCCTCTCCTCACCGTTCCTCTCCTCTCCTTTTCTCTCATCTCTTCTTCTCTCCTCTCCTCTCCTCTTACCTCTCCTCTCCTTTTCTCTCATCTCTTCTTCTCTCCTCTCCTCTCCTCTCCTCTCCTCACCGTTCCTATCCTCTCCTTTTCTCTCATCTCTTCTTCTCTCCTCTCCTCTCCTCTCCTCTTCTTTTCTCTCATCTCTTCTTCTCTTTCCTCTCTCCTCTCTCCTTTTCTCTCATCTCTTCTTCTCTCCTCTCCTCTCCTCTCCTCACCGTTCCTATCCTCTCCTTTTCTCTCATCTCTTCTTCTCTCCTCTCCTCTCCTCGCCGTTCCTATCCTCTCCTTTTCTCTCATCTCTTCTTCTCTCCACTCCTCTCCTTGCCGTTCCTATCCTCTCCTTTTCTCTCATCTCTTCTTCTCTCCTCTCCTCTCCTCACCGTTCCTATCCTCTCCTTTTCTCTCATCTCTTCTTCTCTCCTCTCCTCTCCTCGCCGTTCCTCTCCTCTCCTTTTCTCTCATCTCTTCTTCTCTCCTCTCCTCTCCTTGCCGTTCCTCTCAACTCCTTTTCTCTCATCTCCTTTCCAATCCTTTCTAATCCTCCTCTCTTCTCTCCTCACCTTTCCTCTCCGTGGCTGTCCTCTCCTCTCCTATCCTATCGTCTCCTCTCCTTGCCACTCCTCTCCTGTCCTCTCCTCGTCTAGCGGCTAATGGCATGAGTGAGACAGAAATAAAGGACTGGAAAAAAGAAGTGTGAAAATAAAATTGAAAAGCAAGTAGTGTTTTCTCAGCGGGGGGAGACAGGGAGAAAAACAAAAATAGTAGAAGAGATTTTACCTTAAATAGAGCTTTTTATACATTCCAATCATTCTGTACTTTTTCCAGACAATTATCACAGTTATCTCACCGTTAGTGAAGTCACAGGGGATTATGTTAGCGAATGGGCATAGGTACAGTGGGCAGGGTTCTTCCAGCAAGACACTGAAGTAATAAGCCAGAGTAAAAATAGATGGCATGGTTTGGACAAACGAAACATGAGAGATAATATAATGACAAGATAAATGATGTTACAGTGCAGGAGGAAATTTGATTCTGAAGCCAACAATGTCCATCGCTCCAAAACATGACCCTAAAGTCCAACGGGACAGACCAGGGGTCTTTCTGTGATTGCACTACCCTGGTAGTCTGCTGACAGGAAGACAGCACTGTGTGAGAGTTGTTGAGGAAGTCTGCTCACAGGAAGACAGCACTGTGTGAGCGTTGTTGAGGAAGTCTGCTCACAGGAAGACAGAACTGTGTGAGTGTTGTTGAGGAAGTCTGCTCACAGGAAGACAGCACTGTGTGAGCGTTGTTGAGGAAGTCTGCTCACAGGAAGACAGCACTGTGTGAGCGTTGTTGAGGAAGTCTGCTCACAGGAAGACAGCACTGTGTGAGTGTTGTTGAGGAAGTCTGCTCACAGGAAGACAGCACTGTGTGAGTGTTGTTGAGGAAGTCTGCTCACAGGAAGACAGCACTGTGTGAGTGTTGTTGAGGAAGTCTGGCCACAGGAAGACAGCACTGTGTGACTGTTGTAAAGCCTTCTATCTCTCTCTCTCTCTCTCTCTCTCTCTCTCTACACATCCTCTTCCTCTCTTCTGTATCTCTCTCTCACACCCTGTCTCTCTTTTTCCCTCTCCTCCTTTCCCCTGTCTCTCCTCCTCCTCCTCATTATCTCTCTCTCCTCTCCCCGTCGCTCTCTCTCTTTCTGCCTCCCCATAACCTCCCCTCTCCTCCTCTTTCTCTCCCAGTTCTCCCTGTCTCTCTCTCCCCGTCTCTCTCTATATCCCCATAACCTCCCCTCCTCTCCTCCTTCTCTCCCCATCTCTCCCAGTTCTCCCTGTCTCTCTCTCCCCATCTCTCTCTCTATATCCCCATAACCTCCCTTCTCCTCCTCCTTCTCTCCCCATCTCTCCCAGTTCTCCCTGTCTCTCTCTCCCCGTCTCTCTCTCTATATCCCCATAACCTCCCTCTCCTCCTCCTTCTCTCCCCATCTCTCCCTGTCTCTCTCCCCATCTCTCTATATCCCCATAACCTCCTTCTCCTCCTCCTTCTCTCCCCATCTCTCCCAGTTCTCCCTGTCTCTCTCTCCCCGTCTCTCTCTATATATCCCCATAACCTCCCCTCTCCTCCTCCTTCTCTCCCCATCTCTCCCTGTCTCTCTCTCCCCATCTCTCTCTATATCCCCATAACCTCCCCTCGCCTCCTCCTTCTCTCCCCATCTCTCCCAGTTCTCCCTGTCTCTCTCTCCCCATCTCTCTCTATATATCCCCATAACCTCCCCTCTCCTCCTCCTTCTCTCCCCATCTCTCCCAGTTCTCCCTGTCTCTCTCTCCCAGTCTCTCTCTATATATCCCCATAACCTCCCCTCTCCTCCTCCTTCTCTCCCCATCTCTCCCCATCTCTCCCTGTCTCTCTCTCCCCGTCTCTATCTCTATATCCCCATAACCTCCCCTCTCATCCTCCTTCTCTCCTCATCTCTCCCTGTATCTCTCTCCCCGTCTCACTCTATATATCCCCATAACCTCCCTCTCCTCCTCCTTCTCTCCCCATCTCTCCCTGTCTCTCTCTCCCATCTCTCTCTCTATATCCCCATAACCTCCCTCTCCTCCTCCTTCTCTCCCCATCTCTCCCCATCTCTCCCTCCCCGTCTCTCTCTCTATATCCCCATAACCTCCCCTCTCCTCCTCCTTCTCTCCCCATCTCTCCCAGTTCTCCCTGTCTCTCTCTCCCCGTCTCTCTCTCTATATACCCATAACCTCCCCTCTTATCCCCACCAGGCCGTCTGTTATCTGGGGGATGACATTTCCATTACCGACTGCCAGACCCTTACTGCTGCACTCTGAGTTGTTGCGTGTGCACACACACACACACACACACACGCACACACGCACACTCCTCCAGACAAGACAGGAGAGTTTGCCATGGGACGGGTTGCCAGTTAGTTCCGCCTAACCAGCCTCTATTATTCCATCAAAGACATAATGAACCCCACAAGGGTCAGCAGCCAATCTGGTAACCAACTTTCATCCTTAAACCAGATGATGCCTGCTTCATCAAAGACGACAACCAATCTGGCAACTTCCTTTTATCCCTAAACCACCAACTGCTGGCTTAATCAAAGACTACAGCCAACCAGGAAACCTCCTTTTATCCCAAAAGCACTAGCTTTATCAAAGCGTACAGCCCAGCACCTTAACACACCAAAGGCTTCTTTCCCTCCATGTCACCTTATTATATACCTATTTAACATCACCATACCTAAACAACAGGATTGTCAAGGTCCATGTTAACCATCGGATATGTTCTCAGAACAAGGCTGCTGTCTCGGTGTGGAGGAATACATGTAGAGTCAGACATGGGTCCAAATAGTATTCAAATCATTTTAAATACCTTAGATGGGCTTGACTGAACCAAAAACTGCAAAACCTGCCCATCTGGCTACAGGAAGGCTTAAACATACGCTAAAATGATTAGAAATGTTTCAAATATTATTTGTACCCAGGTCTGCACACAGTATTTCTGGTTTATAGACGCACAAGCTTCGGGAAACAACGGCTGGGCCTGCTGGCATTGTTCCTGCTAATGAGGACATGGTACAGTGTGTGTGTGTGTGTGTGTGTGTGTGTGTGTGTGTGTGTGTGTGTGTGTGTGTGTGTGTGTGTGTGTCCGTACAGCGTGTGGGTCGGGGAGAGACATACGCTCTGGTCCCACTCTGGGACTTTTAATTAGTTTTGGAGCACCAGGCGTCTGTCTGTCTGTCTGTCCGACTCACACAAACACACACCCACCCTACCAGCCACTGGTGTCTGGCCCTCTCTACTGGACTGTGATAGGCATCTAGTTTAACTGCAAATTGAAGAATACTGTCTGCTTTGCTCTTTCTATCCACCCCCACCTCCCTCTCATCTCACCCCACCTATACTGTATACTACCTCCCTCTCATTTCATCTCACCCCACCTATACTGTATACCACCTCCCTCTCATCTCACCCCACCTATACTGTATACCACCTCCCTCTCATCTCACCCCACCTATACTGTATACCACCTCCTCTCATCTCACCCCACCTATACTGTATACCACCTCCATCTCATCTCATCTCACCCCACCTATACTGTATACCACCTCCCTCTCATCTCACCCCACCTATACTGTATACCACCTCCTCTCATTTCATCTCACCTATACTGTATACCACCTCCCTCTCATCTCACCCCACCTATACTGTATACCACCTCCCTCTCATCTCATCTCACCCCACCTATACTGTATACCACCTCCCCTCTCATCTCATCTCACCCCACCTATACTGTATACCACCTCCTCTCACCCCACCTATACTGTATACCACCTCCCTCTCATCTCACCTCACCTATACTGTATACCACCTCCCTCTCACCCCACCTATACTGTATACCACCTCCTCTCATCTCACCTCACCTATACTGTATACCACCTCCCTCTCATCTCACCCCACCTATACTGTATACCACCTCCCTCTCATCTCACCTCACCTATACTGTATACCACCTCCCTCTCATCTCACCCCACCTATACTGTATACTACCTCCCTCTCATCTCACCCTCACCTATACTGTATACCACCTCCTCTCATCTCATCTCACCTATACTGTATACTACCTCCCTCTCATCTCACCCCACCTATACTGTATACCACCTCCCTCTCATCTCACCCCACCTATACTGTATACTACCTCCTCTCATCTCATCTCACCCCACCTATACTGTATACTACCTCCCTCTCATCTCACCCCACCTATACTGTATACCACCTCCCTCTCATCTCACCCCACCTATACTGTATACCACCTCCATCTCATCTCACCTCACCTATACTGTATACCACCTCCCTCTCATCTCACCCCACCTATACTGTATACCACCTCCCTCTCATCTCACCCCACCCCACCTATACTGTATACTACTACCTCCCTCTCATCTCACCCCACCCCACCTATACTGTATACCACCTCCCTCTCATCTCACCCCACCTATACTGTATACCACCTCCATCTCATCTCACCTCACCTATACTGTATACCACCTCCCTCTCATCTCACCCCACCTATACTGTATACCACCTCCCTCTCATCTCATCTCACCCCACCTATACTGTATACTACCTCCCTCTCATCTCACCCCACCTATACTGTATACTACCTCCTCTCATCTCACCCCACCTATACTGTATACCACCTCCTCTCATCTCACCTCACCTATACTGTATACTACCTCCCTCTCATCTCACCCCACCTATACTGTATACCACCTCCTCTCATCTCACCTCACCTATACTGTATACTACCTCCCTCTCATCTCACCCCACCTATACTGTATACCACCTCCATCTCATTTCACCCCACCTATACTGTATACCACCTCCCTCTCATCTTTTTTTTTTTGCCCTCTTTGAGGACAATACAGTGCCACTGACACGGCCTGCAACGGAAACATGCGGTCTCTCCTTCACTGCAGCCGAAGTGAGTAAGACATTTAAACGTGTTAACCCTCGCAAGGCTGCAGGCCCAGACGGCATCCCCAGCCGCGCCCTCAGAGCATGCGCAGACCAGCTGGCCGGTGTGTTTACGGACATATTCAATCAATCCCTATACCAGTCTGCTGTTCCCACATGCTTCAAGAGGGCCACCATTGTTCCTGTTCCCAAGAAAGCTAAGGTAACTGAGCTAAACGACTACCGCCCGTAGCACTCACATCCGTCATCATGAAGTGCTTTGAGAGACTAGTCAAGGACCATATCACCTCCACCCTACCTGACACCCTTGACCCACTCCAATTTGCTTACCGCCCAAATAGGTCCACAGACGATGCAATCTCAACCACACTGCACACTGCCCTAACCCATCTGGACAAGAGGAATACCTATGTGAGAATGCTGTTCATCGACTACAGCTCGGCATTCAACACCATAGTACCCTCCAAGCTCGTCATCAAGCTCGAGACCCTGGGTCTCGACCCCGCCCTGTGCAACTGGGTACTGGACTTCCTGACGGGCCGCCCCCAGGTGGTGAGGGTAGGCTACAACATCTCCTCCCCGCTGATCCTCAACACTGGGGCCCCACAAGGGTGCGTTCTGAGCCCTCTCCTGTACTCCCTGTTCACCCACGACTGCGTGGCCATGCACGCCTCCAACTCAATCATCAAGTTTGCGGACGATACAACAGTGGTAGGCTTGATTACCAACAACGACGAGACGGCCTACAGGGAGGAGGTGAGGGCCCTCGGAGTGTGGTGTCAGGAAAATAACCTCACACTCAACGTCAACAAAACTAAGGAGATGATTGTGGACTTCAGGAAACAGCAGAGGGAACACCCCCATCCACATCGATGGAACAGTAGTGGAGAGGGTAGCAAGTTTTAAGTTCCTCGGCATACACATCACAGACAAACTGAATTGGTCCACTCACACAGACAGCATCGTGAGGAAGGCGCAGCAGCGCCTCTTCAACCTCAGGAGGCTGAAGAAATTCGGCTTGTCACCAAAAGCACTCACAAACTTCTACAGATGCACAATCGAGAGCATCCTGGCGGGCTGTATCACCGCCTGGTATGGCAACTGCACCGCCCTCAACCGTAAGGCTCTCCAGAGGGTAGTGAGGTCTGCACAACGCATCACCGGGGCAAACTACCTGCCCTCCAGGACACCTACACCACCCGATGCTACAGGAAGGCCATAAAGATCATCAAGGACATCAACCACCGAGCCACTGCCTGTTCACCCCGC
The DNA here is from genome assembly GCF_018296145.1 of Oncorhynchus tshawytscha. Taxonomy (NCBI): domain Eukaryota; kingdom Metazoa; phylum Chordata; class Actinopteri; order Salmoniformes; family Salmonidae; genus Oncorhynchus; species Oncorhynchus tshawytscha. The sequence goes on from NC_056453.1 coordinate 30,559,277, forward strand.
TGCCATCCAGAAGGCGAGGTCAGTACAGGTGCATCAAAGCTGGGACCGAGAGACTGAAAAACAGCTTCTATCTCAAGGCCATCAGACTGTTAAACAGCCACCACTAACATTGAGTGGCTACTGCCAACACACTGTCAATGACACTGACTCTACTCCAGCCACTTTAATCATGGGAATTGATGGAAAATGTTGTAAATATATCACTAGCCACTTTAAACAATGCTACCTTATATAATGTTACTTACCCTACATTGTTCATCTCATGCATACGTTGATACTGTACTCTACATCATCGACTGCATCCTTATGTAATACATGTATCACTAGCCACTTTAACTATGCCACTTGGTTTACATACTTATCTCATATGTATATACTGTACTCGATATCATCTACTGTATCTTGCCTATGCTGCTCTGTACCATCACTCATTCATATATCCTTATGTACATATTCTTTATCCCCTTACACTGTGTATGACAGTAGTTTTTTTGGAATTGTTAGTTAGATTACTTGCTCGTTATTACTGCATTGTCGGAACTAGAAGCACAAGCATTTCGCTACACTCGCATTAACATCTGCTAACCATGTGTATGTGACAAATAAAATTTGATTTGATTTGATTTTTGATTGGATTTGATTTGATTTGATTTGATTTGATCTCACCCCACCTATACTGTATACCACCTCCATCTCATCTCACCCCACCTATACTGTATACCACCTCCCTCTCATTTCATCTCACCTATACTGTATACCACCTCCATCTCATCTCATCTCACCTATACTGTATACCACCTCCATCTCATCTCACCCCACCTATACTGTATACCACCTCCCTCTCATCTCATCTCACCCCACCTATACTGTATACCACCTCCCTCTCATCTCACCCCACCTATACTGTATACCACCTCCCCTCTCATCTCACCCCACCTATACTGTATACCACCTCCCTCTCATTTCATCTCACCCCACCTATACTGTATACCACCTCCATCTCATCTCACCCCACCTATACTGTATACCACCTCCATCTCATCTCACCCCACCTACACTGTATACCACCTCCATCTCATCTCACCCCACCTATACTGTATACCACCTCCATCTCATCTCACCCCACCTATACTGTATACCACCTCCCTCTCATCTCACCCCACCTATACTGTATACCACCTCCCTCTCATCTCATCTCACCCCACCTATACTGTATACCACCTCCCTCTCATCTCACCTCACCTATACTGTATACCACCTCCTCTCATCTCATCTCACCTATACTGTATACCACCTCCTCTCATCTCACCTCACCTATACTGTATACCACCTCCTCTCATCTCATCTCACCCCACCTATACTGTATACCACCTCCCTCTCATCTCACCTCACCTATACTGTATACCACCTCCATCTCATCTCACCCCACCTATACTGTATACCACCTCCATCTCATCTCACCCCACCTATACTGTATACCACCTCCATCTCATCTCACCCCACCTATACTGTATACTACCTCCTCCATCTCATCTCACCCCACCTATACTGTATACCACCTCCCTCTCATCTCACCCCACCTATACTGTATACCACCTCCCTCTCATCTCATCTCACCCCACCTATACTGTATACCACCTCCCTCATCTCACCTCACCTATACTGTATACCACCTCCTCCCATCTCATCTCACCTCACCTATACTGTATACTACCTCCTCTCATCTCATCTCACCCCACCTATACTGTATACCACCTCCCTCCCATCTCATCTCACCCCACCTATACTGTATACCACCTCCCTCTCATCTCACCCCACCTATACTGTATACCACCTCCCTCTCATCTCACCCCACCTATACTGTATACCACCTCCCTCTCATCTCACCTCACCCCACCTATACTGTATACCACCTCCATCTCATCTCACCCCACCTATACTGTATACCACCTCCATCTCATCTCACCCCACCTATACTGTATACCACCTCCATCTCATCTCACCCCACCTATACTGTATACCACCTCCATCTCATCTCACCCCACCTATACTGTATACCACCTCCCATCTCATCTCACCCCACCTATACTGTATACCACCTCCCTCTCATCTCACCCCACCTATACTGTATACCACCTCCCTCTCATCTCATCTCACCCCACCTTTACTGTATACCACCTCCCTCTCATCTCACCCCACCTATACTGTATACCACCTCCCTCTCATCTCACCCCACCTATACTGTATACCACCTCCCTCTCATCTCACCCCACCTATACTGTATACCACCTCCCTCTCATCTCAGCTCACCCCACCTATACTGTATACCATCTCCTCTCATCTCACCCCACCTATACTGTATACAACCTCCCTCTCATCTCACCCCACCTATACTGTATACCACCTCCCTCTCATCTCACCCCACCTATACTGTATACTACCTCCCTCTCATCTCATCTCACCCCACCTATACTGTATACTACCTCCCTCTCATCTCATCTCACCCCACCTATACTGTATACCACCTCCTCTCATCTCATCTCACCCCACCTATACTGTATACCACCTCCCTCTCATCTCACCTCACCCCACCTATACTGTATACCACCTCCCTCTCATCTCACCTATACTGTATACTACCTCCCTCTCATCTCACCCCACCTATACTGTATACCACCTCCCTCTCATCTCACCTCACCTATACTCTAAACCACCTCCTTCTCATCTCATCTCACCTATACTGTATACTACCTCCTCTCATCTCACCCCATCTATACTGTATACCATCTCCCTCTCACCTCACCCCACCTATACTGTATACCACCTCCTCTCACCTCATCTCACCCCACCTATACTGTATACCACCTCCCTCTCATCTCATCTCACCCCACCTATACTGTATACCACCTCCCTCTCATCTCACCCCACCTATACTGTATACCACCTCCCTCTCATCTCACCCCACCTATACTGTATACCACCTCCCTCTCATCTCACCCCACCTATACTGTATACCACCTCCATCTCATCTCACCCCACCTATACTGTATACCACCTCCCTCTCATCTCACCCCACCTATACTGTATACCACCTCCCTCTCATCTCACCCCACCTATACTGTATACCACCTCCTCTCATCTCACCCCACCTATACTGTATACCACCTCCCTCTCATCTCACCCCACCTATACTGTATACCACCTCCCTCTCATCTCACCCCACCTATACTGTATACCACCTCCCTCTCATCTCACCCCACCTATACTGTATACCACCTCCATCTCATCTCACCCCACCTATACTGTATACCACCTCCCTCTCATCTCACCCCACCTATACTGTATACCACCTCCCTCTCATCTCACCTCACCCAACCTATACTGTATACCACCTCCCTCTCATCTCACCTCACCCCACCTATACTGTATACCACCTCCCTCTCATCTCACCCCACCTATACTGTATACCACCTCCCTCTCATCTCACCTCACCCCACCTATACTGTATACCACCTCCCTCTCATCCTCACCCCACCCATCTCTCCCTCTCTCCCCCCTCCCTCCCATCCTGCCTCCCTCTCTCTCGCACCCTCCCTCCTTCCTTCTCTCCGGTAAATGTTCTTTCCTCTAGTGATGTCTTCAGCTCAGTCTCCTTGACCCATGGTGCCTTGCTGTAAATGTCAGCTTTCTTTATGAGGCCTGAGATGAGTTTATTGAAGGATTTAAACCCACTGACACTCACACACACACACACACACACACACACACACACACACACACACACACACACACACACACACACACACACACACACACACACACACACACACACACATGAATGCACATACATACACAGGTTTGCACACGGACAGACAGACAGACACACACACACAGCTTAAGGACATCTTAAACCCTAGGTCTCTGCCTTGACAGTTACGGCTAGCTATATCTCTGATTACCAGAAGTCTCCACAAGCCGAATCAAGGTCCTCAACTAGAACACCAATCTCCATTGTACCAACATAGACACATATCTATACCATAGATACATATCTGTACCAACATAGATACGTATCTATACCATAGATACATATCTGTACCAACATAGATACATATCTGTACCATAGATACATATCTGTACCAACATAGATGCATATCTGTACCAACATAGATACCTATCTGTACCATAGATACATATCTGTACCAACATAGATGCATATCTGTACCAACATAGATACCTATTTGTACCAACATAGATACATACCTGTACCAACATATAAACATATCTGTACCAACATAGATAACTATCTGTACCAACATAGATACCTATCTGTACCAACATAGATGCATATCTGTACCAACATAGATACATATCTGTACCAACATAGATACATATCTGTACCATAGATACATATCTGTACCAACATAGATACCTATCTGTACCATAGATACATATCTGTACCATAGATACATATCTGTACCATAGATACATATCTGTACCAACATAGATACCTATCTGTACCATAGATACCTATCTGTACCATAGATACATATCTGTACCATAGATACATATCTGTACCATAGATACATATCTGTACCAACATAGATACGTATCTGTACCATAGATACATATCTGTACCAACATAGACACATATCTGTACCAACATAGATACATATCTGTACCAACATAGATACATATCTGTACCAACATAGATACATATCTGTACCAACATAGATACATATATGTACCAACATAGATACATATCTGTACCAACATAGATGCATATCTGTACCAACATAGATGCATATCTGTACCAACATAGATATCTGTACCAACATAGATACCTATCTGTACCATAGATACATATCTGTACCAACATAGATACCTATTGGTACAGATATGTATCTATGTTATCAGATATGTATCTATGTTGGTACAGATATGTATCTATGTTGTACATAGATACATATGTACAACATAGATACAGATCTGTACCAACATAGATACCTATCTGTACCAACATAGATACCTATCTGTACCATAGATACATATATGTACCAACATAGATACCTATCTGTACCATAGATACATATCTGTACCAACATAGATACATATCTGTACCAACATAGATACATATCTATACCAACATAGATACATATCTATACCAACATAGATACCTATCTGTACCATAGATACATATCTGTACCATATATACATATCTGTACCAACATAGATACATATCTGTACCAACATAGATACATATCTGTACCAACATAGATACATATCTGTACCAACATAGATACATATCTGTACCAACATAGATTCATATTTGTACCAACATAGATACCTATCTGTATCATAGATACAGATCTGTACCAACATAGATACCTATCTGTACCAACATAGATACCTATCTGTACCATAGATACATATATGTACCAACATAGATACCTATCTGTACCATAGATACATATCTGTACCAACATAGATACATATCTGTACCAACATAGATACATATCTATACCAACATAGATACATATACAGATAGGTATCTATGTTGGTCAGATCTTTCTATGGTACAGATAGGTATCTATGTTGGTACAGATCTGTATCTATGGTACAGATAGGTATCTATGTTGGTACAAATGGTTGAATCTATGTTGGTACACAGATGTATCTATGGCATGTTCTAAGATATGTATCTATGTTGTACATATGTATCTATGTACAACATAGATACATATCTGTACCAACATAGATACATATCTGTACCAACATAGATACATATTTGTACCAACATAGATACATATCTGTACCAACATAGATACATATCTGTACCATAGATACATATCTGTACCAACATAGATACCTATCTGTACCACAGATACATATCTGTACCAACATAGATACATATTTGTACCAACATAGATACATATCTATACCAACATAGATACATATCTGTACCAACATAGATACATATCTATACCAACATAGATACATACAGTACCAACATAGAAACATATCTATACCAACATAGAAACATATCGGTACCAACATAGATACATACAGTACCAACATAGATATATATCTGTACCAACATAGATACATACAGTACCAACATAGATACATATCTATACCAACAGAGATACATATCTATACCAACATAGAAACATATCAGTACCAACATAGATACATACAGTATATGGCATGGCTGGTCATTTTTAAATGTGGAGTACTACTTTCATACTGTATCATGTTGATAATTGTTAGACATTGGTTGAGTCTAGGGTTGTGTTCATTCGGACGGGCATGTTCTAAAATGTTTTTCAATAGAAATCCCTCCCTATGTCAGTATGCCATTTGATCCCTAAAGAACAGGATCCAGGTTCATAGAAAACTAGATGGTGGGTGAATGTGAGTCAAAGCATCTCTCTCCATCCAACATGCTCTCACAGTCTCACTGCAGAATCATATGTCCAAACCCTTGTCCATAAAAGTCTAAATGTTAGCCATTAATCCTGAATGGTTAAGGGTTAAGGTTTGGGATAGGATGGAACACTACTTGATGGTAATAGCATTCAGCGTTGGTAATAGCGTTCATCTCCTGACATCCTGCTTATCTAATTTTGCAGTGGACCTTAAGTGATATGGCTGCTCCATCTGTTGTATTGCTGATCTTAGACCAGTCCTGATGTAACGCTCTCTCTCTCTCTCTCTCTCTCTCTCTCTCTCTCTCTCTCTCTCTCTCTGAATGGATGTGTGATTGGGATTCAGCCAAAGCAGAGCGGGCCAGTACCACTGCCACAGTGATGAATGTTCTGTATTATAGACCCATCTGGATACCACAGCCAAGCTGGCCTTTCCCTGCGTAGCGGACCGCAGAGGAGGGGACATATGTATACGTACAGTATGCCATTAGCATTAGCATAACTTTAGTAGCATACCTTTAGTAGCATACCTTTAGCAGCATACCTTTAGTAGCATATCTTTAGCAGCATATCTTTAGTAGCATAGCTTTAGCAGCATACTTTTAGTAGCATACCTTTAGTAGCATATCTTTAGTAGCATATCTTTAGTAGCATACCTTTAGTAGCATATCTTTAGCAGCATACCTTCAGCAGCATACCTTTAGCAGCATACCTTTAGTAGCATACCTTTAGCAGCATACCTTTAGTAGCATATCTTTAGCAGCATACCTTTAGCAGCATAACTTTAGCAGCAGCATATCTTTAGCAGCATACCTTTAGTAGCATACCTTTAGTAGCATATCTTTAGCAGCATACCTTAGGGAGCATACCTTTAGTAGCATACCTTTAGCAGTATATCTTTAGCAGCATACTTTTAGCAGCATACCTTTAGCAGCATACCTTTAGTAGCATACCTTTAGTAGCATACCTTCAGTAGCATACCTTTAGTAGCATACCTTCAGAAGCATACCTTCAGTAGCATTCTTTTAGCAGCATATCTTTAGTAGCATACCTTCAGTTGCATACCATTAGTAGCATATCTTTAGTAACATACCTTTAGCAGCATATTGTTAGTAGCATACCTTCAGTAGCATACCTTTAGCAGCATACCTTTAGCAGAATACCTTTAATAGCATACCTTTAGCAGTATATCTTTAGCAGCATACCTTTAGCAGCATCTCTTTAGTAGCATACCTTTAGCAGCATATCTTTAGTAGCATTCTTTTAGCAGCATATCTTTAGTAGCATACCTTCATTTGCATACCTTTAGTAACATATCTTTAGTAACATACCTTTAGCAGCATATCTTTAGTAGCATACCTTCAGTAGCATACCTTTAGCAGCATACCTTTAGAAGAATACCTTTAATAGCATACCTTTAGTAGCATATCTTTAGTAACATACCTTTAGCAGCATATCTTTAGTAGCATATCTTCAGTAGCATACCTTTAGTAGCATATCTTTAGTAACCTACCTTTAGCAGCATATCTTTAGTAGCATACCTTCAGTAGCATACCTTTAGTGGCATACCTTTAGCAGCATATATTTCGTAGCATACATTTAGTAGCATATCTTTAGCAGCATACCTTTAGCAGCATACCTTTAGCAGCATACCTTTAGCAGCATACCTTCAGTAGCATACCTTTAGTAGCATATCTTTAGTAACATACCTTTAGCAGCATACCTTTAGTAGCATACCTTTAGTAGCATACCTTTAGCAGCATCTCTTTAGTAGCATATATTTAGCAGCATACCTTTAGCAGCATACCTTTAGCAGCATACCTTTAGTAGCATACCTTCAGTAGCATACCTTTAGTAGCATACCTTTAGCAGCATACCTTTAGCAGCATACCTTTAGTAGCATACCTTCGGTAGCATACCTTTAGTAGCATATCTTTAGTAACATACCTTTAGCAGCATACCTTTAGTAGCATACCTTTAGTAGCATACCTTTAGCAGCATCTCTTTAGTAGCATACCTTTAGCAGCATATCTTTAGTAGCATACCTTTAGCAGCATACCTTTAGTAGCATATCTTTAGTAACATACCTTCAGCAGCATATCTTTCATAGCATACCTTCAGTAGAATACCTTTAGCAGCATACCTTTAGCAGAATACCTTTAGTAGCATACCTTTAGCAGCATACCTTTAGCAGAATACCTTTAGTACCATACCTTCAGTAGCATACCTTTAGTGGCATACCTTTAGCAGCATATCTTTAGTAGCATACCTTCAGTAGCATACCTTTAGTGGCATACCTTTAGTAGCATACCTTTAGCAGCATACCTTTAGTAGCAAACCTTTACTACTTTATTGGTTCCATTATGCCAGGCAATCTCAATCAAGCACAGCTTATTTGAACCCAAGTCTGGTGTGTGCATCTTCATCAATGTTAGGATGTAAAAATACTGCATGATAAATATTGGATGCGAGCATGGAGAGGGAATGAATGAGTGAGTTTATTTTATATTAGATGTGCCTGTGTGTAAACAATAGTTGGTGTTCATGTATGTTAAAGTAATCTGTGAACTGAGTGTGTTCGTGAGCATGTAGGCAGCACAATCCAACCTGAACTCAGGGGTAGACATTGTAAAAGTAAATCCCAATTAGTATGATATGTTAAGCCTCGTATGGTATGTATTCATTTCTGGATGTCCATAATCCATTTGGTATGAATATGTTCAAATTGCGATTACTACAAGTTCATCACTAAGCTCGGAGCCCTGCGTCTGAACTCCGCCCTGTGGAACTGGGTCCTGGACTTCCTGACAGGCTGACCCCAAGTGGTGAAGGTAGGCAACATCACCTCTGCAACGCTGATCCTCACCCTAACCAACCACCCTAAATTCTGTCTTATGTATCCATACCAAATGTAACATATCATACTAATTTGAGGGTCCCGATTCACCTTTACTTTGTTACGTCTAGTGTATGAGACCAGGCTGCACAATCGTGTGGGAGCTTACATAGTCGTGTGTGTGTGTGTGTGAGTGCATGTGCGGATACCTCCTCGTCACTTCCCTCATATCACCACCTTTTTTTCCATCTCCCCTATAACAAAGCCAGGCTTTTCTTGTAATTAAACATTCTCTCCTTTGCACAATCCTTCCTTTCTCCTATTTCTCCATCTTATCTTCCTCCTGTTCCCTCCTTCCTCTTTTCCCTCATTCATTGTCTTTGGGCTTTATCAGTCATCTCCTGTGAAAGTTATTACAAAGTCTGTCGCATTCAGCCAGTCTTGTGTTCTGTTCTTCTTCCCTGCATCCCTCCCTCGTTCTTTTTCTCCTTTATGTTTTGTTTGATCCAGTAGACCTTATCGCTCAATTCTGTTTTGTTCTACCCCTCTCTCCATCCCTCCATCCCACTCTTATTCTTTCTCTCCTATATTTGATGTTTGTTGCAGTAGACCTTATCACAATCACAATGATGGGAGGAGATAAACAGCTTTGCGGTTCTTTGTAGTGAAATAACACGTCAGGCGTAGGGGTGTGTTTGGAGATGTGTGTGTGTGTGTGTGTGTGGGTAAGTGTGTGTGTGTGTGTCTATCTGTATGTGTGTGTGTCCACCTCTGTCTGTATCTGTTTGTGTGTGTGTGTGTGTGTGTCCACCTCTGTGTGTATCTGTTTGTGTGTGTGTGTGTGTGTGTGTGTGTGTGTGTGTGTGTGTGTGTGTGTGTGTGTGTGTGTGTGTGTGTGACTTTTTCGCTGCTGCATCTATTCTCTCCCTCTGCTCTCTGACTAACCCGGGGTGTATTGGGAGCCCTGTTGGACCACAAGACATGGACGTGCCGTGTAAGGTTTCTCCTATGATAAAGATCCCCCCCAAACACACACACAAACACACACACACACATTGATGTATATCATTCTGACAGGACAATATAAGCACCAGGTTAGTCTCGGGTTTGTCCCTCTAATCTTTCTCGGTCTGTTTCCATTGCTCTGTCTTCTGTATTCTCCATTCCACATCTCTCCCTCCCTCTCTCTCTCTCTCTCTCTCCCTCTCTCTCTCTCTCCCACCCTCTCTCTCTCTCCCTCTCTCTCCCTATCTCTCTCTCTCCCTATCTCTCTCTCTCTCTCTCCCTCTCTCTCTCTCTCTCTCTCCCTCTCTCTCCCTCTCTCTCTCTCTCTCAATTCCTCTATGCTTCATGTAAGGTGCCCCAGTTGTATCTGTTCTCTTTAAGGCCGTAGACCCCATTGGGCAGGCTGGTGTATACTATATGACAAAGTCTACCCTAAGAATTGGCTTCACCAATGGAGGGAACCCAATATAGGGGAGCATTGGACACCACATGAAACCGACCAACCGTTGTTTAGTCCTACTTCCTTTTATTCGACAAACTCCTAGATAGACAGACAGACACTGAGTCTCGTCTGTGCCACAGTAGACACAACTTCCTACTGTCCCACCACAACGGCCACTCTCTTCAAGGCTCTAATATAACTTCTATTAAGATTTCATGAAGTGGTAACGATTATGCAATTACTGCCTATACTCCAAATACCATAATAATACACTATGGCAGCAAGGTTGGACAAGCAGCTTACAGAGGGGATGTTTATGGATTGGAAAACAAACAGTATCAGACTGGCTGACTGGATGGGACATCGATCTGTATCCAGGTACACAAACACACACTCATACACACATGCACACACAAACACACACAAACACACACACATGCACACACAAACACACACACATACACACACAAGCACACAAACACACACACATGCACACACAAACACACATATTGACCAGAGAGGGTCAGTGGATGCTGAACGACCATGGACACTCGATAGCAGTTATATTTTTTATATAAATAACCGTGGCTTTATCCGGCCTGTAATTGCCAATGACTACATGAATGAGGGAGTGGGTAGGGAAAGGGTGAGTATTGATTGTTGATGTAGACCCAATAATGTCCTTCCACTTGTGTACTTTCTCGCATGGATTTAACAATGGTGGAAACTCCTTCCAGCCAATGCTTACAAGTGCAGTACTGACTGTATCTCTCTCTCTCTCTCCCTCTCTCTCTCTCTCTCTCTCTCTCTCTCTCGCTCTGGGTTGGGCTATCAGGGAGCCATTGGGACACTAGAGTACAGGAGCGGAAGTGAACTTGAGCACATTATGTCCGTCCTATTCCGTCTATGTGAAGATATTGTCATTCACCATACCCAGATAAACACAAGTACTGGCAAAATAATGATCAGGACAACCAAATCCCTTAAACAATACCTATCTATAAAGGTGTTCATCTATAAAGGTGTTCATCTATAAAGGTGTTCATCTATAGACAGTGTTTGTACTTTATTATCTTTGTTCCGACCAAGACATCTGGATCTGATCTAAATAAGAACTATCTGTTGATAACGGGAGTCTGACTCCCAAAGTGCATTTCATTCTGGATCCACCAGAGATAGGGAAATCCCTCTATAACCATCCAGGTCCTTTCTTAATGGCCCTGAGGCCTGGCTATTCCTCTCTGCTCCTTGGTGGATTGAGTAGAAGCGGTAGGAGAGGAGCAGCCAGCTACTTGAAGCGTAACTTATTTATTAAAGTATGGGGAGGGAGGGAAGAGGGAGAGGAAAGGGAAGGAGACAAGAGTGGAAATGAGTTAGGCTCAAACACATGCTCCTTTTAACTAGTGTTGTCAAGGTGTTTTGCTTCGTCCTTCGAGGTAAACAAAAGCACATCATCACTCATACACCCACTTATAAAGCTAATCAAGAGAGTAAAAAAACATAACATGGTGTAAAAAAAATATATTAAATGGAGAATCGGTCTACTATGTTCAGTTATGAACCCCCTAGAGTCGATTGACACACCGGTGTGTCAATCTAACTAACATAAGTAAAACGATACCCATCAAAGTCTGTCAGTTGAAGCTAGATATATTTGCATTGGATGCGTCTCAATTCACCGCATCCACCATGACGCACTTCCGCATCTGTGGTGAGAGGTGGCAGAGCTACAGCAGTGTTTGTCAGACCATGAGTCATCTGTGGTGAGAGGTGGCAGAGCTACAGCAGTGTTTGTCAGACCATGAGTCATCTGTGGTGAGAGGTGGCAGAGCTACAGCAGTGTTTGTCAGACCATGAGTCATCTGTGGTGAGAGGTGGCAGAGCTACAGCAGTGTTTGTCAGACCATGAGTCATCTGTGGTGAGAGGTGGCAGAGCTACAGCAGTGTTTGTCAGACCATGAGTCATCTGTGGTGAGAGGTGGCAGAGCTACAGCAGTGTTTGTCAGACCATGAGTCATCTGTGGTGAGAGGTGGCAGAGCTACAGCAGTGTTTGTCAGACCATGAGTCATCTGTGGTGAGAGGTGGCAGAGCTACAGCAGTGTTTGTCAGACCATGAGTCATCTGTGGTGAGAGGTGGCAGAGCTACAGCAGTGTTTGTCAGACCATGAGTCATCTGTGGTGAGAGGTGGCAGAGCTACAGCAGTGTTTGTCAGACCATGAGTCATCTGTGGTGAGAGGTGGCAGAGCTACAGCAGTGTTTGTCAGACCATGAGTCATCTGCGGTGAGAGGTGGCAGAGCTACAGCGGTGTTTGTCAGACCATGAGTCATCACAAAAATCGTTCTTCTCACGAAAACGTCTGTAGCGTCCGAACAGTTTGACGTTCAAAACAGTTATTCGGCTGTCCCCATAGGAAACCCTTTTTAGTTCCAGGTGAACCATTTTTATTTCCAGGTAGAAGCCTATTGGGTACCCTGTAGAACCCTCTGTGAAAGCGGTTCTATATGGAACCCAAAAGGGTTCTACCTAGAACCAAAATGGTCCTACCTGGAGCCAAAAATGGTTCTTCAAAGGATTCTCCTATGGGAACAGCTGAAGAACCACTTTAGGTACTAGAAAGCATCTTTTTCCAACAGTGTAGCCAGCCAGGAACAGTCAGGAACAGCCAGGAACAGTCAGTTCACCTGATGTGGGCGCACCAGGCATATAAAGGGACAAACTAACAATATGTGTGATGTCCTTGTCTGTCCAGTTGATATCTCTGTTATTTACTATTACAGCTACTGGCCTTCGTTCCATAACTCTACTATTAAACCAGTGAGGGAGTGCGTTGAACAGATATATACACACGCAAGCATACAATGCAGCACATGGGTGGCCGGTAGCCTAGCAATTAGCGTGTTGGGCAAGTAACCCAAAGGTTTGCAAGTTCAAATTCTCGAGTCAACTAGGTGAAAAGTCAGCCCATGTGCAAGGCACTTAACCCTAATTGCTCTAGGGTCACTGTCAATAATGGTTGATCCCTGGCTGTGACCCCTCCCTCTGAGGGTATAAGCAAAAAAAACACATTTCCATTTCACACCACACACTTGTACATGTTTGAAACAGGACAACAATAAGCACACCCTATTTTACACAGCTCTTCATTGACAAGGCTGTCAGAACTTAATTTTCGAGCACCAGGCAAATCTGGTGAGATCATCCTCTGACATGAAACTAACACAGGTCAGATTCACCACATGTAACACAACATCTAACCCCTTCCTGCTCCTTCCTGCCTGACTCACTACCGTATCCACTGGCATGTGTCTGTTCCAACAGGACATGACACCGGATTAGCCCTGTGGACTATTGACTGCTCAGAACTGGTCAGGATAATGTGTATACATGTGAGTGTGAGTGTGAGTGTGAGTGTGAGTGTGAGTGTGAGTGTGTGAGTGTGAGTGTGTGTGTGTGTGTGTGTGTGTGTGTGTGTGTGAGTGTGTGTGTGTGTGTGTGTGTGAGTGAGTGTGTGTGTGTGTGTGTGCATGTGAGTGTGTGCGTGTGTGCGTGAGTGGATAACAGGGAACATGATCTGCTTTTGAAGAGGTTGGACAGTGCTACTAGAAGAGTGAGGATAACCACGTAGGCACCTCGTCAGCAGAAACACTCATCCTTATCCTCCTTACAGCCCCTAGCTTATGAATGATAGATTAACACACACACACCCCACCTCCATTCATTGAACACCATTGTGTTGATTTTATTTCTTCACATGATATGCCTCTCTTTTTAGCTTCCTGTTCTTTCTCTACGTGGGGTCTAATACATTGTGAAACAGTGTGGTTTTGTGGGGAAATAGTTGAACTCCCTTAGTGGCAGATAGATACATTACATGACCAAAAGTATGTGGACACCTGCACGTCGAACATCCCATTCCAAAATCATGGGCATTAATATTTAGTAGGTCACCCCTTTGCTGGGAAGGCTTTCCACTATATGTTGGAACATTGCTGTGGGGACTTGCTTCAATTCAGCCAAAAGAGCATTAGTGAGGTCGGGCACTGATGTTGAGTGATTATACCTGGCTCGAAGTCGGCGTTCCAACTCATCCCAAAGGTGTTCGATGAGGTTGAGGTCAGGGCTCTGTCCAGGCCAGTCAAGTTCTTCCACACCAGTCTCGACAAATCATTTCTGTATGGACCTTGCTTTGTGCACGGGGGCACTTTCATGCTGAAACAGGAAAGGGCCTTCCCCAAACTGTTGCCACAAAGTTGGAAGCACAGAATCATAAAAAAATGTAATTGCATGCTGTAGCATTAAGATTTCCCTTCACTGGAACTAAGTGGCCCAGCCCGAACCATGAAAAACACCCCCAGACCATTATTCCTCCTCCTGCATCGTAGGCTTGTGTGCGGATGCTCGGCCATGGAAACCCATTTCATGAATCTCCTGATGAACAGTTATTCTGCTGACGCTGCTTCCATAGGCAGTTTGGAATTCAATAGTAAGTGTTGCAACCGAGGACAAGTGATTTTAACACATTACAGTACTCTGCGGTTCCGTTCTGTGAGCTTGTGTGGCCTACCACTTCACAGCTGAGCCGTTGTTGCTCCTAGACGTTTCCACTTCACAATTACAACACTTACAGTTGACCGGGGGAAGCTCTAACAGGGCAAACATTTTTGCAAACTGACTTGGTGGAAAGGTGGCATCCTATGACGGTGCCATGTTGAAAGTCACTGAGCTCTTCAGTAAGGCCATTCTACTGCCAATGTTTGACTATGGATATTGCATGGCTGTGTGCTCGATTTTATACACCTGTTGGTAACAGGTGTGGCTGAAATAGCCAAATCCACTCATTTGAAGAGGTGTCCACATACTTTTGTATATAGAGTTTATATGAAAAAAAATCAAGGTACTAAAATAAACCACACCAGTGTGTCTGATAATATGAGTTCTGTTGATCTAGGATCAGGTCTCCCGTTACCACGTAAATGTATTCATTATGATTTAGAAGGCAAAACTGATCCTCGATCAGCACTCCTACTCTGAAATTCTTTGTGGATACAGGCCATACAGAAACACAACTGTGTGACTTTGCAGTTAAGACTCTATGCGGTACTAAATGTTTACCCACCTACAACATAATTAAAATCAGCATGTGTTTTATTATTTCCAATAGCCCTCTATGGAACCAAGGTTCAGGGAGGACACACACACACACACACACGCACACACACACACATACACACACACACACACACACACACACACACACGTAGAGAAGTGGAAAGCAACAGCTTTCAGAAACTTAATTAAGTTGACTATAGAGCGAGGGCTTGGTTAATATTTCATGCAGAATGCAGAATCACACGAGGTGCCACACACACACACACACACACACACACACACACACACCCTGTGGAAGGCATCTACCACAAAACCAACAAAAGCAGGGCAACAACATTAGTGCTGGAAGATTTGTCTCTGGCAGAGTTACATGTAAGTCATTTCGGACTTGGTCTGGGACAAATTGCCTTCACTCCCCAACTCTGGCAAACAGCTGTGCTGCCGGCAGACTCGGCTCTGTTGTGGAGTGTGTGTATGTGTGTGTGTGTCCATGCTTGTGTGTGTATGTGCAAATGCGAGCATGTGTGTGTGTGTCTATGAGCGTGTGTGTGTGTGTGTGTATGTGTGAAGCCTCAATGGAATGTTTCATGTGGACCCACAATGCCCTGTGGTATTAATGAAGTGTAATGAGAAGGCCAGCTCACACACCCCAGCCCATCTCTTACGCCTCATTACTGCATTTACAATTTGCAATTATAACAGAAAACACCCCAAAATACAGCAGTAGGCCAAAATGCTGTGCAGTGGTTGTGATCATCGGCAGTGTGTGTGTGTCTGTGTGTGTGTGTGTGTGTGTGTGTGTGTGTATATGTGTGCATGTGTGTGTGTCAGTCCAGCATGCTGTGCAGTGCGGTTGTCATCACAGGGCAGTAGTTGTTTTCACACTTCTATGAGCGTTTAATGATGATCTGGTGTCTGGGGCTATAGCTCTGAGGTAAAGTGACACATACATAACAATCAGAGGTGAAGATGATTGAAAACAGCAACAGCAGCTACCTGCTCAAAATACATGTGGCTGTATAGCAGCCAGATTATAATGCATCAATCGCTGTGTATCATACACTTCTTACGTACAGCATGTACATGTTGCCCTCTGAAAAGCCCCCTATTTATTTGTATATATATATGTATACACAGAACCAGTCAAAAGATTGGACACATCTTCTCATTCCCAGGTTTTTCTTTATTTTACTATTTTCTACATTGTAGAATAATAGTGAAGGCAGCGAAACTATGAAATAACACATGGAATCATGTAGTAACCAAAAAAGTGTTTAACAAATCAAAAAATATTTTACATTTAAAAATGTTCAAAGTAGCCAGCCTTTGCCTTAATGACAGCTTTGCACACACTTGTCATTCTCTCAACCAGATTCATGAGGTAGTCACCTGGAATGCATTTCAATGAACAGGTGTGTCTTGTAAAAGTTCATTTGTGGAATGTCTTTCCTTCTTAATGCATTTGAGCCAATTAGTTGTGTTGTGTCAAGGTAGGGGGGTATACAGAAGATAACCAATTAGTTGTGTTGTGACAAGGTAGGGGGGTATACAGAAGATAACCAATTAGTTGTGTTGTGACAAGGTAGGGGTGTATGACAGAAGATAACCAATTAGTTGTGTTGTGACAATGTAGTTGTGGGGGTATACAGAAGATAACCAATTAGTTGTGTTGTGACAAGGTAGGGGGGTATACAGAAGATAACCAATTAGTTGTGTTGTGACAAGGTAGGGGGTATACAGAAGATAACCAATTAGTTGTGTTGTGACAAGGTAGGGGCGGTATACAGAAGATAACCAATTAGTTGTGTTGTGACAAGGTAGGGGCGGTATACAGAAGATAACCAATTAGTTGTGTTGTGACAAGGTAGGGGCGGTATACAGAAGATAACCAATCAGTTGTGTTGTGACAAGGTAGGGGGTATACAGAAGAAAGCCCATATTATGGCAAGAACAGCTCAAATAAGCAAAGAGAAATGACAGTCCGTCATCACTTTAAGACATGACGGTCAGTCAATCCGGAACATTTCAATAACTTTGAAACTTTCTTCAAATGCAGTCGCAAAAACCATCAAGCGCTATGATGAAACTGGCTCTCATGAGGAACGCCACAGGAAAGGATGACCCAGAGTCACCTCTGCTGCAGAGGATAAATTCGTTAGAGTTAACTGCACCTGAGATTGCAGCCCAAATAAATGACAGACACATCTCAACAGTTCAGAGGAGACTGTGTGAATCAGGCCTTCATGGTCAAATTCCTGCAAAGAAACCACTACTAAAGGACACCAATAATAATAAGAGACTAGCCTGGGCCAAGAAACACCAGCAATGGACCTTGGTCTGTTGAGTCCACATGTTTTGTTTTTGGTTACAATCACAGTGTCTTTGTGAAACGCATAGTAGGTGAATGGATTTTCTCCGCATGTGTGGTTTCCACTATGAAGCCTGGAGGAGGAGGTGTGATGGTCCTTTGCTGGTGTCACTGTCAGTGATTTATTTAGTATTCCAGGCACACTTAACCAGCATGGCTACCACAGTATTCTGCAGCCATACACCATCCCATCTGGTTTGCGCTTAGTGGCACTATCATTTGTTTTTCAACAGGAGAATGACCCAACACACCTCCAGGCTGTGTAAGGGCTATTTGTTCAAGAAGGAGAGTGATGGAATGCTGCATCACATGACCTGGCCTCCACAATCACCCGACCTCAACCGAATTGAGATGGTTTGGGATGAGTTGGACTGCAAAGTGAAGGAAAAGCAGCCAACAAATGCTCAGCATATGTGGGAACTCCTTCAAGACTGTTGGAAAAGCATCCAAGTGAAGCTGGTTGAGAGAATGCCAAGAGTGTGCAAAGCTGTCATCAAGGCAAAGGGTGGCTACTTTGAAGAATACAAAATATAAAATACATTTAGATTTGTTTATATTTTTTTGGTGCTACATGATTCCATATGTGTTTTTTCATAGTGTTGATGTCTTCACTATTATTCTACAATGTAGATGTCACGTAGAGTAGGCCAGATGGCTAAACTGGATAACCTAACCTCTATAAAAATAAAAAGATGGCGGAACCGCAAAAGTTCTTCTGTGCAAAGGTGTTTATTTACAAGTGATTCCGGAACAGAAAATAACAGTACTGCCATCAACGTCTACCTTATGGGACAGCTTAACAAACAATGCGCTCATCCACAACATTGATAAGTATAATAATTATTGTATCTCTCAAATATGAACATTGACAAGACAGAAGTTAAATTGTGTGTCGACCCACATTGTTAACTTATGGTATAATGGCGCAGGGAGGAGTGATGAATATGTGTGTGCGTTAAAGAACCAAATGCTGCCCGCGGCCAGTGACGGACTTCTACGTCACATTACCTTCCTCCTCTCCTGAAGCGACCATGTTCGGGAGCCTTGATAGGTAGTCCGCAGTAACGTTCTCTTTTCCTGCCTTGTGACGGACACAGAACCTGAAGGGCTGGAGCTCCAGATACCACCTGGTCACACGAGAATTCCGGTCCTTCATGGTCTGGATCCAGGTCAGTGCTCTGTGGTCCGTGTGCAGGTCAAATTCCCTCCCAAGAAGGTAGTAACGGAGGCTATCTAGGGCCCACTTTATAGCCAGGCACTCCTTTTCGATTGTAGAATACCTGGTTTCCCTGGGCAACAGCTTCCGACTCAGGTACAGCACAGGAAGCTCTTCTCTTGGCTCCCCTTGGGCCAGTACAGCTCCAATTCCTACAGCCGAAGCGTCCACCTGCACGAGAAATCTCTTCTTAAAATCAGGGGTCTGGAGAACAGGGAATGAGCACAGTCGTTTTTTCAGTGTCATGAAGGCTTCCTCACACTCCTCAGTCCACTTCACAGGGTTGCTGGCCCCCTTCGAAGTGAGGTTGGTCAGAGGGACAGCGATGGTCGAAAACTGTGGAATGAATCTCCGGTACCACCCTGCCAGACCTAGGAAGGACTTCACCTGTGTCTTGGTTCTGGGTTGAGGGCTATTCCTGATGGACTCCACTTTCTCCACCTGAGGCCGAACTTCACCCTTACCCAGCTGGTAACCCAGGTACTTTGTCTCCTGTTTCGCCCACTCACACTTCAGGAGGTTAAGCGTGAGGCCTGCTTCATGGATCTTCCCCAGGACGCTGCTAAGATGCTGTATGTGCTCCTCCCAGGAGTGGCTGTAGATCACCACGTCGTCCAAGTAAGCAGCACAGTAATCGTCACAGTCCTGGAGGACCTTGTCCATCAGCCTCTGGAAAGTCGCAGGGGCCCCATGAAGGCCAAACGGCATGACCTTGAACTGGAACAGGCCCATTGGCGTCCGGAATGCAGTGTAGGCCTTGGATTGTTCATCCAGGGGCACCTGCCAGTACCCTTTGCAGAGATCCAATGTGGTGATGTAATGAGCTCTACCTATTCTCTCCAGTAAGTCGTCAATGCGGGGCATGGGATAGGCATCAAACTGGGAGATGGCATTCACCTTACGGAAGTCCATGCAGACGCGCAAAGAGCCATCCTTCTTTGGGACAATGACAATAGGGCTGCTCCATTCACTTGAAGATGGCTCGACAACCTCCATCTCTATCATGGTGTGGACCTCTTCCTTGAGGGCTACCACCAGCCTCTCAGGCACACGGTAAGGATGCTGGCGGACAGGGTTCTGGCCAGGTTTCAAACGAATGACGTGTTCCAGGACTTTGGTTCTTCCTGGTCTCTGACTGAAGAGGGCCGGATACTTGCCAAACAGCTGCTTCAGCTCATCTTGCTTGTCTTCTTCCAGGTGAGCCAGTATGACTTCTGCTCGTTCTTTCCATGCCTCTGTGACTCCATCCGACTCATCCTCTTCTACTCTGCGGACCAGAAAGGACTTTCCTTTGGAGAGTTCCTCTTTCTCCTCCCAGGCCTTGAGAAGGTTCACATGGTAGGCTTGCTTCTTCTTACCCTTGTCCGGGTGCAGCACCTCGTAGGTCACTGGGCCCATCTTCCTCCCGATTAGGTACGGTCCTTGCCATTGCGCAAGGAGCTTGCTGGTAGACGAGGGAAGGAGGAGCAGGACTTTCTGTCCTGGCTCAAACTCTCTGTGGCGAGCGTGCTGGTCATAGCCTCTCTTCTGGGCCTTCTGGGCTTGCTGAAGGTTTGCTCTAGCTTCCTCTCGGTACCGTTCCAACCTGTCTCGCATCTGGAGGACATACTGGACAATCCCCTGTCCTGAGGTAGCTACTGGGGAACCTTCCCAGCACTTCTTCAGCAGGTCCAGTGGTCCTTGCACTGGCCATCCATAGAGGAGTTCAAATGGCGAGAAACCTGTCGATGCCTGAGGCACCTCCCTGTAAGCAAAAAGCAGAAAGGGTAACCACTTATCCCAGTCTTTACCAGTGTCAGCCACAAACTTCCTCAGCATGTTCTTGAGCGTTTGATTGAATCTCTCTACGAGCCCATCCGTTTGGGGATGGTAGGGAGTAGTCCTCAAGCCTTTAATGCCCAGCTGTCGGTGGAGTTGAACCATCAGTCGCGAGGTGAAGTTTGTCCCTTGGTCCGTCAGGATTTCATCTGGGATTCCTACACGAGAGAAGAGCTGAACAAGAGCACTGATTATCTTTGGAGTGGTTATGGAACGGAGTGGGAAGGCTTCTGGGAACCGGGTGGCATAGTCACAGATCACCAATATATACTTGTAACCTGCACTACTCTTCTCCAAGGGTCCAACAATGTCCATTGCAATTCTCTTGAATGGGGTAGAGATAACTGGCAGTGAACATAGAGGAGCCCGTTCAGACCTACGGACAGCACTGGTTTTCTGGCACGTGGGGCATGATTTGCAGTATTTTTGTACATCAGTATACATGGAGGGCCAAAAGAAACGGGGCCTAGCCTAAGATAGGTCTTATGTTGCCCTAGATGGCCTGCCCATGGAACTGTATGTGCAAGGTTGAGAACAAGTGGTCTACAGGTAGATGGCACCACCAACTTCCTGCTATCTGCCTCTGACCCAAGGTAGAGTATGTGGTTGTCTACTGTGTAAATCCCCCACATAAAGATTGACTGTCCCCAGCTAAAGCCTTGTCAAACAAACATTTCAAGGTTGCGTCAGACTTCTGCAGTGTAGCAAAATTTTGTGGAACATCCCATTGCACCTCTAACCCAGACACATCAGCAACAGGTACAGGGGTTCCCACATACTTCTCAAGACGCCGCTGGCGGCGTGACTTTCTGGGCCCTTTGGTTCCCCCCTCGCACAGACTATCACACAAGTCAGGCAGAGGTTGTAAACCAGCTTTGGCCTGGGCACGAGTGACAACTGAACATGCCATCTGAACATCAGACTGGCAAACTGACTGCTCATATAGCTGACCCCCACACTTCCCAACAGATCAGAGAGTACAGGCACATCCCTCCCCAAAATCATCTCAAAAGGTAGCTTCTCCATTACCCCAACTTTGAGGAGGTATTTCTGACCCTGAATCTCAACTGTGAGCTCAGCTGTGGGCTGCTGTGACTGGTCACCATGGACACATTGGATCAGTGTCTGATGACCATAATCAATGTCATTAACAGGTACATTACCTTTTCTGATCAATGACAGGGAACTGCCGGTGTCAATCATTGCAGTAAGACTTTTACCATTCACTTTTACAGGTACCAAGCATGACCCTTCCCGAGTCTGTCTATTCTGAACACCATCCCCCTCTCTGGGTACATAACAGTAACCTGAGAGCTTGGATTTACGTAGCGGACACATTGAAGCTTTGTGCCCCTGCTGCCGGCAGTAAAAACAGGTCAGACCCCTCCCATCAGAGCGAACTGCATGATCCCTTACCTCCCTCCCAGACACATAACCCCCAGAGTTACCTCCACCATCTCTGGCGTTTCTGATGTCCCTTGTGTCTCTGAGACTCCTTGGAGCGGGTGCTGCAGGTTGTGGTGGGCCCCCTTTACGTGCATTAAGATACTGCAGTGCAAGCTTGGCCGCCATAAGCCCGTCCTTGGGCTCGTGCTCTCGGACCCAGGTTCGAATGTCGTGTGGTAGAACTTGTAGAAGTTGCTCGAGGATGATGACCTCCCGATTTCGTCCTGTGTCTTCTCCCCGGTCGAACCCATCGTCGGTAGAGACCCTTGAGGCGGTGGTACGTCTCTGTCGGCGACTCACCCGATGGCGTTGATGCAGCTCTGAAGCGTTGACGGTAGGTTTCCGGTGAGATGTCAAACTTCACCAGCAGCGCTTCCTTCAAGCCCTTGTAGACATTGGCCAGCCCCTCATCCATTGCTGTGTAAGCCTCTAAGGCCTTGCCCGTGAGCAATGGGACAAGCCTGCAGGCCCACTCTACCTCAGGCCACTGCCACGTCTTAGCCATGCGCTCAAACCTCAGCAGGTAGTTTTCAATGTCCTCCCCTGCTGGTATGAGGGCATCTTTGGCTCCTTCCTCAGGAATGCTGGAAGATGGACGTTAACACTGCTGGACTGGTCTCCTGGTGCTGGCCTCATTACTGCTTGGGGTGCCTGCTGTGGAGTTGAAGTCCCTGCTGCATCGAGCCTTTGTCGTCCTGGTGTTGGAAGACCCAATCTTGGGCTCTCACTGACGAGTTCCGCCTGGTGGGGAGCTGTGAGGATAGATTGGCGTAGGCCACGTAACTCCTGCTTGAGGTCTTCGTCCCTCCTCTCAAGGCAGGTGAAAAGTTGCTGAAAAAGGGTTACCATGGTTGGGTGTGGTTCTGGTCCCCCAACTGCTCCTTCAGTCAGCAGCTCACCCAGTTCTGGTTGTCTTTGGCCCCGCGGTCGGGCTCCTAGTTTCTCATACTTGACCTCTTCTTCACCAGACGATTCCATGGTATTCCACCCCGGTTCAACTTCAGGTACCTTTTCTGACAGTTGATGCTGTTGCTGAGAACGCAATCCTGTACGCATTCCTTTACCTCTCTTGTTGGAATTCACTGATTTGCGGTACGCCATCCCACCACTGCCACCATATGTCACGTAGAGTAGGCCAGATGGCTAAACTGGATAACCTAACCTCTATAAAAATAAAAAGATGGCGGAACCGCAAAAGTTCTTCTGTGCAAAGGTGTTTATTTACAAGTGATTCCGGAACAGAAAATAACAGTACTGCCATCAACGTCTACCTTATGGGACAGCTTAACAAACAATGCGCTCATCCACAACATTGATAAGTATAATAATTATTGTATCTCTCAAATATGAACATTGACAAGACAGAAGTTAAATTGTGTGTCGACCCACATTGTTAACTTATGGTATAATGGCGCAGGGAGGAGTGATGAATATGTGTGTGCGTTAAAGAACCAAATGCTGCCCGCGGCCAGTGACGGACTTCTACGTCACAGTAGAAAATAGTAAAAAATAAAGAAAAACCCTTGAATGAGTAGGTGTGTTGAAACTTTTGACTGGCACTGTATTTATATGTGTGTCTTTTCCTACTAAATACTTTGCTGAGGAAAAATAGAATTGCTACGATTGTGATAGATTGTTGTCTCACTTAGCTATCTTCAAAAGCATGCACTATAAGTGGCTCTGGATAAGAATGTCTGCTAAATGATTAAAATGTCAATGTAAATAAAGGTTGCAATGCAAAAGCATTCTGTAACTAGAGATGAGAGCTATATAACTACAGTAATGACAATTTTCCTTTATAATCTTGAGAAAATTGCCTCCTTCCATCTATGGAGTCATTTGAGCTTCCTTCAACACAATGTAATGGAGGGATGGAGAGAGGAACTATTTTTACCACAGCCTGGGGGGTGAGACAGCTGTGTCAGAAGTCAACAGTCTTGGCCTTTCTCTCTGTGCATCAATGCAATCTTCAAGTGTACAAACACACACACCAAACACACGCATATTCACACACAACAATCCTCTCATTTTTAAAAATAGAATTTTCACCAAAGATTTT
Organism: Oncorhynchus tshawytscha; assembly: GCF_018296145.1. Taxonomy (NCBI): domain Eukaryota; kingdom Metazoa; phylum Chordata; class Actinopteri; order Salmoniformes; family Salmonidae; genus Oncorhynchus; species Oncorhynchus tshawytscha. The sequence continues at coordinate 30,584,007 of NC_056453.1, forward strand.
ACTGAACATGACAAACCATGCCATATAAACAGAGACACTATATTTAGGAAAGGATATCAGAGCAAGGTTGGAAAGTGAAGAAAGACTGAGACTGATGTTCTGTATTGTGATCTACTGGCATTTCTGGGACATCATTTTTAATTGTACAAGAAGATTGTTTTGATCTAAGAGAAGCATATCCCTATCTATAGCACCACCGTACAGCATCCACAGCCCAACTAGCACTAGCAGAGCATCATTTGGAAGCTGCAGCTATCCTCCTAATCTGTAGGGGTCCCCGGCTCTGATCTGCTCTGCTGCTGGAACTGCTAATGAGAATCAATGTGTCTCTAAAGAAAAGGGATATGGGCAGAAGCGTCTGTGTCTGTCCTTAACCTTGTGGCCCAGTCAAAATGAACAGGCTTGACAGCATAACATTGATAATATAAAATCACATTTACTTAATGTTAGCCACGGTCACTTGAGGGGAGGCAAGGCCCCATCATTTATTGATGTATTGCTTTGAAGACGACAAGTTACACCCACTGTGATTTGTTATAGCAATAAAAGGATGGACATAGTGTCTCATCTCTCTGTCGAATGTCTCTCTCTCTCTCTCTCTCTCTCTCTCTCTCTCTCTCTCTCCCTCCTCTCTCTCTCTCTCTCTCTCTCTCTCTGTATTTGTCTCTGTCTCTCTCTCTCTCTCTCTCTCTCTCTCTCTCTCTTATATCCTTCCATCCCTCTATACCTCTCTCTCTAGCCATTTAGCGTTGTAGCGGGTCTGAGCATGAGCAAATGGTGAAATTATTGCAATTGAAAGATAAGTCAGGGTAATTCCTACGCACTCCTCGCCCAGTCACAATGTGGAGCTGATGACACTTTATTCTTTGGGGACAGGTATTGTATATCATCCAAATGAAGGGGCTGCCGCATGTAGCCCTGGTACTCTGGCTCGTTGTGAGAAAGAAGACATCATTGGCGGACGAGGCCATTCACTAACTGTTACAGTTCAATTCAATTCAAAGGGGCTTTATTGGCATGGGAAACATGTTTACATTGCCAAAGCAAGTAGAATAGATAATAAACAAAAGTGAAATAAACAATCAGAAATGAATAGTAAACATTACAGTTACAAAAGTTTCAAAATAATAGAAACATTTCAAATACTATATATATATATATACACTACCATTTAAAAGTTTGGGGTCACTTAGAAATGTCCTTGTTTTTGAAAGAAAAACACATTTTTTGTCCATTAAAATAACATCAAATTTATCAGAAATGCAGTGTAGACATTGTTAATGTTGTAAATGACTACTGTAGCTGGAAATGGCTGATTTCTAATGGAATATCTACATAGGCGTACAGAGGCCCATTACCAATGGCACGTTGTGTTAGCTAATTCAAGTTGATCATTTTAAAAGGCTAATTAATCATTAGAAAACCCTTTTACAATTATGTTAGCACAGCTGAAATCTGTTGCGCTGATTGAAGAAGCAATAAAACTGCCCTTTTTAGACTAGTTGAGTATCTGGAGCATCAGCATTTATGATGATTTATGATGAGCCTGTTCGATAACAGGCTCAAAAGGGCCAGAAACAAGTGACTTTCTTCTAAAACTCATCAGTCTATTCTTGTCCTGAGAAATGAAGGCTATTCCATGCGAGAAATTGGCAAGAAACTGAAGATCTCGTACAACGCTGTGTGCTACTCCCTTCACAGAACAGCGTAAACTGGCTCTAACCAAAATAGAAAGAGGAGTGGGAGGCCCCGGTGCACAATTGAGAAAGAGGAAGAGTACATTAGAGTGTCTAGTTTGAAAAATAGATGCCTCCCAAGTCCTCAACTGGCAGCTTCATTAAATAGTACCCGCACAACACCAGTCTCAACATCAACAGTGAAGAGGTGACTCCGGGATGCTGACCTTCTAGGCTGAGTTGCAAAGAAAAAGCCGTATCTCAGACTGCCCAATAAAAATAAAAGATGAAGATGGGCAAAATAACACAGACACTGGACAGAGGAACTCTGCCTAGAAGGCCAGCATCCCGGAATTGCCTCTTCACTGTTGACGTTGAGACTGTTGTTTTGTGGTTACTTTTTGGAATCATGAAGTAACCAAAAAAGTGTTAAACAAATCAAATTATATTTTATATTTGAGATTCTTCAAATAGCCACCCTTTGCCTTGATGACAGCTTTGCACACTCTCGGTATTCTCTCAACCAGCTTCTTGAGGTAGTCACCTGGAATACATTTTAATTATGCCTTGTTAATAGTTCATTTGTAGAATTTATTGTCTTCATAATGTGTTTGAGCCAATCGGTTGTGTTGTTACAAGGCAGGGGGGTATACAGAAGATATACAGCCATATTTGGTAAAATACCAAGTCCATATTATGGCGAGAACAACTCCAATAAGCAAAGTTAAAAGACAGTCCATCATTACTACAAGACATGAAGACAGTCAATATGGAACATTTCAAGAACTTTGAAAGTTTCTTCAAGTGCAGTCGCAGAAACCATCAAGCGCTATGATGAAACTGGCTCTAATGAGGACCGCCACAGGAATGGAAGACCCAGAGTTACCTCTGCTACAGAGGATAAGTTTATTAGAGTTATCAGCAACAGAAATTGCAGCCCAAATAAATGTTTCAGAGAGTTCAAGTAACAGACACATCTCAACATCAACTGTTCAGAGGAGACTGATTCAGGCCTTCATGGTCGAATTGCTGCAAAGACACCACTACTAAAGGACACCGATAATAAGAAGAGACTTTCTTCCAAGAAACACGAGCGATGGGCATTAGACCGGTGGGAATTTGGAATCCTGATCACGGCCGGTTGTGATACAGCCCAGGATCGAACTTGGGTCTGTAGTGATTTGATTTGATTTGATTTGAGTGATGCCTCTAGCACTGCGATGCAGTGCCTTGCACCACTGTGCCACTCGGGAGGCCCAACGTGCAAATTGTACGAAAGATAAAATAAATTGACAGCTGAATATAGTTAGTTTTTGTGCTTCCCTGGTTGCTCTTTTCTTGTGGCAGCAGGTCACAAGTCTTTCTGCTATGATGGCACATAGATATGGGAGTTTATCTGTGGGTCTGTGTAATCTGAGGGATGTATGTTTCTCCAATATGGTCATACATTTGGCAGGAGGTTAGCAAGTGCAGCTCAGTTTCCTCCACATTTTGTTGGCAGTGGGCACATAGCCTGTCTTGTCCCCAGGGCCAGGTCTGCCTACGGTGGCCTATCTCAATAGTAAGGCTATGCTCACTGAGTGTGTACAAAGCTTTCCTTAATTTTGGGTCAGTCACAGTGGTCTGGTATTCTGCCACCGTGTACTCTCTGTTTAGGCCAAATAGCATTCTAGTTTGCTCTGTTTTTTGATTAGTTCTTTCCAATGTTTCAAGTAAATATCTTTTAGTTTTTAGTTGACACTGCCACACTGATTCCTACCACTACTCACACTGAATGAATGATGCTTAGCCTTAGCAGAAGGGAATGGGGGGTTGGCACCTGGTTGTGAATCTGAATACATTACAATTAAAGAGTGAATGAGTCTCTGTATGCTGGATAACCACTTTGCATAAAGACATGCATTATCCACAACCCTAATCACTCACATTTTCAATGGCCTGGGGAAAATATAGAGTTATAAAGTAGATGTTTTATAGTTTTGTAATACCGCCTACTCTCTCACAGACAAAATACTAAAATAGTTGCAGAGAGGCAAGTTTAGAGAATGAAAAATACTGTGAGTTAGTAACTCAGAAATCCACCCACCTCCTTCCATTCCTTCCATAATCCTTCAAATCTAGCGCATTAAGATCCTTCTCTGCCACATAAACTGATGCGTTAGACAGTCACAGCTGTAGCTGCTCAAACATCATATCAGAAGACCAGGGAACTGAAGATGTGATATGCATGATGTGACTGATGTCAGGCTGAACCAAGCGATGACAGATCACTGGAAGAGATGGATGAATGGGTGGATTGTGTAGGTGTTCGCTTCGTATTCCTGACTACTGCTCATTAAAAAAACAAAAGACTGCAATTCACCAGAAGGGGGTGAAGTGTGTGTATATGTGTGTATGTGTGTGAGTGTGTGTGTGTGTGTGTGTGTGTGTGAGCGTGCGTGCGTGTGTGTGTGTGAGTCTTTTTGCATGTGTGTGTCTTCATGTTCGTGAGTTTGTGCTTCTGCATGCCTTTATGGGTGAACAAAGAAGTGAATACAAAGTGTTAAAGAACTTCCAACTTGTCGGCCTTCAAATCTCTATCTTCCTCCCTCATAACTTTTCCGCTACTCATCGTCTTTGTTCCGTTTGGCCTTTTATGTATTCTGTGGTTCTGTGGGTTCACTGGGAGACGCAGAGTGAGTAGGAAGTGAATGAGTAGGAGAACACAGATAACACAACACAATACATTTTGGGTGCCGGTACTGTTTATATTTAGGCGCAGGAGCTCCGTAATACTTTTGAGCTAATACTCTACAAGAGGAACGAGTGCTCAAGCAGTAGAACATTTGAGGCCCAAGTCAAGCTCTGGTTGAACATCTGTTTGCAATAATGTTAATCAGAAATCATCTATAGCAGTATGTGTTGCTAGCCTTTCGACTGAAAGGTTCATCATCTGATATGAGTGTGTAATCGTATCACCAACAACATGACATATAAACCACATTTGGAGAGGAGATTTAGATTGTTACCATGGCAACGGCTGGTACAGTGATCAGAAGTGAGAGAATATTGGGAACATACCAGCAAACACCGTAAATGTGCTGAGACTGCTGACAGCTAAAACAACAAGTGAAAAGACTCTTATCTGGAAAGTTACACCATGGATACACCATGCCAATTATTAACTTAGATTACTTTAGAAAATAAATAAACAGTGTGAAGTAGGTTAAACCAAGAAAGATGGGTTTTCACCTGTTGGTGTCTGTGTTTATAAGTGTTTGTAAGTGTGTATGGTGTGCGTGATAAGCCAACATTAACCAAAGTATTGAGACTTCACAGATGAGACAGCTGGACCAGGCCTCTGGAGGAGACAGTTCATGGCACGCTATCCTATCCCCCATAGTCCCATTAAAACACCTGCCCGGGGACTCATTTTCTCAGCAACCAACCAGCAACCTCCTCACATCCCAGCCCACATCCCCAGAGACCTAGGAACACCTTGGACCAGCACAACATTGGCACGCTATGCACACAATGATATACCCACGTCTATCCCTGTTGCTTTCATGTCAACCGGGTCCTGAGATGGGAGTCTGCTGTCACAAAGGTCCTCAACAACATCTAAGACCTACAACAACAGCTGTATGGCTATGACCAACCTATACCCTCCCTCTAGACCTATAGGAACAGCCTGGACCAGCCCCTCCCCTCCCTCTAGACCTATAAGAACATTTATGACTGGGCCTGCCTCACCAACCACTAACCCCCTCCCCTCCCTACAGACCTACACAGGAACACAGACCTGTAGCCAAGCTCTCAACCACCTCCTCCCATCCCCTCCCTATAGACCTAGGAACAACCTGTGACAGCCCTACCCTGGCACACTAATCCTACAATAACCCCCTTACGTCAACACACCACATCTATCTTTCCCAAGTCAGAAAGACAGGGTGGTTTGTATGAATAAAGAGGGGAGGAGAAGAGGAGAGGAAATAACAATATTAAAGGTGTAGTCAATCACAGGCACAGCGCAGCCGGCTGCAGTGAGACCGACGGGAGCATCGCCTGCATCACTCCAGTAGGAAAGTCATTATTTCCCTGCCATCCTCTTCGCTCCTCGCCAGAATATATTAACTTCACAGCTTGAGCTAGCCAGCCCGCCGCTGTCCTCCTTAGCCCAAGAGTGCCTACAACGCTTGTTTTGAAGAGACGCTCGCAATTAGAGTATGGGGAAAAAAGCACACAGAAACGCAATGGTAGAACGACTGCCCACCCCAACACCCATGCAGAGAGAGAGAGAGATACAGAGAGAGATAGATATAACGAGAGGGAGAGAGAGAGTGGGGGGAGAGACGGCAGAAAACAAGCTCCTGTGGCCCCCTGGAGTCCCACCGCAGAGCAGCACAGCTCAACACTGAAAAAACCTAATAATCAGCAGCAACACTGCCTCTCATAAAGCAAAACAACTGGTCTAGCAGATGGATTTCCACTACCTGTCTGACTGAGATTGAGATTCAAATGAGACATTCCCAATCTATTTGTACTTGTATCCCCAACAGTGCACTGACCATTAAAAAAGAATGCATAACAATGCCATATCAGCCATTCAAATTGACGTCGTCGGAAGGCCTTGATTCATTCTGAGCATTATAGTTCAATGGCGCAGACTACATCAAATTTAGCACACCACATTATGCATTGGTTTACATGCATGTAAACAATGCCTTTCGGAACCTTATATCTCTGAATTTCAAAACATCAGCTGGCTGCTTTGTAAATTAATATCAATGGGTCCTTGACGTATAGGTATTTAATTGCCACGGCGACGGTGGCAGGCGTTTGGAGAAAAAACGTTGTTCCGGTTTTTCCTGAAGACGTAATTCCATGTTTAGCACAATCTGCATAATGTCATAGTACGCCTGGATTTCATTTTCAGCTACAATGCAATACATTTTACGGAGATGATGCTTACATTAGCCAAGGCATAATGCCTGCCTTGTTGAGACAAATCTCAAGATTATGAAGGGACGTGTGTTACTACATACACTCATGAATAACATGAATATGCCTCACCTCAAAACAAGTGGATGCAAAAGAACGGCATTGTTGAAAAATGAGAACACCATCATTAGTGTAGATATGTGTCATGTTAGCAAGTGTGTTTTTGTGTGTGCTGTTATCTTGCAACTGAATAAATAAACGTTGTATCAAAACAAATGTGTAGGGTAATGATATTTCATATGGATTCAGTCTCTTACACGTCCCTCAGCTATGGCAATAACACTATGATAGTTGAAAAGGAGAAAATATCATAATCAGGGATCAATCCCTTTAGATCTCAGCTACAGTGTAATAACCCTAAAGGCAATGTATTGTCATTTAATAGATGGTCCAGTAATCCCTGAATCATTGTACAATGTCCTCCTATGTGTACACCTGAATATCTCTTCTGGAACCCTTTTCTCTAAGGGGCTTTTCTCATTGACAAATGTAGTTTCAATTTCCGTACACTGTATATAAAAAGGTATGTGGACACACCCTTCAAATGAGTGGATTTGGCTATTTCAGCCACACCCGTTGCTGACAGGTGTATAAATTCGAGCACACAGCCATTCAACCTCCATAGCAAACATTGGCAGTAGAATGGTATTATTGAAGAGCTCAGTGACTTTCAACGTGGCACCGACATAGGATGCCACCTTTCCACCAAGTCAGTTTGTCCAATGTTTGCCCTGCTAGAGCTGCTCCGGTCAACTGTAAGTGCTGTTATTGTGAAGTGGAAATGTCTAGGAGCAACAAGGGGTCATCCACGAAGTGGGAGGCCACACAAGCTCACAGAATGGGACCGCCAGGTGCTGAAGCGCGTAGCATGTAAAAATCTTCTGTCCTCGGTTGCAACTTTTTTTTTAATAGATTTTTTATTTTAGCAGGTAAGTTAACTGAGCACAAATTCTAATTTACAGCAACAACCTGGGGAATAGTTACAGGGGAGAGGAGATGAATGAGCCAATTGTACGCTGGGGATGATTTGGTGGCCATGATGGTATGAGGGTCAGATTGGGTGTTTAGCCAGGACTTTGGATGGGGTGTTAAACAGGTGTCCTGACTCTCTGTGGTACTAAAGTACTTATTGTAAGAGTAGTGGTGCTACTCTTACAATAAGTACTTTAGTACCACAGAGAGTCAGGACACCCGTTTAACACCCCATCCAAAGACGGCACCCTACACAGGGCAATGTCCCCAATCACTGCCCTGGGGAATTTGATATTTTTTAAACCAGAGGAAAGGGTGCCTCCTACTGGCCCTCCAACACAACTTCCAGCAGCATCTGGTCTCCCATCCAGGGACTGACCATGGACCAACCATGATTAGCTTCAGAAGCAAGCCAGCAGTGGGATGCAGGGTGGTATGCTGCTGGAAGTGCAACAACCACTACCAAGTTCCAAACTGCCTCTGGAAGCAACATCGGCACAAAAACTGTTAGTCGGAAGCATCAAGAAATGGGTTTCCATAGCCGAGCAGCTACACACAAGCTTAAGATCACGAGGTGCAATGTCAAGTGTCAGCTGGAGTTGTGTAAAGCTCACCACCATTGGACTCTGGAGCAGTGAAAACAAGTTCCCTGGAATGATTAATCCCTCTTCACCATCTGGCAGTCTGACAAACTAATCTGGGTTTGCGGATGCCTGGAGAACGTTACCCAGCCCAACGCATAGTGTCAACTGTAAAGTTTGTTGGAGGAGGAATAATGGTCTGGGGCTGTTTTTCATGGTTCGGGAGAGCATACAATGACATTCTAGATGAACACCTTTGGGATGAATTGGAACGCAGGCTGCGAGCCAGGCCTAATCGCCCAAAATCAGTGCCCCACCTCACGAATGCTCTTGTGGCTGAATGGAAGCAAGTCCCTCCAGCAATGTTCCAACATCTAGCGGGAAGCCTTCCCAGAAGAGTGGAGGCTGTTATAGCAGCAAAGGGGGGACCAACTCCATTTTAATGCCCATGATTTTGGAATGAGATGTTCAACGACCAGGTGTCCACATGCTTTTGGCCATGTAGTGTAATATGTACATTAAGTTTTACGAATATAAAAGCACAGTAGGCCTGCCTAACAACGTTACAACAAGTCAGGCTTCATTTGTATCAATATACAAATGATTTGCCCTCCATGTGGTAAAAGCTAATTGCGCCTGAAAACATGGGTGTAATATAAGTGAATTAGCTGGGGAGAAGTGACAAGCAACGAGCTGTTTTATAAGGAAGCCCATATCTGCCACCCCCCAAAAAATGCATACATTGAAATGCCTCATGATATGTCAACTCATGCTAAATGAGCCTGTGCTTCAGTCTGATCAACTTCGGCCTTTAGCAACCACAGCTGCAGGTAGCCTACATCCCTTCTGATAACATGTGCTTTACATTCAAACCCCGGATGGCTACCTAGGCCTTTTAAATCCAAAATGATTCCCTGGAATGAATCAATCAACACAATAGTGATGACATTCTGTATGAATAACTTTAACTACAGATGCAACCCCGCATATAGCAAGCTGAGCCCTGTTATTCGTTATATTGTCCAATCACAGTTGTTGTCTTGGTCTGTGTAAAGAACAATCCCTGTTAGTTTTAAAATATAATTAATATGAACAAGTAAAAGGTTGCTGCAGTTTGACAGGGTTGTAATGTTTTCATCCTCCCTAGGGCAAGCAGTCTATCCATTTTTTAAAAGCCATATGACCTCATTAGAAAAATTATCTGGTCCCATTAGTGCACATATAAAAGTGTTTTTTCCCCAGCTGAGCTGGTTAGGTTAGCCTACCAGATCAGGAACAGCTCTGGGACCTGTGGTGCCATGTTAAAACTTAAAACATACAGTGCCTTGCGAAAGTATTCGGCCCCCTTGAACTTTGCGACCTTTTGCCACATTTCAGGCTTCAAACATAAAGATATAAAACTGTATTTTTTTGTGAAGAATCAACAACAAGTGGGACACAATCATGAAGTGGAACGACATTTATTGGATATTTCAAACTTTTTTAACAAATCAAAAACTTAAAAATTGGGCGTGCAAAATTATTCAGCCCCCTTAAGTTAATACTTTGTAGCGCCACCTTTTGCTGCGATTACAGCTGTAAGTCGCTTGGGGTATGTCTCTATCAGTTTTGCACATCGAGAGACTGACATTTTTTCCCATTCCTCCTTGCAAAACAGCTCGAGCTCAGTGAGGTTGGATGGAGAGCATTTGTGAACAGCAGTTTTCAGTTCTTTCCACAGATTCTCGATTGGATTCAGGTCTGGACTTAGACTTGGCCATTCTAACACCTGGATATGTTTATTTTTGAACCATTCCATTGTAGATTTTGCTTTATGTTTTGGATCATTGTCTTGTTGGAAGACAAATCTCCGTCCCAGTCTCAGGTCTTTTGCAGACTCCATCAGGTTTTCTTCCAGAATGGTCCTGTATTTGGCTCCATCCATCTTCCCATCAATTTGAACCATCTTCCCTGTCCCTGCTGAAGAAAAGCAGGCCCAAACCATGATGCTGCCACCACCATGTTTGACAGTGGGGATGGGTGTTCAGGGTGATGAGCTGTGTTGCTTTTACGCCAAACATAACGTTTTGCATTGTTGCCAAAAAGTTCAATTTTGGTTTCATCTGACCAGAGCACCTTCTTCCACATGTTTGGTGTGTCTCCCAGGTGGCTTGTGGCAAACTTTAAACAACACTTTTTATGGATATCTTTAAGAAATGGCTTTCTTCTTGCCACTCTTCCATAAAGGCCAGATTTGTGCAATATATGACTGATTGTTGTACTATGGACAGAGTCTCCCACCTCAGCTGTAGATCTCTGCAGTTCATCCAGAGTGATCATGGGCCTCTTGGCTGCATCTCTGATCAGTCTCCTTGTATGAGCTGAAAGTTTAGAGGGACGGCCAGGTCTTGGTAGATTTGCAGTGGTCTGATACTCCTTCCATTTCAATATTATCGCTTGCACAGTGCTCCTTGATGTTTAAAGCTTGGGAAATCTTTTTGTATCCAAATCCGGCTTTAAACTTCTTCACAAAAGTATCTCGGACCTGCCTGGTGTGTTCCTTGTTCTTCATGATGCTCTCTGCGCTTTTAACGGACCTCTGAGACTATCACAGTGCAGGTGCATTTATACGGAGACTTGATTACACACAGGTGGATTGTATTTATCATCATTAGTCATTTAGGTCAACATTGGATCATTCAGAGATCCTCACTGAACTTCTGGAGAGAGTTTGCTGCACTGAAAGTAAAGGGGCTGAATAATTTTGCACTCCCAATTTTTCAGTTTTTGATTTGTTAAAAAAGTTTGAAATATCCAATAAATGTCGTTCCACTTCATGATTGTGTCCCACTTGTTGTTGATTCTTCACAAAAAAATACAGTTTTATATCTTTATGTTTGAAGCCTGAAATGTGGCAAAAGGTCGCAAAGTTCAAGGGGGCCGAATACTTTCGCAAGGCACTGTATATATATTCTTTCTGTATGATCTACTATCGACATTGTACTTTTCTTTTGGTGGTGGGGATGGGCTTTCATCGGTTTAAGTGGTACAGAGCAGCTGGCAACTTCAGAATGTAACAGACTGCTACTACAATTTCAGGTAAAAACTCAATAAAACAAGTCTCACATTTTAATAAAATGTCTATACATTTCAGCTATTTCAAAATCATTGCTCTGCTATTACCATTTATACTGCTGGAGTTCGGGGCTGAACGAGACAATTCTGTTCACACTGCCCTGCTCGGAGGGGGACAACTGTCGGGCGAATGTCGTACGCCACCTACGGAGGTAGCGCTAGAGATGTACTAAGTTTGCAAGTTCACATTATTTAAAAAAGTATAGCCGACGGCATTCTCACTAAACCTCAAGAGAATCTGACGTAGTCTGAAAAGGGTCTAAGAGGTTAGATAGAGAGGAGAGGGCCGGGGGCGAAGAATCACTATTCCTAGGAGGTGCATTTACATGAATACTACCCATATAACAGAGAGAGAGAGAGAGAGAGAGAGAGAGAGAGAGAATGTTTGCGTGCGTGTGTCATTCCATCCTTCAAGCCCCAGTGGGTTTCTATCGCTCTTTTTTTCCATTCTATCATTCACAAATGGGAGCTGCAGATTAGAGGGATGGATGGAAGGATGAGAGGAGGGAAGAAGGGGAGTAAATACTCATATCTGGTTTAATCCTATCTCTCACAGACCATACACTCCTCCTAAGACGTTATAAGCTAGTCACAGCTCTGGTCATGGGCATATGGGGACGCCATTGAAAATGAAGGTCATAAAATATGGCATGAATGTTAAAGTTTGCTGTGGTTGACTTTGGGTTTCACTGGAAATGACATGAGAAAATCATGGGTAGATTCCATGCAATATAAAACAATGGTCTTTCAAAGAATACAGGAAATGGTTAGCCTCGTCCCAGATCAGTTCCAAGCTGACTCTCTGTCTCTCTCGCTCTCCCCCTCTCTCTTCCTCTCTCCTCTATCTCTCTCTCTCTGCAACGTTTAACAAAGCCCCTCAAATGAACATGTAATAAATAAGTAAATGTAAAACCAGGAGGAGCATTGAGAGCGGCTGCTGATGCGAGGGGAGGAAAGAAGAGGGAGGATGACACACAAACACACGCACACATACACAAACACACACACACACACCAAAGGAGAGAGAGGAGGATGAGTTTCACAGCCCAGTGCCCTCGCTGCAGTAATAACATGCCTATCATCATTTCCTCACTGTAAGTGCTCTCGGAGTCACAGCAGCGCTCACGGAGGGAGCACAGACACACACACACACACACGCACACACACACAGAGCAAGGTGCACGCGTCTGCTACTAGCAGAGCCGTATGACTTCCCTCCCCCTGCTGCCTCACACCATATGAGGCTCTCCCTCCTTCCCTCCCCCTGACTCCAGGGTTCCCGGATCCTGCTCCAGGGGGCCCTAGAGAGCGACAAAGGGGCGCATTAATATGAGGTGCAAATATGTTGCTGTGCCTGCGTGTGATATGTGCTCCAGCATCCTAGGCTGAGACCCAAATGGCATCAGATTCCCTATTAAGTGCACTACTTTTGACCGGCGCTCTGGACAACAGTAGTGCACTGTATAAGAAATACGGTGCCATTTGGAAGTCAGCCTTAAGTCTAATCAGAGAGCACCAGCTGCAGCACAGATACACATTTAGCCAAGCCTCTGTTGAAGTCATTAACTCTTAGCTTTGCTGCTAGGTACTCCAAGTCCGTTGGGGGTTGGGGGGTGAGTGAGCATGTAAGGGTGTGTGTGAGGTGTGGGGGTGGAGCAGGTGTGTGTGTGTTTGTGTGTGTGCGTTTCAGCAAGATGTAAGATAACGCATTTATTTTACATATGAAAGGTGTCCATGAGTTCACTGTCATTTTATGTAGGAGTCCATGGGGTTGTGTTTGCGTGTGTGTGGGGCTGTATGGATTCATGTTGGTATGTGGGAGTGCTTGGATGAGTTGGTCTGTGTTAGCGTGTAGGAGAGTACAGTTATTTTATCTATCTATTGTAAGTGTCCCTTCCCCTCCCAGCCAGAGCTCCATCCAGTCCCTGTGTTAAGACGCTGTAATGTCAGATAACATAGTGTGTGTGTAATAACACACTGTGACGTCAGATGGTGTGGTGCGTGTTTGTAAGTGTGCTGTTATTCTTTCAAACGGTCCTGTTCTTCCCTGTCGTTAGTTTAATGTTCCATGCCTTAGTCCCAGAATCACCTGGTGTGTGTGTGTGTATGTGACCACTGCTGTGTGTCCTGAGGACTGATTGATGTGTTACTGCATGTTAAAGTGTACAGTATGTGGGCAGTGGCAAGCTACATTCAAGTTTATTGCCTATGTACAGAATGTGTATGTGTATGTTTGCAGTTGTAGTAGTGGTGTGTGTTTGTGTGCACGTCCATCTGACGTGTGTGTGTGTGTGTGCGTGCGCACAAGCAGCATGTGTGCCTGTGCTCACTCTCTGCCTGCATCTATCAGTATTCTGAGGGAGTGGGTGGGTGGTTGGTGGAGGAGGGTGGGTCAGGGAGGCAGAAGGCAGTAGAATTACAGGGCAGGTCAGAGCTGTATAAAACAACCCCCATTACTGTGTTGTCTCTGACTAGGCTCTCTGTACTTACAGCTCACAACACGTGGACCAGATCAGGGGAGGGAGGCGGGAAGCAACATCTTGTTAGTACCAGAGCAGCAGGGATTTGACGCCTGTCGAATGGCAAACAAACTGTTCCCAGGGCTACTAGTGTGAAGCCACACCGACGTGTCTGTATTCATTTGCCGTCATCATTAAACGACGGATTAATATTATCAGGCCGTGGTGATGTTACTTTGCTGTAGAACCTTTACCTCATCTTTTTGTTTGGTGTAGTTGTCCTTGACATGATCGTCATCATCATCATCAACATCATCATCACCGTCATCACCATCATCATCATCACCATCACATCATCTGTATCACCATCATGGTACATGTGTGTGTGTGTGTGTGTGTGTGTGTGTGTGTGTGTGTGTGTGTGTGTGTGTGTGTGTGTGTGTATGTGTGTGTGTGTGTGTATCGTGATATAATATATAAACAAGTGAGGTTGAATAGAGTAAAGTAGAATAGAGTAAAGTCGAATAGAGTAGAGTAGAATAAAATAGAATAGAGTAAAGTAGAGTAGAATATAATATAATAATAAAGTAAAGTAGAGTAGAACAGAGCAGAGTAAAGCTTAATATAGTAGAGTAGAGTCAAGTAGAGTCAAGTAGAGTAGAATAGAGTAGAGTAGAGCATAATATAGTAGAGTAGAGTAATGTAGAATAGAGTCATGTAGAATAGAGTAAAGTAGAAAAGAGTAGAGTAGAATAGAGTAGAATAGAATAAAGTAGAATAGAGTAGAATATAATAGAGTATTTATAGAGTAGAGGAAAGGAGAGTAGAATAAAGTAGAATAGAGTAAAGTAGAGTAGAATAGAATAGAGTAGAAAAGAGTAAAGTAGAGTAAAGTAAAGTAGAGTAATTAGAGTAGAATAAAGTATAAAAGAGTAAAGTAGAGTAAAGTAAAGTAGAGTAATTAGAGTAGAGTAGAATAAAGTATAAAAGAGTAAAGTAGAGTAAAGTAAAGTAGAGTAATTAGAGTAGAGTAGAGTAAAGTCGAGTAGATTAGAGTTGAGTAGAATATAGTAGAATAGAGTAAAGGAGAGTAGAATAAAGTAGAATAGAGTAAAGTAGAGTAGAATATAATATAATAATAAAGTAAAGTAGAGTAGAACAGAGCAGAGTAAAGCTTAATATAGTAGAGTAGAGTCAAGTAGAGTCAAGTAGAGTCAAGTAGAGTAGAGTAGAGCATAATATAGTAGAGTAGAGTAATGTAGAATAGAGTCATGTAGAATAGAGTAAAGTAGAAAAGAGTAGAGTAGAATATAGTAAAGTAGAATAGAGTAAAGTAGAGTAGAGCAGTAAAGTAGAATAGTCAACTAAACTAGAGTAGAGTAAAGTAGATTAGAGTAAAGCAGAATAAAGTAAAGTAGAGTAGAGTAGTATAGAGTAAAGTAGAGTAGAACAGTAAAGTAGAGTAGAGTAAAGCAGAATAAAGTAAAGTAGAGTAGAGTAGTATAGAGTAAAGTAGATTAGAACAGTAAAGTAGAGTAGAGTAAAGCAGAATAAAGTAAAGTAGAGGAGTAGTATAGAGTAAAGTAGAGTAGAACAGTAAAGTAGAGTAGAGTAGACTAGAGTAAAGTAAAGTAGAGTAGAGCAGTAAAGTAGAATAGAGTCGAGTAGAGTAGAGTAGATTAAAGTAGAATAGAATAGAATAAAATATAGTAGAGCATCAGTAGGACTAGAGCAGAATAGAGGATGAGTAGAACATAGTAGACTCAGTGACTTACAATGTGTAGCTTCAGGTAGTCTCCAAGGCCAGAGGAGCTATCCACCCTCACCAGAACAGCATCTTTCAGCTGTGTGCTGAAGCCTATGGCCAGCCTGTCTGCCCGCGTGCTGGGCCTGTCATTGGGAGGCCATGTATACGTGATCAGACCGCCGTCACGCCCAAATATATACGTAGTTCCAGCTGGAGAGAGAGGAGAGAGAGGAGAGAGGAGAGAGAGAGGAGAGAAAGAGGAATCTTAGCATGGAAATGTCTTTAAATGGGTAAATGTGCTTCACAGCGTTTAAAGTCAGGATAATAGTGTAACTGATGGGAAAGAAAGTAGGCTGGATGTGAACATTCCCTGATGTACTCCAGAATACTTTCTGTGAAGCTGTACATGAGTCATCAAATTTACGAAACATAAACACAAAAGCTATAGTAACGCCAAGGCATTCAAATAGCAACTTAAGCTTCATGAAAATGGGAGCCATTTTCTTCCAGAGAAGCAGTTTCCGGTATGTGTAAGAATGTCTCATTATTACACAACACTGGAGCTTCTGGAAGACTAGATATACAAGCAGGGCGCAGAGAGAGAAAATGAACACCCAGCTGTCCCCCTACGCGGCTCATGTAAGCGTCATGCGGTCGGCAGCCACCTCCCGGTCTCGTATGCCTCGTTAGTGGTCACAAAGGCAGACAGCACCTGCAGCTGTATCTTGATTGGCTGCCTGGGCTAATGACAAACCTTTAGAGGACAAAGCCAGCTAGGAAACCATTTCCTGTCTCGACAGGAGTAAAGCACGTTACACCTCGGTCTTCTGTAGACGTATCAGTGAGGTGATAAGGTGTGTGTGTGTGCTTGTGCGGGTGCGTGTGTTTGCGTGTCCACACGCAGTTGCATGTGTGTGCGGCTGTCTAAAAAATAAAAAAAACATGAGCTTCTAATTTAATGGAATATTATAGAACAAGTGTGCCATCCGGTTCCCCATTTGAAAGACTGTGGTAGAAAGCAAACCACCTGGGGGGTAGTGGTAGACACTAGTGACCTACTCAAATTGATTGGTAGGAGGAAAAAACATTCTCTAATAACGAACAAAGAGGTTTGCTCCCAAAGAGAAGAATGGAGTAGATATTCAAGTCCTATTAATAATCATATTTTGCCTTAGGGTTCTTTTACTCGCCAAGCTGTATGTAAAATCGATTCTATTATTATCATATTATCTTTACAATATGCATCAATTAATTCATTTTGGCACCAAAAAGAAGCTGAAGCACAAGAGTTATTTTTGTGTGTGTGTGTGTGTGTGTGTGTGTGTGTGTGTGTGTGTGTGCATGTGTGCATTTGTGTGTGTGCGTTCATGAGTGCTGTAAGACAAATGACTGGGATGTTGTAGTGCTTGACTGACAATGTCAGCTTAGCAACAATATCTGATTGATTACTCCAATGTTGTATCACACAGCAATCTTTATGTCGAAATGAGAAAGTGTGTGTATGAGAGAGAGAGAGAGAGAGAGAGAAAGAGAGAGACACAGAGAGAGAGAGA